>NW_027362764.1:789835517-790435517 GCF_046119375.1 Phyllobates terribilis
CCTGCATCTGTAGATGCGGAATCCATGCGTTTCTATGTGCGGATGGTACCCGGGCTTGGAGAAGAGGAGACTCTCCTCCGGACCCGGGTACCATAGAACCTGTAAAAAAAGGCTAAAATAAAAAATAAATATTATACTTACCTTCTGATGGCCCCCGGTGTCTTTATCCGATGCGTCCTGGCTTGCCGGCAGCTCGCGAAGGTCTGAAAAGGACCTGCCGTGACGTCATTTAGTCATGTGACGGGTCACGCGACCGCTGACGTCGGCAGGCCATCAGAAGGTAAGTATATATTTTTTACCATTCTTTTACGGTCACACTATATAAATCCATGCTGGTTGCATGGATTTATATAGTGTAAGGCTATGTGCCCACGATGCAGAAATGCTCAGGATTTTTTCCTGAGCGTTTCTGCATCTCTCTGGCAGAAAAAAACGCATGCGGATTGTACATGCGGATTGTACATGCGGATTGTACATGCGGATTGTACATGCGTTTTCCTGCCAGGGACATGTGGAAATGGAGCGGTTACCCACTGACATTTCCGCATGTGGATTGACAAGCGCTTTCCAAGCATCACTTGTAAAGTGCTTGTGACAACTAGGTCACACTATATAAATCCATGCAAACAGCATGGATTTATATAGTGTGACCCGAGAGAGTGGTAAAAATAAAACATAAATGTATACTTACCCTCCTATGGCCCCCGGTGTCCCGCTCACTCCTTTCTCCCTTGCCGGCAACAGTGAATTGAAAGACCTACCGACGTCAGCGGCATGTGACCCGTCACATGACTCTGCAGTGAGTTGAAGGACCTCTGCTGACGTCAAAGTGCCGGGAACCAAGCAGGAGCGCTGCGCGGGCCGATAGAAGGTAAGTATACATTTATTTTTTATTTTATTCTTTTTTTTACAGATTTTTTAATGGTACCTGGTTCCGGAGGAGAGTCTCCTCTCATCTACAGCCGGGTACCATCCGCACATTAGAACGCTTGGATTACGCATCTACATATACAGTGATGCGTAATCCATGCGTTCTAATGCAAGTCAATGGCGGCAAAGATGCAGCACTTCCGCAAAATAATTGTTAGTGCGTGTTTTTTTCCGCAATGATAATCCGCAGCGGAAATTTCCACAGCACATGCGGATTATCATTGGGGAACATGGCAGGCCTTCTACCATGCATTTTTAATGCGTTTTTAATGCGTTTCCGCAGCTGCAAAAATGCTGCTGAAACGCATTAAAAATGCATCGTGTGCACACAGCCTAACCAAGTTGTCAAGCACTTTCCAAGTGATGCTAAAATCACTTGGAAAGCGCTTGTCAACCCGCATGCGGAAATGCAAGTGAAGAACGCTTCGTAGCCATCTATACACAGCAGGAGGCCGCACGGCGCCATCTATACACAGCAGGAGGCCGCGTGGCGCCATCTATACACAGCAGGAGGCCGCGTGGCGCCATCTATACACAGCAGGGGGCCACACGGCGCCAACTATACACAGCAGGGGGCTGCACGGTGCCATCTATACACAGCAGGGGGCCGCACGGCGCCATCTATACACAGCAGGAGGTCGCACAGCGCCATCTATACACAGCAGGGGGCCGCACGGCACCATCTATACACAGCAGGGGGCCGCACGGCGCCATCTATACACAGCAGGGGGCCGCACGGCGCCATCTATACACAGCAGGGGGCCGCACGGCGCCATCTATACACAGCAGGGGGCCGCACGATGCCATCTATACACAGCAGAGCGCCGCACGGTGCCATCTATACACAGCAGGGGGCCGCACGGCGCCATCTATATACAGTGGTAGGCCCCACAGCGCCATCTATACATAGTGGGAGGCCGCACGGCGCCCCCCCCAGAGACAGCAGGAGGCCGCACGGCGCCAACTATACTCAGCAGGAGGCCGCACGCAGTCACGCATGCAGTCACGCACACACACAAACATATACAGACATATACATACACGCATAAACACATTTGAAACATAAAAATACATATAAACAGACATCACACAATGATATCTGCCTGCAAACACACATACACTAATACATACACACATACACACATACACACACACACAGACACAGACTCACCATCCCCCGGCTCCATTCCTCCTGCCTGCTCTGACTTCTCCGTTGCAGCAGTGCAGGCCGGGCGCGCACTGCATGACGTCACAGCTAGGAGACATGGCTGCGCACAGGGCCGTGTCTCCTAGCAGTGACGCAGCCGGGCCAGCACAGGGAAGTTAACTGCTGCAGTGCTGGCCCGGCCGATGAAGTAGCGGCGGCCGCTGCTGGGGGAGCGGTCCGGGGCCCCCCCTCCCGCCACTGCTACCGGTATGTGCCGCGGCGGCCCGCACATATAATGAGGGTAATCCGGCATTAGACACCCCGCCCGGAGCCGCGGGTCCCCTGCAGGCTCGGGGCCCCGGGCAGTAGCCCGGATTGCCCTCATTATAATCCACCTATGCTGACAGGTACAACTGGTGTACAGGAAAGCATGGCAGGTGCTGGTGGGCACTGGCAGGTACTGGAAGGTACAGACAGGGATATGCAGGAGTAGGCAGGTATAAGAACAGGGGAACTGACAACTAGCAAGCGGGCAGACAAACTGACAGAACACGTTTCTCAGGCACCTCCCAAGAGGTGGAGGAGCCTTAAGTAATAAGTGTTTCCCAGCCATGGCTGGGGACACTTTAGGACGGTGCACACTTTCTCTTTATGAGACAGGGAGCAAGCGCGCGCACCCTAAGTGCAGTGCCCAAGGATCTGCGAGACGTGCGAAGACCCCAAGAGACCACAGCAGCAGGAGGAAGCGAGGGCTGGAGCGGTGAGTGAGTCAGCGTCCCTGCCGGGGAAGAGGAGGATGGGAATTGTGTAGGGACACCGACATTACACCATCTAAGGATTTTGATAGCATCAGTCGGAGGCTTAACGTGAATGTCCACCATTGCACTACTTATTGTTTATTTTTATACAGGTAGCTCCCCCTAATGGTGGCTACTCACATAATCTTATCATATATCTCAGTATACAGGGAGCTCCCCATAGTGGTGGCTGCAGATATAATCTTATCATGTATCTCTGTATACAGGGAGCTCCCCCTAGTGGTGGCTGCAGATAAAATCTTATCATGTATCTCTGTATACAGGGAGCTCCCCCTAGTGGTGGCTGCAGATATAATCTTATCATGTATCTCTGTAAACAGGGAGCTCTCCCTAGTGGTGATTGCAGCAAGGATCTTATCATGTATCTCTTTATACAGGGAACTCCCCTAGTGGTGGCTGCACACAGAATTTTATTATGTACCTTTGCATACAGTAAGCTCCCCTAGTGGTGGCTGCACACAGAATCTTATCATGTATCTCTGTATACAGGGAGCTCCCCTAGTGGTGGCTGCAGACAGAATCTTATCATGTATCTCTGTATACAGGGAGCTCCCCCTAGTGGTGGCTGCAGACAGGATATTATCATATATCTCTGTATACAGGGAGCTCCCCCTAGTGGTGGCTGCAGACAGAATTGTATCATTTATCTCTGTATACAGGAAGTTCCCGGTAGTGGTGACTGCAGACAGAATCTTATCATGTATCTCTGTATACAGGGATTTCCCCCTATTGGTGGCTTCAGACAGAATCTTATCATGTATCTCTGTATGCAGGGATCTCCCCCTAGTGGTGGCTGCTGACAGAATCTCATCATGTATCTCTGTATACAGGGAGCTCCCCCTAGTGGTGGCTGCAGACAGAATCTTATCATGTATCTCTGTATACAGGGATCTCCCCCTAATGGTGGCTGAAGACAGAATTTTATCATGTATCTCTGCATACATGTATCTCCCCCTAATGGTGGCTGAAGACAGAACCTTATCATGTACACGGAGCTCCCCCTAGTGGTGGCTGCAGACAGGATCTTATCATGTATCTCTATATACAGGGAGCTCCCCCTATTGGTGGCTGCAGACAGAATCTTATTATGTATCTCTTTATACAGGGAGCTCCCCCTAGTGGTGGCTGGGTGGCTGCAGCCAGAATCTTCTCATATATCTCTGTATCTAGGGAGCTCCCTTTTTATTTTACCCTTATAGTAAACACTGCAAAGAGAAAAAAATAATGCCTGAATCAGACACTATCAAAAAATTGTATCATTAAAAATGACAGCTTCCCTTGCAAAACACAAGGCCTTACCTCCATCAATGGAAATATTGAAACATTACAGATCTATATGTATATATATACACACACACAGCAGGTGAGATAAGTATTGAACACGTCACCAATTTGCTAAGTAAATATATTTCTAAAGGTGCTATTGACATGAAATTCTCACCAGATGTCTGTAGCAACCATCCAATCCAGACAGGCAAAGAAATCATCCATAGATGTCCATAACTTAAGCTATGTGCAATATTGAGAAATTACACAGGGAAAAAGCATTAAACACATGAAGAAAGACAGGGAAAAAAAGCCCTGGAAAGTCCTGAGCCTGACACCAGCTGAAATCAATCAGTAATTTGAAAGCAATCCTGTCATTTAGTGACAAATAATATCAGCTGGTTAAACTGATAGGTTATAAAAAGGAATCTCATTACCAAGGTGCCATACAAGAAACATCTCTTGATGGGTGAAACCAGTAAGCTGTCCCAAGACCCTTGCAAGCTTATTGTTGCAAAACATACTAATGGCATTGGTTACAGAAGTGAGCACTATTGGGGCCATAATCCGGAAGCAGAAAGAACATCATTTCACCATAAACCGGCCAGGTGCTCCCTGCAAGATTTCACAATAAACCGGCCACGACCAAGTGCTCTCCACATAATTTCAGACATGGGAGTGAAAAGAATTATCAGAAGAGTTATTCAAGAGTCAAACACCACCTGTGGAGAGCTACAGAAAGACCTGGAATCAACAGGTACAAATGTTTCAAAGAAAACTTAAAGTAATGCACTCAACCTCTACGGCCTGTATGCATGCTCACCATGCAAAACTCAGATACTGAACAAAAAGCCTGTTCAAGCGCGTTTACAGTTTGCTCAACAACATTTAGAGAAGCCTGTGAAATACTGGGAGAATATAGTCTGGTCAGATGAGACTAAA
Source organism: Phyllobates terribilis (assembly GCF_046119375.1). Lineage (NCBI taxonomy): Eukaryota > Metazoa > Chordata > Amphibia > Anura > Dendrobatidae > Phyllobates > Phyllobates terribilis. The sequence goes on from NW_027362764.1 coordinate 789,840,621, forward strand.
ATGGAACTCTGGATGTCGTAATTTATGCCATGTTTGGAGGACAAAAGGCACAGCATATCACCTCAAAAACACCATACCAACAGTGAAGTTTGATGGTGGTAACGACGCGCCCCCCTGGGCCTGTGTTGTGCAGGGAATACCCGGAGCCGGATCGCTGGGGGTTGTAGTCTCCGTAGCGGTGACCCGGTCCGTGCCCAGGGTGGTCAAATCAGTGGCAGTCTTTTTAGTGTGATAAGGTCCGACTACGCCACCCGTGAATTGCGGTCAATGGGGACCGCCGCTGCAAGGCAGACCGCTGAGGCCGGTGTTATGTGTGCAGCTAAGAATGGGATGACTCCCCACCGGAGGAGTACAGCCTCAGGGCAGTTAGCGTGGATGATGGGAGTGATGGTGGAGATAGTCCCAATACCAATAGTGCCGGAAGAGCAAGAAGTCACAGACAACGTGTTGCAATCCAATGTCCTTTACTCACAGTTTGTATTCTCCAGGTCACTCTCGCGAAGCAGTGACCACCCAAGCCGTGCTGCGTCCACCAGGCAAGGGACTCGGTCAACTCCCAGGTCTTCCTGGAGTATGTCTCAAAGTTCCCTTCCGTCCTTTCTCTGGCTCGTGACCCACCAGTGACCAAGCTTATGTCCAGCTCCCGCGGGCCTTCTCTTTGGAGGGCTACGTGCCCACGTCCCTGACCCTATATGGTATGCCTTCCTAGCAAGGTGTAGCGAGGGGTCGCACCAAGGACTGGTCACAACCTCCGGTTCTTGGATGAAGATGATTCGCTTTCACCAATTTGGGATCCGGTACCCTGTTCTGCCAACCCGTCACCCGCAGTCTCCTGGGTCCTTAGGGTTCTCTCTTCCTTCTCGTTCCTGAGCCTTTCTGCTTCACTTGTTACTTCTGTTCTGGTCTTCTTCCCTTTTCCTTTCCACTGTTCCTTCTCCTCTCTCTCTCTCTCTCTCTCTCTCTCTCTCTCTCTCTCTCTGGCCCCGGCCTCTGTGCTAGGCCTGCCCAGGGAGCAGAGCCCATGCAGCAGCCCTGCTCCCTGCCTTCTCCACTTCACCTCACAGACTGAACTTCTTCTTCTTTCTCTGTGCTGGCTGGGCCTCACAGGCTAGGCCCGCCTCCGGAGCAGAGCTCCACAGAGGCCCTGCTCTGTCACTTCCTCTCTCAGACTGAACACTGTTCTAAGATGGTGCCCACCTTATATACCTCCCTCTCTGTGTATGAGCCCAGGTGACTAGCAACCAATGGGCTCCTTCCTATGCTCAGGACCCAACCCCTATCTGCCCCTACAGCACTGGGTATTCCACCCCCCTCCCCACTCCAGCCAGGGACAGATGCTGTCATGCCTGCACTTCTGTCTAGTGGGAGCACCGTTGAGCTGTCCCTCGGAAATGGGGTGTGTGTGCTGTATGCAGCCTACTGAGCCTTGATCCATACTCCATCCTTACCCGGGAGTGGGATATCACACCTCTGGATGAGGTGCAATACCTCTGTAGCGACCAAGTCCTCGGGGCGCTACATTCCCCCCTGGTAAAGCACAGCACGCCCTCGGGCTGGAACAGAGCAAAAACAATTCACAGGGTATGCAAAAACTTTTTCAATAACTGCTTACATCAGGAAACAGACACACTTGTACAATTCCCTTCATGGGAAACACTCTGATGAAACACTTTTGGTTATTACTTCCAGAACTCTTTTACCATAAGACACATTATAAAACTTTTGCAAGTAAAACATTCTTCAAAAACACATTCTTGACTTCTGGCCGCTGGACAACTTGCGACCAGGTGTTCACTTTCTCTCTCAAGGTGCAACAGTCCATTTAATTCGTCCTGAGGTAGACGTTGCAGTTCTTTTATAAAACTAGTAGGGGGCGCTTTAAGAAGCGCAACTATTTACAAGGGGTTGGCCGTTCCCAGTCCTCGGCCGGTTGGAAAGGGGATGGCTGCTCTCAGTCCTCAGCCAGGTAAGGAAGGGGGTATCTTGGAAACGGGTAACAGTCTTTTAGCTGTCCCAACGGGGACCACACTTATTAACAGTTCAAAAGAAAAACAGTCCTTGTACCCTGACGGGTAACTTTGTACAGTTCCTTACTCATGCTACTTTCTTTTAATAGCTATGTCCTCCTTGAGCTCCCCTCGGTGTCTGACATCCTCCTTCCCCCCTAGTGGACCGTGGCCTACCTTGCGATGCTCTTCTTCCGTAGGCCGCGGCTCCGCAGTCAATCGTCGGGGTAGAGGACCTGGCGTCGCGCTCCGATGACGTCAGCGTCGCTCTTTCTCCCTTCCAGGACCTTGCGCAGCGTCGGTGCGTGGGGCGGAGCTTCGGATCTCGCACGCTTTCGGCGTCCACACCCCTCTTCTTCCCGCGCGGCATCCTGAAGATGGCGTCCGATGGCGGGAAGCAGCTGCGGATGGCGGGAAGACGGCAGAAGACGGCGGGAAACGGTCCAAGATGGCGTCCGATGGCGGGAAACGACTCTGGACGGCGGGAAACTTCACCACAGGTAAGTATAAAAGTCTTTTTCAGGCACGCAGTACCCGGTGGTTGCGGGCACGAAATCCTGCCGACTACGCCAAAGTTGACGCGCCCCCTGGGCCTGTGTTGTGCAGGGAATACCCGGAGCCGGATCGCTGGGAGTTGTAGTCTCCGTAGCGGTGACCCAGTCCGTGCCCAGGGTGGTCAAATCAGTGGCAGTCTTTTTAGTGTGATAAGGTCCGACTACGCCACCCGTGGATTGCGGTCAATGGGGACCGCCGCTGCAAGGCAGACCGCTGAGGCCAGTGTTATGTGTGCAGCTAAGAATGGGATGACTCTCCACGGGAGGAGTACAGCCTCAGGGCAGTTAGCGTGGATGATGGGAGTGATGGTGGAGATAGTCCCAATACCAATAGTGCCGGAAGAGCAAGAAGTCACAGACAACGTGTTGCAATCCAATGTCCTTTACTCACAGTTTGTATTCTCCAGGTCACTCTCGTGAAGCAGTGACCACCCAAGTCGTGCTGCGTCCACCAGGCAAGGGACTTGGTCAACTCCCAGGTTTTTCTGGAGTATGTCTCAAAGCTCCCTTCCGTCCTTTCTCTGGCTCGTGCCCCACCAGTGACCAAGCTTATGTCCAGCTCCCGCGGGCCTTCTCTTGGGAGGGCTACGTGCCCACGTCCCTGACCCTATATGGTATGCCTTCCTAGCAAGGTGTAGCGAGGGGTCGCACCAAGGACTGGTCACAACCTCCGGTTCTTGGCCGAAGATGATTCGCTTCCACCAATTTGGGATCCGGTACCCTGTTCTGCCAACCCGTCACCCGCAGTCTCCTGGGTCCTTAGGGTTCTCTCTTCCTTCTCGTTCCTGAGCCTTTCTGTTTCACTTGTTACTTCTGTTCTGGTCTTGTTCCCTTTTCCTTTCCACTGTTCCTTCTCCTCTCTCTCTCTCTCTCTCTCTCTGGCCCCGGCCTCTGTGCTAGGCCTGCCCAGGGAGCAGAGCCCATGCAGCAGCCCTGCTCCCTGCCTTCTCCACTTCTCCTCACAGACTGAACTACTTCTTCTTTCTCTGTGCTGGCTGGGCCTCACAGGCTAGGCCCGCCTCCGGAGCAGAGCTCCACAGAGGCCCTGCTCTGTCACTTCCTCTCTCAGACTGAACACTGTTCTAAGATGGTGCCCACCTTATATACCTCCCTCTCTGTGTATGAGCCCAGGTGACTAGCAACCAATGGGCTCCTTCCTATGCTCAGGACCCAACCCCTATCTGCCCCTACAGCACTGGGTATTCCACCCCCCTCCCCACTCCAGCCAGGGACAGATGCTGTCATGCCTGCACTTCTGTCTAGTGGGAGCACCGTTGAGCTGTCCCTCGGAAATGGGGTGTGTGTGCTGTATGCAGCCTACTGAGCCTTGATCAAGTCCTCGGGGCGCTACAGTAACATCACGGTGTTTTTCAGCATATGGCACTGGAAAACTTCATGTAATTGAAAGAAGGATGAATGGACAAATGTTCCCAGACGTTCCTGATAAAAATCTGCTGTCATCTACCAGGATGATGAAGATGAAACAAGGGTGGACATTTCAGCAAGACAATGATCCCAAACACACAGCCAAGGAAACTCTCAATTGGTTACAGAGAAAGAAAATAAAGCTGCTAGAATGGCCGAGCCAATCACCGGTCCTGAATCCTATAGAAAATGTATGGAAGGAACTAAAGCTTAGAGTTCATAGAAGGAGCCCACAGGACCTTCAGGACATGAAGTGTGTTTGTGAGGAAGAATGGGCTAAAATCACACCTAAGCAACGTATGCAACTTAGTGATGAGCGAGCACTAAAATGCTCGGGTACTCGAGTGCTCGGTCCGAGTAACGAGCCCAATGTAATTCTATGGGAAACTCAAGCATTTTTCAGGCGGCTCCCCCCGGCAGTCTGCAGAGGGTCTAAAGATTGCCAAAATCAATGGGAACAGTCCTCAAATGACATGGGAACAGCATGGGGAAGACCCCTGGAAGCATTTCTGACTCCCGGGTCACTGCTGTCAACAATGTTGTCAGAGTATTACACCACTTTTACAGACTAACAATAAAACATACAAAAACTAAACCAAAATGGATTTTCCTGGAAAAAATATCAAGGAACATCCTTTCCAGGGTAATGACTTATATATAAGGCAAAATAAATAACCCCCCAAAAAAATGCTCCTCCACACCTTGGGCTGTGTTCACACGTAGTGTTTTTGATGTGTTTTTGCACTTTTGCATTGCTTTCAACGGTGAAAAATACATTCACCGGTAAATGTCATTTTAACATTTTACAACCTTATTTGCCCATATGGTGTGTGAGACATGATCAGACACATCCTGTTTCATTTGTGAAGGAGGGACTGTGAAAGTCACAAAGCCTATTGTTAAAGGGCCATCAGCCGACTATGCTTTGTTGTTCCCATTATTAAGGAGTGGGTCTCCTATACTGTTATAGCGTATGCAGTGACTTCAAGGCCTGCCCAAAATTTGGAAAAACTCCAATGCCCCTTTGAAGAGATATAGAGGGTCTGATTTAAACAAAAATCCCATTATTAAGGAGTGGGTCTCTTATAGTGTTATAGCATATGCAGTAACTCTTAAGGTCTGTCCAAAATTTTGAAAAACCCCAATACACCTTTGAAGACACATAGAAGGCCTGATTTTAAAAAATAATATCCCATTATTAATGAACGGGTCTCCTATACTGTTATTGTGTATGCAGTGAGTGAAAGGGCTGCCCAAATTTTGGAAAAACCCCAATCCCAATTTAAAGACACATAGAGAAGGGCCTCAGTTAAAAAAATGTTCCCATTATAAAGGAGCGGTTCTGCTATACAGTTATTGCATATGCAGTGACTGCAACGGCTGCCTAAATTTTGGAAAAAACCCAATACCAATTTGAAGACCCATAGAGGAGGGCCTCAGTTAAAAAAAATATTCCCATTATAAAGGATTGGTTCTGCTATACAGTTATTGTGTATGCAGTGACTGAAAGGGCTGCCTAAATTTTGGAACAACTCCAATACCAATTTAAAGGCACATAGCGGGCCTGATTTAAAAAAATAATTTCCCATTATTAAGGAGCGGGTCTACTATACTGTTATAGCGTATGCAGTAACTGCAAGGGCTGCCAAAAATTAGGAAGCACTCCAATACCCCTTTTAAGAGACCTAGAGAAGGGCCTCAGTAAAAAAAATGTTCCCATTATAAAGGAGTGTATCTCCTATACTGGTAATGCCCATGCAGTGACTGGAAGGTCGGCCAAAAATTTGGACGCAATCCAATACCCCTGGGAAGAGATGTATAGGAGGTCCTCATTAAAAAAAATTGTTACCATTGTTAAGGATTGGGTCTCCTATACTGGCAATGCCCATGCAGTAACTGCAAGGGCTGACCAAAAATTGGATGCACTTCAATACCCCTTTGAAGAGACGTAGAGGAGGTCCTCCTTAAAAAAAATCGTTACCATTGTTAAGGTGCTCATCTGTAGATGGAAAACTACAGATAGTGGCACGCATATCGCAAATTTCTCCCTTATGTACAGCACTATACATACTAGAGCAGGGGAGGAAGATTAATGTTCCCAATGGCCCATATGAGAGACTATGACTGTTGCGGAGGCCGAACCAATATACTGAAATCAATTCTGCTCAATATTAACATATAAATTAATTATTTTTTTATATTAATTTTATGGCTTAACACTGAGCAGAATTAAGTTTTGACACCCCCCCTATATGGCAGTGCAATTAAACCCATATACTGTATATTAGACCCTATATGGCCTGAACACTTGTGTACTTCGCTTAATGGCATCTTCTTCCGACGTGTTTTCCCTCTTTTGGTCATTCGCGGTTTCATCAGGGAATTCCTTCAATCAGGACAAGAAAAGGAGACTATAAGCCATACTGCAGTGAGGATAACAGTTCACAGACCCAGGGCAATATGGATACAGGGATGAATAAAGGAAATTTATTCCCCCCAGAGCTGCACTTTCAGTACAGCTGTCGTGCATCTATCTACACTATTAACCTGCAGATTGACCCTACATCGGCAGGTTAGTAGCGTTATCCAACATCACAGTTTCCATTTAAAAGGGTTTTCCATTGCTCTGACAAACCCATCTCAATCCATATGTTTCGCCCTTGTAAAATAACACTTAGGCTATGTGCCTGACTCGCCTCCAGGGCTGTGGGGTACTCGGCAGCCGGGCCTCTATGGATGCCCGTGGGGGATATCACGGTGGCTGGCCCGGTCCGTGGCCCAGGGCGGTCACCCAAAAAGGGGAATTATTTATAGGGGATTTGTAAAGTGTTCGTGACGCCACCTGTGGAATGCGGCTAAGGGGAGCCGCCGCTGCGGAGCAGTCCTCTGGAGCTGGTGTTACGGCAGCAGGGATGGTGTGGCTCTCCACAGGTAGAGCTAGCTCCAGGGCAGTGTAGGATGTATAAGTTGCGCTGGGCGTTGTAGTGCCGGGAGGCAAGAGGGCGCAGATGAAAGAATGGACGGAGGCAGTACGGTGCAGTCATCCGAGTTTTTACTCACAGTTCTTATGACAGTTCCACTGGTGCACTGTACGGGTGCCAGTCTCCCACGTCGTGCTGCGTTCACCAGGCAGGGGTTCAGCTCTTCTTCAGGCAGATTAGGAGCACCTGACAGAACCCCACTTTCTTGTGTTCCTAGCTAGACCGACTTCACGTTGGGTCTTTCTCCCTCCTGCCCTGCGCTTCCCCACTCTCAGTCCCGCTCGGGTGCTCTGAGGTCCCTCCTGTCTTGTTGGAGTTCCCGGACCTGCTTGACCCTCACGGAGATTAGAATAAGGCTGTGGCAACTGGTCTATGAAAGCCAGAAGCCTCCAGTTTTTCCAGCCGAGACTTGGAGTTGCACGACTGGTCCAGGGGCCGGTCCCCTTCTTGCGGCCTACGATCCCTCTGTCTTCTGACAGATTCGGGGCGTACGGGTGCTGTCCCGCACTCGCCGTACCCCCTAGGAGCCCTTCTGTAGATCGGAGCCTATTCCTCTGCTCCCCTCCTGGACCTCTAGGACTGGGCCCTACTTATGGAGCAGAGCTCCTAAAGAGCCTCTGCTCCCAGACTGACTTCTCTCACTCCACTAACTCCACTCTCCTGCCACCCTAAGATGTCTTCCCTTTTTATACATCACTCTATAGTGCTCCCCTAAACTGCTTCCTCCACCCACACCCACTACTGGTTCCCCCTACCTCTGGGTTCCCCCCGCTCCAGCCAGGGACAGGGCTCAGCAGCTATGCACATGCATGTTGCCCTTCCAGCCGGCCTGGAGCAGTGTAGTGTTGGATGCAGGTGTTGGGGTTCCGGGCAGCACTCCCTCCTTACCTTAGAGAAGGAGATACCACACCTCTGGGGTGCAGTACCTCTGTGGTGACTGAACCCTCAGGGGCGCCACATGCCCACGATGCAGAAATGCTCCGGATTTTTCCTGAGCGTTTCTGCATCTCCCTGGCAGAAAAAACTCATGCGGATTGTACATGCGGATTGCACGTGCGTTTTTCCTGCCAGGGACATGCGGATGTGAAGAGTTCTTCACATGCATTTCCGCATGTGGGTTGACAAGCGCTTTCCAAGCGATTTTAGCATCACTTGGAAAAGTGCTTGTGACAACTTGGTCACACTATATAAATCCATGCAAACGGCATATATAGTGTGACCGAAAGAATGGTAAAAAGTAAAAAATAAACATTATAATTACCTTCTGATGGCCCCCGCTGTCCTTAGCGATGCGTCCTGGCTTGCCGGCAGCTCGCGATGGTCTAAAATGACCTGCCATGACATCATTTAGTCATGTGACGGGTCACGCGACCGCTACCGTCAGTGGTCGCGTGACCCGTCACATGACTAAATGACGTCCTTTTACCATCGCGAGCTGCCGGCAAGCCAGGATGCATCGCTAAGGACAGCGGGGGCCATCAGAAGGTAAGTATAATATTTATTTTTTATTTTATTCTTTTTTCTACAGGTTCTATGGTACCCGGGTCTGGAGGAGAGTCTCCTTTTCTCCAAACCCGGGTACCATCCGCACATTGAAACGCATGTTATCCGCATGTACAGATCCAGTGATGCGGATTACATTAGGTCCAATGCAAGTCAATGGCGGCGAAAACGCTGCGATTCCGCAAAATAATTGGTAATGCTGCGGATTTTTCCGCAATGATAATCCGCAGCGGAAATTTCCGCAGCATGTGAACAGCACATGCGGATTATCATTGGGGAACATGGCAGACCTTCTACCAAGCGTTTTTTATGGGTTTCCGCAGCGGAATTTCCACTGCGGAAACGCTTAAAAAACGCATCGTGGGCACACAGCCTTATACTCACTGCTGGTGCCATACTAGCTGCAGCGTTGGTATGGCACCAGCGGTGAGTAGAAGTGTTGGTATTTTATAAGGGGGAAACATATGGATTGAGATGGAGTTGTCCGAGTAGTGGAAAACCCCTTTAAGGAGTTAACAGCAGCCGGCGGAGCTCAGTTCCACCCATGGCTGCGAGAGACAGATCCTGGCTGTAATTGCTCCCCCGGCACTGACAGCTGCTCAGCATTAGAGCCGGCTGTCAGTCAGTGCAGGGGTGCAGTTAGATCTGCCGCTCACTATGCTCTGAGCCGTTACTGAAGCCGCCCAGCAGCACCTCTATGACTGAAAGCCGGAGGCTACAGGGAGGAATAAAGTTTTTCCTCCTGGCAGCCGGACTCTTAAGTGCGGTGACCACACGGCTTCAGAACGCTATTAATCTGCAGATTAACCCCATATCTGCAGGTTAATAGTGTTTATTTTACTAGACAGATTCCCTTTAAAGGACATTAGTCAGCAGTCATTCTGTGGCTTAAGACCGAGAAATAGTGACAGTAGTATAAAGGTATGTGCCCACGATCAGGAATAGCAGCATTTTGGACACAGCTCACCTGCGCTGCATGCAAAACGCTGCGTTCTATGATACAAACACATGGATAGGACTTATCGAAATCCGATGCCCACTGTGCTTCTATATGATGCTGCGTAATCTCACCCTTGGTGCAGGTTTACCAACCGCAGCGTGTCAATTTCTGTAGTGGGGACTAGCATCTCCGCTGTATTTTGATCAATTGAATGTCATTAGATGTGGTAAATCTGCATGTACCTAAACACCAGTGCGGTAATTTGAACGCAGCGTTTTGGATGCAGCGAAAATACGCTGAGTCCAAAACGCTATTATTCCTGATCGTGGGCATGTACAAGCAGAATTTGCAGTGCTGCTCTGTATCTAAGGGCAAGGATGGGAGTGGACTGAAAACTACATGGTGCAAATTCCCCGGTACACTGTGGAAATATTGCTTGCATTATGTATTTATATAAATACATGATGCAAACAAAATTTGTAAGATGGAGGGGCACAGTGTGCCTGGGCATTTGCGCCATGTAGTTTTCAGTCCACTCCCATCCCCCACATTATATACAAATTTAAAAAATTACAATAATGGCCCCCTGCCCTTTCATATAAAGTGATGTGGGCTGCCTACTAGTTCCACTGCCACAGACAAACATGATGATCTACATAATTAACACATACTTTTTAGGCAGACCATAGAGAGCTGGACTCAACAGGAGGACCGAGGCAGTCAGGACTCGACTCAGACCATGCAGGCTTGTTTATCCTCCTCAATCTTAGCTCAGGCTTAGATCTGGGTGCGGGAGCCGGCTCCTCTTCGGCAGATCGTTAGATAGGCGTGTGAGTCATTTCCTTTCTTTAAATAGAGGCGCCGGCGCTGTTTATGCTGGACTCTGCTCTACCTGAGGTCACGTGGCAGGACGGGCCCAGCAACACTCGGGCGCGGGCCTGCAGCGGTGACAATTTGAAACATGCGGCAGCGGCGGTGATGTGAGTCATTTGAAGAATGCCTGAAGATACGCGCCTGCGCTGTGTATGCTGGATCCTGCTCTGGCTGACGGCATACAGCAGGGTGGGCGCAGCATCATTTAAACAACCCGCGGCCGCGGCGGTGAAAATTTTATACATGCGGCCCCAGCTGCCGAGCTGCCATGACCAAAAAAACATGTGATTGCGCATTATAATGGGGAATATTCATGGGCTCCCCCTCGGAGTCTTGGGCCCCGGGCAGTAGCCCTGATTGCCCTCATTATAATCCGCCTATGCCCCCGGGGGCAGTAAAAACCCGCTCTGACAAAACACTAGAGGCAGGGCAGGCCAGGACCTCCAAGGCATAGAGAGCCATTATAAGGCACAGAGGAATCACGGAGGACATTGGTACGGTCGGCAAGGTAGTCCTTCAGCATCTTCCAAAACATTTCCCTCCTTGTGGGAGTACTCCGCGCATCAGGGCCTGGGCACTGGGAGGGTCTAAGAAAACTGTCCCACACCTTTGACAGTGTTCCCATGCCTCTGCTGCATCGTATTTGTGTCTCCCTCACCTGTAATCCTTGGTTGCCAAGGAACTGTGACCTCTGTCGCCAGCGTTTTCAGATGGGTGTTTTTTTAATAATTCCGTAACAAGGGCCTTCTGGTACTGCAACATTTTGCTAGATGTCTCCGCTGCGGGAAGGAGAGATAGAGAGTTCTCCTTGTAGCATGGGTCTAGAAGTGTGACCAACCAGTAATTACTGTCTACCAAAATGCGTACAATGCGAGTGTCACAGAAAAGGCAGACGTACATAAAGTCAGCCATGTGTGCCGGACTGCTACCAGCCAAGTCTACCCTGTCCTGACCCAAGAGAATGACTGTCTATGCTCTCCTCATCATCCTCCTCATTCTCTCTTTCCTCAGGCCATCCACACTGAACAGACTGTATGAATGTGGTGTGGGAAGTACCGTCTTTAGCACAGGAAACCAACTCCTGTTCCTCCTCCTCATTAGCATCCAATCCACATTGGGATGAGATGAGGCTGGGCTGTGTGGCAGCACCTTGTATGGTTCCTTGCTCCATCTCATTGTGCTGTGCCTGCAATGCCTCCTTCTTTAATTGTGAGTGTGGCACCCCAGGGGGTCTGGTTGCCACAGTGGTAGCAATACCATGTCTGAGAGCAAGCAGGAGTTTCCTGGTCAGGAGTGCTTTACGTGCATCACCTCCTGCCCCAGGCCAGGAAGGGGAGGATCCTGCCCTTTATAAACTGGATATGGGGCGGGGTTAGAGGAGTAGTTCCAGAGACAGGGACAGAGCAGCAAGCAAGGAGCCCTGTAGGCAAGACAGAGCAGAGAGCCAGGGACTGGAGCTGGTAAAAGCTCGTCCTGGCAGGAGACACAGGAGACCGGACACCGGAGTCCGAGGCTGTGGGGATTATACACTCAGCAGCAGAAACCACACGGCAGGGGATTTCAGGTCCTCTGGCCATAGGAAGCCCAGAGGCTCAGCCACACGAAGGGGACCGGTACCGCCACAGAGGAACGAGGAATACCAAGGGCCCAAGTCGCCAGCCATATGGGTGAGCACCACACGGTACACTCAGGGATGTGGGCTACCACACGACTACAGCGGGATAGCCAGAAAGAGCTAGAAAGAGTGCAGTCAGAACGGCAGGCCTACAACTCCACCTGGCCAGCAGAACGCTTAGATTGCTCTCAGACCGGCCAGGCCTTCATTGCTAGTCAGTACTCCCGGCGGGGCCTTAATAATTGCCATCAGTAAAGACCCTGAACTGCACTGCCAAGACTCTGAGTCGTTACTACCGGTCCCACGCACAACCACCACCATCATTCACGCACGCTGCCCTGAAGCTACATTCCTCCTGTGGGGAGTCACATTACCTAGCTGCGCACACCATCAGCTTCAGCGGTCTGTTTAGCAGCGGCAGTTCCTAATAACCGCAATCCACAGGTGGCATAGTCGGACATTAACAACATTTATAACCTCACACAAATAGACTGCCACTGGTTTGACCACCCTGGGCCACGGACCGGATCGCCGCCATGGTGACTACAACACCCAGCATCTACTACAAGGGCCCGGGTATCCCCACGGCTCAGGGGGCGCGTCATGAGCAGTGAGCATTTCAGAAGACAGATAAGCGGGATTTTTGAGGCTAATTATGGCGTCATCGCCGCTCACCATCTTAGTGGAGTCCTCAAAGTTTTGGAGGACGACATAGATGTCTGACATTTATGCCCACTCCTCAGTTCTTATGTGCAGAGGCTGACCTGAATGCCGACGGGCGTGTTGAAGCTGGTACTCAACAACTGCCCTCTGCTGCTCACAAATCCTTCCCAACATCTGCAAGGTTGAGATCCAATGCGTGGTGATATCGCAGATCAGTCGGTGAGCTGGAAGATGCAAATGCTGCTGAAGCACTGCGAGGGCTGCGGAAGCTGTAGGTGACATTCGAGAAATGGGCACACACACGGTGTACTTTGACAAGCAGCTCAGGCAGATCTGGGTAGGTTTTGAGAAACCTCTGAACCACTAGGTTGAGCACATGGGCCAGGCATGGTACGTGTGTGAGGTTGCCTAGCTTCAGAGCTGCCACCAGGTTCCGGCCATTGTCACACACAACGATGCCTGGCTGTAGGTTCAGCGGTGACAGCCAATGATCTGCCTGCTCTTTTACAGCTGTCAACAACTGTTCAGAGGTGTGCGGTTTGTCCCTTAAGCATACTAGCTTCAGCAGTGCCTGTTGCTGCTTGGCCGAGGCAGTGCTGCAGTTCTTCCAGCTTCCGACTGATGTGGTCATTTCAGAGATGGAGGCTGAAGATGAGGAGGAGGAGGTGCAGGAGCTGTAGAATGTGGGGCCAACCCTGATTGACCCAGGGCCCTCAATCCTCGGCGTTGGGCGGACATGCTCTGTACCAAGGTCCGACTGGGTCCCAACTTTCACTATATTAACTCAGTGTGCTGTCAGCAAGATGTACCGTCCCTGCCCACAAGCACTTGTCCACGTGTCCGTGGTTAGGTGGACCTTCCCAGAAACTGCGTTGTGGAGGGCACGGCTAATGTTCTGGGACACGTGCTTGTGTAATGCGAGGATGGCATACTGGGAGAAATAGTGGTGACTGGTGGCTGGGGACCGAGTACTGAGGAATGCCGGCCACCATCAGGTTGCAGAAAGATTCCGTCTCCATGAGCCTAAAAGGCAAAATTTCAAGCGCAAGCATTAGAGAAATGTGTGAGTTTAGTAATTTGGCCTCTGGCTGCGTATTTGCGTTTGCGTTCCAAGGACTGGGGTAGGGACAACTGAACTCTGCGCTGTGACAAGGACATGGACGGTGATGGTTGCAAGTGTGCAATGACAGGTGCAGGGCGGGAGGCATCTCTGCCTGTGCCATGGACAGGGGATTGACATGCATGCACAACAGTGGAAGAAGCAGTGGTGTCACCCGCAGACACTGTTTCTGGACCCTGGGGTTCGGCAAACTTAGTCGGGTGCTTTGCGGTCATGTGCCTGAGCATGCTGGTGGTGGTCGGCTGGTAGTTTTGCTGCCCTTGCTGATGCTGGCCTGGCACATGGTGCAAATGGCCTTTTTGGGGTTATCTGGACAGTCTTTAAAAAACAACCAGACTCGGGAAGACCTAACAGTTGGACTGGCAACGTCTGTGGCCACCACACTGCTTGTTCCTGCCTATTGTGCCTGCTACGCCTCCCTCCCCCTGTGTGCTGCTGTCCTCGCTCTGCATGTCACCTTGCCATGTTGGGTCAGTAACTTCATCGTCCACCACCTCGTCTTCCACTTCCGCACCCTGGTCGTCCTCCTGACTTTCTGGCAATTGTGTCTCATCATCATCCACCTCTTGTGACAGTAATTGCACTTACCCACTGTTGCCTTTGTATGACCGTGGCTGCTCAAATATTTAGGCATGGCTACATGTGATCTCCTCTTGCCCTGCTTGAAGCTGGCCGGGTGAGAGACTCGAATCTATAAACGGAAAAGTGAACAGCTCTTCGGAGTGTCTAAGTGTGGGATCAGTTGTCCCCGGGCACTCGGCATGGTGGAAGGAAGGTGGATCAGGGTGAGGAATATATGGTTCAGACTCACAGCTACTGAGACTTGACCGTGTGGAAGACAGGGTGGTGGTGGTGGTGGCTAAGTGACTGGAAGGATTATCTGCTTTCCAAACAACAACAACCTTTTAACCCCCTAGTAATTGGGACAGGAAAGTAGGGCGACATGATGTGTTTGTTGTGCTCCCTCAGCAGACACCATCACCATCACGTCCACTTTCTCTGTCCCTTGCCACACGCCTTTACCATTTTAAATGGAGTGTAATATTTGGCATGCTCCACAAAATGTCTGTATTATTATCGCAGTAATATGCGATCATGTGTGAAGACCATGGTTTTAGGCTGTGGCCTTGTAGTATAGTATTGGTCAGCGATCAAGTGTTAATAGGTTCAACAAAACACAGATGTCTGACTTTAAATGGAGTGGAATATTTGGCACGCTCCAAAAAATGTCGGTATTATTACCGCAGTAATATGCGATGACGTGTGACGACCACGGTTTTAGACTGTGGCCTTGCAGTATAGTATTGGTCAGCGATCAAGTGTTAATAGGTTCAACAAAACACAGATGTCTGACTTTAAATGGAGTGTAATATTTGGCATGCTCCACAAAATGTCTGTATTATTATCGCAGTAATATGCGATCATGTGTGAAGACCATGGTTTTAGGCTGTGGTCTTGAAGTATAATATTGGTCAGTGACCAATTGTCAATAGGTTCAACAAAACACAGATGGATGAATTTAAATGGAGTGTAATATTTGGCACGCTCCAAAAAATGTCACGATTATTACCGCAGTAATATGGGATCAAGTGTGATGTGATGGAAAAGTTTCTCTGCTAACACAATACAGCAATGTGAATAAAATCAAAAAAATCTGGCTGTATTCTGCTAACAAGCAAATGGAGCAGTAAAATGGTGTACTGTATTGTTTTTTAAGCAAATAATCAGGATTAAGAGCAAAACAAAATATCTCAGATATGTAGGGCTGTGGATATCTGTGCACAGAACGTGCAATGGACCCTATTGTGCTGTATACACTGTCCACAGACCCTGACTAACTCCTGCTATCACCAGTAATATATGCAGCTGGATTAGTTCTTAGAAGGACTGTTAGTTCAGATGGGTATATATCTTGCTTGTGGAATCCTATATCTAACTATTAAACCACCAATTCTGTCCCTCGCTCAGCAGCAGCTCTCTCTACTCTGCTTGTGTGGCACCCCAGGGGTCTGGTTGCCACAGTAATAGAAATATTATGTCTGAGAGCAAGTGGGAGGTTTCTCTGGTCAGGAGCCCTAAGCATGCAACACGACCCACCCAGACCTGGGAGGGGAGGAATCTGTCCTTATAAACTGGGTCTGGGGCGGGATTAGGAGAGTCAGAGTGAAGTCCCAGACAGAGACGAAGTCAGGTCTGGAGGACAGCAGACACAGGGAAAGCAAGAACTAGGAGCTCTGTAGGAGCAGGAGCAAGTGCCAGATGCTGGAAGCTAGAAAGCTCGCCTTGGCTGAAGACACTAAACCCGGACACGGAATCCGAGGCTGTGGGGACATCCAGGTCCAGCAGCAGAATCCAACCGGCAGGGGATTCCATGTCCTCTGGCCATAGAAGCCCGGAGGCACAGTCACAAGCAAGGGACCAGCACCGCCATCGTGAAGCGGAGGCTAACGGAAGGCCCCAAGTCACCGGCCATACGGGTGAGCACCACACGGTATACTCAGGGACTTGGGCTACTTCTACCCGCATAGAGCAAGGTAGCCAGGAAAGAGTGCAGATAGTCGGGGAGGCCTACAACTCCACCTGGCCAGGGGAGATCCTACTTGCTTACAGACTGACCAGGCCCCTACTGCTAACCAGTACTCCCGGGAGGGTCTGCGTTATTCCATCAGTAAAGACCCTGAACTGCACCACACGTCTCTGTGTTTCATCGCGCACCAGCACCATCAGTACTGGGACGCTCACACCATCACTCCCATCATCTCACATTAGCTGCCCTGAGGCAATACTTCTCCCGTGGGGAGTTATTCCATGCTCGGCTGTGCAAATTACATCAGCCTCAGCGGTCTGCAGCGCAGCGGCGGTCCCCACTGACCGCAATCCACGGGTGGCGTAGTCGGACATTGTTATTACCTAAGACGGCCTCTGGTTTGACCGCCCTGGGCACGGACCGGGTCACCGCCACGGAGGACTACAACCCCCAGCGATCCGGCTCCGGGTATCCCCCTGCACAGCACAGGCCCAGGGGGCGCGTCACTTGTTTCCGGTAGACTGTGGCGAGCATAGGGTCACCAGGTCTTATATAGACCGGATGACGCTATGCGGCTAGCCAATCACTGTAATGCCCACAACCAACATGGCTGCGTCATTACAGTTAGTGGCAGGCAATCCCTGCATGTTAATTGGCTGTCTAAAGAGCACCAAACATGTGGAGAGGGGAACCCGAGCTCTTGCCCGAGCATCCGGGAAATACTCAAGGAGCACCAAGCATGTCAAGCAGTGAGATGCCGGGCGAGTACCGAGCAGTGACGAGCATGCTCACTCACCACTAATGCAACTATTTTCTCTATACAGGATGCATCTTGAAGCTTCATCACCAACAAAGGCTTTTGTACAAAGTATTTGTTAAATTTCAGTAAGCGTGTTCAATATTTTTTCCTTGTGTCATTTCTAGTGATGAGCGAGCACTAAAATGCTCGGGTACTCGTTGCTTGAGTCGAGCAAATTGGAATACTTGGGTGCTTGACCTAAGCAACGAGCCCAATGTAAGTCTATTGGAAACTCGAGTATTTTTCCGGCGGACCCCACCGGAGGTCTGCAGGGGGCCTAAAAATTGCCCAAATTGATGGGAACAGTGCTCAAATGACATGGGAACAGTATGGGGAAGATCCCTGGAAGCATCTCTGACTCCCAGGTCACTGCTGTGAACAATGAGAAAAATGTTAAGGAACATCTTTTCCAGGGTAATGAATGCTCCACCACACCTTGGGCTATGTTCACATGTAGCGTTTTTAATGTGTTTTTGCACTGCTTTCAATGGTGAAAAATACATTTACCAGTAAATGTCATTTTAACATTGTACTACCTTATCTGCCCATGTGGTGTGTGAGACATGATCAGACACATCCTGTTTCATTTATGAAGGAGGGACTCTGAAAGTCACAAAGACTATTTTTATAGGGCCATCAGGCAGCCCTTTCTATTCTAAAAGGGCCAGCCGTTGGCCCTCACTATTGTTAGAGGGCCATCAGCAGGCTATGCTTTGTAGTTCCCATTATTAAAGAGTGGGTCTCCTATACTGTTATTGCATATGCAGTGACTTCAAGGGCTGCCAAAAATTTGGACATACCCTAACACCCGTTTGCAGACACATATAGGTGGGCCTCAGTAACAACATTATCCAATTAGAAAGGAGCGGCTCTGCTACACAGTTATTGTGTATGCAGTGACTGCATCGGCTGCCTAAATTTAGGAAAAATCCCAATACTAATTTAAAGACACATAGAGAAGGGCCTCATTAACAAAATGTTCCCATTTATAAAGGAGCGGTTCTGCTATACAGTGCAATTATTGCGTATGCAGTGACTGCAACGGCTGCTTAAATTTTGGAGGACAGGGACGTGGATGTGGTTGCTGATGGTGGTAGTTGAGAGTGTGCAATGACAGATGCAGGGCGGGAGGCATCTTCGCATGCGCCATGGACAAGGGATTGGCATGTACGTACAACAGCGGAACAAGCAGAGGTGTCACCCGCAGGCACTGTTTTCTGGACCCTGGCGTTCGGCCCACCTAGATGATTTCTTTGCTGTCATGTGCCTGATCATGCTGGTGGTGGTCAGGCTAGTAGTTTTGCTACCCCTGCTGATGCTGGCCTGGCACATAGTGCAAATGGCCTTTTTGGGGTTATCTGCAAAGTCTTTAAAAAACAACCAGACTCAGGAAGACCTAACAGTTGTACTGGCAACTTCCTTAGTGTTCCAGGGAACGGTTGCCCTTCTTGTGTCTGTGGCCACCACACTGCTTTTTTGCTTCTTCTTGCCTGTTGTGGTGCTACGCCTCCCTCCCCCTGTGTGCTGCTGTCCTTGTTCTGCATGTCACCTTGCCTGGTTGGGTCACTGACTTCATTGTCTACCACCTCGTCTTCCACTTCCGCACCCTGGTCCTCCTCCTGACTTTCTGGGAATTGTGTATCATCATCATCATCCACCTCTTGCGACAGTAATTGCACTTTCCCACTGTCGCCTTCGTGTGACCGTGGCTGCTCCAATATTTGGGCATCGCTACATGCATTCTCCTCTTGACTCGCTTGAAGCTGACCGGGCGAGAGGCCTGAATCTATAAATGGAACAGTGAACAGCTCTTCAGAGTGTCCAAGTGTGGGAACCGTTGTCTCCGGGCACTCGACATGGTGTGAGGAAGTAGGATCAGGGTGAGGAATATGTGGTCCAGACTCACGGCTACTGAGACTTGACAGTGTGGATGACAGGGTGGTGGTGGTGGAAAGTGACTGGAAGCATTATCCGCTATCCAACCAACAACCTTTTGACACTGCTCTGGGTTCAATAGTGGTGTGCTGCGGTCCCCTAGTAATTGGGACAGGAAGGTAGGGCGACATGATATGGGTGCTTGTTGTGGCACAATGTAATCTTGCCCATGGCCTCATCCTCTGCATGCACAATCACCATCACGTCCACTTCCCCGTCCCTTGTCACGCGCCTTGCACATTTTAAATTGAGTATAATATCTTGAACGTGTCCTATAAATTGCTGGATTTGTACCGCAGTAATATCTAATACGTGTGACAGGACGCCCACAGTTTTAAGCACTGCCCTTCTAGTTTAGTATTGCTCAGCAACCACGTGTGAATAGCTTCAATACCACACTGCTGACAAACTGTAAATGGAGTATAATATCTTGAATGTCTCCTACAAATGGCTGGATTTGTAAAGCAGTTATATGTGATACGTCTGACGGACGCCCACGGTTTTAAATAGCGGGCATGTAGTTTCCTATTATTCACAGCGGCCACAGTAAAGCTTCACTGACACACTGCTACAAACTATTAATGAAGGATAATATTTTCCATGTTCACTACAAATTTCTGGATTTGTACTGCAGTAATATGGGATCATGTCTTATGATGGAAAAGATCTGGCTGTATTCTGCAGTGCTAACAAGCAAATGGAGCAGTAAAATGTTGGACTCTATTAATTTTTTTAAAAATAATCAGGATTAAGATAAAAAAAAAATTAGCCCTGGCCCCTGATATCTGGGGCTATGTCTTTGGATATCTGTAACAGCAGTAGCAGACAGAACGTGGAATGGACCCTTTGGTGCTGTATAGTGTTCACAGTCTCTGCCTGCCTAACTCCTGCTATCACCACTGAATATATTCTGCTGGATTAGTCCTCAGAAGGACTGTTAGTTCAGATGGATATATATATATATATACTCCTGGAGTACCTATATCTAACTATTATACCACCAATTCTGTCCCTCACACAGCAGCACCTCTCCCTACTCTGGCTGTTTTCGGAGTGACTATGACGAGCATAGCGGCGCCAGGTCTGATATAGACCTGATGACGCTGTGCGGCCAGCCAATCACTGTAATGCCCACAACCAACATGGCTACGGCATTACAGTGTGTTGCAGGCAGTCCCTGCATGTTCATAGGGTCTCTAAAGAGCGCCAAACATGCAGGGCAAAGACCCGAGCTCCCGCCGAGCAACTCCAGAAATACTTGCCGAGCACCGAGCATGTCGAGCAGTGAAATGCTCGGGCGAGTACCGAGCAGTAGCGAACATGCTCGCTCATCACTAGTCATTTCTCATAATTACACACTAATTTATTAATTTATGGACACCTATATTTGATTTCTTTGCCTGTGTGGACTGGATTGGTGAGAA
The DNA here is from genome assembly GCF_046119375.1 of Phyllobates terribilis. NCBI lineage: Eukaryota > Metazoa > Chordata > Amphibia > Anura > Dendrobatidae > Phyllobates > Phyllobates terribilis. Next base: position 789,860,986 of record NW_027362764.1, read on the forward strand.
TTGCATGTCAATAGCACCTTTAGAAACATGGCAATAAAAAGAGGGATAAAAGGGGAGACAAGGGGCTCAGAGTCTAAGTGTAGATGAATATGTGCATTTGCCACAACAAAATTTGTTTTTTTGCACTCACCCTTTAGATGTCTTGTGTTTTTGCTCAAATGATCCGTATAGTGGATCAGTTCTTTGCAATCCTCCAGTCTGCAGCACAAATGCAGAAACTATGTCAGCCCTGGTATCAGGCTTGCATGTTGGATAGTGTAGTGGAAAGAAGGTTTTCCTTTTTCGGCGCTTCCGGAGTATAAGGATACCTGATGAAGGCCGTTGCTGGCAGAAACGCGTTGTTTGTTGTTAGAAAAATGTTCGAATAAATCTGATATTGAGAAAAATAATTCACCGTAACTATCCTTATCCTCCGGAAGCGTCGAAAAAGGAAACATTCTTTACCCTACACCTTTAGAAACATATTTACTTAGAAAATTGGTGACGTGTTCAATACTTAGTTCAACCGCTGTATATATATATGTATATGGGTGTTACGGATCCGGGTGGTGGAACCTCTGTGCTGCGGAGCAAGGAGGGACCAAAGGGGCGTAACTAGGTATCAACTCGGACTGACCAAGGTCGCACGGCAGCTCAATGAACCAGGGAAGGACCGAGCAGAGGGACCAGGTGCTACTCTGGGCCTGTCCTTGTATGAGAGCAGGTAACTGGCAGGAGCCTCCGGGTAGGCACGGCAGGTAACTGGTAGGAGCCTTCAGGTAGGCTGACTGATAGGCACGGCAGGTAACTGGTAGGAGCCTCCAGGTAGGCTGGCTGATAGGCCCGGCAGGTAACTGGTACGTTCTCCGGGTAGGCAGGCAAGCCAGGCCCATAGATAGACTGGTGGGTTTGGAACGCAGGCAGACCGTCAGGCTGGAGAGTACACTAGGCTGGCGGAGACAGGTAGCCTGGCTGGCGGACTGGACTGGTAGTCAGGCTTTCGGACCGGACTGGTAGTCAGGCTGGCGGACTGGACTGGTAGTCAGGCTGTCGGAGACAGGTAGTCTGGCTGGTGGACTGGACTGGTAGTCAGGCTGGCGGACTGGACTGGTAGTCAGGCTGGCGGACTGGACTGGTAGTCAGGCTGCTGGTCTGGACTGGTAGTCAGGCTGGCGGACTGGGCTGGTAGTCAGGCTGGTGGTCTGGACTGGTAGTCAGGCAGGCGGACTGGACTGGTAGTCAGGCTGGCGGACTGGACTGGAGGGCTGAAGCAGAGTTTAGGACACAAAGCTACAACCTTGCACGGGCACCTCCAGTTTGGAGGAGGTGCCTTTTATGTGGGAAGTCCTCCGGCCATTGGCCGGGGACTCTTTAGGACAGCGCCCGTGACCCCTTTAAGAGGGAGGGAGCGAGCACGCACGTCCTAAGCACAGTGCCCGGGAAGCTGCGCGCGCCGGAAGCAGCAGCAGCAGGAGAGCCGGAAGACGTCAGGCCGGGAGCACGGCGGTAAGGGGGACGGCGTCTCTGCCTGTCAGGGGGCAGAGACGCCGATACTACAATGGGCTTGGTATTGTCAAAGTCATACTGAGCTGAAGAATCAGGATATCAGGTCATTTTTCCTGTAAAACGAAAGCTGTTACAAAAAAAAACTAAAGCTGAAAAACAAAGATGGAAATTTGCTTTTTTCATCACACTTGGAATTTTTTTCTCACATTTTTAAAAAGATAATATGGTAAAATGAAGAAAAGCACAAAAATGGAAAATCACCATGAAGGGGTTAAAGTGATTTTTTACTTTTAAGGCTGAGTTCACACGATGCGTTTTTAATGCGTTTCCGCGGCGTTTTTGCAGTTGCTTAAACGCCGCGGAAACGCATGAAAAACACATGGGAAAAGGGCAGCAATGTTCCCCAATTGAAATCCGCATGTGCTGAGCCCATGATGTGGATTTTTCCGCAGCGTAAACGCTGCGCTCAAAAATCTGCAGCATGTCAATTAATTTTGCAGAAACGCTGCTTTTTTGGCGCCATTGACTTGCATTAGACCGCATGGAATCCGCATCACTGTATATGTTGATGCGCTTTTCATGCGGTCTAATGTGCGGATGGTACCCGGGTGTGGATGAGAGGACTCTCATCCAGACCCAGGTACCATTAAAAAAAAAGAATAAAATAAAAAATATATATATTCTCACCTTCTGACGGCCCGCGCTGCGTCCTGCCGGCTTCCTGCGCACTTCACGGTTGAATGAAGAAGGACCTTCGCTGACGTCAGAGTCATGTGACGGGTCACGTGACGCTGACGTCGGCAGGTCCTTCAGTCTTCACTGCCGATAGCCGGGACCGAGCGAAGCAGGACACCGGGGGCCATCAGAGGGTAAAGTATATATTTATTTTTTATTTTTTGACATCACACACTATATAAATCCATGCCGGCTGCATGGATTTATATAGTGTGACCAAGTTATTAAGCACTTTCCAAGTGATGCTAAAATTGCTTGGAAAGCACTTGTCAACCCGCATGCGGAAATGCATGTGAAGAACGCTTCACATCCGCATGTCCCTGGCAGGAAAACGCATGTACAATCCGCATGTACAATCCGCATGCGTTTTTTCCTGCAGGGAGATGCAGAAATGCTCAGGAAAAAATCCTGAGCATTTCTGCATCGTGTGCACATACCCTTACACTATGCCGTTCTGATGTTTATAGTGCCATCTACTTCCATGTTATTGCTTTATGTGAGTCATAGATTTTTTATTACCATGTTCCTTCTGCTACTTCTACATAGCTTTAGTAGATCCTTTCTTACCTGATGTGAGTGGCGTATGATGACTGGCGTAGAAGAGAAAAACAGGATTTTGTGATGCTCTGTTATGGGATGTTTATGCTGTTGCAGTTTTTATGTGGCCACCTAGTGGTTGTGATGTGCATTACAGCCTGGAACATTTTCCTAAATGTTAAAATCCGATCTAAGAATGTTTTTTTCCTCTATTTTTATTTTTCTAGCATCTGCTAAAAGCAGTTTTCATACTTCGGCATTTCCTAAAGATTGCTGTCATGTCTTGTTTAAATCCACAGGGAAAGTGTAAGGGGAAGCAGGCCAGATTATTATACCCAAATCCTAGATAAAATCATGTTTTAGTGAGATTTATACAGATGGAGAAAAACATTGTCATTTTCCCTGAGCCGCGTCGCTGGAGCTGAATCGGTGGCTGACACGCTCTGACCTCTCCTAACGCATTCTGGTGGCAGAACTTGTAAAAACTATTAATTAAATTACGCGGATGACATTGCTGTGATTGTGGACTGTCCTGGCGGCTGCGGGATTTGTGAAGTTCACCTTTGCTACCGAGTCTCCAAGCAATTTGTGTCTGGCATTTGACCAAGATAATTAATAATTAATACGGAAAAACAGAATGTGGAGAAAAACGTGATGGAAACTTGGCAAGAGATTATGAAAGTATATGATAGACAGGACGTCTGTATCCCACAGGTAGGTCTGTACAGCTACTATGGACGGCAAAGTGGAGGAATGGGGCCAGCTGTCCAAAGTTTGCCCCATACAAAAAGTATTAGTTAGGTACGAGTTCCTGCACATAAGTGCTGACACTCTACAAGAGAGAGGGCCCTGTCCATAAGAGCTGACACTCTACAAGAGAGAGAACCCTGTCCATAAGAGCTGACACTCTACAGGAGAGAGAACCCTGCACATAAGAGCTGACACTCTACAAGAGAGAGAACCCTGTCCATAAGAGCTGACACTCTACAGGAGAGAGGACCCTAACCATAAGAGCTGACACGCTACAGGAGAGAGGACCCTGCACATAAGAGCTGACACTCTACAAGAGAGAGAACCCTGACCATAAGAGCTGACACTCTACAAGAGAGAGAACCCTGACCATAAGAGCTGACACTCTACAGGAGAGAGGACCCTGCCCATAAGAGCTGACACTCTACAGAAGAGAGGACCGTGTCCATAAGAGGTGACACTCTACAGGAGAGAGGACCCTGCCCATAAGAGGTGACACTCTACAGGGGAGAGGACCCTGCCCATAAGAGCTGACACTCTACAGGAGAGAGGGAGAGAGAACCCTGCACATAAGAGCTGGAGAGAGGACCCAGCCCAATAGATCTGCCACTCTACAGGAGAGAGGACCCTGCCCATAAGATCTGTCGCTCTACAGAGAGAGGTCCCACCCATAAGAGCTGACACGCTCCAAGAAAGAGCACTCTGCCCATAAAAGATGACACTCTACAGCACAGAGGACACTGCACATAAGAGCTGACACTCTACAGGAGAAAGAACAGGGCACATAACAGCTGACACTTTACAGGAAGAGAGGATCCTGCCCATAAGAGGTGACACTCCACAAGAAAAAAGACAATGCACATAAGCGCTGACACTCTATAGAAGAGCCAATAAAGTGGAGAAGACCCTGCCCATAAGAGCTGACACTTTACAGGAGAAAGGTTCATGCCTATAAGAGCTGACACTCTACAGGAGAGAGGACCCTGCCCATTAGAGCTGACATTCTACAGGAGAGAGGGCCCTGCCCATGAAAGCTGACAATCTACAGGAGGGTTGACCCTGCCTGTCAGAGAGGAAAATTAAAATCCATAAGACATCTCCAGGGAGGGGGCATTCAACCCCTCACACAGAACATCCAGGACAAAGAGCTGACACTTTGTACATATGGTAAGAGGGAGAATTATGTATAGTTAGGAAGTGCGAGAGATAATTAAGATAAGAAGATGTGACATGCAGAAGTAGTGCTGCTGCTTCCAAAGCATCCAGCAACTGTTACAAATAACACAAGCACAGGAGACAGGAAGTGTTGTGCTTCAGAAGCATCCAGCAACTAGAGGGGTTGACACAGTCACAGGAGACAGGGAGTGTTTTAGCAGAGCCCCAGGGGGATTGAGGGGAACCTGTTATTGTAGTCTGGCTGAAGCCGAAGAGAAAGGTGGTGTGTTATCTGGATCTGACAGAAGGCAACTGAACAGGATTCAGATCAGGAGAGATACTAAGCACAGGTCAGAAAAACTCCCTGAACTAACAGTGCAGAGTATTATTGGGCAGGAAGATAAGCACTGGAAGGAATTGTGTCACAGGGATCATCTCCCTCATCAAACCCTACCCCTCCATCTCCATGCAGGATAAAGAATGCTGTGTACTATTGTGTCCTTGTGAAAGAAAAGCCTTTGGTTGTGTATGCATAGAAGTGTGCTGCAACGAGATCTAATCTGTGCTGAATAGTGTTGAGCCACCCCCGTAATGTTCGAGTTTGGTTCGGTTCGTCGAACACCCGTGTGTTCGCCGAACTGTTCGTCGAACTGTTCGTCGAACACCTTCGAACACCGTTAAAACCAATGGCAGGCAAACAAAAACACATAGAAACACATAGAAAACACCTTCAAAGGTGTCCAAAAGCTGACAAACTGCTCAGAAGACATAACTAACACATGGAAAAGTGACAAGTACATATAGTCATGCGAAAATAAAAGAGGTGGAGGAGTAAAAGGAGGGGGAGACACAGAGGGGTGGAGGGGTCATGCCCTTCTAAAATCAAAAAGTGAGAAGCCGACACGGCCAGTCCGCTCCTGCCCGTGCCACCTCCGTGTCGCCGGGTTTGTGCCAGAGCCGCGGTGAACCCTGACGGCCAGCCCCCCTCTCCCAATACTGGTGCCTGTCCGCTGGTGGGTCGAGCGAGCCCCCCTGTGGTGGAGGCAGCTCTAAGCTTTTTAATTTAAATTGTCTCTCTAATTTGAATGAATACACTTTAAATCCATTTACAAGGATCTATTGGAGGGCAAGTCTCATGCCAGCAGCCGCGGTAATTCCAGCTCCAGTAGCGTCCACTAAAGCTGCTGCAGTTAAAAAGCTTTTATAAGGATCGAGCTCGGCTGTCCACCGCAAGGCATCCTACTGCCAGTCCCAGCCCCTATGCCTTGGGGTGCCTCCTGATGCTCTTCACTAAGTATCCCATGGTCCCGAAGCATTTCCTTTGAAAAAATTAAGTGTCTAAACTACAGGTGGTGTAGCTTGCTTAACAGCCGGGATAATCCGCTGACTAGCAGACACTGCTACTAGGCACAAAGTATTTCCTGGGCTAGATGCAGTTAAAAATTTGTAATTAGATACTCTCGTTGGATGCTGAGAAAGCATTCCATAGAGTCTCCTGGCACGCCATATATGATTCTCTTAAAAAGCTTGGGGTAGGGGTCTAGGGGACCCTTTTATAGCCAAAATCACGGCCCTGTATCGCAATACGTCACCTAGGCTGAAGATAAATGGAACTGTAGCACCCTGAGGGCTCGGTTGCTACAGACGTATTGCACCTCACCCAGAGGTGTGATATCTCACTCTCAGGTAAGGATGGAGTGTGGATCAGGACCCGACACCTGCATGCATTACACCACATTGCCGTGGGGCAGGGCGACCAATATGCCCCTGAGATGGGCACGACAGTCCCTGTCCCTGGCTGGAGTGGGGGGAGGGAACACGGAGGAAGGGGAACCCTGTAGTGCAGGAGCAGGGAGGAAGCAGTTCCTGGGTGCATTGAGAAGGGAGTATAAAAGGTGGGCACCATCTTAGTTCAGTGCAGAGAAGTCTGAGCAGAAGTGGCAGGGAGCAGGGGCTCTGCATGAGCTCTGCTCCGGAGGCGGGCCTAGTAACAGAGGCCCAGGCCTGGAAGAGGGAGAAGGAAGGAAGAGGAGCGGAGAAGGCTCCAGGAACGAGGAATGAAGGGATCCCAGGGGTGCGGACGGGCGAGTCGCCACCGCACGCCCGAATCCACCTGCGTGGAGGGGTCAGGCCAAAGGGGGAGACCGGTCCCCGAACTAGTGGAGGCAGGAAACGACCCTCAGCTAGAAACCGGAGGCTCTGACATTTTATGTGGCGCAGCCCCTCGCTACACCCGCTAGGAAGGCACCACATAGGGTCAGGGAAACTGGCGCCAAGTTTACCAAGAGGAGGCCCGAGGCAGCCGGACAGAAGTGTTGGTAAGAAAGGCCAGACAAAGGACACACAAAGGGGGTCCTGTGAAGTGCTCCAAAGTTATCTGGGAGTTGTCTGAGCCCCTCACCTGGTGAGCACAGTACGACGTGGGCAGCCGTTACCTGCAGACGTGGTCTGGATAATAAGAACTGTGAGTAAAGGCCCTGGACTGCATCACTGACTCCGTGTCGTTACTGCTGCTGCCCTGCACCATCACCCCCATCCTCCGCATACACTGCCCTGAGGCTATACTCCTAAAGTGGGGAGTTATGCTACGCTCTGCTGCACCCACAACACCAGCCTCAGCGGTCTGCCCTGCAGCGGCGGTTCACTCTGACCGCAATCCACGGGTGGCGTAGTCGGACATTTAAACATCAAAACCACATAAATAGTTCCGCCACTGGTTTGACCGCCCTGAGCCACGGAACCGGGTCGCCGCCACGAAGACTACAACCACCAGCATCCACCAAAAAGGGTCCGGCTCCGGGTGTCCCAAGGCCCAGGGGGTGCGTCAGAACATTTTCATCACCTTTCACAATCACCAATGGGACAAGGCAGGGATGTCCTCTGTCCCCTCTCTTATACATCCTAGTGACGGAGCACCTGCTCTCATCAATTCGCCATAACCCCAATATTAGGTGGATTGAGGTGGGAGGCACCGAGTACAAGTGCTCTCTATTTGCTGATGATGTCCTAGTATATATCACTCAATCACATATATCCATCCCTGCTGTTATGGCTGAAATAGATCACTTTGTTACATGGTCAAATTTTAAAATCAATGCAGGGAAGTCTGAGGCCCTCGATGTCTCCCTCCCTAAATCCATATAGGATTCCATCCAGTCCAACTTTCCCTTTGCCTGGCCCTCACAGGGTATCAAATACTTAGGAATTCCTATTCATAGAGACCTCTCCCATCTATGTTATCTTAATTTTGGGCCCTTTATTGAACAATTCCATACAGACCACGGTTGGCAAGTTAGAACTGTAAGATTCACTACGTGAACCACTGGTGTTTTGTGGAAAAGCACATGTACACCGCGTTCCAAATTATTATGCAAAAAGTGTTTAGGAGTGATAAGGGAAGAATTTGTTTGTTTGTCAGTTAAACTCATTGATGGTGATGTGTGTCAGGGCTCTTTATATCACTGTAAGCAATTGCAGACACCTGTGCTAATTAGTTTGGCAGGTGTGTCCAATGAAAGGCAAGACTACTTAAGAAGGCTCTCTCACATTATTAAGCAGCCTACATTTTCTGCCAAAATGGGAAAGAAAAAGGATGTGTCGGCTGCTGAGAAGCAACAAATTGTGGAGTGTTTAGGTCAAGGCATGACTACAATCAACATTGTGCGATGATCAGGATGAAGTGTCTTGGCAATCAAGAAGTATGTAGCTGATTCACAGTACACACGTGTGCGTGCTGATAAGGGCAAATTGAGGACTCTTTCCTACAGGCAATTACGTCAGGTTGAAAGAGCAGCGGCAAAAAAGCCTTGTCATAGCAGCAGACAAGTTTTTGAAGCTGCTTGTGCCTCCAACGTCCCCCGAACAACAAGATGCAGGGTCCTTCAGAGGTTTGCAGCTGTGCATGCGCCATCCTGTCGACCTCCTCTATCCACTTCACACAAGCAGAAACGGCTCCAGTGGGCCAAACATTACATGAAGACTGATTTCAAAACTGTTTTGTTCACGGATGAGTGCCATGCAGCGCTCGATGGTCCAGATGGATGGAGTGGAGGATGGCTGGTTGATGGACACCCCACGCAAACACGGCTACAGCGCCAACAAGGAGGAGGTGGAGTAATGTTTTGGGCTGGAATCATGGGGAGAGAGATTGTCGGCCTCTTTAGGATCCCTGAAGGCGCTAAAGATGAACTCCATAATGTATGTGGATTTTCTCAAACAGCACTTCCTGCCATGGTTCAAGAAGAAGAACCGTGTATTTCACAGCAAGATCATTTTTCTGCATGATAATGCACCATCTCATGCTGCACATAAAACATCTGCATCTCTGGCTGATATGGGCATAAAAGGGGACAAACTTATGGTGTGACCCCCATGCTCCCCTGACCTCTACCCCATTCAGAACCTTTGGAGCATCATTAAAAGGAGTGTCTATGATGGCGGGAGGCAGTTCACATCTAAGCAACAGCTCTGGGAGGGTATTCTGTCCTCATGCAAAACAATTGAAGCAGAAACCATCCAAAACCGGACAAATTCAATGTACAAGAGAGTTCAGAAGCTCCTTTCGAACAAGGGGTCCTATGTGAAAATGTAACATCACCTAGAATAAAGTTTTGAGTTGAAAACTGTTTGATTTCAGTTTCTAATAACCTGCTAATGCTTATAATTTCAAAAATGACCATTTTTTTGGTCTTTATTAAAATGAAAAGGTTGATCGAAAAGTTTGGGGGATCTAAGAGTGTGGCAACCCAGTAGTCATGATTACTTCGAATTCTTATGAGGGTCATGCTGCAGGTAGTGCAGCAAGAAGGCACTTATGTGTCTTGCGCATCTCGGAGCCCCAAAATTATTTTCCGGGCTAGATGCAGCTAAAAATTATTTTTAATTTTAAATCTGGTGAAGCTTATTATAGATGGCCTAATAGGATCAGTGCTGCACACTGCTACAAAGCCCAAATTATTTTCCAGTCAAGATACAGATAAACATGATTAGTAATTTGAAAGCTTAAAACGGTTGGTAGGGTGATTTTAACCAATCATCAAGCTTTTACTCTCCCCAGGATGACACAGGGGTAGAAAAGTCGTTTCGGATCCATGATTTGTTCATCTTTATGAACGTGAGTCTGTCTACATTATCAGTGGAGAGCCGCGTGCGCTTATCTGTCAGCACACCACCAGCAGCGCTGAACACACGTTCAGACAGAACGCTGGCTGCGGGGCATGACAAGATCTCCAAGGTGTAAGTGGCTAGCTCTGGCCATTTATCCAGATTGGAAGCCCAAAAAGAGCAAGGGTCCAGTGACACAGTCGTGGCTTCAATGTTTACTTGGAGATACTCCTGTACCATCGTCTCTAGGCGTTGACTATGTGTCAGACTTCTTGTCTCCTGTGGCCTTGCAAAGGATGGGCTAAAAAAGTGGTGAAATGATTCCGAAAAATTGATGTTACCAGCAGATACTGTGGTTCTGTTACGGTTTGAGTGCTGAACACTTGACGGTCCCACGGTTGGCAAGTTGGAACTGTGACATTCACTACGTGCACCACTGGTGTTTTGTGGAAAAGCACATGTAAGATTCTGCAACAGTCTCTGCTGATACTCCTGCATGCGTGCATCCCTTTCTATGGCAGGAATAATTTCGGCAAATTTACTTTTGTACCGGGGATCTAACAGTGTGGCAACCCAGTAGTCAGGATTATTTCTAATTCTCACAATTCGAGGGTCATGTTGCAGGTAGTGCAGCAAGAAGGCACTCATGTGTGTTGCCCATCCAGGAGCACCAAGTCCCTGTTATGTTGGTGGCGAGGTAACAATCATGCTTCCTTCCTCTGTCCTCTCCCCCCAACCTCGCACAACAGAAATGTGATCAAGGTCTCCCTCATCTGATGAGTCTTCCATCAGTTCGTCCTCCACTTCTTCCTGGGCTCCTGCACCTTCCTCACTAGTTTGGCTGCTACCATGCGCCCTGGTAAAACCATCTCCCCCACCCTCACATGCCTGCCGCCTTGGTGCTGCCGACCGTCTGGACCTTGCAGATGTTAGCCCTTCCGCATACAACTCCTCCTCCTCTACTTCCTCCACCTCCTCTTGTGCCACCACCTGACTCCGAATTCTGTTTAACATGTGCTCCAGCATGTAAATCACCGGAATAGTCATGCTGATAATGGCATCATCAGCACTAAACATCTTCGTCGCCATTTCAAAACTGTGCAGAAGGGTGCATAGGTCCCTGATCTGAGACCACTCCTCCAGCGTGATTTGCCCCACCTCTGGATCTCGTTGGCCCAGGCTATACGTCAGAACGTATTGCACCAGGGCTTGTCGGTGCTGCCACAGTCGCTGCAACATGTGCAGAGTTGAATTCCACCGGGTAGGCACATCGCATTTTAGCCGGTGAAGTGGCAGGCCCAACAACTTCTGTAGAGATGTAAGTCGCTGAGCTGCGGGATGCGAACGGCGAAAGTGAGCACACAGCGACCGTGCCCTCTGCAGAAGGCCATCTAGTCTGGGATAGTGGGCTAAAAATTGCTGGACAACCAGGTTCAACACGTGAGCCATACAAGGCACGTGTGTGACATTGCCCCGGCGAAGGGCCGCACCCAGGTTTGCAGCATTGTCGCACACGGCCTTCCCTGGTTTCAGGTCCAGTGGAGACAGCCATTCATGAAATTGGTTCACCAGAGCTGACCACAACTCCTCAGCTGTGTGACTCACATTTCCCAGACATTTCAAAGTAAAAACCGCCTGATGACGTTGAGCCCTACTGCCAGCATAGTAAGGAGGTGTGCAGGATCCCTTCTGCGCAGTTAGAAAGCTTGTGGCATGACCAGACAGGCTTTGGGTGCAGGTGGAAGACCGAGAGGAGGTTGAGGAGGCAGAAGCAGTGGAGGAACTTTGACATAAAGAGGATTGACGCACAACTCGTGGGGACGGCAAGACTTGGACAGCAGCCCCTTGTCCTGCTGTCACCATAGTTACCCAGTGCCCAGTCAGCGACATGTAACGCCCCTGTCCATGCCTACTCGTCCAAGTGTCTGTGGTGAAATGCACCCTGTCACACACAGAGTTTCTCAAAGAAGCGGTGATGTTGTGTGCGACATGCTGGTGGAGCGCAGGCACACCTTTCTTTGAGAAGTAGTGCCGACTGGGCATCTGGTACTGGGGCACTGCGACGGACATAAGGTCTCGAAAATCCTCTGTGTCCACCAGGCGGAAAGGCAGCATTTCTGTAGCCAAGAGCTTGCAGATGGTGAAATTCAACCTCTTAGCTTTCTCATGGCTAGGAGGAAATGGTCTTTTACTTGTCCACATCTGAGGGACCGAGGGCTGGCTATTGTGCTTAGACGGGGTTGATAAGGGTGTCCCCGGCAAACTGCCGGTCTGTGAGGAAGATGCAGGCGGACATGTTAGGTTGCCTTGATCCAAAGGTGGTGCTATCGATGTCGGACAGCGCTCAACACCAGCTGGTGTTACCACCTCCAAAGAAAATGATGACCTGCCAATCACGCTGGCTGTTGCGGGTAAAGAGGTGGCAGGTCTGCGCCCCAAAACAGGTGTGACTGCTGTCCCCCCAGTCACAGAGGATGAAGAGGCCGCGGATGCACAAGATATGGCAGACGGTGGTTGGCCCGGCCGGCTAGGCCGCATTATAGCACACTGAGCTTCCCACTGCAACTTATGCTTCATGTCCATGTGCCGGTTCATGCATGAAGTACTCAAACTATGTATTTTTTGGCCTCTACTTAGCTTTTGCTGACAAATGTTACAGATAACACGAGTTGGGTCATCTTTATCGATCTGAAAAAATGCCCAGGCTATGCAAGGCTTAGCACCCATGCGACCTGAAGAGCCACCACGACTTGTGGTGAGAGGCAGAGTTGTGTTTGAGGATGCAGTTGTTGACGTGCTTCCAGTACTACGTCTCTGTCCAGGAAGGCGCAACCTGACCTCGTCGTCACTAGCATCTTCCTCCACCTCCTCTGCTGACCTCATCTCTTGGCTGACTGTGGGTTGACAGTAAGTGGGATCTCCAACCTCATCATCATGACCCTGTGTGTTATCACACCCGTCGTCCTCAGAGCCAACCTGTTCCTGCCCTGACAAAAAACTAAAGTTGTCGCTCCAATCAGGTATTTGAGTCTTATCATCGTCTTCCTCATTGTCTCCACCAACAGGAGTTACAGTTTGGGAATGAGGGTCTACATTATGGTCAGATCCTTCTGCGTCTGGTCCTGGATCCGACTCATAAAGATTCTGGGCATCAGTGCAGATCATTTCCTCGTCTGGATTCACAGAAGCGCTGGAGTCGACCTCTGATTCCCAGGCTATAGTATGAGTAAACAGCTCTGCAGACTCAACCATCTGTTCTACCTCATACTCAGACGGGCAGCTGGAGATTTGGGAGCTGTGAGGAAGCAAGTGCGATTGGGGTGACACCTTTGAGGACTGGAGTATTTGTGATGTTGAAGTTGATGTGGAGGAGAGCCCACTTAAAGGAGCACTTGATATCCATTGAAGCACCTGCTGTTTTTGTGCCTCATCTGGAATTTGTAGCGATTGGCGTGGCCGTAAGAAAGGGATCTTATCACATTGTCCGCTAAAAGAAGTAGACATTTTAGTTTGGCTGGAAGATGGTCTTTCTTCTGCAGATGTTACTGTTGCTTTAACACCTACCCTACGGACACAACCTTTTTTCCCCTTCCCAACACGCCTATTCCCCTTTCCACCAGCAGCAGGCCTTTTTCCACTCATTTTGGTGGTTAACTAATTCACAACTCTGGAGTTGTTTGCACAAAAAAACAATGGATGGGAACCGAGCAGAGCTGAGTGGCCAAACTGTGGTATTAGGCCAAAACTATTGGCTGGGTTAGATGCAGAAAAAAATTATATTCAGTTTGCAACCTGCTGGAGGTCAGTATAGATGGACTAATAGAGAAAGTCCCACACACAGCTAGAAGGCCAAATATTTTTTCAGAGGTAGATGTTGAAAAAAATGATTTTTAATTTGCAACCTGATGGAGGTCAGTATAGATGGACTAATAGACCAAGTCCCACACACTGCTAGAAGCCCAAATATTTTTTCAGAGCTAGATGGAGAAAAAAATTATATTCAATTTGCAACCTGCTGGACGTCAGTATAGAAGGACTAATAGAACAAGTCCCACACACAGCTAGAAGCCCAATGTTTTTTCAGAGGTAGATGCAGAAAAAAATATATTCAGTTTGCAACCTGATGGAGGTCAGTATAGGTGGACTAATAGAACAAGTCCCACACACAGCTAGAAGGCCAAATATTTTTTCAGAGCTAGATGCAGAAAAAAATTAGATTCAGTTTGCAACCTGATGGAGGTCAGTATAGATGGACTAATAGAATGATGCTATGCCCAAAAGATTTTACTTCACTAGGTGCAGTAAAAAAATTGGTATTCTATACACAGGTGGTATATCTTGCAACACAGATAGGCTACTCCACTGACTAACACACTCTGCAATAGGCCAAAAAGGATTAGCTTTGCTAGATTCAGCCAAATGCTGTGAAAAAAACTTGCACAGCACTGGCACAGACCTGCCTGGCAAAAACTGATAGGAACTGATGTAACCTAGTCCTGAAAAGGACTCCAATTACAATTAGTCTTTACTCCCACAATCTATCTATTTAAGAGCACAGACCTGCCTGATAAAAGTCGTAGGAAATGCTGTAACCTAGTCCTTAAAAGGACTGCAATCACAACTATTCCCTACTCCCAAGCTATCTGTAGATTTGTGCGAAAATTGGCTTGAAATTAACAAGGTATAGCGCACACAGCAACAGCGGTGCCGTCTAACACGCAGCTGCAGCAGTGAGAAAATGGTGGCGACGGGGAAAATGGCTTGGTCTTATAGGGCAAGGACATGTGACATACACTGCCAATCACACATGCCCTTGCTTGTGTGAAAAAAAGCACTTCGCTCCGTGTGTGCGCTGCTGATAGGCTGACAGATTGCACCTCCCCACTGCAAATGCGGGAAAGAGAAAAAAAAATGGAGATCTTCATTGTTCCTGCAGAGATCCATCCCCTGCCCCTCCCCCCGCCCCGCTGTACACTCAAACTGCGTATTAACATTAATTTTCATCATTACTGAGAAAAAATCCAGTTATGATTTTGGTGCACGAACAGTTATCGAACATAACCTCGAACAGCCGAATTTTTCTCAAATTGTTCGTGTTCGCCGACCGGCTCGAACACCGCCCAAAACAGCTCGAATTTGAGATTGGCGAACAGTTCGAGTCGAACAACGCTCATCTCTAGTGCTGAATTATGCTACTGAAGAGACTGTAATACTGTGCCTTGTGAAGAAACTACTGTATTGTTACTGGAGCCGATTGCTCAAGAAACTCAGACTGTACTGTAATGAAGATTGTTGTTGTAATATCCCTGAATTGCACTGGCCGTGCTTCAGATTAAATTCCACTGTTAAACTGTTGAAAAAGATGGTCACCCTGAGTAACGGTTCCCCCAGGATTCCAAAGAATTCATGAAACCTGTCTCGCCCTATCTGAACCTAGCGGCATGCGTGTAACAAAGAGCTAACCATTCAAGTTCCTTTTGAAGCCATAGAGTCCCTGCCGTGCACAGGTGATTAAAACAGGATATCTATTGTGGTCTCCAGGATGAGCTTCCTTTCATCAAAGCATCTTTGGTAGCCTGACTCCAGGGTCCAGATAGGAATATTGGGGTTTGTATCCATCCGATATTTATGACATAAAGAATTTTGGTGTCGTAGCTAAGGTATGGATGTGACGCATTAACTTACATCAATGTAGGGCCACTAGAATGCCTCCAACTGAATAACGGTGTGATAGATGGGGCTTTACCTGTCATATTTGGGGTCTCTGTAATGGTAAAATCATGATAAAAATATGACAGGAATGTCTAACACCAGGGACCTTCAGAGGTGAATATATCTCATAAGTTGGGGATTTCATAAAATTCTGAAGGGCTGAGAACATCCCACAATCCAACCGACATGAGGTCATCAACGGGAGGTGTGCAGCCGTAACGTAGGAGCTAATAAAAAGCTAAATCTGGGCTTGGAACAATTCTCAGTCCTTAGAGGTGCAGCTAGTTGTAGGTACTGTCCGTTTTCTTTCTGGAGTGCCTCCTTCCATAAATCTGAAGCCATTGCAGTGACGTCAGGTTTAGTAATTCTCTTTTGTTTCTCCTTTTATTTTATGTAATTGTATGTGCTGTAATATTTTGTCCCCTTTGTAAAATCTTTTGCATATTTTTATAAACACTGCCTATCTTTCTTCATTAAATGTAAAATTTCTGCTCTCCAAAGCCATACGCTCTGGTGGTGGCAGCTAATGATCTTTCTCGGGTTATTATGGAGTTGGCAGCGACCGTACCAAGGTATATATATATATTCCATGTGTTGGAATCGGATGTATATATACAATAAGCTCACCGTGAGTTCCCCAATAACTGGCCTAGTAGTGGAAACAGCTGCGGCCTTCTCCATTAATCGTCGGTTAATTGCGTAATTGTCCTGATGATAGGGGGCAGCAGAGAGCTGTTCATGACAAAAAGGTAACAGTGGGTGAATCTGCGCAACCCCCCCATCCTGGCTGTGATCTTTGACACTGCCCATAAGAGCTGACACTCTACAGGAGAGAGAACCCTGCACATAAGAGATAACAATCGGCAGAAGAGAGGACCCTGCCCATAAGAGCTGACACTCTACAGGAGAGAGAACCCTGCACATAAGAGATAACAATCGACAGAAGAGAGGACCCTGCCCATAAGAGCTGACACTCTACAGGAAAGAGGACCCTGTCTATAAGAGCTGACGCTGTACAGAAGAGAGGACCCTGCCCATAAGAGCTGACACTCTACAGAAGAGAGGACCCTGTCTATAAGAGCTGACGCTGTACAGAAGAGAGGACCATGTCCATAAGAGCTGACACTCTACAGGAGAGAGAACCCTGCACATAAGAGATAACAATCTACAGAAGAGAGGACCCTGCCCATAAGAGCTGACACTCTACAGGAAAGAGGACCCTGTCCATAAGAGCTGACAATCTACAGAAGAGAGGACCATGTCCATAAGAGCTGACACTCTACAGGAGAGAGAACCCTGCACATAAGAGATAACAATCTACAGAAGAGAGGACCCTGGCCATAAGAGCTGACACTCTACAGCAGAGAGGACCCTGTCCATAAGAGCTGACACTCTACAGGAGAGAGGACCCTGTCCATAAGAGCTGACACTCTACAGGAGAGAGGACCCTGCCCATAAGAGCTGACACTCTAGAGGAAAGAGGACCCTGTCCATAAGAGCTGACACTCTACAGAAGAGAGGACCCTGTCTATAAGAGCTGACGCTGTACAGAAGAGAGGACCATGTCCATAAGAGCTGACACTCTACAGGAGAGAGAACCCTGCACATAAGAGATAACAATCGACAGAAGAGAGGACCCTGCCCATAAGAGCTGACACTCTACAGGAAAGAGGACCCTGTCCATAAGAGCTGACAATCTACAGAAGAGAGGACCCTGTCCATAAGAGCTGACACTCTACAGGAGAGAGGACCCTGTCCATAAGAGCTGACAATCTACAGGAGAGAGAACCCTGCACATAAGAGATAACAATCTACAGAAGAGAGGACCCTGTCCATAAGAGCTGACACTCTACAGAAGAGAGGACCCTGTCCATAAGAGCTGACGCTCTACAGAAGAGAGGACCCTGTCCATAAGAGCTGACGCTCTACAGAATAGAGGACCCTGTCCATAAGAGCTGACACTCTACAGAAGAGATGACCCTGTCCATAAGAGCTGACACTCTACAGGAGAGAGAACCCTGCACATAAGAGATAATAATCTACAGAAGAGAGGACCCTGCCCATAAGAGCTGACACTCTACAGAAGAGAGGACCCTGTCCATAAGAGCTGACACTCTACAGGAGAGAGAACCCTGCACATAAGAGATAATAATCTACAGAAGAGAGGACCCTGCCCATAAGAGCTGACACTCTACAGGAAAGAGGACCCTGCACATAAGAGATAACAATCTACAGAAGAGAGGACCCTGGCCATAAGAGCTGACAATCTACAGAAGAGAGGACCCTGTCCATAAGAGCTGACACTCTACAGAAGAGAGGACCGTGTCCATAAGAGCTGACACTCTACAGAAGAGAGGACCCTGTCCATAAGAGCTGACAATCTACAGAAGAGAGTGACGCGCCCCCTGGATACCCGGAGACGGGCCTGTAGATGCTGGGGGTTGTAGTCACCGTGGAGGCGACACGGTCCGTGACCCAGGGCGGTCAAACCAGGGTAGTCTATGTGTACAAATGTTAATGTCCGACTTCGCCACCTGTGGAATGCGGTTATTGGTAACCGCCGCTGCGGGGCAATCCGCTGAAGCTGGTGGTATGTGCAGCAAGGTGATGTGACTCCCCACAGGAGGAGTGTAGCTTCAGGGCAGAGTGACTGGATGATGGTGGTGATTGTGCAGGGTGTTCTAGTGCTGTGAGTGCTGGCGCCGCAAAGAACACAGAGACAGGATAGTGCAGTCCCAGGGTCTTTACTCACTGTTGTTGTAGTTCAGATTACAGGTACCAGAGCAATCTCCCCCGTCATGCTGTGCGTACTCAGTGAGGGGTTCAGTCCACCCTCAGGTATCTCGAGCACTTATCAGGACCCCGTTCTGTGTACCTTCCTCTGGCCTCTTCCTGCACCTCATACCCAGCGCTACTTCTATCCGGTACCCTCAGGCCTTGGCGGGCGACGTATGTTCCGTCCCCTGGGTCCTATGTGGCTACCTTCTTAGTGCGGCTGGTGTGGACTTGTGGCCTGCAGTACTTGAAACACTGCAGCCTCCGGTTTCTAGTTAAGCATTTGCTGTTTCTCCGCTAGTTGAGGGACCCGGTTCCCTGTTCTGGCCTGACCCTCTACCTCCTTGTAGCGGCGGGCGTACGGGTGGCTTGCTGCACGGCCCGTACCCCTAGGGTCCCTTCTCTCCTTATTCCTGGAGCCGTCCTGCTCCCTCTCCTCTCTTCTCTTCTTCTCTCAGACTTGGGCCTCACTGTCCAGGCCCGCCTCTGGAGCAGAGCTCGTGCAGCGCCTCTGCTCCTGTCACTTCTGACTGCACTCTCTGATCCCCCGAAATAAGATGGTTCCTTGTTTTTATAGCTCCTACACATGTGCTCCCAGGATCTATGTCCTCCACCCCATCCACTACATAGTTCCCCCTCTCTAAGTGGTTCCTCCCCACTCCAGCCAGGGATCAGGGACTGTGCTCTCCCATAGGAGCAATCTCGCCCTGTCCCCCGGAAATGTGGTGTAGTGAATGCAGGTGTTAGGGTCCCGAGCCATACTCCTTCCTTACCTGAGATTGAGATACCACACCTCTGGATGAGATGCAATACCTCTGTGGTGACCGAACCCTCAGGGGCGCCACAAGAGGACCCTGTCCATAAGAGCTGACATTCTCCAGAACTGAGGACCATGTCCATAAGAGCTGACAATCTACAGAAGAGACGACCCTGACCATAAGAGCTGACTCTCTACAGGAGAGAGGACCTTGCCCATAAGAGCTGCCACTCTACAGGAGAGAGATCCCTGGCCATAACAGCTGACACTTTACAGGAGAGAGGACCCTGCCTATAAGAGCTGACAGTCTACAGAAAAGAGATCCCTTACCATAAAAGCTGACACTCTACAGGAAAGAGGACCCTGCCCATTAGAGCTGACAATGTACAGGAAAGAGATCCCTGGCCATAAGAGCTGACACTCTACAGGAGAGAGGACCCTGTGCACAGGAGCTGACAGTCTACAGGAGAGAGGACCCTGTCCATAAGAGCTGATGCTCTACATGAGAGAGGCCCCTGTGCACAGGAGCTGAAAGTGACGCGCCCCCTGGGCCGTGGGGGATACCCGGAACCGGGCCTTGTAGAGGCTGGGGGTTGTAGTCACCGTGGCGGCGACCTGGTCCGTGACCCAGGGCGGTCAAACCAGGGTAGTCTAAGTGTATTTGATTTAAATAGTCCGACTACGCCACCTGTGGATTGCGGTCATTGGTAACCGCCGCTGCGGAGCAGTCCACTGAAGCTGGTGACATGCGCAGCAAGGTAGTGTAACTCCCCACAGGAAGAGTGTAACTTCAGGGCAGCGTGAGTGGATGATGGTGGTGATAGTGCCTGGATCAGTAATAACACACAGAGTCTTTGCAGCGCAGTCCTGGGGTCTTTACTGGTGGTAATTATATAGGCCCCAACAGGAGTACTTGCTAGAGATGAGGGCCTGGTCAGTCTGGGAGCAATCCTAGAATTCCCCTGGTCAGGTGGAGTTGTAGGCCTGCCGTTCTGACTGCACTCTTTGGCTATCCCGCTTATAGTCGTATTGTAGCCCACGTCCCTGAGTGTGACGTGCTGCTCACCCGTATGGCTGGCGACTCGGATCCCGTGTATTCCTCGCTCCTCTGTGGCGGTACTGGTCCTTTTGTGTGGTTGAGCCTCCGGGCTTCTGTTGACCAGGAGACCTACAATCTCCTCCCGTGCAGTTTCTGCTGCTGGATATACAATCCCCACAGCCTGGGACTCCGGTGTCCGGTTCTCTGTATGTACTCTGCCAGGACGAGCTCTGCACAGCTCCAGTCCCTGGCTTCTTGCTCCTCAGTGTCATATCAGACTCCTGACACTGACTCAGACTAAACTTAGACTCACTAACCCCGCCTCCAGATCCAGTTATATAGGGCAGGATCCTCCCCCTTTCTGGTCTGGAGCAGGAGGTGTTGCATGTAGTGTGTTCCTGACCAGGAAACTCCTGTTTTGCTCCCAGACATGGTATTACTACCACTGTGGAAACCAGACCCTCTGGGGTGCCACATTCCCCTCTAGTAAATTTCAGTACTCCGGGACTGAGCATATTTTGCAAAAATATAACAGATAACAATACATTAACATATTTACAATCATTAGAGTCTCTATAGGTCACAGTATCATCCGCAACCAGGTGTGCATTTCACCGAAGATGTAGTTTGAGGGACCCGTCCCAAACCCTCCACGGAGGCCCTGGGGTGGCTACAGGGCATTGATGATCCGGATGTTGGACTACGTCTTCAGCCACCTCCACGGGTTTTTGTTCTGTGGTCTGGCACAAAAGGGGCACTTCCCAGGTGCAACTATTTACAGGCAAAGTTTTTGGTTATTCATTGTCCATAACCTAAAAACTCTCTGAAACCTGTAGGGTAACTGGGAAAACATATTAAATGCACACATGAAACATTTCAACATTACTGTTATAGTTACATTTCAAATTCTCCAATGAGCAGGAATTTGACCTCTGGTGCTTCTGGTAGACCTGCGTAACACGCTGTCTGTCTGTGTTCCGCTCTGGTCCCCTTTCTCTACCCCTGGTGCAGTGGGCACTGTGTGATCTGCACTACTGGTATTTTGAGGTGTCACTGGTAGGTTGGGCAGCTTCCTACGGATCCTTTGGCTTACCGTGGGTATGACAGGCTCGCTACTAGCAGAGGGTAGATTCTTCTGGGCTGCTGATGAGGAATCTTCTGTCTCCTGGGCCAATGATTCTTCCAACTCTACTGGGACTTCTACAGCTTCTTGAGGGGCTGGTTGGAGAAATGTAAGGACTGGCACAACTATTGCATTATTTACTTGTGTCCACGACCGTGGAAATTCTCCGAGTACTGTGCTGACCATTTCTTCCACTTCCTCTGCGGATTGAGGGATATCTTGGCCTTCTTCAGCATGCTGTAGCTGCTCGGGACATTTCTTCAGGTGGTCTCTGGAAACTGTTGCTGTTGTCTCACCTTCGTCCTTACTTATGAGGTACACCTTGGTGTTATCATGGTTTGATGGTAAAATGGTGTACAGCTCTTTTTCCCACTGGTCATCCAACTTGTGGAGTCGCCTCTTCCTCCTTAGAACTTGCTCTCCAGGTGACAGGGGAACAGCAGGTGCATGTTGATTCTAAGTCTCCTCCTGCCTTTCTCTTGCTTGGGACAGACTTCTTTCAACACTTGCCTGTACCTTGCGGTACTGCTGTTGCCGCTCAGTATCCCAATCTGCATCTAGGGAGGCATCCTCTGGCGTCAGAACTCCCATATCCAGGTCGATGCGCAGCTTACCAGGTCTCGCTCGCATCAGGTACGCTGGTGTGCAGTTGGTGGAATTCACTGGGATATGATTGTAGAGGTCCACCAGGTCTGGCAACTTTTCTGACCACAGACTGCGTTCCTCCAGGGGCAATGTCTTCAGTAGGTCTATCACCACCTGGTTCATCTTTTCACACATCCCGTTGGTCTGGAGGTGATAAGGCATTGTCCTGACCTTCTTGCAGCCATACAGGTTGCAGAACTCCTGGAATACCTCCGCTTCAAAGGACGGACCTTAGTCAGTTAGCACACATTCTGGGTAACCATGCGAGCGGCAGAAGTGCTGCTGGAAAGCTCTGGCCGCTGTCTGAGCCGTTTGGTCCTTGACTGGCACTACTACCAAGAACCGGGAGTAGTGGTCTACGATGGTGAGAGCATAGACATAGCCTGACCTGCTTGGGGACAGCTTCACATGGTCCAGGGCTACCAGTTCGAGTGGCTGCTTGGTGATGATAGGCTGCAGGGGAGCCCTCTGGCTGTCACGGTCTTTTCTTCTCAGGTTGCACGGTCCGCAGTCTCGGCACCACCTCTCGATTGCTCCTCTCATACCAACCCAATAGAACCGTTCCCACTGCAGGACTTCTAGCTTTTTCCATCCGAAGTGTCCTACTCCGTCGTAGTACGCTTCCAAGACCATAGACGCGTTCCGCCTCGGGACTACCACCTGACAGACCAGCTTGTGCGTCCGGGAGTTGACAGTTCTTCGACACAGCTTCCCTTCATAGATGAACAGCTTACTCTTCTCTTTCCACAGCTGTTTGGTCTCCTCTGGAGCATCTAGGTCAGGGTATGAGTCCGCTCGTGTCAGCAACTCTTTGACTAGGTGGACGGCCGGGTCACTGTCTTGTGTTTCTGCCCATCCGTGGTGGGGCAAGGGATTGAACGTGACCTCTTTGGTGGCAGAGTACCTGTTTTTGACACAGTGGGAGCACTGAGTTATCCCATGACGGTGAAAAGTGGGGATTTCTATCTCTTCCAGTTCTTCTGGGTCTTCTCCCCCATCTGGCAAGTTAGGCATCCTGGATAGTGCATCTGAGTTGGCATTCTTGCGCCCAGCCTGGTACTTGATGGTGAATTCATAATTGGAAAGTTGGGCCATCCATCTCTGATCCAGGGCACCAAGTTTTGCAGTGTCCAGGTGTGTCAGCGGGTTGTTGTCTGTGAATACGGTGAACTTGGAAGAGGCGAGGTAATGCTTAAAGCGTTCTGTCACTGCCCATACCACTGCGAGGAACTCTAGTTTGAAGGAGCTGTAATTTTCAGGGTTCCTTTGTGTGGGCCGGAGCTTCCGGCTGGCATAAGCGATTACCCGCTCTCTGCCTTGCTGGATCTGGGACAGCACCGCTCCCAGTCCCATGTTGTTCGCGTCCGTGTGGAGGATGAAGGGCTGGCCATAATCAGGGTAAGCCAGGATCTCGTCCCTCGTGAGGGCCATTTTCAGGTGGTGGAAGGACTCATCTTCCAGCTTGTCCCATCTAAATGGCGGCTTCTGTTTTTTGGCCTTCCTGGACTGGTCTATCAGGAGGTCCTGCATGGGTGCCGCCATCTTGGTGAAGCCTGGAATAAATCTTTGATAGCAGCCTACCAACCTGAGGAACTGCCGTACTTCCTTTACGGTGGAGGGTCTTGGCCAGTCCTTGATTACTGTGATTTTATCGGGGTCTGGAGCTACACCGTCAGCGCTCACCACGTGCCCCAGGTACTGTACTTTGGGCTTCAGCAGATGACATTTTGAGGGCTTCACCTTTAGACCAAAGCCAGCCAGGGCGTCAAACACTTCTGCCAGGTGCTTCAGATGGTCCTCATACGTCTGGGAGTATACAATGACGTCATCCAGGTACAGCAGGACCGTCTCAAAATTCTTATGTCCCAGACTGCACTCCATCAACCGCTGGAAAGTTCCTGGGGCGTTGCAGAGCCCGAATGGCAAGCAGTTGAACTCGCTGAGGCCCATCGGGGTGGTGAATGCGGTCGTCTCCTTATCCGCCTCTGCTACAGGAACCTGCCAATACCCACTAGTAAGATCCAAAGTAGAGAAATAGTTAGCAGATTTTAACGCAGCTAGTGACTCCTCTATCCTGGGTAGCGGGTATGCATCTTTATGTGTTATGCGGTTGATTTTCCTGTAGTCTACACACATTCTCATTGTGCCATCTTTTTTCTTTACAAGAACTAATGGAGCTGCCCAGGGGCTACAACTGTCTGTTATTACCCCAGCCTCCTTCATTTCTCGCAACATCCCTTTGGCATTTTGGTAATGTGCTGGGGGTACAGGCCGATACCTTTCTTTAATGGGTGGATGGTCTCCCGTGGGGATATGGTGTTGAACCCCTTTTACCTGCCCGAAGTCAAGTGGATGTTTACTGAAGACCCTTTCGTATTCCTGCACCTCCCGGTACACTCCTTGTTTTTGGTGTGGAGGGGTGGAGTCAGTGCCCACATGCAGCTACTGACACCAGTCCTCCATTTGTCCCTTGGAGCCGTTATCCTCCGCCTGTTGGGATGGAGGCAAGGGTTCCACTATCTTTATAGAATTCTGGTTGACAGTGAACAGTTTGGCTAGGGTGGCATACCGGGGCAAATGGACTTCTCTCTCCCCAATGTTGAGGATGCGGACGGGTACCCTCCCATGGCGGACATCAATCACCCCCCGGGCTGTCAGAATGGTGGGCCCACTGTCAGAGTAGACGGGCTCTACCAAGGCCTGGTAATCTCTACCCCTTAGACCAATAGCTGCCCGGCACCATATCATATTCACTTTTTGGGGGCATGGCAATTGGGAATGGGTCACTCATCCTAACACTACCAATTTCACCACCAGACAGTTCTACCTGCTATCTTTTCATCAGGGCTCGGATCTCCCTCTGTAGAAACCGCTGCTGGCTGGAACTGGCGGTTTCCGCAACCTGCTGCAATAAGACAATTATCTCTGCAAGACAATTTTCAATGACATTAGTGGCTAAAGTTATCATAGGATGACTCTCTCGGCGATCAATGTCGACAATAATCAGTCCTTGTGCTGGCAGTTCAACTTTGCCAACCTTTATGGTCACTTCTTGGAACGCCACCTGAGGCACGGGTTGACCATTGCTGGCATAAATGCTCAAATGTTCGTCTGGATGGCGGGTGATATCAGAGTCAGTCCAGTACCGTTTGAAAAGAATGTAGGGGATGGTGGTCACCGGGGATCCAGTGTCCAGCAATGCGCTCATTGGAAAGCCGTCCAGCACGACAGGTAGGACCGGTCGTCCTCCCACATATTTGTCCCGCCAGCTTGATGGGCCTGGTGGTCTTATGCCTGGGGGTTGGCCCTCTGCCCCAGGTTTTGCTCGTTTAAATGACAGTACCTTGCATAATGTCCTGGCTGGTTGCAGCGGCGGCAGATGGGTTGTCCGTCCTGGTCGTAGCGGTCGCTGTTCCTCCCTCTGGATGGTGGAATCCTCTTCTGTCAGCGCCACGGGACGTCCTCCGGACTGGAAGCCAGCTGGATCTTTCCTTTGGGAGACACCTGCAAAGACTGCACAGTGTTGGTTAGCGCAGCTACACTTTTAGTTAACTCTTGGACCTGATGGTGCAGGTCTGTAGACGGGGCATTGTCCAGAGTCTGTGCATCAGCTCCTACAGGCTCCGGGGAAAAGGGTGCCACCTCCTGGTGGTAGGTGATAGCTGGGCACCGGTGAGCTGTATCGCCACCTGGTGCTGGTTCCCGTAGCACCCGGATGGCCCTGTCCTTAAATTGAGCAAAGTCCAAGTCAGGGTTTTGCAGAGCCATTATGCGCAGCTGGGTTTGATGGGCGCTGGACAGTAAACCCTCAATAAATTGTTCAGTTAACAGTCTGTTTTCTTCACGCACACTGTCAGGGTCTACCTGTTTGATGGCCCTCAATGCCTCATGCAGGTTTAAAGCATAGTCCCGTACACTGTCCTGTGCCCGTTGTTTGCACCCATAAAACTTCATCTTTATCTCTGCTGTAGTACGGGTGTCAAAAGTGTCCTTTAGGCGGGCCAGTATCTCCTTTACAGTCCCTTTTTCTCTGGCTGACCAGGATTTTACCTCTCTCTGTGCTGCACCAATCAACTGGCCTATAAGGATGCTCACTTTCTGCTCCTCAGACAGGGGATATACCTTAAACAGGCTGCTTAGTCTCTCTTTGAAGTCACTCAGGGTGTGCGACTCTCCTGAGTACTGGGGTAGCCACGCCGCTCCCGGGATATAGGGCATTGTGAATGGCATTACCGCTGCAGCGGCCGCGCTGGCGGTGGAAGTTCCCTCTGTGGCTCCCCTGAGGGTTCGGTCGCCACAAGGGGGGATACTGCAGCCTGTCAGCAGGTGTAGTGTCTCCTCACCCAGGTAAGGAAGGTGCACTGGTCAGGACCCTGAATCTACATTCAACACTACACACTCCTGACCTATGGGAGGCAAGTATGCACCATAGTGCTGCTTCAGCAGGATCACAAGTGAGGGGAACCAAAAGTTAGGGGAGCCATGTAGTTGGTGAAGGGTAGAACACAGTTTTAGTTTACACACATAATTTGATATATAATAGCCAGCCATCTTGAGCACAAGGTTCTTGGTTCCGTTCTTGATTCTTAGTTCTTTGATTGTGATCTTCACAGCTGGCAGCGGCCTTGTGTAGGAGCCTGCAGTGTGCTGAAGATGCACGGTCCTCGTGCTCTGACCTTGACACGAGGAGCAGGTATGAGTTAACAGTGTCTCTACCCCGGTCAAGTTCCCTTGCTTAAGAAGGTCGGGAGCTATAGTACAGCTCCACAAGCAAAAGGATCCCAGGAAGCACGGACGGAGCGGCGTACGCCACCTGTACTCTCCATTCTGGCCAGGCCAGAGGGACTCCTGCTGCAAGAGGGGTACCAGCCCCCGATATCTGACTTTGCCACTTCAAGTCTCTGTCAGAGAAGCCCGGTAGGCTACAGTGGATCCCGTCGGGTGACGGGCGGAACGGAATTGCCGCCTTACCCTATATCTGTGCATAGTCCAGAAGGAGACCCAGCCTTTTCACGTACACGGACAGGAGAGGTCGAAAGGGACAGTTTAGGAACACTCAGAGGGTCCTGATCGAAGTGCCTGAATATCCTGGGTGCGCTGAGCCCTCGTCTCTGGTGGCCGCAGAGCGCCGTGAGGAGCAGGGAGAAGCCTTGCCGCTTCTTACCAAAACCGTGAGTAAAGATGTGGACGACTATCCCTAAGGCCTCCGGACTCTTATTATTACACCGCACCGCACAGCACCAGAGCTTCCTCACTACTACTACCTCCTCCATCCGCACCTCTGCCTTGAGGCCCAGCTCCGCCTGTGGGGAGTTATACCATCGCCTGCTGCCACAACATCCAGCCTCAGAGGACTGCTAGCAGCGCTGGTGGCGCATCACCAGACACCACAGGTGGCGTAGTCGATAAATACCACTCAACCTTGATAGCCCATTACTTTTAAGGTGACGGCCCTGGGCACGGACCGGGTCCAGGCCACTACTGCCTCCCCAACATCTGACCCGGCTCCGAGTACCCCATTTCCCAGGGAGGGCTGTGAGCGTCACATCACTGGCGTAGTCGGCAGGATTGTATGCCCGCAGCAACGGAGGAAGATTGCCCATTGCTACCGGGTACTGCGCGCCTTTTTCAGTAGACTGTCGTTTTTCACTTAAGATGGCGCCCGCCCAAGAAGAACGGACGCCATAATGTGCAGAAAGGACAGCGTCTTAGCACCTCCTATTTTGGGCCTGGCTCCACAATGGCGCCAAAAGTGCAGACCGCCCCCTCCAGCCGAGACAGTCCGCGCAGGGATGTCTGTCAAAACAGATGGGATGTCCTTGGGAGGGTCCGTCAGCCAGCCGCCCTGGAGCCGCCCCAAAAAGAGGTGGAGAAAAGAAAAACAACAAGGCGCAGCCAATATAGTCCTATCATCGCCACCATTGGGAGTAGTCATGGACGCCGTGGAGGGAACTCAGCAAGAGCCTTCTGCGGCTGGCCTGTCTGCCAGCACCGGTGGAGACAGAGCCAGTTTACACCCACACTTGGGAGTTCCCCTAATTCCCAGCTATGGACCGAGCAATCTGGCCCGGAGGTGCATGGAGGCAGCTGCGCGGTGGCAGGAGGAGCAACGGCGGGAGAGTGAAACCCTCCGCCAAGGAGCAGCAGACCAGGAAGAGGAGGCTTCGGAGGGCGCCTGCGGCCCAGAGACAGGTGAGCCAGAAACCCTTACCCCGGCCACTGAGCAAAGCTCGCCCCTCCTGGACTTGTGGTCCGAGTACCTGCTGCCCAGCGCAGTGACCTGGGAGCAAGCTCTGGCCCCGGAACTCCAAGCTGCCGCCATTTCCGGAGACCTCCGTGGTCTCCCACCTCCGTTACCGGAAGACCCCGGGCCTGCATGGGAATCCACGGGCCCCAACCTGGAAAGGCCCGCGGACTCGGGCCTGCTGCAGCGCCCCCTAACGCTGCTTCCGGGCCCCACAGTTATGTGACACCCCAGGGGTCTGGTTGCCACAGTGATAGAGATATTATGTCTGAGAGCAGGTGGGAGGGCCTTTGGTCAGGGATCCTGTGCATGCCACACCTCCTGCCCAGTCTTGGGAGGGGAAGAACTTCCCCTATATAAACCCGGGGCTGAAGCAGGGTTAGCAGTCAAGGAGAGTAGAGACAAGAAACAGCAGAAGCAATACTACTACGAGTCAGGGGCTGGCAGCTGCAGAGCTCGCCCTGACTGAGAAGCTTTCTTACCGGACCCGGCGTCCGAGGCTGTGGGGACTAACTCTTACCCAGCAGCAGAAGCCGACCGGCAGGGGATTTCAGGTCCTCAGGCCCAGAAACCCGAAGGCACGGTCACACGCGTGGGACCAGCACCGCCATCGTGGAGCGGAAGCCATTAGAAGGCCCCGAGTCACCGGCCATACGGGTGAGCACCACACGGTACACTCAGGGACGTGGGCTACTTATATCCGCTTCTAGCAAGGTAGCCAGAAGAGTACAGTCAGTTTGGGAGGCCTACAACTCCGCCTGGCCAGGGGAGATCCCATCTGCTCAAGGACTGACCAGGCCCCGTTCACTAGCAAGTACTCCGGGAGGGTCTATCGTTGTTACCAGTAAAGACCCTGAATTACACCGCACCGTCTCTGAGTGGTTCCTGCTACCCCCATCATCCACATCTGCTGCCCTGAGGCCATACCCCTCCCGTTGGGGGTTATACCATCTACGCTGCACCATCCATCCACCGGCCTCAGCGGACTGTCCTGCAGCGGCAGCTCCATAGCTGCATTCAACGGGTGGCGTAGTCGTACAACATCTACCGCTGATACGTCGCTGCTCAGTTTGACTCCCTGGGCACGGACCGGGTCACCGCCACGAGACTACAACCCTCAAGAGATCCGGCTCCGGGTAAGCTCCCGCGTGCGCAACGCAGCGCGACACAGGCCCAGGGGCGCGTCAACTTTGGCGTAGTCGGCAGGATTTCGTGCCCGCAACCACCGGGTACTGCGTGCCTGAAAAAGAGACTTTTCAAACTTACCTGTGGTGAAGATTCCCGCCATCCGGCGCCATCTTCTGCCTTCTTCCCGCCATCCGTGGAGTTTTCCCGCCATTGGACGCCATCTTGAGGACGCCGCGCGGGAAGAAGAGGGGCGTGGACTCCGAAAGCGCGCGAGAACTGAAGCCCCGCCTCACGTCCGGACGTTGCGTAAGGTCCTGGAAGGAGCCCAGCAGACGCCGACGTCACAGGAGCGCGACGGAAGGTCCTCAACCCTGACGATCCACTGCGGAGCCGCAGCCTACGGAACAGGATCATCGCAAGGTAGGCCACGGTCCACTAGGGGGGAGGAAGATGTCGGATACGGAGGAGAGCTTCACTGCCTCAACCCCCGCCAGCGCTACCGCTGCTGCAGTTATGCCCTTCACCATGCCCTATATCCCGGGAGCAGCTTGGCTACCCCAGTACTCAGGGGAGTCACATACCCTGCATGACTTTAGAGAAAAGCTGGATAGCCTCTTCCAGGTGTACCCCCTCACAGAAGAGCAAAAAGTGAGCATCCTGGTGGCCCAACTAACCGGGGCAGCCAAAAGGGAAGTAAAATCCTGGCCACCTGGGAGGAAGACTGTCGCAGGGATACTAACCCGGCTGAAGGACACCTTTGATACCCGCACCTCAGCCGAGATTAAGCTTAGATTCTACGGGTGCAAGCAGCGAGCGCATGAGAGTATAAGGGACTATGCACTAAACCTACAAGAGGCCCTTAGGGCCATTAAGCAGACCGACCCTGATGGAGTGGGAAACGAGGACAGGCTGTTGACCGAACAGTTTATAGAGGGACTGTATTGTAATACCCACCGAACCCAGTTGCGGGCAATGGCCTTACAGGATCCCCATCTGGGCTTTGCACAGTTCAAGGACAGAGCCATCCGGGTGCTCCGAGAACCGGCACCGGGTGGCGTTGTGACCCACAAGCGCCCTGCTATCACTTACCACCAGGAGGTGGCGCCCTTGTCGGCAGGGCCTGTGGGAGCTGATGCGCAGGCTTTGGACAATGACCCGGCTCCAGACCTACACCATCAGGTCCAAGAGCTAGTTAAGAGCGTTGCTGCGCTAACCCGAACTGTGCAGTCTTTACAGGCTTCCACCCCAGGGAAGATCCAGCTGGCATCCGGACCGGAGGACATCCCGTGGCGTCGACCAAGGAGGACCCCACCGGCCAGAGGAAGACCCAGTGACCGATACAGCGAGGACGGACGACCCCTCTGCCGCCGCTGCAATCAACCTGGACATATGGCAAGGTACTGTTCTTTAAACGGGCACAACCTGGGGTAGAGGGCCAACCCCCAGGAAAAAGATCACCAGGCCCATCGAACTGGCGCGACAGATATGTGGGAGGACGTCCAGTCTTGCCTGTGGTACTGGATGGCATTCCCATGAGTGCCCTACTGGACACCGAGTCACAGGTCACCACCATCCCGTACGTGCTCTTTAAGCAGTACTGGAATGACTCGGATATTACCCGCTACCCTGACGACGACTTGAGTATCATCGCCAGCAATGGCCAGCCCGTGCCACAGATCGGATTTAAAGAGGTGACCATCAAAATCGGTAGAGTCGAACTGGCAGCACAGGGACTGATCATTGTAGATATTGACAAACATGAGAGTCACCCAAAAATAACTCTAGGAACTAATGTAATTGAAAATTGTCTTGCAGAGGTGATTTTCCTTTTACAGCAGGTTGCCAAGAACGCCAGCTCCGGCGAGCAGCGGGTGCTCCAGAAAGAGATCCGGGCACTTATGCGACGGCAACAGGTGGAACTCTCCGGCGGTGAGATTGGTAGCGTAAGAATGTGTGACCCTTTTCCTATTGCCATGCCCCCAAAAAGTGAAATGATGATTTGGTGCCGGGCAGCTATTGGTCTGAGAGGTAGAGATTACCAGGCAATGGTAGAACCAGTTTACTCGGACAGTAGGCCCACCATTTTGACAGCACGGGGGGTGGTTGATGTATGCCATGGGAGGGTGCCCGTTCGCATAATAAATATCGGGGAGAGGGAAGTGTACCTGCCCCGGTATGCCACGCTAGCCAAATTATATACCATTAACCAAAATTCTATACAATCTGTGGAACCCTTGCCTCCATCTCACCCGGAGGAAGGTAACGGCTCTAAGAAAAACATGGAGGATTGGTGTCAGCAACTACATCTGGGTACTGACTCCACTCCCGCACACCAGAAACAAGGAGTCTATCGGGTGGTTCAGGAGTACGAGAGAGTGTTCAGTAAACACCCGTTAGACTTCGGGCGAGTCAAGGGGGTAGAACACCACATCCCCACGGGAGACCATCCTCCTATAAAAGAGAGGTATCGACCCGTACCCCCTGCCCACTACCAACACGCCAAGGGGATGCTTAGAGACATGAAGGAGGCTGGGGTGATTAGGGATAGCTGTAGCCCCTGGGCAGCTCCACTAGTCTTAGTCCGAAAGAAAGACAACACCATGAGGATGTGTGTAGATTACCGGAAAATCAATCGTATCACACACAAGGATGCGTACCCCTTACCAAGGATAGAGGAGTCATTGGCTGCTTTAAGATCTGCTAACTTCTTCTCTACCTTGGATCTCACTAGCGGGTACTGGCAGGTTCCTGTAGCAGAGGCGGACCGGGAGAAGACCGCATTCACCACCCCGATGGGACTTAGCGAGTTCACCTGCATGCCGTTCGGACTCTGCAACGCACCGGGAACCTTCCAACGACTAATGGAGTGTTGTCTGGGCCACAGAAACTTCGAGACGGTCCTGTTGTACCTGGACGATGTCATCGTATATTCCAAGACGTATGAGGACCACCTGAAACACCTGGCGGAAGTGTTCGAAGCTCTGGCAAGTTACGGCCTAAAGGTGAAACCCTCCAAGTGTCACCTCCTGAAACCAAAGGTGCAGTACCTGGGACACGTGGTGAGCGCTGACGGAGTGGCTCCCGACCCTGATAAGATCACCGCAATTAAGGAATGGCCAAGCCCCTCCAGCGTAAAAGAAGTGCGGCAGTTCCTCGGGTTGGTAGGCTACTACCGAAGGTTTATTCCCGGTTTCACCAAAAAGGCAGCACCTATGCAGGACCTCCTGATAGGCCAGTCCCGGAAGGCCAAGAACCAGAAGCCGCCCTTCAAATGGGAGGAGCTGGAAGAAGAGTCCTTCCGCCAGCTGAAGATGGCCCTCACGGGGGACGAAATCCTGGCGTACCCGGATTATAGCCAGCCCTTTATCCTCTACACCGACGCCAGTAACATCGGGCTAGGAGCCGTACTGTCCCAGATCCAGCAGGGGAAGGAACGAGTAATCGCCTACGCCAGCCGAAAACTGCGACCCACCGAAAGGAACCCCGAGAATTACAGCTCATTTAAGTTAGAGTTCCTGGCCGTAGTATGGGCAGTCACCGAGCGCTTTAAGCATTACCTCGCTTCTTCCCGGTTCACCGTGTACACGGATAACAACCCGTTGACACACCTGGACACGGCAAGACTCGGTGCCCTGGAGCAGAGGTGGATGGCCCGTCTGTCCAACTACGAGTTCACAATCAAATACCGGGCAGGACGCTCCAATACCAACGCGGACGCCCTGTCCAGGATGCCCAACCTGCCGGACGGAGGAGAAGATCCGGAGGGACTGGAAGAAGTTGAACTCCCTGCGTTCCACCGTCATGGGACTATCCAGTATTCCCACCGGGTAAGGAGTAAGCAGGCTGCTACGTTGAACCCCTTACCCCACTACAACTGGGCGGAAACGCAAGACAGCGACCCTGCCGTCCGACTGGTGAAGGAGATGCTGACTCGGCCGGAGGCTCGCCTTGAACCAGACGCTCCGGAGGAAGCCAAACAACTATGGGCAGAGAAGAGTCGACTGTTCCTTTACAAAGGGAAGTTGTGCCGCAGAATGGTTAACTCCCGGACGCATGAATTACTCTGGCAAGTAGTGGTGCCACGAAGAGACGCAGCCATGGTGATGGAGGCATACCACGACGGAGCTGGACACTTCGGGTGGAAGAAGCTGGAGTTCCTGCTGCGCGAGCGGTTCCACTGGGTAGGCATGAGGGGAACCATCGAGAAGTGGTGCAGAGACTGTGGCCCGTGCAACCTGAGAAGGAAGGACCGTGCCAGCCAGAAGACTCCCCTGCAGTCCATCGTCACCCGGCAACCGTTGGAACTGGTAGCCTTGGATCATGTAAAACTGACCCCAAGCAGAAGTGGCTACGTCTACGCGTTAACCATCGTGGATCATTACTCCCGGTTTCTGGTTGTCGTCCCCGTCAAGGACTTAACGGCTCAAACAGCAGCTAGAGCCTTCCAGCAGCACTTTTGCCGTCCACACGGGTACCCGGACCAAGTGCTGACGGACCAGGGACCTGCCTTTGAAGCGGAGGTCTTCCAGGAATTCTGCAATCTGTATGGCTGCCGGAAGATAAGGACGACACCCTACCATCCGCAAACTAATGGACTTTGTGAGAAAATGAACCAGGTGGTAATGGATCTTCTAAAAACGTTGCCCCTGGAAGAACGCAGTCTGTGGCCTGAGAAGTTGCCCGATCTGGTGGACCTATACAACCACATCCCGGTAGGTTCCACCAACTGTACCCCGGCTTACCTAATGAGGGCAAGACCTGGTAAGTTACCTGTTGACCTGGAAATGGGAGTCCTGACACCCGAGGACCCTTCACCAGAAACAGACTGGGACACAGAGAGGCAGCAGCAGTACCGGAGAGTACAGGAGAGCGTGGAGCGAAGTCTCTGTCAGGCTAGGGAAAGACAAGAGAAAACTTACAACCAGTATGCTCCCGCTGTTCCCCTGGTACCCGGAGAGCAGGTCTTGAAGAGGAAGAGACGGCTCCACAAGTTGGATGACCAGTGGGAGAAGGACCCGTACACCGTACTGCCCTCAAGCCACGAGAACCCGAAGGTTTGTACCATCAGTAAAGACGGAGGGGAAACCACAGCCATTGTATCCCGGGACCACCTGAAGAAGTGTCCCGAACAACTGAGGAACCCTGAAGAGGAACAAGAAGACCATCGACCCGTAGAGGAAAGGGAAGATATGGTTAGTACTGTGCTCGGGGACTTCCCTCGGTCTTGGACTCAAGTCAATGGTGCAGTTGTGGTACCCGTACTCACCTTCCTCCAACCAGCATCCCAAGCACCTACGGAGCAACAGGTAGAGCTGGAAGAACAGCCGGTCCAGGAGGCAGAAGACTCCACACAAGCAGAACAGGAGGATCAACCCTCTGCTTATAGTGAGCCTGCCGTACCCCTAGTGAGACAAAGAGCCGGTAGACAGCTGCCCAGTTTACCCTTGACAGCTCCTACACCCTGTAGTTCAGGGCCAGACAGTCAGCTCCGTAGGTCCACTAGGGCCACTAGAGGCCAGTTACCCGCACGCTGGAGGATTTGAAGTGTATAAATTGTTTTATTTATGTTTATCTGTGTATTGTTGCTTGTGTATAATTTTGTGTTTCCAGTTATTTTTAGGAATCCTTGGTGGATTTACCGGGAATCCTTGTACATAGTTGGAGCGTAACCCAGGATGGACTAGAGACTGTTAAGGACTCGGGGTAGGACAGACCCCTACCTGGTTACGTCTCCCTGTTTTGGTGAAATGGACACCTTGCTTTCTTCAAAGACTGCACCCGGTTACGGACATGCCGTGACCACCTTTATGTGTTTCTTTATTGTATTGTTATTGTTATATCTTGTTATGTTTTTCTAAAATATGTTTAGTCCCGGAGTACTAAATTTCACTAGGGGGGAATGTGACACCCCAGGGGTCTGGTTGCCACAGTGATAGAGATATTATGTCTGAGAGCAGGTGGGAGGGCCTTTGGTCAGGGATCCTGTGCATGCCACACCTCCTGCCCAGTCTTGGGAGGGGAAGAACTTCCCCTATATAAACCCGGGGCTGAAGCAGGGTTAGCAGTCAAGGAGAGTAGAGACAAGAAACAGCAGAAGCAATACTACTACGAGTCA
Organism: Phyllobates terribilis; assembly: GCF_046119375.1. Lineage (NCBI taxonomy): Eukaryota > Metazoa > Chordata > Amphibia > Anura > Dendrobatidae > Phyllobates > Phyllobates terribilis. Next base: position 789,896,289 of record NW_027362764.1, read on the forward strand.
GGGGCTGGCAGCTGCAGAGCTCGCCCTGACTGAGAAGCTTTCTTACCGGACCCGGCGTCCGAGGCTGTGGGGACTAACTCTTACCCAGCAGCAGAAGCCGACCGGCAGGGGATTTCAGGTCCTCAGGCCCAGAAACCCGAAGGCACGGTCACACGCGTGGGACCAGCACCGCCATCGTGGAGCGGAAGCCATTAGAAGGCCCCGAGTCACCGGCCATACGGGTGAGCACCACACGGTACACTCAGGGACGTGGGCTACTTATATCCGCTTCTAGCAAGGTAGCCAGAAGAGTACAGTCAGTTTGGGAGGCCTACAACTCCGCCTGGCCAGGGGAGATCCCATCTGCTCAAGGACTGACCAGGCCCCGTTCACTAGCAAGTACTCCGGGAGGGTCTATCGTTGTTACCAGTAAAGACCCTGAATTACACCGCACCGTCTCTGAGTGGTTCCTGCTACCCCCATCATCCACATCTGCTGCCCTGAGGCCATACCCCTCCCGTTGGGGGTTATACCATCTACGCTGCACCATCCATCCACCGGCCTCAGCGGACTGTCCTGCAGCGGCAGCTCCATAGCTGCATTCAACGGGTGGCGTAGTCGTACAACATCTACCGCTGATACGTCGCCGCTCAGTTTGACTTCCTGGGCACGGACCGGGTCACCGCCACGAGACTACAACCCTCAAGAGATCCGGCTCCGGGTAAGCTCCCGCGTGCGCAACGCAGCGCGACACAGGCCCAGGGGCGCGTCAGTTACCTGCCTGGCGGCAGAAGAGAGGGCCTGGGACAACCAGGGGGGCAACCTAGAAGGCTCCCCCCGGGAGTCCCGGGCCAAAGAGAGGAGAAGGGAGCAGTGCCTCCAACAGATCCTCCAACAAAACCGGGAGCAGCAAGAAAGGGAGGTTCGGTGTGAGCAGCACCGAGTGCGGGCCAAAGCTGCTAAGTCCAAAGCCCGCCAAAGGGAGGCATCCCACCCGAGCCCCCGTGAAGAAGGGCAGGTGGTCCGCTTCCACCAGGAGGCGGGATGGGGCTTCATCAGGAGTCCTGGGCTGAAGCAGGACATCTTCTTCAATCGTCGCAACGTCGAGCCCCAGCTCAAAAAGGGACACCCTGGCCGGAACCTCACCCCGGGTGATCTAGTGTCCTTCACCAGCCACAGTGGGGTGCGGGGGTGGTACGCCTTGGATGTCCACAAAGTCTTCAGGAGTGATGCCCCCGCGCACCCACCTGTGGAGGGCCGGTCAGCCTCTGTCGGGAGGAATGAGCCCTTTCCCCGGCGGGAATATATGGACTAGGCAGCCCCCTGCTGCTGTTATAGTTAAAGTTGGTTTGTTTTACATCTTGTGTTCGTTTTCTACTGTTTTCTAGAGACATTGGTCCCTGTAGACTATGGCAGGCGGCAGACTTTCTTTGTACATAATTTGCATCTATTTAGGTGCTTCCTATTGGTTTTATGCAAAGCCGTGTCTTTTCTTCTACCTCAGACCTCAGAAGCAAAACCTGTCAGGACTGGCTCTCTTGGAGTTCCAACACAGGATCTTCATGCCCTGCAGCCACCCCAGGGCCTACGTTGAGGGTTGGGGACAGGTCCCTCTTGCTACTGAACTGATTCCTTCTACCGCACTTTAAACAGTCTGCTGCCATTGCCAGATGTCTCTTATCTTAAATTTTAAACTTTTGTACTTTTATATTATTGTACTTTTGCACTTTATATTATTTATGCAACGTTTAAGAAAAGAACCTCCCATAAAGGGAAGATCGTTTTGGTCGTTACAAAAACTACAAAAAGTCTGTACCATGCTTTGCTCTCGTTGCAGCCCGCGGACGTGCTGTGTTTTACCAGGGGGGAATGTGGCGCCCCTGAGGGTTCGGTCGCCACAAGGGGGGATACTGCAGCCTGTCAGCAGGTGTAGTGTCTCCTCACCCAGGTAAGGAAGGTGCACTGGTCAGGACCCTGAATCTACATTCAACACTACACACTCCTGACCTATGGGAGGCAAGTATGCACCATAGTGCTGCCTCAGCAGGATCACGAGTAAGGGAACCAAAAGTTAGGGGAACCATGTAGTGGGTGAAGGGTAGAACACAGTTTTAGTTCACACACATAATTTGATATATAATAGCCAGCCATCTTGAGCACAAGGTTCTTGGTTCCGTTCTTGATTGTTAGTTCTTTGGTTGTGATCTTCACAGCTGGCAGCGGCCTTGTGTAGGAGCCTGCAGTGTGCTGAAGATGCACGGTCCTCATGCTCTGACCTTGACACGAGGAGCAGGTATGAGTTAACAGTGTCTCTACCCCGGTCAAGTTCCCTTGCTTAAGAGGGTCGGGAGCTATAGTACAGCTCCACAAGCAAAAGGATCCCAGGAAGCACGGACGGAGCGGCGTACGCCACCTGTACTCTCCATTCTGGCCAGGCCAGAGGGACTCCTGCTGCAAGAGGGGTACCAGCCCCCGATATCTGACTTTGCCACTTCAAGTCTCTGTCAGAGAAGCCTGGTAGACTACAGTGGATCCCGTCGGGTGACGGGCGGAATGGAATTGCCGCCTTACCCTATATCTGTGCATAGTCCAGAAGGAGACCCAGCCTTTTCACGTACATGGACAGGAGAGGTCGAAAGGGACAGTTTAGGAACACTCAGAGGGTCCTGATCGAAGTGCCTGAATATCCTGGGTGCGCTGAGCCCTCGTCTCTGGTGGCCGCAGAGCGCCGTGAGGAGCAGGGAGAGGCCTTGCCGCTGCTTACCAAAACCGTGAGTAAAGATGTGGAATACTATCCCTAAGGCCTCCGGACTCTTATTATTACACCGCACCGCACAGCACCAGAACTTCCTCACTACTACTACCTCCTCCATCCACACCTCTGCCCTGAGGCCCAGCTCCACCTGTGGGGAGTTATACCATCGCCTGCTGCCACAACATCCAGCCTCAGAGGACTGCTAGCAGCGCTGGTGGCGCATCACCAGACACCACAAGTGGCGTAGTCGATAAATACCACTCAACCCTGATAGCCCATTACTTTTAATGTGACGGCCCTGGGCATGGAACGGGTCCAGGCCATGACTGCCTCCCCAACATCTGACCTGGCTCCGAGTACCCCATTTCCCAGGATTTCCATATCCGGCGTTTTCCTTCCCCCTAGTGAACCGTGGCCTACCTTCCTTCTCTTTTCCTCCGTAGGCCGCAGTTCCGCAGGCGATGGTCTCCTTGTAGGACCTGGCGTCGCACGCGTCTGACGTCAGCGCTCACTGGGGTTCCTTCCAGGACCTGGCATTGCGTCAGCGCGCGGGGCGGGACTTTAGACTTCGCGCGTTTCCAGTGGTTCCGCCCCTCTTCTTCCCGCGCGGCAACCCGAAAATGGCGAACGATGGCGGGAAAACGGCAGCAGATGGCGGGAAAACTTCACCACGGTATGCGACATAGTCTGTGAAGGCGTGCAGTACCCGGTGGTAGCGGGCACGTAATCCTGCCGACTACGCCAAAGTTGACGCGCCCCCTGGGCCATGGGGGATACCCGGAGTCGGGCCTTGTAGAGGCTGGGGGTTGTAGCCACCGTGGCGACGACCCGGTCCGTGACCCAGGGCAGTCAAACCAGGGTAGTCTAAGTGTATTTGATTTAAATAGTCCGACTACGCCACCTGTGGATTGCGGTCATTGGTAACCGCCGCTGCGGAGCAGTCCACTGAAGCTGGTGACATGCGCAGCAAGGTAGTGTAACTCCCCACAGGAAGAGTGTAGCTTCAGGGCAGCATGAGTGGATGATGGTGGTGATAGTGCCTGGATCAGTAATAACACACAGAGTCTTTGCAGCGCGGTCCAGGGGTCTTTACTGGTGGTAATTATATAGGCCCCAACGGGAGTACTTGCTAGAGATGAGGGCCTGGTCAGTCTGGGAGCAATCCTAGAATCCTCCTGGCCAGGTGGAGTTGTAGGCCTGCCGTTCTGACTGAACTCTTTGGCTATCCCGCTTATAGTCGTATTGTAGCCCACAGCCCTGAGTGTGAAGTGCTGCTCACCCGTATGGCTGGCGACTCGGATCCCGTGTATTCCTCGCTCCTCTGTGGCGGTACTGGTCCTTTCGTGTGGCTGAGCCTCCGGGCTTCTTTTGGCCAGGAGACCTACAATCTCCTGCCGTGCGGTTTCTGCTGCTGGATATACAATCCCCACAGCCTGGGACTCCGGTGTCCGGTTCTCTGTATGTACTCTGCCAGGACCAGCTCTGCACAGCTCCAGTCCCTGGCTTCTTGCTCCTTGTAACGGGTCCGGGAGGCGGAACCTCTGAGCTACTATACAAGGGGGCGGCCCTTGTAAGGGAGCGGGTGGCAGTCTCTGGGTGAACGGACAGGGAGTTACGGCAAGTGATCAGGGCAGTCTCTGGGTAAGGGGTAGGTACGACCTGTGATGGCAGAGCCTCCGGGTAGGCTAGCAGGCAGATGGTAGATGTGTGCTCCCAGGTGAGCAAGCGAGAGTCTCTGGAATAGCAGGTGGTCACGGCACGTGACGGCGGAACCTCCGGGCTGGCAGGCAGGTAGGTAACGGAGAAGCGCTCCCAGGTGAGCGGGCAAGAGTCTCTGGAATAGCTGGTGGTCACCGCACGTGACAACGGGACCTCCGGGCTGGCAAGCAGGCAGGTAGCTGATATGCGCTCCCAGGTGAGCGGGCAGGCTGGTCCTTTAGACAGACTGACAGGAGTAGTAAGGCAGACCGTCGGACCTCAGACTGGCAGACAGGTAACAAGTATTCAGGCAGGAATCAGGCAGGTAACTGGCAGGTAAACTAGCAGGAAACTGGCAGGAAACTGGCAGGTAACTGGCAGGTAACTGGCAACGGGACCTGAGGGCTGAAGCACAGGTGAGACACAGGTGCAAACAACATTGCTCGGGCACCTCCATTTTGGAGGAGGTGCCTTATATATGATGAAGTCCTCCGGCCATTGGCCGGGGACTCTTTAGGGCGGCGCGCGCGGCCCCTTTAAGAGGAGGGGAGCGCGCGCGCGCGCGCCCTAAGCACAGGGGCCGGGAAGGAGCGCGCGCTGAGAGCAGAGCAGGAGGAGGACGCCGGGACGGAGCGCGCGCTGACAGCAGAGCGGGGGGAGGATGCCGGGCACGGAGCAGAGCGGTGAGAGGAGCAGCGTCCCTGCCTAGCAGAGGGCAGGGACGCCGGCACTACAGTACCCCCCCCTTTAGGCCCCCCCTTTTTTAGGCCAGACAGAAATTTAGCTAGGATGAGAGGGGCATGGATGTTCTCCCGGGGCTCCCACGTTCTCTCCTCAGGACCAAACCCCTTCCAATCTACCAGAAAAAAGGTCTTTCCTCTTACCCTTTTGGTGGCAAGAATGTTCTCTACCTCAAACTCGTCCTCAGCAGAAACCGGAGCAGGAGGCGTACCTGTAGACTTGGAAAAAGAGTTAAGCACCACAGGTTTGAGGAGAGACACATGGAAGGAGTTAGGGATCCGTAAGTTGGCCGGGAGTTTCAATTTATAGGCCACCGGATTGATCTGACTGATGACCTCCAGTGGGCCGATGAACCGAGGCCCTAACTTATAGGAAGGGATCTTGAGCCGGACATATTTGGACGAGAGCCAGACTTTATCCCCAGGGCGGAATTGAGGAGGGTCCAGACGTTTTTTGTCAGCGTGTCTTTTCATACGCTCGGATGACAGAAGGAGTGCGGACCGGGTACTCTCCCATATGGAGGAAAATTTGTTAACAAGAGATTCCGCAGCCGGATTGTCCACCGAGGTGGAGACGGGAAACGGGATCCGAGGATGCTGACCGTAGACTACAAAAAACGGGGATTTGGAGGAAGACTCGCTCTCGTGATTGTTGTACGAGAATTCGGCCCATGGCAGGAGATCCACCCAGTCAGAATGGTGGGCATTAACGAAGTGCCGAAGGTAACTGGTCAGGTTCTGATTGATCCGCTCCACTTGACCATTAGACTGTGGGTGGTAAGCGGAGGAGAAGTCCAGGGTGACGTCCAGCAATTTACAAGTGGCTCTCCAGAAACGGGAAGTGAACTGTACTCCTCGATCCGACACGATGTGACGGGGCAGGCCATGAAGACGGAAGATGTGGCGGATAAAGTCTTTAGCCAGCTCGGGTGCAGACGGAAGACCTGGCAGTGGAATGAAGTGAGCCATCTTGGAAAAGCGGTCAGCGACCACCCAAATGACCGTACAACCGGCAGAGACGGGCAGATCAGTTATGAAGTCCATCGCTATATGCTGCCAGGGGGCAGCAGGTACTGGCAGAGGTAGGAGGCGGCCGGCCGGCAGGTGTCTCGGAACTTTGTTGCGGGCGCAGGACACACAGGCAGAAACAAAGTCAATTACATCCTTGTGCAGGTTAGGCCACCAGTAGTGCCGGGTAATAAGCTGGAGGGTCTTTTTCTGACCGGCGTGGCCAGCTAGTTTAGACGAATGACCCCAGTGTAGGATCTTCTCCCGATCAGGTACTGGTATGAACGTCTTACCAGGAGGAAGACGATTTAGACTCACGGGAGCCACCTGCATTACTCTGGCGGGATCGATGATGTGTTTCGGATCCTCCTCGAGATCAGACACCAGAAAGGATCGAGACAAGGCGTCCGCCTTGACGTTTTTGTCAGCCGGGCGAAAATGAAGGACAAAATCAAAACGAGCAAAAAACAAGGACCACCGGGCTTGGCGCGGGTTAAGTCTCTGGGCATGCTGGAGGTAAGCCAAGTTCTTGTGGTCAGTGTAAATTATTACCGGGTGAAGAGCCCCCTCGAGCAGGTAACGCCACTCCTCCAATGCCAGTTTGATGGCCAATAACTCTCGGTCTCCTATGGAATAATTGCGCTCTGAGGAGGAGAAGAGTTTTGAGAAGAAGCCACAAGTTACCATCCTCCCGGAAGATGATTTTTGAGTAAGTACTGCTCCGGCTCCAGAGGAGGAGGCGTCAACTTCCAGGAAGAACTGCTTGTTGCCATCTGGGCGATGCAGCACCGGGGCGGAAGAAAAGGCCTGTTTAAGGGAAAGAAAGGCCTCCTCTGCTTCGGGTGGCCACTCTTTGGGATTAGTACCTTTACGGGTGAGCGCAGAAATTGGGGCCGTCCGGGAAGAGAAGTGTGGTATGAAGAGGCGGTAGTAGTTGGCGAAGCCCAGGAATCGCTGAATGGCCTTCAACCCCTCCGGTCGGGGCCATTTCTCGATGGCAGACAGTTTCTCAGGATCCATTTGTAGGCCGGTCTGAGAGATAATGTAGCCCAGAAACGGAAGCGAGGTCTGCTCAAAGAGGCACTTCTCAAATTTAGCGTAGAGATGGTTCTGCCTTAGCCTGAGCAGGACCTGACGAACGTCCCTCCGGTGAGTCTGGAGATCCGGAGAGAAGACCAAGATGTCGTCCAGGTACACCACTACGCAGGAGTAGAGAAGGTCCCGGAAGATGTCATTGACCAACTCTTGAAAGACGGCAGGAGCGTTACAGAGACCAAAGGGCATTACCAGGTATTCATAGTGGCCGTCCCGGGTGTTGAATGCCGTCTTCCATTCATCCCCCTGACGAATACGAACCAGGTTGTACGCCCCACGAAGGTCCAGTTTGGTGAAGATCCTAGCCCCCCTCAGACGATCAAATAATTCTGGAATGAGCGGAAGGGGGTACTTATTCTTCACCGTGATCAGGTTTAGGCCTCTATAGTCTATACAGGGACGGAGAGAGCCGTCCTTCTTTTTGACGAAAAAGAAGCCTGCTCCCGCCGGGGAGGTAGATTTCCGGATGAATCCTCTGGCCAGATTCTCCTCAATATATTCGGACATTGACCGGGTCTCAGCAGCGGATAAAGGATAGATACGCCCACGGGGAGGAGTAGTACCGGGTAGCAGATCGATGGGACAGTCGTATGGTCTATGTGGTGGTAATGTCTCTGCCTCCTTTTTATTAAAGACATCTGCATAAGACCAATAAGGAATCGGAAGTCCAGGTAGATTAGCTGGGGTAGGAGAAGGACGGACGGGATGGACGGGAACCAGGCAGGTTTTATGACAGTCTTGTCCCCAGCGAAGGACCTCTCCGGTTTGCCAGTCTAGCACGGGTGCATGTCTCTGGAGCCAGGGCAGACCTAGCAAGAGGGCGTGAGAGAGTCCAGGCAAAACATGAAAGGAGATACTTTCAGAATGCAGCATTCCCACCTGCAGGGTAATGGATTCGGTGATGAGTTGAATGGGGCGAGGTAAGAGGCCCCCATCCACGGCAGCGACAGACAAGGGTACAGCCAGAGGTTTGGTGGGGATGCGGTATTTCTCAACCAGGGACTGTGAAATAAGGTTCCCGGCTGCTCCAGAGTCAAGTTGGGCTAGTTCGAAATAACGGTTCTCCCCGTAGATGATCGAAACAGACAACAGCAGGGATGGAGAGGATTTATTCTTGTCTAGGTGGACCTCTCTGAGCGAACCTAGACACAGGCGTTTCCCGACCTCTCCGGGCAGGCACGGATCCGGTGCTCCTTACTGCCACAGTAGAAGCAGCTCCCCTCGGCACGGCGTGAGTCCTGACGGGTTTTGACCATCTTGGTCTGGTCGACCTGCATAGGCTCAGGAGAGTGTACCTGGGGAGAGACGGAGGGAATGACGGGTTTCTGGAAAGTAGGAGCTAAACGTGGAATCCTTCTCTCACGGGTGACCTCTTTGGCACGCTCTTGGAACCGTAGGTCAATCCGGGTGGCAAGGGTTATTAGATCATCGAGAGAGGTAGGAATGTCCCGACCAGCAAGTTCATCTTTAATACGACCGGACAGACCCTCCCAGAAGACGGATACCAGAGCGTCGTTATCCCAGGCCAGCTCCGAGGCAAGGGTGCGGAACCGTATGGCATATTGGCCCACGGTGAGACCCTCCTGACGGAGGCGTAGCAGAGAGGATGCGGATGAGGTCTTCCGTCCGGGTTCGTCGAAGACTTTCCGGAAAGCCGAGAGAAAAGCAGGCAAGTTGGACACCAGGGGGTCTCCTCTCTCCCATAGAGGATTTAGCCAGGCCAGGGCCTCCCCGGTGAGATGGGACATGATAAAGGCAATTTTGGCCCGGTCGGAATTAAACTGATGGGACAAAAGTTCAAAGTGCAGGGTGCACTGATTTATGAAGCCCCGAGCCTGGACGGGGTCGCCTCCGAAGCGAGGAGGTGCAGAGAGCCGGGGTCCGGGGTAGGATACCATAGTATTAGTGGGCAGCGGAGCTGCCGGATTGCAAGATATGGCACTGGCGGAGGTTGTTGGTGGATCAGACAGAGTGTTCAGGCGAGTATTAACATTCCGCAGGTGACCCAGGATGGCCTCCTGTTGGGACCTCTGACGGGACAGTTCAAGACAGAGGTCCGAGAGCGAGGGAGCTTGGGTGCCACCGGGTTCCATGGCCCGAGCAAACTGTAACGGGTCCGGGAGGCGGAACCTCTGAGCTACTATACAAGGGGGCGGCCCTTGTAAGGGAGCGGGTGGCAGTCTCTGGGTGAACGGACAGGGAGTTACGGCAAGTGATCAGGGCAGTCTCTGGGTAAGGGGTAGGTACGACCTGTGATGGCAGAGCCTCCGGGTAGGCTAGCAGGCAGATGGTAGATGTGTGCTCCCAGGTGAGCAAGCGAGAGTCTCTGGAATAGCAGGTGGTCACGGCACGTGACGGCGGAACCTCCGGGCTGGCAGGCAGGTAGGTAACGGAGAAGCGCTCCCAGGTGAGCGGGCAAGAGTCTCTGGAATAGCTGGTGGTCACCGCACGTGACAACGGGACCTCCGGGCTGGCAAGCAGGCAGGTAGCTGATATGCGCTCCCAGGTGAGCGGGCAGGCTGGTCCTTTAGACAGACTGACAGGAGTAGTAAGGCAGACCGTCGGACCTCAGACTGGCAGACAGGTAACAAGTATTCAGGCAGGAATCAGGCAGGTAACTGGCAGGTAAACTAGCAGGAAACTGGCAGGAAACTGGCAGGTAACTGGCAGGTAACTGGCAACGGGACCTGAGGGCTGAAGCACAGGTGAGACACAGGTGCAAACAACATTGCTCGGGCACCTCCATTTTGGAGGAGGTGCCTTATATATGATGAAGTCCTCCGGCCATTGGCCGGGGACTCTTTAGGGCGGCGCGCGCGGCCCCTTTAAGAGGAGGGGAGCGCGCGCGCGCGCGCCCTAAGCACAGGGGCCGGGAAGGAGCGCGCGCTGAGAGCAGAGCAGGAGGAGGACGCCGGGACGGAGCGCGCGCTGACAGCAGAGCGGGGGGAGGATGCCGGGCACGGAGCAGAGCGGTGAGAGGAGCAGCGTCCCTGCCTAGCAGAGGGCAGGGACGCCGGCACTACACTCCTCAGTGTCTTATCTGACTCCTGACACTGACTCAGACTAAACTTAGACTCACTAACCCCGCCTCCAGATGCAATTATATAGGGCAGGATCCTCCCCTTTTCTGGTCTGGAGCAGGAGGTGTTGCATGTAGTGTGTTCCTGACCAGTAAACTCCTGTTTTGCTCCCAGACATGGTATTACTACCACTGTGGCAACTAGACCCCCTGGGGTGCCACAACAGTCTACAGGAGAGAGGACCCTGCCCATTAAAGCTGACTCTCTACAGAAGAGAGGACCCTGCCCATAAGAGCTGACAATGTACAGGAAAGAGATCCCTGGCCATAAGAGCTGACACTCTACAGGAGAGAGGACCCTGCCCATAAGAGCTGACTCTCTACAGGAGAGAGGACCCTGCCCATAAGAGCTGACAATGTACAGGAAAGAGATCCCTGGCCATAAGAGCTGACACTCTACAGGAGAGAGGACCGTGCCCATAAGAGCTGATGCTCTACATGAGTAAATGAGAGCATAGTAAAATAAGCTGTCAGGTAACTGAGGTCAGGAAGGTCTGGGATGCAGCAGACTGGAGGAACTAGTAGTGTAGTCACAAAATAAAGGTTCAAGTTATGGAGGTTAGAATTTGGGGCATATTGGAGTTTTCAGAGGTATAGTCCTCCAGGAGAAGGAAGACTGGAAACAAGGGAGATTTATTTCAGATGTTGTCAGCAATGTATCCGTGTCACATGTCAGGATCAGTCATCGAAGGAAACTGATGGGACTCTGACATTAAAGGGACTTATAGGTAGAGTCACCAGCTACAACCCCAAATTACCCAACGATCTGACTGCGTCTTTCGTGACACCCATCCTGATGGTAAATCTTTTATGTGTCAGGGGATAAATCACACAAATGAAAAGGCCACAAATAGTCCCCCCCGTCCCCCCGTAACATCGCTTAGATGGAATGGGATTTTCATCAAGGTCATTTTTCTCCGGCGAGTCAATGATTTCCATTAGTTGCCCACTCGATGCACTTTCCCTCTTTCACTTTGTTTGGCAATCATGTCTTGACTCGTCATTTGCAATGTGTCTCCGCCGCTTATTTGAATAATGACTGCGACCAGGGAACTTGTAGTGATGAAAAGAGTGAGAAGTCGCTGGCTGCCGGTGGAGAGATCAATCTGTGCATCAATCAGGCTCTGAAGTGGACAGTGAGAGGGAAAACTCAGCCGAGTGGCAGGGACTAAGGTAAACTCGGCCTCTGGTGTACACCCCTCTCTGCTTAATGAATCATTTGATCCTCCATCACACCAGCCCTCAGTAGAATATTAAACAGCTGGAAGTTGATGCATTAATCATGCAACGGGTCAACAAAGCCAGAGCGTTCCTTTCTCTGAACGAGGAAGTACAATAATTGCTCTTCACTGAGTATTAGTCAACTAATTCTGTTCCATTAATTAGGATTAGATGGTTTGTGAATCATGGAGGAAATAGTCTTAGATCCGAGTCTGTGTGACCAGAGAAGTATAGCGTTCTCAATCTTGTTGGCTAATTCATATATTATTTTTTTTTATTTTAAAGAACAGCTTTCTCGGATGTGCGGCTTGTGAAGCTGCAGGTTCGGAGCTTAGTGAGTGTTCTCTGATTGTAGAACTGCAAGGTTCAAATCAAAATGGTTGTTCCCTGTGTGACACTGAGTCACTTCTCACGGACAAGCCATGAGTCGGGATAATCGAGGAGTTCAAGGTCGATATTCAGAAGGGTACTTCATAAACAGAGGGAAGAGACCAGGGCATAGTCAGGTAGCGGTCCGAGGTCAAAATATGAAGAGGATAGCAGATCAGAGTAAAGGGGGTTAAAAAGATGGATGGTCAGAACGAGGTCCAAAGTCAGGCAGCGATGGATCAATGAGCAAATTACAAGGCACAGAGTAAACCAACCTGACAGATGACAGCTATCTTGGACTGCCAACTCAGTTAAAATGCTGAGCAATTATGGAAACTGAGAGTACCTGATGAGAGCTCAGCACCTTCCGGTCTTAGGTTGGATGGCCAGAGTTCAGTGAGTGTTCCCTGGCTGTGGAGCTGCATGTTCAGAGTTCAGTGAGTGTTTCCTGGTTGTGGAGCTGCAGGTTCAGAGTTCAGTGAGTGTTCCCTGGTTGTGGAGCTGCAGGTTCAGAGTTCAGTGAGTGTTTCCTGGTTATGGAGCTGCAGGTTCAGAGTTCAGTGAGTGTTCCCTGGCTGTGGAGCTGCATGTTCAGAGTTCAGTGAGTGTTTACTGGTTGTGGAGCTGCAGGTTCAGAGTTCAGTGAGTGTTCCCTGGTTATGGAGCTGCAGGTTCAGAGTTCAGTGAGTGTTTCCTGGTTGTGGAGCTGCAGGTTCAGAGTTCAGTGAGTGTTTCCTGGTTGTGGAGCTGCAGGTTCAGAGTTCAGTGAGTGTTCCCTGGTTGTGGAGCTGCAGGTTCAGAGTTCAGTGAGTGTTTCCTGGTTATGGAGCTGCAGGTTCAGAGTTCAGTGAGTGTTCCCTGGTTGTGGAGCTGCATGTTCAGAGTTCAGTGAGTGTTTCCTGGTTGTGGAGCTGCAGGTTCAGTGTTCAGTGAGTGTTCTCTGAAGAGAATCAGGTTCAGAATTCTGTTCATGTTCACTGAGAAACTGCTCAGAAGACCTCTCTAATCACAAGATGAGAGGGTTGGATTTGATGGGATTATCTTAAATCCTTGTTCAAGATCGCCAGAGAGAGTCCTTTATGGTACTATTACATGTATTCCAAGAATGTTGTGTAGCACTATTTCTTTAATCCTGCATTGCTTTCTAAGACCCTGATACAGATGAAGGAAGTGAAAAAAATAACCAAAAAATATATGTATTTTGGCATACTACACTGTTAACAATGCGCACCATTCATACAATGAAGTATCAGAAGAGAGTTCTATATCTGTATGTGCGCTGTATACGGCACTATTACACCAGTCATGTATGGCACCATTACCGTACATAAATCTTGTATGGCTTTGTCTTTTGCAGTATGAAAGCCCTCTATGATCATTTATGTGAGCACTATAGGTTTGCACCGTATGGCGCCGTCACTTCCACAACAATTTGAACTATTAATTGTGAAGTCTATGGCATGTAGTGTAATAATAATTCTGGTAGGTGACCTGATACAGATTGTGCCCACTCACAAGAACATGACTTTGCTTGGGAACCTGTTTATTCCACTATATAACTACTCCCACAAGATCAGCACATTCATCTGCTGAAATACTCTGTACTGCCAAGGGTCACTGCTTTAACTACTACATAACCCTATAGATCTGTGACTTTCCGCAAGATCATCGTTCAGCGAGGGGACCTGTTTCTTATAATTTGTAACTACTAGTCTTAACTTCATCTGCTGAAAAACTCTGTGCTGCTGGGGACATTGCTTCAATATAACTCTCAATCTGAAACCTTGTTTCTTCTGCTATGTAACTCCCAATCTGTGACCGTCAACAGGACTTTGAAAAACGTGTCTGCTTAAATACTCTGTGCTGCTGTTGCTTTCCCAATGAGCAGAACATTGCCACTAGTGGTGCTGCAGCAGCTATGCCCTGCTACAAGGTGGCACCCTGCCCTCGTACTGCAGTTTCTTTCCTGGTAGAAGGGACGTAGTTTATCTTATTTGTTGGGAAGGACTCCGCTGCCATTAATCAAACCCAATATTTATGGCTCGACCCTCCCGGCTCCGTCACAGCTCAGCACAAACTGTTAAAGCAAAGTTTAATAATCTAAAGCAATTAAGGCTCCCTTGACGAGGGGCACGTTATATTTCTATCTACATATCTATCACTCTGCTCAGCCCCCGGCCGGGGAGCGAGTCTCCGCCACCTCCATTACACACCGCACACCCACCAGGGTTTTTTAAAGACATTCACAAACTGAATTACTTTCCGCGTCCTGGACCCCAGGTAAAAATCAATCTCATCCATTTTGCTTCCTTCACGGTCTCCACTTGGGGGGTGAAGTAAAAAATGTCTTTATAATTGGCATTGGCACTTTCCTGCAGTTTAGGAAAAAGTAGTTACATTGAAGTTTAATACCATACTGGCAAAAACTTATTTTTAATTCTACTAGAAGTCTGAGAAAACACTACATCCTGAACGAGCAGAAAGTTCTTGAGTTTTGTGACATGAATTGAATTCGGCTTTTGTTGCCGTGGCCTAATTAGAGTGCTATGGGCCTCCGGTGCAAAATTTTAACTTGGTCCCACACCAGCATGTTAGTCAGCTGTACGGACCCTTGTAAGAATGTCCTCCATCCTGGCCCCTACCCTGTAATAATGTCTACCATCCTGGTTTCCTTCCTGGAATAATGTTTCCCATTCTGGGCCCTTCCTGTAATGAAGTCCCCAATTCTGTACCTTTCCTGTAATAATGTCCTCCATCCTGGCCACTATCCTAAAATAATGTCCCCAATCCCGTCCCCTTCCTGTAACAATGTCCCTAATCTTGGCCCCTTCCTGTAATAATTTTCCCAATCCTGTGTACTTCCAGGAATAATGTCCTTTATCATGGCCCCTATCCTGAAATAATATTGTAGCACCCTGAGGACTCGGTTGCTACAGGGGTATTGCACCTCAACCAGAGGTGTGGTATTCCACTCCCGGGTAAGGATGGAGTGTGGGACTGAGCTCAGCTAGCTGCATGCACTACACTCATCCCATTTCCGGGGGACAGAACTACGGTACTCCCACCAGTTAGATGTGCAGGTACGACAGCGTCTGTCCCTGGCTGGAGTGGGAAGGGGGGAGGAACATCCCAGTAGTGTAGGGGCAGATAGGGGAGGGGCTCTGGGCATAGAGGTAGGAGCCCATTGGGTGCTAGTCACCTGGGCTCACACATAGAGGGAGTATATATGGTGGGCACCATCTAGAGATAGGGCCAGTGAGTCAGTCAGTTCAGAGAGGAGCTCAGCCAAGAGGGCTGACAGGGAGCTGTGGCTCCGGCTGGGCCCAGCTCCAGGGCCAGGCCTGAAGCAGAGAGAAGGAGGAAGAAAGGCCCGGAGACATAAGACCAAGAGGGAACCCCGAGATCCCACGAGTGAACCAAAAGGGTGAAGGGTTGGCAGAAGAGGGCACCGGATCCCAAACTGACGGAGGCAAAACATCCTTAGTCAGGAACCGGAGGTCGTGGTCAAGTTTTGCCACGACCCTCACCACATTCACCAGGAAGGTACACCACGAGTAGGGTCAGGAAAGCCATAAAAGGTTTTACCATTGAGAGGCCCGAGGGAACCGGACAAAGGTGGATCCCTGGTGGGGACGGCCAGAGAGAGAGAGAGAGGGGAGCTCAGGACCACGCTCCGGAATTGCCTGGGGGTTAGCCGAGTCCCGCACCTGGTGGACGCAGCACGGCTCGGGTGGTCACTCCCGGCCGAAGTGACTGAAGTAACACCTGTGAGTAAAAACCCTGAAACTGCATTATACGTTTCTGACTCTCCTTGCTGCACCATCACTACCTCCATCATCCACATCTGCTGCCCTGAGGCCATACCCCTCCCGTTGGGGGTTATACCATCTACGCTGCACAATCATACCACCGGCCTCAGCGGTCTGCCCTGCAGCGGCAGCTCCTTCGCTGCATTCAACGGGTGGCGTAGTCGTACAACATCTACCGCTAATACATCGCCTCTCAGTTTGACTCCCTGGGCACGGACCGGGTCACCGCCACGAGACTACTACTCCCATCGGATCCGGCTCCGGGTAAGCTCCCGTGCGCGCGATGCCGCGCGACGAAGGCCCAGGGGCGCGTCAACTTTGGCGTAGTCGGCAGGATTACGTGCCCACAACTACCGGGTACTGCGTGCCTGAAGAAAAGTTTATATGTACCGTAAGAAGAAGTCTCCCGCCAGTTCCGGAGGGTCCCCGCCATCGGACGCCATCTCGGATCATTTCCCGCCGGTTGCCCACCATTTGCAGCCTTTTCCCGCCATCCACGGAGTTTCCCGCCATTAGGAGACGATTCCCGCCATCTGAGACGATTTCCCGCCCTGGCAGAGCGGACGCCATTATGGGCGTGCCAGAGGGTGGCAAGGGACCACCTCCCATCGTGGGCCTGGTCCCAGAAGAGCACCAAAAGCGGAGACTGCCCTCACCAGCAGAGACTGCAAAGATAGAGATGTCCATCAGGGTGAGAGGTCTGCCCCTGGAACTGACAATCACCAAGTTGCCCCGGGACCACCCTCAGTGTGGGCGGATCAAGAACAAAAGAGAGAGGATGGGTGCAGCCTGGAGGAGTCTAGAGAGATCGCACCCGGAGATGGAGGGAGAGTCAGGCAGCACCGACCCTGTGGTCAGGAGCCTGTTGCAGGCCGCCACCCCAGAAGGCCTGGTCGTGATTCTGGCACAGCTCCCCCGAGATCGGGAGCATGCACAGACTGCGCTGGAGGGCTTGGCTCAGAGGATGGCCCGAGTGCAGCGAGATGTGTTGGCCGAGTGGAGTAGAGAAATGGCCCTGCAGGCTGGAACCCACCAGCAAAGGACGCCACCCGAGACGAGGAGTCTGACAGCCTCTGAGGATGGTGCAGGAGGGACGAAGGCCGGAGACGACGCCGTGGAAGGAGCTGAAGAGATGGAAGCAGGTAAAGGGGACGTCACCACCCCAAGCCAAGTAGCCGTGAGCCTGCCCCAGCTCCCCGTCGCAGAGCCCGAAATCCCACCTACCGTGCCCGTTGCTGCACCGCCACCGCTCCAAACTAGGCCTCAAGCAGCAGGAGCCGCGGCCACGCCCCCTGTGACGTCACACGCCTCAACTCTGAGCGCGGCCAAGCAGAAAGCGCTCCCGGCCTGGTCGCAGGGCCGAGTACCCCCGGGCGCCGCTGTCTCCAAAGTGCCCTCTACCTCTATCATGCCACCGGCCTGGTCGCAAGACCTGGTGGACCCGGGCGCCGCTGCCTCTAAAGCGCCCTTCACTTTCAGGATGCCTCCGGCCTGGACGCATTGCCAAGAGCCCCCGGGCGCCGCTGCCCCCACAGCGCCCTCTACCTCCACAGTGCCACAACTGGGCGAGTACCTGTACGCGCAGCACACTAGCCTGGACGGGCTGCCGTTCGAATGGCCACTGGAGTATACCAACCCACGACTCCGGAGGGAACGGCCCTTGTGTGAACCCCTAATCCCAGCTCCGGCGCCTGTCAAGATCGTCCCGCTCCCGTTGGAGGAGGCCCAATTCGAATGGGACCCCACCGGAGAAAACCTCATTGGGTTTACCCACGAGACCCGGGCGGCCGCAGCCCAGCGAGCGGAGTGCTGCCGGCAACAGCTGGAGGTCTTTGACCGGGAACGGCGGGAGAGGCGGGTCCGCGAGGAGCGGCTGCAAGTCCAGAGTGCGGAGCAGAAACGTCGGACCCGGAGAAACCCCCGTGCAGCCCACCGTCCCCGCGCCACCGGGACCATAATCAAGTTCCAACTGGAGCACGGTTGGGGCTTTATCCGGGATCACAGAACCCCCGGCGACGTCTTTGTCACTCGCAGAGATGTCGAGAGTCATCTGCCGGAGGGACACAGAGGACGTGACCTTTACCCGGGTGACGAGGTCACCTTCACCCGGCATCAGTGTGCTAAGGGACCATATGCTCTTCATGTGCACCGACTGACCGAGGAAGAGCTACAGTGCGAGGAGGAACAAGAGGACCCGGACGGGTTTGAAGACTACCCGCGGGAAGGAGTAGGAGGACGCCGTTACTGAAGTACGGTAAAGTGGAACTGTACATAGTTACCCGTAAGGGTACAAGAACTGCTGCTAAATAGAATATGGTCCCCGTTGGGACTAGTGAATTGTTCCCGTGTGTCCCTATCCCTAACCAGGCTGAGGACTGTGAGCAGCCATCCCTTTTTCCCCACTGGCCGAGGACTGAGAGCGGCCACCCTGTAAATAGTTGCGCTTCCTAAGGCGCCCCCTACCGGTTTTATAAGGAACTGTTTTTGTGACTGTTGCCCTTTTACCTGGTCACAAATTGCACAGTGGCCAGAAGTCAAGATTATATTGAAAGTTATATGCTGCTAGAGTAATAATGAGGAAGTTATGTGTTATGTGCCAAAAGAGTTCCGGTGGCATTAGCCAGACGTTTTATTATGACTAAGGAAAATGTTTTATACCTGTAACGTTTAAAGAGAAAAGTACCTCCCATAAAGGGATGAGTTATAGTTAATGTTTTATATGTAAGTGCACTTTAATATTTTTGTATGTTTTATATTGTTTTACTCTTTTACGGCCCGAGGACGTGCTGTGGTTTACCAGGGGGGAATGTAGCACCCTGAGGACTCGGTTGCTACAGGGGTATTGCACCTCAACCAGAGGTGTGGTATTCCACTCCCGGGTAAGGATGGAGTGTGGGACTGAGCTCAGCTAGCTGCATGCACTACACTCATCCCATTTCCGGGGGACAGAACTACGGTACTCCCACCAGTTAGATGTGCAGGTACGACAGCGTCTGTCCCTGGCTGGAGTGGGAAGGGGGGAGGAACATCCCAGTAGTGTAGGGGCAGATAGGGGAGGGGCTCTGGGCATAGAGGTAGGAGCCCATTGGGTGCTAGTCACCTGGGCTCACACATAGAGGGAGTATATATGGTGGGCACCATCTAGAGATAGGGCCAGTGAGTCAGTCAGTTCAGAGAGGAGCTCAGCCAAGAGGGCTGACAGGGAGCTGTGGCTCCGGCTGGGCCCAGCTCCAGGGCCAGGCCTGAAGCAGAGAGAAGGAGGAAGAAAGGCCCGGAGACATAAGACCAAGAGGGAACCCCGAGATCCCACGAGTGAACCAAAAGGGTGAAGGGTTGGCAGAAGAGGGCACCGGATCCCAAACTGACGGAGGCAAAACATCCTTAGTCAGGAACCGGAGGTCGTGGTCAAGTTTTGCCACGACCCTCACCACATTCACCAGGAAGGTACACCACGAGTAGGGTCAGGAAAGCCATAAAAGGTTTTACCATTGAGAGGCCCGAGGGAACCGGACAAAGGTGGATCCCTGGTGGGGACGGCCAGAGAGAGAGAGAGAGGGGAGCTCAGGACCACGCTCCGGAATTGCCTGGGGGTTAGCCGAGTCCCGCACCTGGTGGACGCAGCACGGCTCGGGTGGTCACTCCCGGCCGAAGTGACTGAAGTAACACCTGTGAGTAAAAACCCTGAAACTGCATTATACGTTTCTGACTCTCCTTGCTGCACCATCACTACCTCCATCATCCACATCTGCTGCCCTGAGGCCATACCCCTCCCGTTGGGGGTTATACCATCTACGCTGCACAATCATACCACCGGCCCCAGCGGTCTGCCCTGCTGCGGCAGCTCCTTCACTGCATTCAACGGGTGGCGTAGTTGTACAACATCTACCGCTAATACATCGCCGCTCAGTTTGACTCCCTGGGCACGGACCGGGTCACCGCCACGAGACTACTACTCCCATCGGATCCGGCTCCGGGTAAGCTCCCGTGCGCGCGATGCCGCGCAACGAAGGCCCAGGGGCGCGTCAATATCCTGACCCCATCCTGTAATAATGTTTCCCACCCTGTTACAATGTCCCCCATCATTGCCCCTTTCTGTTATAATGTCCACTTCCCTGGCCCCTTCCTGTTATAATGCCCCCCATCCTTGCCCCCTTCCTGTAATAATGTACCCTGTGCTGGCCCCCATGTTGTGATAATGTTCTCAATCCCGTAATAATGTCCCCTATCTTGTAATAAAGTCCCCCATCCTGTAATAATGTTTTGCATCCTGTATTAAGGCCCCCATCCTGTAATAATATCCCACCTGCTGACCTCTATCCTGTAATAATGTCCCCTGTTGTAACGGGTCTGGGAGGCGGAACCTCTGAGCTACTATACAAGGGGGCGGTCCTTGTAAGGGAGCGGGTGGCAATCAGGGATGACGGGCAGGCAGTCACAGCAGGTGACCGGGACAGTCTCTGAGTGGACGGGCTGGAGGTCACGGCAAGTGACCGGGGCAGTCTCTGGAAGAACGGGCAGGAGGTCACGGCAAGTGACCGGGGCAGTCTCTGGAAGAACGGGCAGGGAGTTACGGCAAGTGACCGGGGCAGTCTCTGGATGAACGGGCAGGGAGTTACGGCAAGTGACCGGGGCAGTCTCTGGGTAAAGGGTAGGTACGACCTGTGATGGCAGAGCCTCCGGGTAGGCTAGCAGGCAGATGGTAGATGTGTGCTCCCAGGTGAGCAAGCGAGAGTCTCTGGAATGGTAGGTGGTCACAGCACGTGACGGCGAAGCCTCCAGGTAGGCTAGCAGGCAGGTAACAGGTGGGCGCTCCCAGGTGAGCGGGCAGGAGTCTCTGGAAAGGCAGATGGTCACAGCACGTGACGGCGGAGCCTCCAGGTAGGCTAGCAGGCAGGTAACAGGTGTGCGCTCCCAGGTGAGCGGGCAGGAGTCTCTGAAAAGGCAGATGGTCACAGCACGTGACGGTGGAGCCTCCAGGTAGGCTAGCAGGCAGGTAACAGGTGTGCGCTCCCAGGTGAGCGGGCAAGCTGGGCCATAGACAGACTGACAGGAGTTGGAAGGCAGACCGTCGGACCTCAGGCTAGCAGGCAGGTGACTGGATATCAGGCAGGACAAAGGCAGCAAGCTGGCAGGAATCTGGCAGGTAACTGGCAGGTAACTGGCAACGGGACCTGAGGGCTGAAGCACAGGTGAGACACAGGTGCAAACAACATTGCTCGGGCACCTCCATTTTGGAGGAGGTGCCCTTTATATGGGAGGTCCTCCGGCAATTGGCCGGGGACTCCTTAGGACGGCGCGCGCGGTCCCTTTAAGAGAGGGGGAGCGCGCGCGCGCGCGCCCTAAGCACACTGCCGGGGAAGGAGCGCGCGCCGGAAGCAGCGGGGAGAGCAGCGCTGGAGGACGCCGCGCCAGGAGCGGGGAGGTGAGAGGGACGGCGTCTCTGCCTAGAACGGGGCAGAGACGCCGATGCTACAGTACCCCCCCCTTTATGCCCCCTCTTTTTTAGGCCAGAAAGAAATTTTTCAAGGAGAAGCGGGGCGTTGATGTTCTCCCTGGGTTCCCAAGTTCTCTCCTCAGGACCAAACCCCTTCCAATCTACCAGAAAAAAAGTTTTTCCTCTTACCCTCTTGGAGGCCAGAATACTCTCTACCTCAAAGATGTCATCAGCGGAAACCGGAGCAGGAGGGGCACCTGGATTTTTGGAAAAAGAGTTAAAGACAACGGGTTTGAGGAGAGATACGTGGAAGGAGTTGGGGATCCGTAGGGTGGCCGGGAGTTTTAATTTGTAGGCCACAGGGTTAATTTGCCTGAGGACTTCGAAGGGGCCGATGAATCGAGGACCCAACTTGTAGGAGGGTATTTTGAGCCGCACATGTTTGGATGAGAGCCAAACCTTGTCTCCCGGACGGAATTGGGGCGGATCCAGACGTCTCTTATCAGCATATCTCTTCATCCGCTCAGAGGAGAGAAGAAGACCGGACCTGGTGCTCTCCCAAATAGTAGAAAATTCGCTGACAAGAGACTCCGCAGCAGGGTTGTCCACAGAAACGGAGACAGGAAGTGGAATCCGGGGATGTTGGCCACCAACTATAAAGAACGGGGATTTGGAAGAGGACTCGCTCTCATGGTTGTTATAAGAGAACTCGGCCCACGGTAGAAGATCCACCCAGTCCGAGTGGTGAGCATCCACGAAGTGCCGGAGGTAGCTGGACAAGATCTGATTGATCCGCTCCACTTGACCATTGGACTGAGGGTGGTAAGCGGAGGAGAAATCCAGGGTAATGTCCAGCAGCTTACAAGTGGCTCTCCAGAAACGAGAGGTGAACTGAACCCCACGATCCGACACGATGTGGAGGGGCAGACCATGGAGACGGAAGATGTGGCGGATAAAGTCTTTAGCCAACTCGGGTGCAGACGGAAGACCAGGCAGGGGAATGAAGTGGGCCATCTTAGAAAAACGGTCAGCGACAACCCAAATGACGGTACAACCGGCAGAAACTGGAAGGTCGGTGATAAAGTCCATAGCGATGTGTTGCCAAGGAGCAGCAGGTACGGGAAGGGGCAGGAGATGGCCGGCAGGTAGATGTCGGGGAACTTTGTTACGAGCACAGGATGAAGAGGCCGCGACAAAGTCTACCACGTCCTTACGTAGGGTAGGCCACCATTAATGCCGGGCAATAAGTTGAAAGGTCTTTTTTTGGCCAGCATGGCCAGCTAGTTTAGAACAATGTCCCCAGCGAAGAACCCTCTCCCGATCTGGCACAGCTATGAACGTCTTACCGGGTGGAAGACGAGTTAGATCCAAGGGAGCCACATTCATCACCTTGGAGGAGTCGATGATGTGCGTAGGTTCCTCCTCTTGATCGGAGGACAGGAAAGACCGAGACAAGGCATCAGCTTTGACGTTCTTGTCCGCCGGACGGAAATGAAGAGTGAAGTCGAAGCGGGCAAAAAACAACGACCACCGGGCCTGGCGAGGATTGAGCCTCTGGGCATTTTGGAGATATGCCAGGTTTTTGTGATCCGTGTAGATAATTACCGGGTAGAGAGCCCCTTCAAGCAGATAGCGCCACTCTCCTAGTGCCAATTTGATGGCTAGCAATTCCCGGTCTCCAATGGAGTAGTTGCGCTCCGACGAGGAGAAGATTTTGGAGAAGAAGCCGCACGTTACCATTCTCCCGGTAGAAGACTTCTGGGTGAGCACCGCTCCGGCCCCGGAGGAGGAAGCATCAACCTCCAGGTAGAATTGTTTATTACAGTCCGGACGGTGCAGGACGGGAGCAGAGGCGAAGGCTTTCTTTAGGGAAAGGAAGGCCTCCTCGGCTTCAGGCGACCATATCCTGGGGTTAGCCCCCTTACGGGTAAGTGCAGATATGGGAGCAGTCCGAGACGAGAAGTGTGGGATGAAAAGACGATAATAATTAGCGAAGCCCAGGAATCGCTGTATCGCCTTCAAACCTTCAGGACGAGGCCATTTTAGAACGGAAGAGAGCTTCTCGGGATCCATTTGCAGACCTGTTTGGGAGATGACATAGCCCAAGAACGGAAGGGAGGTCTGATCGAAGAGGCACTTCTCGTATTTGGCGTAAAGGTGGTTCTGCCGAAGCCTAAGCAGGACCTGACGAACATCCCTCCGGTGTGTGGGGAGATCCGGAGAGAAGACCAAGATATCGTCCAGGTATACCACTACGCAGGAGTACAGGAGGTCACGGAAGATGTCATTGACTAGTTCCTGAAAGACCGCGGGAGCATTACAGAGACCGAAGGGCATCACAAGGTACTCGTAGTGACCGTCCCCGGTATTGAATGCCGTCTTCCACTCGTCTCCTTGACGGATATGGACCAGATTATACGCTCCTCGAAGATCCAGCTTGGAGAAGATCCTGGCGCCCTTGAGCCGGTCAAACAATTCGGAGATGAGTGGCAGGGGATATTTGTTTTTTACCGTAATGAGATTGAGTCCTCTGTAGTCAATACAGGGACGTAGCGAGCCGTCTTTCTTTTTGACAAAGAAGAATCCGGCTCCAGCTGGGGAGGTAGATTTTCGGATAAATCCCCTAGCCAGATTCTCTTCAATGTACTCAGACATGGCTCGGGTCTCGGCTGCAGATAACGGGTAGATACGCCCACGGGGAGGAGTGGTGCCAGGTACCAGGTCGATCGGGCAATCGTATGGCCTATGGGGCGGCAACGTCTCAGCTTCCTTCTTACCGAAGACGTCCGCATAGGGCCAGTAGGGAGCCGGGAGACCAGGTAAATTAGCTGGAGTAGGCTGAGGGCGAAGTGGACGGACCGGAACCAGGCAGGTCCTATGGCAGTCAGGACCCCATCGGAGTACTTCACCGGACCGCCAGTTCAATACGGGTTCATGTGTCTGGAGCCAAGGTAGACCTAGCAACAAGGAGTGAGAAAGTCCGGACAGCACATGGAATGAGATCTCCTCAGAGTGCAGCATTCCCACCTGTAGGGTTATAGGTTCGGTGACGAGCAGGATGGTCTCCGAGAGAAGTCTTCCATCCACGGAAGCAACTGACAATGGCTCCGCCAGGGACTTGGTGGGAATATGGTATCTCTCTACCAGAGACTGGGCGATGAGGTTTCCAGCAGCTCCAGAATCCAGATGGGCGAGTTCGAAGAGACGGTTTTCTCCCCAAGCAATAGAGACCGGTAAGGTCAGAGACGGAGAGGACTTACTTTTGTCTAGGACGACCTCTCCGAGTGGTCCTAGACACTGGCGTTTCCCGGCTTTTCCGGGCAGGAACGGATGAAGTGCTTCTTACTGCCACAATAGAAACAGCTTCCCTCGGCTGGCGAGATTCTTGGCGAGAACCGACCATCTTGGTCTGGTCGACCTGCATAGGCTCAGGAGAGACGGAGGGAGTGACGGGTTGCTGAAAAGTAGGAGCTAGGCGTGGAAACCTCCTCTCACGGGTGACCTCTTTGGCACGCTCCTGGAACCGCAGGTCAATACGGGTGGCAAGAGCTATCAGGTCATCGAGGGTGGTAGGAATGTCCCGACCGGCAAGTTCATCTTTAATACGGCCGGACAGACCCTCCCAGAAGACTGAAACCAGAGCGTCATTATCCCAGGCCAGCTCCGAGGCAAGGGTACGGAACCGTATGGCATATTGGCCCACGGTGAGGCTTCCCTGACGGAGGCGTAGCAGTGACGATGCGGATGAGGTCTTCCGTCCGGGTTCGTCGAAGACTTTCCGGAAGGCCGTGAGAAAGGCAGGCAAGTTGGACACCAGTGGGTCTCCTCTCTCCCATAGAGGATTTAGCCAGGCCAGAGCCTCTCCGGTGAGATGGGACATGATGAAGGCAATTTTGGCCCGGTCGGAGTAAAACTGGTGGGACAGGAGTTCAAAGTGCAGGGTGCACTGATTTATGAAGCCCCGAGCCTGAGCGGAGTCGCCTCCGAAGCGAGGAGGTGCAGAAAGCCGGGGTCCGGGGTAGGATACCATAGTGTTGGTGGACAGCGGAGCTGTCGGATTGCGAATCATGGCGCTGGCGGAGGTTGCTGGCGGAGCAGTCAGAGTGTCCAGGCGAGAATTGACATTCCGCAGGTGACCCAGGATGGACTCCTGTTGGGACCTCTGGCGGGACAGTTCATGACACAGGTCCGAGAGCGAGGGAGCTTGGGTGCCACCGGGTTCCATGGCCCGAGCAAACTGTAACGGGTCTGGGAGGCGGAACCTCTGAGCTACTATACAAGGGGGCGGTCCTTGTAAGGGAGCGGGTGGCAATCAGGGATGACGGGCAGGCAGTCACAGCAGGTGACCGGGACAGTCTCTGAGTGGACGGGCTGGAGGTCACGGCAAGTGACCGGGGCAGTCTCTGGAAGAACGGGCAGGAGGTCACGGCAAGTGACCGGGGCAGTCTCTGGAAGAACGGGCAGGGAGTTACGGCAAGTGACCGGGGCAGTCTCTGGGTAAAGGGTAGGTACGACCTGTGATGGCAGAGCCTCCGGGTAGGCTAGCAGGCAGATGGTAGATGTGTGCTCCCAGGTGAGCAAGCGAGAGTCTCTGGAATGGTAGGTGGTCACAGCACGTGACGGCGAAGCCTCCAGGTAGGCTAGCAGGCAGGTAACAGGTGGGCGCTCCCAGGTGAGCGGGCAGGAGTCTCTGGAAAGGCAGATGGTCACAGCACGTGACGGCGGAGCCTCCAGGTAGGCTAGCAGGCAGGTAACAGGTGTGCGCTCCCAGGTGAGCGGGCAGGAGTCTCTGAAAAGGCAGATGGTCACAGCACGTGACGGCGGAGCCTCCAGGTAGGCTAGCAGGCAGGTAACAGGTGTGCGCTCCCAGGTGAGCGGGCAAGCTGGTCCATAGACAGACTGACAGGAGTTGGAAGGCAGACCGTCGGACCTCAGGCTAGCAGGCAGGTGACTGGATATCAGGCAGGACAAAGGCAGCAAGCTGGCAGGAATCTGGCAGGTATCTGGCAAACAACATTGCTCGGGCACCTCCATTTTGGAGGAGGTGCCCTTTATATGGGAGGTCCTCCGGCAATTGGCCGGGGACTCCTTAGGACGGCGCGCGCGGTCCCTTTAAGAGAGGGGGAGCGCGCGCGCGCGCGCCCTAAGCACACTGCCGGGGAAGGAGCGCGCGCCGGAAGCAGCGGGGAGAGCAGCGCTGGAGGACGCCGCGCCAGGAGCGGGGAGGTGAGAGGGACGGCGTCTCTGCCTAGAACGGGGCAGAGACGCCGATGCTACACCTGTCCTGGTTCTCATTTTGTAATAATGTACCCCATCGTGTAATAATGTCCCGCATCCTGGGCCCTTTCTTATAATTATGTCCCCCGTCCTGTAATAATGGTCCCCTTCCTAGCTCCCAACTTGTATTAATATCCCATGTTCTGGCCCCCATCTTGTAATAATGCTCCCTATCTTGGCTCCTAATTTGTAATAAAGTCCCCCAACGAGTAATAATGTCTCCTGTCCTGAGCTCCTTCCTGAAATAATGTCCCATCCTGGGTGCCTACCTGTAATAATGTCTCCCATCCAGTAATAACGTTCCCTGTTCTGGACCCCTTCCAGTAATAATATTCCTCATCCTTGTCACATTCCTGTAATAATGTCCTCCATCCTGGGCCCCTTTCTGTAATAATGTTCCCTGATTTGGCTCTGTCCTGTAATAATATCTGTCGTCCTGGGCCCCTTTCTGTAATAATGTTCCCTTATTTGGCTCTGTCCTGGAATAATATACGTCGTCCTTGGCCCTTCCTGTAATATTATGTCTGATATTTTGTAGATAACTTAAAGGGGAGCTATCACATGACTTTTCTACCTGGTGTAAATGCCACTGTTCTCCTGAATCCAGCGCTGTTTTGTCTTTCGTTCTTGCGCCTCTCCATTCCTGAGATTTTGCCTCATCTTCACTGTATTTAAATCTAGTCTTGTACCCAAGTGGGCGTGGTCCTCTGAAAATGACCACAAAGAAGAATTGAGAGACACGCCCACTTTGATTACAAGATTAGATTTGCATGCAGGGAAGATATGGCTCTATCTCAGGAACCGAGAGGCGCAGAAACAAAAGAAAGCAACAGTAGATTCAGGAGAACAACGGCGCTTACACCAGCTAAAAAAAAAAATACATATTTGTGGCAAGCAATATGTTCTCTTTAAACCACCTGGATTCAATTTAATGTGTTATTTGAAATGCTGGTGTCTTTTTTATATTCCCTTTTGAAACCTCTCAAGTGGTCTTCATCTAATATGGTGGTCTGTCTGCTTGACATACCGTAAAAGTTTGTGCCAATGTTCAAGGCGTCTGGCTGTAAGGTTCCCATTCTGAACCAAACCACATGCCAACCATATGAAAAGTTATTTGTTGTTTTAGGGGATGAGTTCAGGTCAGACAAAGGGAATGGGGTTTCAAATATCCCGATTTGAGGTATACTTAGTAAGTGTGATCCGATGAGAACATCAGGATCATCAAACATTTGGGTACCAATAAGGCACCTTCTATGATTGAAGACAACTCCATGTTCCATGTTTGGTGGAAATCAGTTATTTATTGAGACAGAAGGAGTAGAGAAGGACTAAAATAAAGTACACAGTGCGAATAGGAGTAAAGTTTCTGCCTATACACCTCTGACAGCTTTTCCTCTGAAACTCTACCTCCTACATATATATGCAGGGCTCAATTAAGCATTCGTAACTGGAAAGGGGAATAAGTCAGACACCACTAGCGGCAGCGTTTATCTTGTGAAACCAAAGATCAGAGATTTTAAAATCCATTAAAATATGTCCAATCCATCTTTCCCTTGACATCCTTGCTATCACAGGAGAGTCCTCCATGAATAGTTGTTATGCATCTGTCTCGACTCCAGGATAGAGCTCTGTTCCCTTCCCCTATGACCATTGTCCTTTGTTGCGCTCCACGTCAGGTTTCACAGGTTGCTTCGCGTGCCTCACTGACATCATCATCACAGGCTTTTTAAGGTTGACTTGGTCACACTTGATGTCTACTAATTTGTCAGTGTTGTGTGCGGTAGCCGTTTGTCTTAGAGTTTTAGCTGCAATCTTCCCTGCAAACTCCTGTAGATCACAGGTTGACCTTAAAAAGCCATGGGCGATGATATCAGTGAGGAACGCCAAGTAATTTATGAAACCCGATGTGGAGCACAGCCAAGGACAACAGCCATAGGGGAAGGACAAGGAGCTCTATCCTTTTAACAACATGCATCTACTGCTCCGCAGACCTATAACTCATCGTCTGCATTATACATTACAATTCCATTATATAGAGACTAGTGATGAGCGAGCACTAAAATGCTCGGGTGCTCGTTGCTCAGGTCGAGCACATTGGAATACTCGGGTGCTCGACCCGAGCAACGAGCCCAATGTAAGTCTATGGGAAACTCGAGCATTTTTCAGGCGGCTCCCCCCGGCGGTCTGCAGAGGGCCTAAAAATTGCCCAAATCGATGGGAACAGTGCTCAAATGACATGGGAACAGCATGGGGAAGACACCTGGAAGCATCTCTGACTCCCAGGTCACTGCTGTCAGCAACGTTGTCAGAGTATTACGCCACTTTTATGGACTAACAATAAAACATACAAAAACAAAACCAAAATGGATTTTCCTGGGAAATATGTTAAGGAACATCCTTTCCATGACATGTACAATGTATATAAAGCAAAATAAATAGCCAAAAACAAAAATACTCCTCCAGACCTTGGGCTATGTTCACACGTAGCGTTTTTGATGCGTTTTTGCACTTTTGCATTGCTTTCAATCAAGACAAATGCATTCACTAGGAAATGTCATTTTAACATTTTGCAACATTATCTGGCCATGTAGTGTGTGAAACATCATCAGACACATGCATACAGTGCTGAAAAGTTATGGGAACAGCATGGGGAAGACCTCTGGAAGCATCTCTGACTCTCAGGTGACTGCCTAAAAGTGTGCCCATCATAAGTGATCCTTGGTGCATGCGAAGATGCCTCCCGCCATGAACCTGTCATTGCAGACTTGAAACAATCACCGTCCACGTCCTTGTCCCACTGCAGCGTTCAGTTGTCCCTACCCCATTCCTTGGAATGCAAGCGCAAGTATGCAGCCAGCCACCCACCCACCCACAGGCTGAATACTATACTGCCAAATTTTTGACAGCTCCTTGCACTTGAAATGTGGCCTTTTAGGCTCATGGAGGCGGAAGCTTTTCATAACCTCATGCCGGTGGCAGCCGGGTGTCCATACTCGGTCCCCAGCCGCCACTATATTTCCAGTTATCTCCTCCGCCTTCCACAAGCACGGGTCCCACAACATTACCCGTGCCCTCCCCAGTGCACTTACTGGGAAGGACCGCCTAACCACAAACACGTGGACAGGAGAATGTGGCCAGGGACAGTACGGAGCCAGTCTACAACTTTTTGTGCTGACAGTTGTATTTAGCTCGGTGAAAGGACTGGCATAGAGGGAAACCGCATCTACCCTGCGTGTCATTCCTCCCAGGAAGTCCTCTAAAGCTGCTTGCACTTGAAATTTGGCCTGAACATTACTGCTGGTACTTTTCTGTGGGAATTTGCTTGCCTCCTACCAGCCTGGAATATTTCCAGCAAACTATGGTACGACGCCATGGTATTAGCACTGCCCCCAATACCAGTAGCGAAGCCATCCCAAATTTCCTTCTCAGGAATTTTATTTGGTAGACTGAGTGGCTGCCCAAATATATTTTCTCACAAAGGAGCTGAAGATAGAGTGGCAGTAGGTGCAAGTTTCTCCAGCCTGTTAGATATTAGAGGGTGAACGGCAGCACATTGGATCAGTGGTTAGCACTGAAGCCTTGCAGCGCTGGGATCCTGGGTTCAAATCCCAGCAAGGACATCTGCAAGGACTTTGTATGTCCTCCCTCTGTTTGTGTGTCTTTCCTCCTCAGTAAAAAAGCAGCCATAGAGTGTCCGGGAACCTATCCACACACTTTTCTTAGCCAGGACTGCTTCTTGGCAGGGTTGGACGATCCCACCAGAGAATCCTCTGGTGTGCACTGGCTTCTACCTCAGGAGAGTTCATGATAGCACTAACTTTGCAGCTGCTATGGGGCTCTTGAGCGGGGGAGAAAGGTTAGCCCTCAGAATCAAATCCTCTGTTGGGCACAATGTTTTTCAATCTGAAACAGCTTCTCAGTGGGAGTTGTATTTCACCACAGCCATATTCTTTAGCTCGGTGAAAGTACTGGCATAGAGGGAAACCGTATCTACTCCGGCTGTCATTTCTCCGTCACCAGGTTCCGCCCATTGTCACACACTACCATGCCTGGCTGTATGTTCAGCGGTGAGAGCCACAGATCAGGCTGCTGTGTTACAGCTTTCAACAACTCTGCAGCGCTGGGCGGTTTGTCACCTAAGCATTAAGCATGTTATCTTTAGCACAGCCTGTTGCCGCTTGGCCAAGGCAGTGCTGCAGTGCTGTCAGCTTGTGACTGATGTGGTCATTTCGGAGATGGAGGAGGAGGTGCATGAACTGAACAATGTGATTACATTGAGGTTAAATAGGTGACGCTGTTTTTTATACTAAAGAAACATCCTATTGTTTTGTTTTTTTTACGTTTTTTTTAAGACAAATGCATTCACCGGGAAATGTCATTTTAACATTTTACAACCTTATCTGGCAATGTGGTGTGTGACACATCATCAGACACATCCTGTTTTATTTATGATGAAGGGACTCTGAAAGTCATAAAGCCTATTTTTATAGAGACATCAGACGGCCCTTAATATTCTTAAAAGGCCAGCAGTCGGCCCTAGCTATTGTTAGAGAGCCATCAGCCGGCTATGCTTTGTTGTTCCCATTATTAACAAGTGCGTCTCCTATACTGTTATTGCGCATCCAGTGACTGCAAGGGCAGCCAAAAATTTGGATGCAGCCCAATACCCCTTTGAAGAGACATAGAGAAGGGTCTCAGTAAAAAAAATGTTCCCATTATAAAGGAGCGGGTCTCCCATAGTGGTAATGCCCATGCTGTGACTGCAAGGGCTGCCAAAATTTGGGAAAAACCCCACTAAGAAATTAAAGACAGAGCAGGGCCACAGTAACAAGGTACGACATGTTCCCATTAGAAAGGAGAGGGTCTGCTATACAGTTATAGGGTATGCAGTGAGTCCAACGGCTGACCAATTTTTGGAAAAACCCCACTAAGAATTTAAAGACACATAGAGCAGGGCCACAGTAACAAGGTACGACATGTTCCCTTTAGAAAGGAGAGGGTCTGCTATACAGTTATAGGGTATGCAGTGAGTCCAACGGCTGACCAATTTTGGGAAAAACCCCACTAAGAATTTAAAGACACACAGATCAGGGCCACAGTAACAACAAATTCCCATTAGAAAGGAGAGAGTTTTCCATAGTGTTGGCCTATGCAGTGAATGCAAGGGCTGCCAAAAATTTGGAGGCACTTCAATGCCCTTTGGAAGAGACGTGGAGGAGGGCCTCATAAAAAAAATGTTCCCATTAGAAAGGAGCAGGCCTCCTATACTTGCAATACCCATGCACTAAGTGCATGGGCTGACAAACATTTACCCCTGGGGGGTATACATGAACATACTGAATAAAAATTTTTTTTTACGGGCATCATGAACACCCTTTACAAAAACTAGGTGGGTGTTGCATCACGGACCACGGTCACTCTGGTGATATGGTGATGGAGAATGAGGAGAGGGAGGAGGACAAGAGCAAATTGCCAAAATCAGGAAGTGTATACCCATGTGTGGGTGTGAAAAGGTGCATGGGAATACACCAAGGAAAGACACTGGATTTGAGTTTATGTTACGCTGCTATCATTCGGTGGTGTTGAGAAGTCTGGCCCAATCTAGCCCTTGTTCATTTTTATAAGAGTCTGCCTGTCAGCATTTTCAGTTGACAGGCGGATGCGCTTATCAGTTATAATTCCACCAGCGGCACTAAAAACCCGCTCTGATAAAACGCTGGCAGCAGGGCAGGCCTGGACCTCCAAGGCATAGAGAGCCAGTTCATTCCACGTATCCAGATTGGATACCCAATAATTTTAAGGCACAGCAGAATCACGGAGGACGCTGGTACGGTCGGCAATGTACTCCCTCAGCATCTTCCCAAACTTTGCACTCCTTGTGAGAGTATCCCGTGCCTCAGGGCCTGTCCGATGGGAGGGTCTGAGAAAACTCTCCCAGAACTTTGACAGTGTTCCCCAGCCTTTGTTGGATGAAAGTTGTGTCTCTCTCGCCTGTACTCCTTGGTTGTCCAACGAAGTGTGCCCTCTGCCGCCAGCATTTTCAGATGGGAATTTTTTTAATAGTTCCGCAACAAGGGCCTTCTGGTAAAGCCCCATTTTTGTAGACCTGTCCGCCTCAGGAATAAGAGATATAAAGTTCTCCATGTAGCATGGGTCTAGAAGTGTCACCAACCAGTAATCACTGTCACCCAAAATTTTTAGAACGTGAGGGTTATGGGAAAGGCAGCGTAACATAAACTCGGCCATGCGTGCCAGACTACTAACAGGCAAGACTTCCGTGTCCTCACCAAGAGGATGACTGACCATGCTCTCCTCCTCCTCTCTGTCCTTTGGCCATCCACGCTGAACAGACGGTATGACAGCTGTGCAGGTAGTACCGTCTATAGTGCATGAAACTAGCTCCTGTTCTTCCTCCTCCTCCTCCTCTTCCTCATTGTCACCCAATCCACGTTGGGATGAGATGAGGCTTGGCTGTGTGTAATCACCTTGTATGGTTCCTTGCTCCATCTCATCCTGCTCCGCCTGCTATGCATCCTCTTTGATTGTGAGCAGAGAGCGTTTCAGAAGACAGAGAAGCGGGAGGGATGGTGACGCTAATTATGGTGTCATCGCCGCTCACTATCTTGGTGGAGTCCTCAAAGTTTTGGAGGATGGTACATATGCCTGACATCCATGTCCACTCCTGAGGTCTTATGTGTGGAGTCTGAACTGAATACTGACGGCCTTGTTAATGCTGGTACTCAACAACTGCCCTCTTCTGCTCACAAATCCTTCCCAACATCTGCAGTGTAGAGTTCCAACGCGTGGGGATATCACACAGCAGTCTGTGAGCCGGAAGCTGCAAACGCTGCTGAAACACTGCAAGGGCGGCGGAAGCTGTAGCTGACTTTCTAAAATGGGCACACAGGCGGCGTACTTTAACAAGCAGCTCCGGGTAGGATTTGATAAACTGCTGAACCACGAGGTTAAGCACATGGGCAAGCCATGGTACGTGTGTGAGCTCGCCTCAGAGCCGCCACCTGGTTCCGGCCATTGTCACACACGGCCATGCCTGGCTGTAGGTTCAGCGGTGTGAGCCACAGATCTGCCTTCTTTTTCAGAGCTGTCCACAACTCTTCAGCATTGTGTGGTTTTTCACCTAAGCATATTATCTTCAGCACAGCCTGTTGCCGCTTGGCCGAGGCAGTGTTGCAGTGCTTCCAGCTTGTGTCTGATGTGGTCATTTCGGAGATGGAGGCTGAAGAGGAGGAGGAGGCTGAGGAGGATGAGCTGCAGGAGCTGTAGACCGTGGTGGCAACCCTGATTGACCTAGGGCCCACAATTCTTGGCATCGGGAGGACATGTTCCATCCCAAGGTCCAACTGGGTCCCGGCTTCCACTATGTTAACCCAGTGTGCCATCAGCGAGATGTACCGTCCCTGCCCACAAGCACTTGTCCACATGTCCGTGGTTAGGTGGACTTTACCTGTAACTGCGTTGTTGAGAGCACGGCTAATGTTTTGGGACACGTGCTTGTGTAATGCGGGGACGGCACACCAGGAGAAATAGTGGCGGCTGGGGACCGAGTACCGAGGGACGGCCGCCACCATCAGGTTGCGGAATGCTTCCGTCTCCATGAGCCTAAAAGGCAACACTTCGAGCACAAGCTGTCATGAAATGTGAGAATTTAGTATTGTGGCCTGTGAGGAATTGGCTGCATATTTGCACTTGCGTTCCAAGGACTGGGGTATGAACAACTGAACGCTGCGCAGGGACAAGGACATGGACGTGCTTCCTGATGCTGCTACTTGTGAGTGTGCAACAACAGGAGCAGGGCAGGAGGCATCTTTGCATGCACCATGGACAGGGGATTGGCTTGCATGCCAACAGCGGAAGAAGCAATGGTGCCACTCGCAGACACTGTTCCTGGACCCTGGGGTTCGGCCCACAAAGTCGGGTGCTTTGTTGCCATGTGCCTGATCATGCTGGTGGTGGTCAGGCTGGTCGTTTTGCCACACCTGCTGATGCTGGCCTGGCAGGTGTTGCAAATGGCCTTTTTGGGGTTATCGGCAGAGTCTTTAAAAAACAACCAGACTCGGGAAGACCTAACAGTTGTACTGGCTACTTCCTTTGTGTTGGTGTTACGGGGAATGGTAGCCTGCCTTCTGTCTGCGGCCACCACACTGCTTCTTCCTGCCTGTTGGGGTGCTCTGCCTCCCTCCCCCTGTGTGCTGCTGTCCTCGCTCTGCATGTCCTCCTGCCACGTTGGGTCAGTTACTATATCATCCACCACCTCATCTTCCACTTCTGCACCCTCGTCCTCCTCCTGACTTTCTGGCAATTGTGTCTCATCATCATCCACCTCTTGAGACACTTTCCCACCGTCGCCTTCATGTGATCGTGGCTGCTCAAATATTTGGGCATCGCTACACGCGATCTCTTCTTGCCCCGCATCAAGTGGACCGGGCGAGAGGATGGAAAAGTGAACAGCTCTTCAGAGTGTCCAAGTGTGGGATCAGTTGTCTCCGGGCACTCGGCATGGGGGGAGGAAGAATGATCAGGGTGAGGAATATGCGGTCCAGACTCACGGCTACTGAGACTTGACCATGTGGAAGACAGGGTGGTGGTGGCTAAGTGACTGGAAGCATTATCCGCTATCCAACCAACAACCTTTTGACACTGCTCTGGGTTCAATAGTGGTGTGCTGCGGTCCCCTAGAAAATGGGACAGGAAGGTCGAGCGAGAAGATGTGGGTGTTTGTTGTGGCACAATTTCTGCTTGCCCACGGCCTTGTCCTCGGCCTCTGCATGTACCATTACCATCACGTCCAGTTCCCCGTCCCTTGCCACGTGCCTTGCCCATTTTAAATGGAGGACAGTATCTTCCACGCTCAATACAAATGACTGAGTTTGGAGCGAATTTATATGTGATCCGTGTGACGGAGAAAACAGAGTTTTAAATACCTGGCCTGTAGGTAAGTAGTTTGAACAGCAAACTGCGGTGAATTGCTTCACTGACACACTGAAAGAAATTTTTATTGGAGGCCAGAAATGGCAGTATTTTCTGAAAACATATATGTGATCTGTGTGACGGAGAAAACACAGTTTTGAACAGATGGATTTTTAGCGCTGTAATATGGAAAGGACCTGGCTGTATTCTGCAGTGCCAACAAGAAAATGGCGCAGAAAAACGGTGTTCTCTGGATTGCTTTTTAAGCAAATAATGAGGATTAAGATCCAAAGAAAAGTATTCCTGACCCCTGAGACCTGGGCCTTTGTATAGAAATATCTAACAGCAGCAGAAGCAGAATTGGAACGGAGCCTCTTGTGCTATATGCACTGCAGTCTGCTATATACACTGCCTGCCTGCCTATATACACTGCCTGCCTGATATCTCTGCAGATGGATTATTCCTCAGAAGGACTGTTTGTTAAGATGGATATGTGTAATGTACTGTTTTTCTCCCTACACTACCTAATACACAAGCAAATCTCTCCCTGACACAGCAGCAGCTCTCCTTACACTGTCTGATCCGGAGTGACTGTGACAAGCATGGTGGCGCCAGGTCTGATATACACCTGATGATGCTGTGCGGCCAGCCAATCACTGTAATGCCCACAACCAACATGACTGGCTGGCAATCCCTGCATGTTCATTGGCTCTCTAAAGAGCGTCAAACATGCAGGGAGGAGACCCGAGCTCCCGCCCGAGTAACCCGGAAATACTCACCAAGCGCCGAGGTTGTCGAGCACCATGATCCTCGGGCGAGTACCAAGTAGTGGCGAGCACGTTCGCTCATCACTAATAGAGACTGTTCAACATTATTTAGAGACTGTTCATATTACAGAACGGATCCCTTGCATCTACTGCTCCTCACACTTACTGATTATCTTGCTTGCATGTTTGCCGTGCTGCATAGCCCATTGTCCAGGTACTCTGTGCTGTGCCATCGCCCCTGGTCCGTGTGTTCACCCACCCATACCTCAAATGTAGTGGATGCATATCACCAGGTGAGCCCTAAGACTAGTCATCCAATCCCTCAAGAATTTATGTGTTTGGCCAAATTTACAGATGATGTAGAGAAAACCCAATCTGCAGCCAAACTTGTAGCTGTTGGTTCCATGGTCCCTCTTCCCTTCATTTACAGCCTTACCCCTACTGTCCTGGACTGGAGGGCTACTGTATGCAGTGGGACAAAGTCACTGGCTAAGTGCTGGAGGGAAGATATGTTTCACTGAGGCTATTAGCTTCAGCGATTTGAAGCCCAGAAGTTTTGCTCCAGCACACTATGTGTTGAGAGGAATTAATCAGCCATTTTAAGGGCTGGGTTTTTGAGAACAGCCATAGAGCGAGTGGCAGGTTGTTCTCCATATCTCCACCCCAGGATGTGGCCTGGTGTTTAAATAGCCAGCCTGTTGAATCATATGTTGTTCAGGGTGTCTGGAGAGGCTAACTCCAGAGACAGGAGCTTGGGCTAACCTGAACCGGATCATTTGCTAACCCCGAGTGGCCGGACCCCGGCCGATATAGGGACTGTGCTGTACATTTTCATTTGTTTTGCCATTATGCCGGAAGGGCCATGTTTACTTTTATGAACTCGACATTGGTTTATGCTGTTTTTTTTTAATAAACCAATAAGAAATTTAAAGAGACAGCGTTCCATGTCTACCTCCGTGTGCAGCCGAGTGAGCTAATCTACCACAGCAGGCTTAGATACCTTTTGTCTTTCTACTTACCTTTCCAGGCAGGAAAGGCTTGGTAGCAATTTTAACAGGAAAGTACCTGGAACCAGATTGTAAAACGGACATAGCTTATGCATACACCACCATTTTGGGGCGGTTTCTGGCATTACCTTGTTTTGATGTCCCAGATTAGATTATTTGTAGGCATGGAAAGGTCCCAGTTGCTACTTAATCTGTCTCACCTCTTCCTTCTGCAGCGATGCCTTTGTGTCT
Organism: Phyllobates terribilis; assembly: GCF_046119375.1. Lineage (NCBI taxonomy): Eukaryota > Metazoa > Chordata > Amphibia > Anura > Dendrobatidae > Phyllobates > Phyllobates terribilis. The sequence goes on from NW_027362764.1 coordinate 789,933,686, forward strand.
ATGGCTTTCTATGGATCTCAATTTCCAGCCTCCTGTCCTCTTGGGTGTGATAGCGACTGGCAACCATTGATGGCACCATACCTGGAAGCCATTTTAAAGGAGAAACTGCCTTTAATGCTGGCCTTAAGAATAGGAAACATCCACTACTTGGCTCATTTGAGCTCCTGATTATTTTTCTTGACTCTGGTTTTGATTCTTGAACCTGTTGTCCTATAGCTGATTCTGATCCATATCTCATCCTCTGACTAATTTTCAATCTCTTCCTTTCAATTTGTATAATACTGACCCTTTTCCCTGGTGGAAATCCTTTACTCCAATTCTAACGACCCAACAGTTTCCTCTTACTGCCAACCGATGACTGTTCTTGAGACTTCAACCTCAGAATCCAACTGGGAATCCAATGTTGCTTGCTGAGGTTAAGGATTGAAATCAAAAAGATTTCCACTCCTGAATTCCAGTCTGACCAGTCCCAAATCAACTGCAGAGGATCCAATTCACCGGTGAGAAACGTAACAGTCCTAGTCTTACCTTGTGACCTTGACTGGGTCTTCAGAACTTAGGATCTTGGTTTACTGAGCATTGTCCATTTTTGGAAAAAAAAATATATCTAAAAAAATCTTAAGAACAAGTTGGGAAAGTTCAATAATCTCCAGTAAATGAGGCTTGTCTGCTCTGTTCCTCACAGCCCTTACACCTGAATTATTCTCAGACACTCATTAGCCCGCATCATTATTTTCCATAACTCCAGAGGAATCACGTAGCGCTCAAATGTTGTGTCGAGAGGGAAATCAGAGCAGACCTGCGGGACATTATCAGACAGGGAGGAAACTCGTCCTAAGTCTGTGCTAATGAGGACATTAAACTAATTCAGTGCAGGATGAGGCGTCGACAACCAAAGTTTACATCTCGCAAATCACTAAACTCTAAACAATTAGCAGCCAATTGTCACTGAAGAGAAGGCGATAAAAGAAAAGAAAGGCTAAAGTTTTCTTTTCTCTTCAGTTTGGTCTACTTTCTGTTGTAGCCATAGAAATTGTACTGCTTAGCAAATTGGGGCGCTGCAGATACCCATATACGTGTCTGTAAACTGAACGACCAGGCTGCCCATGACGGGGAACTTAGTCTGAGTGTTATTTCTAATAGTTCATATTTAGTGTTGAGCGAGTATGTTCTGTCCGAGTATGCTCGGGCCGAGCTCCGAGTATTTATAGCTGCTCGGTGATATGGTTGAATCGCTCCCGTGTGCATGATTTGTGACTGTTTGACAGCTTTATTACATGTAAGGAATGTCTATTTCTTACACATTCCTCACATGTAATAAAGCTGTTAAACAGTTGCAAATCATGCACACGGGAGCAATTCAACCATATCACCGAGCAGCTGTAAATACTCGGAGCTCGGCCCGAGCATACTCGGAACAGAACGTACTCGTTCAACACTATTCATATTCTGTAAAATCCTAAATGGATCCCGATGAAGGAAATTAGAGCTTCAATTTAAGTAAAGGTAAAAGCTCCATGTAGGCAACTGATTCCAGATAAGGAAATCTGGGGGAATAGTCGCAACGTTCTCCTAACAGTGAGCGCCAGTAAACGACCGCCCAGTGGATCACTTTTTATATTCCCCAAATTTTTGTCTTAATCGAAGAAATTCCCATCAATGGCCCCAGCCTAGATAATCTAGGACATTCACCAATACCCCACCGATGATTCGCCCACGGGGTATCGTAGTCAATTGGCTACATGTTTGCAGATCGGCAGTCATTTAATGACCCGTGTAAACAGGATGACCGCCCTTACCATACACGCAGAGACGATCAGCAATACATCGTTCTGTGTGCATACGCTGCCATTCATGCGTCCTGTTTAAAGATGATGATGTGCCACTGAGAATAATGATTACAAATCATTTCACCCGACGAACAAGTATTTTGCTCTTTCATCAGGTGATTGCTGGCTTCTTGTTTATGCAGCTGATTAATAGGAAACTAGCATTCCTCAGAGCATTTATTTCTGACAATTTGCCAGTGAAAATGGAACCTTAGGTGTCTCCACACAGCTCATCAGCCATATAAACTTCTGTACTTAGTCTCAGACAGCCCTATTAGAAGCTTAATAAATGCCCTAGTCCCAGATGCCTTCAAACAGTGCCGTGACTTCAGATGCCCCCAAACTGTGTATCAGTTACAGATACCTCATGGAATATTGCAACCTCAGATGGCTCCAAACAGTGGTGCAGTCTCCGATGCCTCATCCTCAGATGTCCCCATACAGAACCTCATCCTCAGATGTCCCCATACAGTACCTCATCCTCAGATGTCCCCATACAGTACCTCATCCTCAGATGTCCCCATACAGTACCTCATCCTCAGATGTCCCCATAAAGTGTCTCATCCTCAGATGTCCCCATACAGTAACTCATCCTCAGATGTCTCCTACAGTGTCTCATTCTCACATCTCCCCATACAGTACCTCATCCTCAGATGCCACCATACAGTACCTCATCCTCAGATGTCCCCATAAAGTGTCTCATCCTCAGATGTCACCATACAGTACATCATCCTCAGATGTCCCCATACAGTACCTCATCCTCAGATGTCCCCATAAAGTGTCTCATCCTCAGATGTCTCCATACAGAACCTCATCCTCAGATGTCCCCATAGAGTGTCTCATCCTCAGATGTCCCCATACAGAACCTCATCCTCAGATGTCCCCATAAAGTGTCTCATCCTCAGATGTCACCATACAGAACCTCATCCTCAGATGTCCCCATAGAGTGTCTCATCCTCAGATGTCCCCATACAGTACCTCATCCTCAGATGTCCCCAAACAGTGCCTCATCCTCAGATGTCCCCATAAAGTGTCTCATCCTCAGATGTCCCCATACAGTACCTCATCCTCAGATGTCCCCATAAAGTGTCTCATCCTCAGATGTCCCCATACAGTACCTCATCCTCAGATGTCACCATACAGTACATCATCCTCAGGTGTCCCCATACAGTGTCTCATCCTCAGATGTCAACATACAGTACATCATCCTCAGATGTCCCCATACAGTACCGCATCCTCAGATGTCCCCATAAAGTGTCTCATCCTCAGATGTCCCCACACAGAACCTCATCCTCAGATTTCCCCATAAAGTGTCTCATCCTCAGATGTCCCCATACAGTACCTCATCCTCAGATGTCCCCATACAGTACCTCATCCTCAGATGTCCCCATACAGTGCCTCATCCTCAGATGTCCCCATAAAATGTCTCATCCTCAGATGTCCCCATACAGTACTTCATCCTCAGATGTCTCCATAAAGTGTCTCATCCTCAGATGTCCCCATACAGTGCCTCATCCTCAGATGTCCCCATAAAGTGTCTCATCCTCAGATGTCCCCATTCAGTACCTCATCCTCAGATCTCCCCATACAGTACCTCATCCTCAGATGTCCCTATACAGTACCTCATCCTCAGATGTCCCCATACAGTGCCTCATCCTCAGATGTCTCCTACAGTGTCTCATTCTCACAACTCCCCATACAGTACCTCATCCTCAGATGTCCCCATACAGTACCTCATCCTCAGATGTCACCATACAGTACCTCATCCTCAGATGTCCCCATAAAGTGTCTCATCCTCAGATGTCCCCATACAGAACCTCATCCTCAGATATCCCCATAAAGTGTCCCATCCTCAGATGTCCCCATAAAGTACCTCATCCTTAGATGTCTCCATACACTACCTCATCCTCAGATGTCCCCATAAAGTGTCTCATCCTCAGATGTCACCATACAATACCTCATCTTCAGATGTCCCCATACAGTACCTCATCCTCAGATGTCCCCATACAGTGTCTCATCCTCAGACATCTCCTACAGTGTCTCATTCTCACATCTCCCCATACAGTACCTCATCCTCAGATGTCCCCATAAAGTGTCTCATCCTCAGATGTCACCATACAGTACCTCATCCTCAGATGTCCCCATAAAGTGTCTCATCCTCAGATGTCCCCCATACAGAACCTCATCCTCAGATGTCCCCATAAAGTGTCCCATCCTCAGTTGTCCCCATAAAGTACCTCATCCTCAGATGTCCCCATACAGTACCTCATCCTCAGATGTCCCCATAAAGTGTCCCATCCTCAGTTGTCCCCATAAAGTACCTCATCCTCAGATGTCCCCATACAGTACCTCATCCTCAGATGTCCCCATACAGTACCTCATCCTCAGATGTCCCCATAAAGTGTCTCATCCTCAGATGTCCCCATACAGAACCTCATCTTCAGATATCCCCATAAAGTGTCCCATCCTCAGATGTCCCCATAAAGTACCTCATCCTTAGATGTCTCCATACAGTACCTCATCCTCAGATGTCCCCATAAAGTGTCTCATCCTCAGATGTCACCATACAATACCTCATCCTCAGATGTCCCCATACAGTACCTCATCCTCAGATGTCCCCATACAGTGCTTCATCCTCAGACATCTCCTACAGTGTCTCATTCTCACATCTCCCCATACAGTACCTCATCCTCCGATGTCCCCATAAAGTGTCTCATCCTCAGATGTCACCATACAGTACCTCATCCTCAGATGTCCCCATAAAGTGTCTCATCCTCAGATGTCCCCCATACAGAACCTCATCCTCAGATGTCCCCATAAAGTGTCCCATCCTCAGTTGTCCCCATAAAGTACCTCATCCTCAGATGTCCCCATACAGTACCTCATCCTCAGATGTCCCCATAAAGTGTCCCATCCTCAGTTGTCCCCATAAAGTACCTCATCCTCAGATGTCCCCATACAGTACCTCATCCTCAGATGTCCCCATACAGTACCTCATCCTCAGATGTCCCCATAAAGTGTCTCATCCTCAGATGTTCCCATACAGTACCTCATCCTCAGATGTCCCCATACAGTACCTCATCCTCAGATGTCCCCCATACAGTGCCTCATCCTCAGATGTCCCCATACAGTGACTCGTTCTCACATGTCCCCATACAGTGCCTCATCCTCAGATGTCCCCATACAGTGCCTCATCCTCAGATGTCCCCATACAGTGACTCGTTCTCACATGTCCCCATACAGTACCTCATCCTCAGATGTCCCCATAAAGTGTCTCATCCTCAGATGTTCCCATACAGTACCTCATCCTCAGATGTCCCCATACAGTACCTCATCCTCAGATGTCCTCCATACAGTGCCTCATCCTCAGATGTCCCCATACAGTGACTCGTTCTCACATGTCCCCATACAGTACCTCATCCTCAGATGTCCCCATACAGTACCTCACCCTCAGATGTCCCCATACAGTACCTCATCCTCAGATGTCCCCATAAAGTGTCTCATCCTCAGATGTCCCCATACAGTAACTCATCCTCAGATGTCTCCTACAGTGTCTCATTCTCACATCTCCCCATACAGTACCTCATCCTCAGATGTCCCCATACAGTACCTCATCCTCAGATGTCCCCAAACAGTGCCTCATCCTCAGATGTCCCCATAAAGTGTCTCATCCTCAGATGTCCCCATACAGTACCTCATCCTCAGATGTCCCCATAAAGTGTCTCATCCTCAGATGTCCCCATACAGTACCTCATCCTCAGATGTCACCATACAGTACATCATCCTCAGGTGTCCCCATACAGTGTCTCATCCTCAGATGTCAACATACAGTACATCATCCTCAGATGTCCCCATACAGTACCGCATCCTCAGATGTCCCCATAAAGTGTCTCATCCTCAGATGTCCCCACACAGAACCTCATCCTCAGATTTCCCCATAAAGTGTCTCATCCTCAGATGTCCCCATACAGTACCTCATCCTCAGATGTCCCCATACAGTACCTCATCCTCAGATGTCCCCATACAGTGCCTCATCCTCAGATGTCCCCATAAAATGTCTCATCCTCAGATGTCCCCATACAGTACTTCATCCTCAGATGTCTCCATAAAGTGTCTCATCCTCAGATGTCCCCATACAGTGCCTCATCCTCAGATGTCCCCATAAAGTGTCTCATCCTCAGATGTCCCCATTCAGTACCTCATCCTCAGATCTCCCCATACAGTACCTCATCCTCAGATGTCCCTATACAGTACCTCATCCTCAGATGTCCCCATACAGTGCCTCATCCTCAGATGTCTCCTACAGTGTCTCATTCTCACAACTCCCCATACAGTACCTCATCCTCAGATGTCCCCATACAGTACCTCATCCTCAGATGTCACCATACAGTACCTCATCCTCAGATGTCCCCATAAAGTGTCTCATCCTCAGATGTCCCCATACAGAACCTCATCCTCAGATATCCCCATAAAGTGTCCCATCCTCAGATGTCCCCATAAAGTACCTCATCCTTAGATGTCTCCATACACTACCTCATCCTCAGATGTCCCCATAAAGTGTCTCATCCTCAGATGTCACCATACAATACCTCATCTTCAGATGTCCCCATACAGTACCTCATCCTCAGATGTCCCCATACAGTGTCTCATCCTCAGACATCTCCTACAGTGTCTCATTCTCACATCTCCCCATACAGTACCTCATCCTCAGATGTCCCCATAAAGTGTCTCATCCTCAGATGTCACCATACAGTACCTCATCCTCAGATGTCCCCATAAAGTGTCTCATCCTCAGATGTCCCCCATACAGAACCTCATCCTCAGATGTCCCCATAAAGTGTCCCATCCTCAGTTGTCCCCATAAAGTACCTCATCCTCAGATGTCCCCATACAGTACCTCATCCTCAGATGTCCCCATAAAGTGTCCCATCCTCAGTTGTCCCCATAAAGTACCTCATCCTCAGATGTCCCCATACAGTACCTCATCCTCAGATGTCCCCATACAGTACCTCATCCTCAGATGTCCCCATAAAGTGTCTCATCCTCAGATGTCCCCATACAGAACCTCATCTTCAGATATCCCCATAAAGTGTCCCATCCTCAGATGTCCCCATAAAGTACCTCATCCTTAGATGTCTCCATACAGTACCTCATCCTCAGATGTCCCCATAAAGTGTCTCATCCTCAGATGTCACCATACAATACCTCATCCTCAGATGTCCCCATACAGTACCTCATCCTCAGATGTCCCCATACAGTGCTTCATCCTCAGACATCTCCTACAGTGTCTCATTCTCACATCTCCCCATACAGTACCTCATCCTCCGATGTCCCCATAAAGTGTCTCATCCTCAGATGTCACCATACAGTACCTCATCCTCAGATGTCCCCATAAAGTGTCTCATCCTCAGATGTCCCCCATACAGAACCTCATCCTCAGATGTCCCCATAAAGTGTCCCATCCTCAGTTGTCCCCATAAAGTACCTCATCCTCAGATGTCCCCATACAGTACCTCATCCTCAGATGTCCCCATAAAGTGTCCCATCCTCAGTTGTCCCCATAAAGTACCTCATCCTCAGATGTCCCCATACAGTACCTCATCCTCAGATGTCCCCATACAGTACCTCATCCTCAGATGTCCCCATAAAGTGTCTCATCCTCAGATGTTCCCATACAGTACCTCATCCTCAGATGTCCCCATACAGTACCTCATCCTCAGATGTCCCCCATACAGTGCCTCATCCTCAGATGTCCCCATACAGTGACTCGTTCTCACATGTCCCCATACAGTGCCTCATCCTCAGATGTCCCCATACAGTGCCTCATCCTCAGATGTCCCCATACAGTGACTCGTTCTCACATGTCCCCATACAGTACCTCATCCTCAGATGTCCCCATAAAGTGTCTCATCCTCAGATGTTCCCATACAGTACCTCATCCTCAGATGTCCCCATACAGTACCTCATCCTCAGATGTCCCCCATACAGTGCCTCATCCTCAGATGTCCCCATACAGTGACTCGTTCTCACATGTCCCCATACAGTACCTCATCCTCAGATGTCCCCATACAGTACCTCACCCTCAGATGTCCCCATACAGTACCTCATCCTCAGATGTCCCCATAAAGTGTCTCATCCTCAGATGTCCCCATACAGTAACTCATCCTCAGATGTCTCCTACAGTGTCTCATTCTCACATCTCCCCATACAGTACCTCATCCTCAGATGTCACCATACAGTACCTCATCCTCAGATGTCCCCATAAAGTGTCTCATCCTCAGATGTCACCATACAGTACATCATCCTCAGATGTCCCCATACAGTACCTCATCCTCAGATGTCCCCATAAAGTGTCTCATCCTCAGATTTCCCCATACAGAACCTCATCCTCAGATGTCCCCATAAAGTGTCTCATCCTCAGATGTCACCATACAGAACCTCATCCTCAGATGTCCCCATAGAGTGTCTCATCCTCAGATGTCCCCATACAGTACCTCATCCTCAGATGTCCCCTTACAGTACCTCATCCTCAGATGTCCCCAAACAGTGCCTCATCCTCAGATGTCCCCATAAAGTGTCTCATCCTCAGATGTCCCCATACAGTACCTCATCCTCAGATGTCCCCATAAAGTGTCTCATCCTCAGATGTCCCCATACAGTACCTCATCCTCAGATGTCACCATACAGTACATCATCCTCAGGTGTCCCCATAAGGTGTCTCATCCTCAGATGTCAACATACAGTACATCATCCTCAGATGTCCCCATACAGTACCGCATCCTCAGATGTCCCCATAAAGTGTCTCATCCTCAGATGTCCCCATACAGAACCTCATCCTCAGATTTCCCCATAAAGTGTCTCATCCTCAGATGTCACCATACAGAACCTCATCCTCAGATGCCCCCATAAAGTGTCTCATCCTCAGATGTCCCCATACAGTACCTCATCCTCAGATGTCCCCATACAGTACCTCATCCTCAGATGTCCCCATACAGTGCCTCATCCTCAGATGTCCCCTTAAAGTGTCTCATCCTCAGATGTCCCCATACAGTACCTCATCCTCAGATGTCCCCATAAAATGTCTCATCCTCAGATGTCCCCATACAGTACTTCATCCTCAGATGTCTCCATAAAGTGTCTCATCCTCAGATGTCCCCATACAGTGCCTCATCCTCAGATGTCCCCATAAAGTGTCTCATCCTCAGATGTCCCCATTCAGTACCTCATCCTCAGATGTCCCCATACAGTACCTCATCCTCAGATGTCTCCATACAGTGCCTCATCCTCAGATGTCTCCTACAGTGTCTCATTCTCACAACTCCCCATACAGTACCTCATCCTCAGATGTCCCCATACAGTACCTCATCCTCAGATGTCCCCATACAGTACCTCATCCTCAGAAGTCCCCATAAAGTGTCTCATCCTCAGATGTCCCCATACAGAACCTCATCCTCAGATATCCCCATAAAGTGTCTCATTCTCAGATGTCACCATACAGTACATCATCCTCAGATGTCCCCATAAAGTGTCTCATCCTCAGATGTCCCCATACAATACCTCATCCTCAGATGTCCCCATAAAGCGTCTCATCCTCAGATGTCCCCATAAAGTGTCTCATCCTCAGATGTCCCCATACAGTACCTCCTCCTCAGATGTCCCCATAAAGTGTCTCATCCTCAGATGTCCCCATACAGTACCTCATCTTCAGATGTCCCCATACAATACCTCATCCTCAGATGTCCCCATAAAGTGTCTCATCCTCAGATGTCCCCATACAGTAATTCATCCTCAGATGTCTCCTACAGTACCTCATCCTCAGATGTCCCCATAAAGTGTCTCATTCTCACATCTCCCCATACAGTACCTCATCCTCAGATGTCACCATACAGTACCTCATCTTCAGATGTCCCCATAAAGTGTCTCATCCTCAGATGTCACCATACAGTACATCAACCTCAGATGTCCCCATACAGTACCTCATCCTCAGATGTCCCCATAAAGTGTCTCATCCTCAGATGTCCCCATACAGAACCTCATCCTCAGATGTCCCCATACAGTACCTCATCCTCAGATGTCACCATACAGTACCTCATCCTCAGATGTCCCCATACAGTACCTCATCCTCAGATCTCCCCATACAGTGCCTCATCCTCAGATGTCTCCTACAGTGTCTCATTCTCACATCTCCCCATACAGTACCTCATCCTCAGATATCAATATACAATGCCTCATTCTCACATGTCCCAATACAGTACCACATCCTCAGATGTTCCCATACAGTGTCTCATCCTCAGATGTCCCCATACAGTGTCTCATCCAAAGATGTTCCCATTCAGTGTCTCATCCTCAGATGTCCCCATACAGTGTCTCATCGAAAGATGTTTCAATGTAGTGTCTTATCCTCACATGTCTCCATACAGTGTCTTATCCTCACTTGTCCCCATACAGTGTCTCATCCAAAGATGTTTCAATGTAGTGTCTTATCCTCACATGTCTCCATACAGTGTCTTATCCTCACTTGTCCTCATACAGTGTCTTATCCTCACATGTCCTCATACACTGCCTCATCATAAGATGTCCCCATTTTCATCCTCAGATGTCCCCATCGATTCTCTTATCCTCAAATATCCCCATACATTGTTTCATCCTCAGATGCTCCCATGTTTATCCTCATATGTCCTCACACAGTGCCTCATCCTCACATGTTCTCATACAGTGCCTCATCATCACGTCATCATACATTGCCTCATCACCAAATGTCTTCATACATTGCCTCATCCTCACATGTCATCATTGTCTCATCCTCACATGTCATCATACAGTGCCTCATCCTCATGTCATCATACAGTGCCTCATCCTCACATGTTATCATACAGTGCCTCATCCTCACATGTCATCATTGACTCATCCTCACATGTCATCATTGCCTCATCCTCACATGTCATCATACAGTGCCTCATCCTCATGTCATCATACAGTGCCTCATCCTCACATGTTATCATACAGTGCCTCATCCTCACATGTTCTCATACAGTGCCTCATCCTCAGATGTCCTCATGCATTGCCTCATCCCCAGATGTCTCCATATAGTGTCTCATCCTCACATGTCACCATACAGTGCCTCATCCTCACATGTTCTCATACAGTGCCTCATCCTCAGATGTCCTCATGCATTGCCTCATCCCCAGATGTCTCCATATAGTGTCTCATCCTCACATGTCACCATACAGTGCCTCATCCTCACATGTTCTCATACAGTGCCTCATCGTCACTTGTCATCGTACAGTGTCTCATCCTCATATGTCCCCATATTCATACTCAGATGTCCCCATACAATGCCTCATCCAAACATGTTTCCATTTGGTGTCTCATCCAAAGATGTATCAATGTATTGCCTCATCCCCACAAGTCTCCATTCAATGCCACATCCTCTCATGTCCTTATACCGTGCCTCATCCTCACCTATCCTAATACAGTGTCTCATCTTCACCTGTCCTCATGCATTGCTTCATCTTCACATTTTGTCACACAGTGCCTCATCTTCATATGCCCCCATATTCATCCTCAGATGTCCCCATATAGTGCCTCATCCAAAGACGTTTCCATACAGTGTCTCATCCAAAGATTTTTCCATACAGTGCCTCATCCAAAGACATTTCCATACAGTGTCTCATCCAAAGATGTTTCCATACAGTGCCTCATCCAAAGACATTTCCATACAGTGTCTCATCCAAGGACGTCTCCATACAGTGCCTCATCCAAAGAAGTTTCCATACAGTGCCTCATCCAAAGACGTTTCCATACAGTGCCTCATCCAAAGAAGTTTCCATACAGTGCCTCATCCAAAGACGTTTCCATTACAGTGTCTCATCCCAAGACGTTTCCATACAGTACCTCATCCAAAGACGTTTCCATACAGTACCTCATCCAAAGACGTTTCCATATAGTACCTCATCCAAAGACGTTTCCATATAGTGCCTCATCCAAAGAAGTTTCCATACAGTGCCTCATCCAAAGATGTTTCCATACAGTGCCTCATCCAAAGACGTTTCCATACAGTGCATCATCCAAAGATGTTTCCATACAGTATCTCATCCAAAGACGTTTCCATACAGTGCCTCATCCAAAGACGTTTCCATACAGTGTCTCATCCAAAGATGTTTCCATACAGTGCCTCATCCAAAGACGTTTCCATACAGTGCATCATCCAAAGACGTTTCCATACAGTTCCTCATCCAAAGACGTTTCCATACAGTATCTCATCCAAAGATGTTTCCGTACAGTATCTCATCCAAAGACGCTTCCATACAGTGCCTCATCCAAAGACTTTTCCATACAGTGTCTCATCCAAAGATGTTTCCATACAGTGCCTCATCCAAAGACGTTTCCATACAGTGCATCATCCAAAGACGTTTCCATACAGTGCCTCATCCAAAGACGTTTCCATACAGTGCATCATCCAAAAATGTTTCCATACGGTATCTCATCCAAAGACGTTTCCATACAGTGTCTCATCCAAAGACGTTTCCATACAGGGCCTCATCCAAAGACGTTTCCATACAGTGCCTCATCCAAAGACGTTTCCATACAGTGCATCATCCAAAGACGTTTCCATACAGTGCCTCATCCAAAGACGTTTCCATACAGTGCATCATCCAAAGACGTTTCCATACAGTGCCTCATCCAAAGACGTTTCCATACAGTTCCTCATCCAAAGATGTTTTAATGTAGTGCCTCATCCTCACATGTCCTTATATAATGCCTCATACTCACATGTCCTTATACCGTGCCTCATCCTCAGATATCCTTATACAATGCCTCATCCTCACATGTCCTTATACAGTGATTCATCCTCACATGTCCCCATACAGTACCTCATCATCAGATGTCCTTATACAGTGCCTTATCCTCACATGTCCTTATATAATGCCTCATCCTCACATGTCCTTATACCCTGTCTCATCCTCAGATATCCTTATACAGTGCCTCATCCTCACATGTCCTTATATAATGCCTCATCCTCACATGTCCTTATACCGTGCCTCATCCTCACATGTCCTTATACCGTGCCTCATCCTCACATGTCCTTATACCGTGCCTCATCCTCACATGTCCTTATACCGTGCCTCATCCTCACATGTCCTTATACCGTGTCTCATCCTCAGATATCCTTATACAGTGCCTCATCCTCACATGTCCTTATATAATGCCTCATCCTCACATGTCCTTATACCGTGCCTCATCCTCACATGTCCTTATACCGTGCCTCATCCTCACATGTCCTTATACCGTGCCTCATCCTCACATGTCCTTATACCGTGCCTCATCCTCACATGTCCTTATACCGTGCCTCATCCTCACATGTCCTTATACCGTGCCTCATCCTCACATGTCCTTATACCGTGCCTCATCCTCACATGTCCTTATACCGTGTCTCATCCTCAGATATCCTTATACAGTGCCTCATCCTCACATGTCCTTATATAATGCCTCATCCTCACATGTCCTAATACCGTGCCTCATCCTCACATGTCCTTATACCGTGCCTCATCCTCAGATATCCTTATACCGTGCCTCATCCTCACATGTCCTTATACCGTGCCTCATCCTCACATGTCCTTATACCGTGCCTCATCCTCACATGTCCTTATACAGTACCTCATCCTCACATGTCCTTATACCGTGCCTCATCCTCACATGTCCTTATACCGTGTCTCATCCTCACATGTCCTTATACCGTGCCTCATCCTCAGATATCCTTATACCGTGCCTCATCCTCACATGTCCTTATACCGTGCCTCATCCTCACATGTCCTTATACCGTGCCTCATCCTCACATGTCCTTATACAGTACCTCATCCTCACATGTCCTTATACCGTGCCTCATCCTCACATGTCCTTATGCCGTGCCTCATCCTCACATGTCCTTATACCGTGTCTCATCCTCAGATATCCTTATACAGTGCCTCATCCTCACATGTCCTTATATAATGCCTCATCCTCACATGTCCTTATACCGTGCCTCATCCTCACATGTCCTTATACCGTGCCTCATCCTCAGATATCCTTATACCGTGCCTCATCCTCACATGTCCTTATACCGTGCCTCATCCTCACATGTCCTTATACCATGCCTCATCCTCACATGTCCTTATACCGTGCCTCATCCTCACATGTCCTTATACAGTACCTCATCCTCACATGTCCTTATACCGTGCCTCATCCTCACATGTCCTTATACCGTGTCTCATCCTCACATGTCCTTATACCGTGCCTCATCCTCAGATATCCTTATACCGTGCCTCATCCTCACATGTCCTTATACCGTGCCTCATCCTCACATGTCCTTATACCGTGCCTCATCCTCACATGTCCTTATACAGTACCTCATCCTCACATGTCCTTATACCGTGCCTCATCCTCACATGTCCTTATACCGTGCCTCATCCTCAGATATCCTTATACCGTGCCTCATCCTCACATGTCCTTATACCGTGCCTCATCCTCACATGTCCTTATACAGTACCTCATCCTCACATGTCCTTATACCGTGCCTCATCCTCACATGTCCTTATACCGTGTCTCATCCTCACATGTCCTTATACCGTGCCTCATCCTCAGATATCCTTATACCGTGCCTCATCCTCACATGTCCTTATACCGTGCCTCATCCTCACATGTCCTTATACCGTGCCTCATCCTCACATGTCCTTATACAGTACCTCATCCTCACATGTCCTTATACCGTGCCTCATCCTCACATGTCCTTATACCGTGCCTCATCCTCACATGTCCTTATACCGTGCCTCATCCTCAGATATCCTTATACCGTGCCTCATCCTCACATGTCCTTATACCGTGCCTCATCCTCACATGCCCTTATACCGTGCCTCATCCTCACATGTCCTTATACAGTACCTCATCCTCAGATGTCCTTTCTTATACAATGCCTCATTCTCAGATGTCCCGATATTCATCCTTAGATGTTCCTAAATAGTGCCACACCCTCAGATGATCCTGGGAGTTTCTGCTTATTCCAGTCACGGTGATGTCAACTTCATCATGTGACTCTCCACTAGTGGACGACAGTATCTCTTTAATGTGGTATTACAACTCGATAATGTAAAAACAGAGGGAGCAGAAACCCCCGTTGATCTCCACCTCAGAAAGTCCCAGTATTATCCTGTAGTCATCTTAAACCACAGCAAGAGCTGCAATCAAAGTTCTACCAAGAGGAAAACAGCAGAATTGTGAATGCAGCTCTGACGTTAAACATAGTGTACCACACATTGTAACCCAAGATAATTCTGTGAAAGGTAAAGAAAAAAGCAATGTAAAATGTACAGTATGTAAATGTGAACTGTCCACGTATCACTGTTATACACTCTGACACATATTAAATATATTTGCCCGTTATATCAGGACGCATTTATTATACACTGTAACAATAAATTATTACAAGGGCTGATTGAGGCTGAAATGACTGCCGTGCTTTAGAAATCTTTGCCCTAGATGGATGGAAAGCTTAATATATAAATGAAAACAAATGTACGATATTGGTCCAGACATGTTAGAAAGTGACGCGATATTAAACAGAGGAGCAGACATTTATGACTCACAGATACCGCTCGATTAAAATTGAATCCGCCGTCTACTGAAAAGCAGAAAATAAAATATGTTATAATTCACGGCCGCGCCGCAATCATCATCTCTTCCTCCGCCGAAGTCTCCCAGGGACCTTGTTAATTAATTGGTGCCTAAGAACATATGTCACAAATATTTAACATTACGATTAGCTGCAAGAAATGAAATGAAATAAAATGTAACATAATATCTGCGGCTCAGGCAATATTGTCCTTATCCGCAGATACATATATAATCCAATTCTCTTTTATTAAGCTAATATTAGGATTTCAGATTGTGTACACAATAGGATTGGAGTCGGCAAAGAGCTCATTGCGGAGGGAGCGCGGCACTCCACGTCGGGCTTTTTGTTCATGGCCGCTATCATCGAGTAAGGTTAAAGTGTGGTGAGATGGAATATGATCCCCATCCCCATGTAAATCATTCCTTATCAATCCTATGGCCAGTTGAGATGGAAAATGATCCCCATCCCCATGTAAATCATTCCTTATCAATCCTATGGCCAGTTGAGATGGAAAATGATCCCCATCCCCATGTAAATCATTCCTTATCGATCCTATGGCCAGTTGGTGTAGAGCGGGGATACAGCTGATACACTGACACCATTTATTCCTCTAGGATACAATTGTTTCTACCTTGTTAGATCTCATCAGTGCAAGAAATAGTAATGGGGAACAATGAATCAGAAATGTTTGGATATGGTGAGAAATAAAAGAGAAATAGAAAAGTTATCCACTTAAAGATACAGAAGTATAAATAAGGGAGTTGGAAACAAAGAAACAGTAAGGCTGAAAAATAGAATGCTCAAATAAATCCACTTAAAGAGTACCTGCCACTTGCCATGGACATGTACTTTTTTTTACTTGTGTAAATATCGTTGTTCTCCTGAATCCGGCGCTGTTTTTCTTTTGTTCCTATGTAATGCAGATGACCGGATGCAAGGCCCAGAGGACACAAGGCAAGAGCAGGCAGAGAATGGTGCAATTCTGTTCAAATGAAGCGGTAATTTACAATAGTTATAAGACAATTGAAGCTATTAAACAATACAAATAAACAATGAACCCTATAATGATACAATTGTAATAACAAAGAAAGCTCTTCAGTATGTAATTGTCACGCAAGGTAAGGGGAGGACTAAGTGTATGAGGATGGGAAAAGGGGGGAAGCCCAACAACTAGGGAGAGTGGAGACCCCTAGACATATCTTACAACACCCTGACTCCCCTACCGTCCATAAATAGGTTCCTCACCTATCGCCAAGCAGGATACCTAATCCCTAACTGTCCCTAGAACTAGGCCCTAGGTAGGGAGGGGAATGGGTGAGCACTAGTCAGCCCCCACTGTAACTAAAGACAAACAAGGAAAACAGACAAGGGGATACACTTAGCTTGAGAAGACACCAGAGAGAAGATGACAACAATCTACCATGAAGCTCCAAGAAGAAACTAGCCGACTGCTAGTACTCGAGGCCTGAGCAGGGGAAAATAGTTCTATCACCGGCGACTCTCTGGGGACACTGAGGGTTTTTAAATATCAATGGTGTGTCAATTAGCAGCAGAAGGTGGAGATCACCGATGGGTCCTAGGGAGAGAAGGATAACACTACACTACAGAGATGAAAGGATCAGGAAGGTGTCTGCAAAGCAAAGCGCAGTGACCTTCTACAGCCGGATCCAGAACGATTGTCTGTCAAACCTAATACACCCGTGACAGTAATGCTAATGTTCTCTTTACAAGGAGGATACACCTGTTCACGGGAGTTATCTCATAAGTTCTTCCTGCAATTCTGGCCCTAGAGGGGGTCACTGGGTTTTACCACTAGGCTGCAAGTCTTTCTGACAAAGTCTATTAAGGCTCGTTGAGCCTCCCCCACACCAGGCCAGCCCCGGTACCGTATGCGATAGCTGGAAGTGATGTCCCTGCTCACTCGCGCTGTCCCTCTGTAACCGCAGGTATGGTCTTCCGGTCACCATCCCCTTGAGGGTCGACGATCCTTGACCGTTGATGGGTCTGGGGCGGGAAGGATTGGGTCTTGACTCTTCACGGGTGTCATCTGCTTTCTGGGACTTGATCGGCATAGGGCACAAGTCCTGATCTTAACCAGTGCAGACTGAACGGTGGGTCTCACCGGGCGTCATCTGGACCTTTTCAGGTGATGACTGGCACCTTGGTGGCGTAAGCTTTTCGCTGAGGCCTGTCATGCTGGCATTGGCGCCATCCCTTGTCTGCGTCTGGTCCGCTATCCTTCTTGGCTCCAAATCCTTCTGTGTTTCACGTGCAGGACTTTTATATCCAGGAACTCTGTCATGCGAGTCACCTGACCAGATCCAGCACAAGAACTTGCTCCTCCTGCAATTCTTCTAGTACTAATTGGTTCCAACTGGTTTAGCCCGGCCAGGAGATGGCAGTCTTTTCTCACTAATGTCACATCACGCAAGGGCTCTTCAGGGGTATCACTGCTTCCTCTTATACCAGCACATTCCTGAGATATCGGCCCTCTTATCAATCTAGTCATGTTATGCAAGAGAGCGTGGTCCTCAAGACAATGCCTACAGAGAAGAGGTGATGACAATGCCCACTTGGATGACAAGACCAAATTGTAGGGTATTATCCCGGGAATGAAAAAAAGAAACAACTCCAGATTCAAACAATACAAAAATTACATATTTATGGCAAGTGACAGGTCTTCTCTAATGACTGTGAAGTACCGTACATGTTATCAATTCATTTAGCAATTTGTTTCATCCTTTTTAGACTTCATCAGTGCAAGCAACGGAGACACTGACTGTGAACTAGGAAGTAGGGACACAACGAGCCAGTAAGATTTTGGTGTGATGTGATAAAAATAAGAATGCAAGATGAGAAGTACCCTCTGAATTATGGTGAAGTAGACATTACTAATTGATTACTGACTTGTTTCAGCCTTGCTAGACTTCATCAGTGTAAGGAGTAGAAGATTGCTCTCTATAGAATAGGGAATGATAAACAATGACCCATTGTAATTTTGGTGTGAAAAACAGCAGTATAACAAAATGTGTCCACTCAGTGACTGTACATGATAATTTTACTGGCAATTTGTTTCAGCCTTGTTTAACCTTATTAGCGTGAGAAATGGAAATTTTGACTATTGAGTAGGGAATTAAGAACAACCAATCAGTAAGGTGTCTCTGTGAATTATCCACTGGAGGAGTGGGGAACACATGTTGTCCATTCAGTTAGCAATTTGTTTTGCTATAGTATACAACAGCTGCAGGCTTATACTGTGGAGGGACAGCAGATGGGGCTTTGTGAATTGTTAGGCTCCTTGTCTACATGTCAGGTTATCCTGTGCATTCCTGTTCATGGTAAAGCAGAGGGACCTCATTGATCTACATGGAGTCCACCTGTTCTCCTTTTGTTATTTATTTTTAGATTGTAAGAAAAAGTTCAGAATGCAAAACTTTTTTTTATTCCGGTCTAAAAAATGAATGCTAAAAAGGTGAAGGCAATCTACTTACACAGGTCATATTGGTTCTAAGGGCACACGGGACAAACAGTCATCACGACTACTGCGTGTACAGTCTCTGTACCATCACAGGAATATCTCAAGGGTCTCTCTTAAAGGAGTTTTCCGACCTTAGGCTACAAGCCTTGTGAATCTTCTGTATGGGCCGAGGTGCCAGCGCTGGGTGCGGGCTGTCATGTGACTGCAAGTATGCGATTTGCATTATTCCCGCCAAATTCCGACTAGACGTGTCCGGTCTCACTCAACTCACTTGCATTCAGTGAGGCCGACCACGTCTAGTCAGCAAGTGACTGCATGTATATAATGCGCCCGTCGCTCTTGGAGCTGGCACTGAAGAATCCTCACATTGAGCACACTATGTGCTATGGGGATTCTTATGTCTGAAATCACATAGAGTGACTGCAGACTTGAAGTCTAAGGCCGGACAACTCGTTTAAGACTCTTTTATCTCCAGATAGTGGTATCTTTCTCAGTGGAGGTTGATGCACTAGGTAACCCTGGTGGCAGGGAGCTATCCTATGGATCTCTGTGGCTTCTTTGCTTTAAAAATCAGTAGCATCAACCTGCAGCCTCTCATGGTCTTCAGTCTGTGGTCTTCCTTCACTGCACTCCTATCTGCACCTGTAATGGTCACTCACAGTACCTGTCCCTGGAAGTCTTGCAGGAAGGAATTGTACCTCTGCTACCACACCTATTGGTACTCAGCGTGAACAGATGGCATTGGTGAAACAGGGAAAACTATTGGGACAACGGAAGCAGAAGTAGAGTTACCCAGCAATATTGAGGAAAGGGTTTGACAAATTGTCTGGGCAATACTGTCCAGTGTTGTAGCAAAGTCATCCAGCAATATAGCAGAGCTGGGTTTGTCAATGTGTCTAGGCAGAATTAGGCAACAGAGAAGCAGACAGCAGAGCTGGGTTTGTCACAGAGTCCAGGTAGAACTGGAAAGCATTTTACAGTAATGAATCCAACTACCTGAATACTCAGGCAGGATCCTGGAGCATGAGCCAGCCTTTAAGGCTACGTTAACACGCTGTGTTTTTGCTGCAAATTTTAAGCTGCGTTTTACAGTATCAGCAAAAGCTACGAGATTTCAGAAATCTCATACACACATTGTTTTTTTTCCTGACTGTATTGGAAAGCTGCTGTGTTTTAGAGAACTGCAGTATGTCACTTCTTTCAGTGTTTTTGCAGCCATTTTTTCACTAATAGAAAGCAATGACTAAGTGCAAAAATGCAGTAAAAACACAGGTATCAGGTTTTGCTGAATTTTTAGTGAAAAAAAACAGGTACAGCAGTATGTGAAACACATTCATTTTTGTGATTTTCCCAATGTCAGGGAAATATTGAGAAATATTTTAAATATCTGTTCTCCCTCTGAAGCCTATTCATTTTTGTGATTTTCCCAATGTCAGGGAAATATTGAGAAATATTTAAAATATCTTTTCTCCCTCTGAAGCCTCTCTCACCCCTCCCTTATCCACCCTTTGTCACAAGAGGAGAGCTGGGAGCTCTGTCTCTATGCAAATGAACACACACCTGAGAAGAGCCTTGGAAGCAAATGCTGGCACATTAGGTGCTACAGACCCATATAGCAGGAGAGTGTGTTTTCCTCTGACACAGAGAGGAGGACGCAGCTCGTTAAGAGAAAACGCACTCAAATAATCAGAACAATTCCCAGCCACAAGTTCCCAGGACATCCGGCACGGATACAAAATATGAAATAGCTCAAGTTCCATAATTCCGATAATAACTGGACCTATATTTTTAGTGGCAGGGTCAGCCAAGGAACAAGATGCTTATTTTTTCGTAGCCGTAAGCCCCTATGGGGAGCTGTAGCGCAAGAGCACCAGAATGAAGGATTGCAGCTACGCCATGTGTGGTCTCTAAGTGAAGGTAAAATCATAATAGAAAATATTGTATCACTTTTGGGCTGCTGGGATCAACCGGCGATAAGTTATCCCAAAAAACAGATATTTTAAATAAAAGGTGCAGGCTTGAGTCCAGTCCCAAGCCACGTGATGTCAGCACAGCAGGTCTGTGGGCAGATCTCCCCTTAGGCATAAAAGAGTCCAAGGAGGATAGATGATCATTCTTTGCCAGGGGGTTATAAATACTATAAGCAATTGATCGCGTACAATAACGCTCAAATCAAATTGGGGAGCCCCTCCTCCAGCTATGCTGATTCGTCCCTGCGAACGCTATACTAAGTTTCTTCTGTAATCCTGTTTATTTTATGTAACTGTCTATTCTGTATTTAAATGTCCATTTGTAAAATCTTGTATATTTTTCTTAAACACTGCCTTAAATATAAAATTTAATAGTTCTGTTTCTTTTGTTCTGTAATCGTTCCCTCCCCCAAAGCCATATACGCTACCAGAACTCAGACGTCCGACCAGGCCTGTATTATATTTCAAATCTGGCCAGTGGTGGCAGAGAATAATAATAATTGGGCTATCGTGAAGCTGACAGTGACTGTACGGGGCGTATACACATATTCCATGCGTTGGGAAATCCGGGGTGTGACGACTGGTCTCTTGCCGATACCTACGTAGTGAGTAGTGGGGACCATGTGCTGGCGGTTCCCTGACGAAATCCTGACAGACTGACGGCAATGGCGAGATATTGTGTGATCTCCCTGGTGTCCTCTGTGGAATAACTGACACCCAAGTTTAAGCCATAATCTCTTGGTGGTCTCCGCTGAGAATGGCAGTTAGGATTAATACAGTTTAATTAAATTAGTGATGTGTGTAAAGTAAACATTGGCCGACCAAGGTGTGAAATGGAACAATACCTGATCAACTCAAGGGCCAACGAAAGTGAGAAAGTAGAATCATAGAATGGTAGAGTTGGAAGGGACCTCCTGGGTCATCTGGTCCAAACCCCTGCTCAAACCAGGATTCACTAGATCATCTCAGACAGATGTCTGTCCAGCCTCTGTTTGAAGACGTCCATTGAAGGGGAACTCACCACCTCTCGTGGCAGCCTGTTCCACTCATTAATCACCCTAACTGTCAAAAAGTTTTTTCTAATATCTAATCTGTGTCTCTTCCCATTTAGTTTCATCCCATTGCTTCTAGTCTTTCCTTGTGCAAATGAGAATAAAGATGATCCTTCTACAATGTGACAGCCCTTGACATATTTGTAGACAGCTATTAAGTCTCCTCTCAGTCTTCTTTTTTGCAAGCTAAACATTCCCAAATCCTGCAACCGTTCCTCATAGGACATGGTTTGCAGACCAGTCACCATTCTGGTCGCTCTTCTCTGAACTTGCTCCAGTTTGTCTATGTCTTTTTTAAAATGTGGTGCCCAAAACTGTACACAGTATTCCAGATGAGGTCTGACCAAAGAGGAGTAAAGACCGATAATGACTTCACGTGATCTAGACTGTATGCTTCTGTTAATACATCCCAGAATTGTATTTGCCTTTTTTGCTGCTGCATCACGCTGTTGACTCATGTTCAGTCTATGATCTATTAGTATACCTAAGTCTTTTTCACATGTACTGTTGCTTAGCTCTACTCCTCCCATTCTGTATATGCCTTTTTCATTTTTATTGCCCAGATGTAGTACTTTGCATTTTTCCCTGTTAAAAACCATTCTGTTGGTTGCTGCCCACTGCTCCAGTTTATTTAGGTCTTTTTGAATCCTCTCTCTCTCTTCTCTAGTATTAGCTATCCCTCCTAGCTTTGTGTCATCAGCAAATTTAATCAGTTTACCCTCAATTCCTTCATCTAAATCATTGATAAAGATGTTGAACAATACAGGTCCCAGGACGGAGCCCTGTGGTACCCCACTTGAGACATTCATCCAGCTGGATGTGAAGCCATTTACAACCACCCTTTGAGTCCGATCACTAAGCCAGTTATGAATCCACCTAACAGTTGCCTGGTCCATTGCATACTTGGTCATTTTTTCAATAAGGATGGTGTGAGATACTTTGTCAAATGCTTTGCTGAAGTCAAGATATACTATATCTACAGCATTTCCCTGATCCACCCAGTCAGTGATTCTGTCATAGAAGGAAATTAAGTTAGTCTGACATGACTTGTTAGTTACAAACCCATGCTGACTCTGGTTAATCACTTCATTCTTATCCAGGTACTTACATACATGTTGTTTAATAATTTGTTCAAAGATCTTTCCTGGTATAGAAGTCAGACTCACCGGCCTATAGTTCCCTGGGTCTACCTTCTTCCCCTTTTTGAAGATAGGAACAACATTTGCTCTTCTCCAGTCTTCTGGGACTTCTCCTGTTCTCCAAGAATTTTCAAAGATTATGGAGAGTGGTTCTAAAATTTCTTCTACGATCTCCTTCAGTACTCTGGGGTGTAATTCATCTGGACCTGGAGACTTGAACTCATTTATGTTAGCTAAATATTCCCTCACAATCTTTCTGTTTACAGATAACTTGGATTCCTCTATTCCTTTAAAAGGACAGTGAAGATCAGTTGATGTTACATTTTCTTTCTGAGAGAAAACAGATGCAAAATAGGAATTAAAAAGTTCGGCCTTCTCAACATCCTCTCTTACCATTTCTCCATTTTCATCCTGTAAAAATCCTATAGCATCTTTGACTTTTCTTTTACTTTTGACATACCCCCAAAATCCTTTTTTATTGCTTTTGACATCTCTTGCAAGCCTTAATTCATTGTCAGATTTAGCTAACCTGATACGTGCCCTGCAGGATCTGCAGACTGCATTATAATCTTCTTTAGATATGCCTCCCTCTTTCCATTTAATAAACATTTCTTTCTTTCTTTTTAGCATGTGTTTAAGTTCTGTGTTCATCCATCCTGGTTTCCTTAAATGCTTCCCATTCTTCCTACTTTTCGGGATTGTTAACGATTGTGCTTTGAGAATCTCATTTTTAAAAATTTCCCATCCTTCCTGGACATTTTTGTCCTTAAAGACATCCAGCCAAAGTAAACAGTGTCCTACAAAACTCAATGCTCTGACAATGTCTTAGGTAAGTTATTCCTGACTAATTCAACTCCCCCACTGTTACATTTAGAATTGTGTATTTTTTCATGAACTCATATGGACTTTTTTGCTCAGAATAGTCACTATTTTTTCCGACGAAGAAATCTTTTTCCACTAAATAACTTGATCAAATCGCCCTTTTTTCCAATATGCTTGTATGGTTTCACATACTGTATGTCTTGCATTGGTGACCTGTGTTCATGCTTCTGTGGTGGAAGTGACTCGCCCCCTGGGCCGTGGGACACTCGCATCCGGGCAATAGGGGGAACGATGGGAGTAGTAGTGTCAACCCGGTTCCGTGGCTCAGGGTGGTCAGGCCAGTGGTAGTCCGTTATGTGCTGATGTTTATGTCCGACTACGCCACCCGTGGATTGCGGTCATTAGGAACCGCCGCTGCATGCAGACCGCTGGGGCTGATGAGGTGCGCAGCTAGGGTAGTGTGACTCCCCACGGGAAGAGTGCGGCCCCAGGGCAGTATAATGGATGTTGGGAGTGATGGTAGTGGGAGTCCCAGTGCTGATAGTGCTGGAGGAGCAAGGAGCACACAGACAACAGGTTGCAGTCCAGGGTCTTTACTAAAACAGGTAAACTGACCCACAAACATTCCCGGCTAGGAGGGGACCTGGATGTCTGAGAGCAACGGGGAAATTGGCCCTGGTCAGGGTGAGGGTGTAAGCCTACCGTGCTTTCTGCGCTCCTTCTGGCTATCTCCTCCTGATAGGCTAACAGCCCACGGTCCGAGCTCTCCGTGTATTCTCGCATGTATGGTCTGCAACGTGGGTTCCTTTCTGCTCCCAGCCTGGTACGGCTGTGCTGGTCCCTTCTGTTGTGGCAGAGCCTCCAGGCTTCTTAGGCCAAGGAATATACAGTCCCCTGCGGACTGGTTATCTGCTGTAGGATGTGGAATCCTCCCAGCCTCAGACACCAAAGTCTGGTAAATTAAGTCCGTTATCTGCCAAGACAGGCTCTCTTCGCCTCTTGTCTCTGGCTTGTGGCTCTCCTCCTGCCACACTTCCTCTTAGGTGCAATACAACTTTCTGTCCCTGCTCTGCTCTGGGACAAGTCTCAGTCCTGAGACAGGCCTTCAAGTTCTCTCTAACCCTGCCCCCAGCACCAGCTTTTATAGGGGCAGCCTGCTCCCCCTACTGGCCTGAGACAGGAGGCATTGCATGCTAATGT
The DNA here is from genome assembly GCF_046119375.1 of Phyllobates terribilis. Classification (NCBI taxonomy): domain Eukaryota; kingdom Metazoa; phylum Chordata; class Amphibia; order Anura; family Dendrobatidae; genus Phyllobates; species Phyllobates terribilis. The sequence goes on from NW_027362764.1 coordinate 789,958,824, forward strand.
TCCCCTGACTAGAGAACCTCCCCCTTGCTCTCAGACACAGCTTTAATTACACTTGTGGCATCCAGGCCAGGGTGACACATTCCCCCCTAGTGAAATTTAGTACTCCGGGACTAAACAGTAAACAAAGACAATATGCATAATTATAAAACATTATCAGGAAAGTGACGCACAAATTGAGTTCTTAAGGTCACAGTGTGGTCTGTGACCGGGTGTCCATATCACCAGCACAACGGGGAGCCTTAACCAGGTGGGGGTCTGTCCTACCCCAAGTCCTTCACAGTCTTAGTTCATTCCTTGGTCAGGCTCCGAACGCAGTCCATACAAGGTCCCGGTTATAAAAAGTCCATAACCTTTGAGTCCTTACGGTAGCTGCAAGAAACTGAAACACAGAATTACCAAACATGCATATAACTTGGCAAACAATTCAACATTTGGCAACAGGGTTATTTACAATCTTTAGTACACTCTATATTTTCCAGCGAGCGGGTATCTGTGTTAGAACCTTGTTCTTAGTTTTTTTTCCTTTGCTGGTCACATGACCTTGTTGGCCTATTTAATCCTGCCCCGCCCTTCTGGCTTTGCTGGACTTCATTGTTTAACTACTTTCTAGCTAGCCTGTGCCCTGTATCTAACTCTGTTAGTTTGCTTGGTCTACGGACCTCTATGTTCTATATATTTTGTTTGTTCGTCTGTCTGCTACTATTTCTGTTAGGAGGTGTCCCATTTTCCTCCCAGTCCTTAGTGCTTGTGGGGATTCCTTCCCCACATCTATGGGTCTCCGTACAGACTGGCTTAGGACTTTGGCAGGTCTGATCGCAGGATCAGGTCCCCTGTTACATTGTAGGGATTAAGCTGAGTTCTATCGTAGGGACAGATCTCCTCTCTTTCCTTAGCTCTGGTAGCAGAACATAACAGTAAGTCCAGCCCAGCAAATGCTCTAAGGAAAGATTTTTTTTTCTGTTCCATCATGGTGTCGGTTCTGGATTTGGCTAAACACCTGCAGGGACTCTCTTTGGAGGTGACTGAGCTCCGTCAGCACGTGAGTAACTGTCCTGGAGCACATTTCTTGGAGCCTAAGGTACGTTTGCCGGATTTATTTTTTGGTGAACACCGAGAATTTTTTTCATTTAAAAATGCTTGCTTATTGTATTTTCGTTTGAGACCCAAGTCCTCTGGGGATGATTCCCAGCGCATAGGGTTTATAATGTCACTTTTGCGCAAAGAGCCTCAGGAGTGGGCCTTTTCTTTGCAACCTAGTGATACATGCTTCAGATCAGTGGATAGTTTTTTTTCTGCTTTGGGACTATTATATGATGATCCTGACCGTGTCGCATCAGCTGAGACTGAGTTGAGACGTTTGAGACAGGGATCAGGTAATGTGGAAAAATATTGTACTCATTTCCGTCGATGGTCTACTCAAACAGGGTGGAACGATTCTGCTCTGAAAAGTCTATTTCTTGCTGGGCTCAGTGAAAGGGTTAAAGACCTGCTAATTGCTTATCCTACACCTGAAGATTTGCAACAGGCTATGCAATTAGCTATACGGGTGGATAGGAAACGACAGGAGGTTTTGTTCGCTGTTGGTGACATGGTTTGGTTGTCCTCTAGGAATCTGCGGTTGAGGATTCCTTCTAAGAAATTGGGTCCCAAGTTTGTAGGGCCCTTTAAGGTGCTTCAGGTTGTCAACCAATCTGCTGTTAGGTTGGAGGTTCCTACCTCCTGGAGAATTAATCCGGTATTTCATGTCTCTCTGTTGAAAAAAGCTGTTGTATCGGATTGTGACGCCTCTGCCTCTGTTCCTCCGGTGGTGGAGGACGGGGAATATGAAATTTCTCGCATCCTTAACTCTAGACAGTATAGAGGTAGTTTGCAGTATCTTGTGGCCTGGAAAGGTTTCGGTCCCGAGGATAACTCTTGGGTGAGGTCGGATGATGTTTCCGCGTCCAGACTTATCAGAGCATTTCACAGGAGATTTCCTGATAAGCCTGGTCCTAGGGGGGGTACTGTTAGAACCTTGTTCTTAGTTTTTTTTCCTTTGCTGGTCACATGACCTTGTTGGCCTATTTAATCCTGCCCCGCCCTTCTGGCTTTGCTGGACTTCATTGTTTAACTACTTTCTAGCTAGCCTGTGCCCTGTATCTAACTCTGTTAGTTTGCTTGGTCTACGGACCTCTATGTTCTATATATTTTGTTTGTTCGTCTGTCTGCTACTATTTCTGTTAGGAGGTGTCCCATTTTCCTCCCAGTCCTTAGTGCTTGTGGGGATTCCTTCCCCACATCTATGGGTCTCCGTACAGACTGGCTTAGGACTTTGGCAGGTCTGATCGCAGGATCAGGTCCCCTGTTACATCGTAGGGATTAAGCTGAGTTCTATCGTAGGGACAGATCTCCTCTCTTTCCTTAGCTCTGGTAGCAGAACATAACAATCTGTCCCTTTGTGCTCCTGGTTGACCTCCTTAACCCACTGTCTGGTGGTGGACTGACTTGGCTTTCCCCACTAGCGTTAGGGGTACAGCTACCAGCTGGGTGTACAGGTAGGGCAGGCAGCTGTCTGCGGGTCCTTTGGCTTACCGCAGGCATGGCAGGCTCACTGTCAGCAGAGGGTTGACTCTCCTGGGCTGCTGGTACAGGCTCTTCTGCCTCTGGAACCGCTTGCTCCTCTTCACCTTCCAGCTCTGGTGTTGGTTGTTGCTGTGCCGGTTGCAGGAAATGCAGGACCGGTACCACTATGGCATCATTTATGCGAGTCCAGGACTGAGGGAACTCTCCGAGAACGGTGCTGATCATTTCTTCCTTGTCCTCTGCGGGTTCAAGGTCACTCTGATCCTCTTCTGCACTACGGAGTTGCTCGGGGCACCTTTTGAGGTGGTCTCTGGAGACGGTACTAGTGGTTTCTCCTCCGTCCTTGGTGATCACGCACACCTTCGGGTTGTCGTGATCAGACGACAGTACAGTGTAGGGTTCCCTTTCCCTTCCCACTGGTCGTCCAACTTATGTAGCCTTCTCTTCCGCTTCAGGACCTGCTCACCAGGTTCTAGGGGACCAGCAGGGGCGTGTTGGTTGAAGAGTCTTTCTTGCCTTTCTCTCACCTGGGCCAGGCTCTTCTCCACACTCTCCTGTACCTTCTTGTACTGCAGTTGCCTTTCCGTATCCCAGTCCGCATCCGGGGATGTGTCCTCAGGTATTAGGACTCCCATCTCCAGGTCTACGGGCAGCTTACCTGGTCTGGCTCGCATCAGGTAAGCCGGGGTGCAGTTTGTAGCATTCACCGGGATATTGTTGTATAGGTCTATCAGGTCCGGCAGTTTTTCTGGCCACAGGCTGCGTTCCTCCAGGGGCAACGTCTTCAGGAGATCAATGACTATATTGTTCATCTTCTCACACATCCCGTTGGTTTGGGGGTGGTAAGGTGTTGTACGAATCTTCTTACAGCCATAGAGGTTGCAGAACTCCTGGAAGATTTCAGCCTCGAAAGCTGGACCCTGGTCTGTCAGGACCTGTTTCGGATACCCGTGTGGATGACAGAAGTATTGCTGGAAGGCTCTGGCCACTGTTTGGGCTGTCAAGTATTTTACCGGGACCACCACGAGAAAACGGGAATAGTGGTCCACGATTGTCAGGGCGTAGATGTACCCTGACCGGCTTGGAGCCAACTTGACGTGGTCTAGAGCTACCAGCTCAAGAGGCTGCGTGGTGACGATGGGCCTCAAGGGTGTCTTCTGGCTGGTGCTGTCCTTCCTCCTTAGGTGACAAGGGCCACAGTCTCTGCACCACTTTTCTACAGCTCCTCTCATGCCGACCCAAAAGAACCTTCCTCTTAGTAGGAACTCCAGTTTCTTCCAACCGAAGTGTCCTGCTCTGTCATGGTAAGCCCCCAGGACCATAGCTGCATCTCGCCTTGGGACCACGACTTGCCAGGTCAGCTCGTGCGTCCGGTGGTTGACAATCCTTCTGCACAACTTGCCTTCGTAGAGGAACAGCTTGCTCTTCTCTTTCCATAGCTGCTTGGCTTCCTCTGGGGCATTTGGATCCAAGCGGGCGTCTTCCCGGGTCAGCAGATCTTTCACCAGGCGGATTGCAGGGTCACTATCTTGGGTCTCGGCCCAGCTGTGGTGAGGTAGGGGATTTATCATAACGGTGGTCAAATCTTCCTCCTTCACGTGGTGGGAGTACTGAGCGGCCCCATACCGGTGAAATGCGGGGAGTTCTACCTCCTCCAGCTCTTCTGGGTCTTCGTCACCTTCAGGTAAGTGAGTCATCCTCGATAGGGTGTCAGCGTTGGCATTGGTTTTGCCGGCCCGGTACTTGATCACGAAGTCATAGTTGGAGAGACGGGCCATCCACCGCTGTTCCAGGGCACCCAGTCTTGCATTGTCCAGGTGTGTCGACTGGTTGTTGTCTGTGTACACGGTGAACTTTGCGGAGGCCAGGTAATGCTTGAAGCGTTCCGTCATGGCCCACACCACCGCCAAGAATTCTAGCTTGAAGGAGCTGTAATTCTCCGGGTTCCTCTCGGTGGGCCTCAGCTTCCGGCTGGCGTATGCGATCACCCGTTCTCTGCCCTGTTGGTTTTGGGACAGCACGGCTCCCAGTCCCACATTACTGGCGTCTGTGTGGAGAATGAAAGGCTGGCCATAATCAGGGCAGGCCAGGATCTCATCCCCCGTGAGGGCCATCTTTAGCTGGCGGAAGGACTCCTCTTCCGGTTTATCCCACTTGAAGGGTGGCTTTTGACTTCTGGACTTAGACTGTCTGATCAGGAGGTCCTGCAAAGGAGTTGCCATCTTGGTGAACCCGGGGATGAACCTTCGGTAGTAGCCTACCAACCCGAGAAACTGTCTCACCTCTTTGATGTTCGAGGGGCTTGGCCAGCTCTTGATTGCCGTGACCCTGTCAGGGTCGGGGGCCACTCCTTCCGCGCTTACCACGTGCCCTAGGTACTGGACCTTTGGTTTCAGCAGGTGACACTTCGATGGTTTCACCTTCAGGCCATAGCCTGCCAGGGCTTCGAACACCTCAGCCAGGTGTTTGAGATGGTCCTCGTAGGTCTTCGAATAGACGATCACGTCATCCAGGTAAAGGAGGACCGTCTCGAAGTTTCGGTGCCCTAGACAGCATTCCATCAGCTGCTGGAAGGTCCCTGGTGCGTTGCAGAGCCCGAAAGGGATACAGTTGAACTCGCTCAGTCCCATCGGGGTGGTGAAGGCGGTCTTCTCCTTGTCAGCCTCTGCCACAGGAACCTGCCAGTACCCGCTAGTGAGGTCCAAAGTAGAAAAGAAGTTAGCTGATTTTAGTGCGGCTAAAGACTCCTCTATTCTAGGCAGCGGATATGCGTCTTTGTGGGTGATACGGTTGATTTGTCTATAGTCGACGCACATTCTCATGGTGTCGTCTTTCTTTTTCACCAGAACCAAGGGGGCTGCCCAGGGGCTACAGCTGTCTCTAATGACCCCAGCTTCTTTCATTTCTCTTAGCATGCCCTTGGCGTTCTGATAATGTGCAGGGGGTACAGGCCTGTGTCTCTCTTTTATTGGTGGGTGGCTCCCTGTGGGGATGTGGTGTTTTATCCCCTTTACTCTGCCGAAGTCTAGCGGGTGCTTACTAAAGACTCTCTCGTACTCCTGTACCACCCGGTAGACTCCTTGTTTTTGGTGCAGGGGAGTGGAGTCAGCACCCACATGGAGTTTCTGGCACCAGTCCTCCTTTTGTTTCTGGGAGCCATTACCCTCCGCCTGTGGAGATGGAGGCAAGGGTTCCACGGCCCTGATAGCTTGGTGTTCGACAACAAACAGTTTGGCGAGTGTAGCGTACCTGGGTAAGTGTACTTCCCTCTCCCCAATGTTGAGGATGCGGACGGGCACCCTCCCATGACGGACATCAACCACCCCCCGTGCTGTCAAAATGGTGGGCCTGCTGTCTGAGTACACGGGTTCTACCATGGCTTGGTAGTCTCTACCTCTCAACCCGATTGCAATCCGACACCAGATCATCATTTCACTTTTGGGAGGCATGGAAATGGGGAATGGGTCACTCAGTCTTACGCTACCGATCTCACCACCAGACAGTTCTACCTGCTGCCGTCTCATCAGGGCTTTTATCTCCTTGTTGAGGACTCTCTGTTGGCTGGAACTAGCATTCACCGCCACCTGTTGTAAGATTACAATTACCTCTGAAAGACAATTTTCAATCACGTTAGTACCCACAGTTATTTTAGGGTGACTTTCACGACTGTCAATGTCCACAATAATCACTCCCTGTGCCAGCAGTTCAACTTTACCAATTTTAATGGTCATCTCCTTGAACCCCATCTGCGGCACGGGTAAGCCATTACTGGCGATGATGCTCAAGTTACTGTCTGGATACCGTGTGATATCAGCATCAGTCCAATACTGCTTAAAAAGTACATAAGGGATAGTGGTTACTTGCGACCCAGTATCCAGCAAGGCGCTCATGGGGATACCGTCCAGCACCACGGGTAAAACCGGGCGCCCCCCAACGTACTTATCACGCCAATTATAAGGGCCTGGTGATCTTATGCCTGGAGGTTGGCCCTCTGACCCAGGTTGGACCCGTTTAAATTACAGTACCTGGAAATGTGTCCGGGCTGGTTGCAACGACGGCAAATGGGCTGTCCATCCTCTGTGTAGCGGTCTGTAGGCCTCCCTCGGAACGACGGGATCCTCCTCTGTCGACGCCACGGGATATCCTACGGACTTGAAGCCAGCTAGCTCGATGGGTCTTGACGGGTCCACTTGCAACGCCTGGACGGTCCTGGTCAACGCCGCGACGCTCCTGGTCAGCTCCTGGACTTGGTGGTGCAGGTCTTTCGACGGGGCTTGGTTCAGGGCCTGTGCATCAGCCCCCACGGGATCCATAGAGGAGGGCGCCACCTCCTGGTGGTAGGTGAGAGCAGGGCGCCGGGGGTTTATAGCGCCACTGGTTGCAGATTCACGGAGCACCCTTATGGCCCTGTCCTTAAATTGGGCAAAGGTCAGGTTGGGGTTCTGAAAGAACATGAGGCGCAGTCGGGCCCTGTGGGCGCTAGACAGCAGACCTTCTATGAATTGTTCTGTTAGTAGCTTATCCGTTTCCTGCACACTGCCAGGGTCAGTTTGTTGAATAGCCCTCAAGGCTTCCTGCAGATTTAGGACATAGTCTCTGATGCTATCCTGTGCCCGCTGTTTACATCCATAGAACCTCATTTTAATCTCAGCGGAGGTACGTGTGTCAAAGGTACCCCGCAGCCGGGCCAGAATACCCTTCACAGTCCTTTTCTCCTCAGTGGGCCATGATTTTACCTCCCTTTGGGCTGCGCCAGTTAACTGCCCTGTTAGTATGCTGACCTTCTGTTCCTCTGTCAGGGGGTAGACTTGGAACAAACTGTACAGCCTTTCCTTAAAGTCAGTTAGGGCATGGGGCTCCCCTGAGTATTTTGGCAGCCAGGCCGCTCCAGGGATGTAGGGCAGGGAAAAGGGCATCACCGCTGCTGCAGCTGCGTTGGTGGTAGTGGGCGCCTCTGTGTCCGACATCTTCCTCCCCCCTAGTTAAGCGTGGCCTACCTTCCGACGATCCTCTTCTGTAGGCCGCGGCTCCGCTGCTGCTGCTCTGGACGAGGACCTTGCGTCGCGTCCTGATGACGTCAGCGTCGCTCTCTCTCCCTTCCAGGACCTTGCGCAGCGTCGGTGCGTGGGGCGGAGCTTCGGATCTCGCGCGGTTTGGACGTCCACGCCCCTCTTCTTCCCGCGCGGCGTCCTGAAGATGGCGTCCGATGGCGGGAAAACGGCTGAAGATGGCGGGAACCGATGGAAGATGGCGGGAGACGGCTGGAAATGGCGGGAAACGGCTCCGGATGGCGGGAAACCTCTTTTCAGGTAAGTGCAAAGTCTTTTTCAGGCGCGCAATACCCGTTTGTGGCGGGTTGGTTTCAATCCTGCTGACTACGCCAAGGCTGACTCGCCCCCTGGGCCGTGGGGCACTCGGATCCGGGCAATAGGGGGAACGATGGGAGTAGTAGTGGCAACCCGGTTCCGTGGCTCAGGGTGGTCAGGCCAGTGGTAGTCCGTTATGTGCTGATGTTTATGTCCGACTACGCCACCCGTGGATTGCGGTCATTAGGAACCGCCGCTGCATGCAGACCGCTGGGGCTGATGAGGTGCGCAGCTAGGGTAGTGTGACTCCCCACGGGAAGAGTGCGGCCCCAGGGCAGTATAATGGATGTTGGGAGTGATGGTAGTGGGAGTCCCAGTGCTGATAGTGCTGGAGGAGCAAGGAGCACACAGACAACAGGTTGCAGTCCAGGGTCTTTACTAAAACAGGTAAACTGACCCACAAACATTCCCGGCTAGGAGGGGACCTGGATGTCTGAGAGCAACGGGGAAATTGGCCCTGGTCGGGGTGAGGGTGTAAGCCTACCGTGCTTTCTGCGCTCCTTCTGGCTATCTCCTCCTGATAGGCTAACAGCCCACGGTCCGAGCTCTCAGTGTATTCTCGCATGTATGGTCTGCAACGTGGGTTCCTTTCTGCTCCCAGCCTGGTACGGCTGTGCTGGACCCTTCTGTTGTGGCAGGGCCTCCAGGCTTCTTAGGCCAAGGAATATACAGTTCCCTGCGGACTGGTTATCTGCTGTAGGATGTGGAATCCTCCCAGCCTCAGACACCAAAGTCTGGTAAAGTAAGTCTTTTATCTGCCAAGACAGGCTCTCTTCGCCTCTTGTCTCTGGCTTGTGGCTCTCCTCCTGCCACACTTCCTCTTAGGTGCAATACAACTTTCTGTCCCTGCTCTGCTCTGGGACAAGTCTCAGTCCTGAGACAGGCCTTCAAGTTCTCTCTAACCCTGCCCCCAGCACCAGCTTTTATAGGGGCAGCCTGCTCCCCCTACTGGCCTGAGACAGGAGGCATTGCATGCTAATGTTCCCCTGACTAGAGAACCTCCCCCTTGCTCTCAGACACAGCTTTAATTACACTTGTGGCATCCAGGCCAGGGTGACACAGAAGCAAAGCTGAACTTTGGGATCCTGAAAGATGCAGCAAAAAAAATGCAGCAAAACCTGCTTTTTGAAGCAGCTTCTTTACTGCTAAGAGAGCAGATTTTGTCTGCAGAAAAAAAACACAGCAAAAACTCAACTTATGAACATAGCCTTAGGCATGTGAATGGAACTTCAAAGGAGCGCATCTGGGTGCCATAGTTTACTCAACTTTGCAGAAGAGCAGAGACAGCCAACAGAGGCAATAGGAGGACAAAGAGCTTAAAGTTTGAGCCAGGACAAATTATTAACATCACCTGCAAACCTGTTCACCGCAGACTTTATTCACTGTAAAGTTGTTTTCTCTGGAAAAAGGTAAGATGCCTCTGCCTCTCTCCAAAGCACGGTCACCCATGAAGCTCATGGTACTCATTGCAAAATTTCCAACAAGGCCACCAACTATCATGGGACTTTAATAGTATTTGTCTACTGTTATGACCCTTTTGTCTTCTGGAGGACCCTTTGAGCCCCTGCGACTGCAACCCCTGCACCTGTGGTGCCCCTGCGGGTTCAGTCGCCACAGAGGTACTGCATCTCACCCAGAGGTGTGGTATCTCACTCTCAAGTAAGGATAGAGTGCTGCCCGGGACCCTAACACCTGCATCCAACACATCCACTTCAGTAGGACAGGGCTAGATTACTCCTAAGGGAGAGCACAGTCCCTGGTCTCTGGCTGGAGTGGAGGGGAACCAAAGTGGGGGGAACCATGTAGTGGGTGTGGGTGGAGGACGAAGATCAGGGGAGCACTTCAGTAGGTATATAAAATGGGAAGCCATCTTGTAAAGTGTGGTCAGTTGGTGGAGGAAAGTGAGGGGAGCAGGGGCTCTGCACGAGCTCTGCTCCAGAGTGGGCCTAGTTAGAGAGGCCCAGAAGAGGGAGAGAGAGAAGAGCAGGAAGGAAGGCTCCAAGAGGAACGAGGGAATCCTAGGGGTACGGGCAGTGCTGGAGGCCACCCGTACACCCGAATCTACCTGGTGTGGAAGGGTCAAGCCGCAGAGGGGACCGGCCCCTAAACTAGTGGAGAACTACAAGGCTCAGCTAGAAACCGGAGGCTGCTGTACTTGCAAGGTGCAGTGGCCACAGCCACAATTACATCGCCGAAAAGGTGGCCACAGAGGGTCCAGGGGACTGCAGGTCGCCCGACAAGACCCGAGGCTACCGGATTGGGACACTGATTGTGAGGCGCAGGGCAGGAGGGTGAGAGCCAGCGCAGGAAGATGACTGAGGAATGCACATAGAAAGGGGACCTGTCAGGCACTGTTGAACTACCTGAGGGATTGCTGAACCCCTGCCTGGTGAACGCAGCGCGACGTGGGAAGTTACACCGGTACCTGTAACTTGGATTGCAACAACTGTGAGTAAACTCTGAAGACTGCACCCCATTGTCTCTGTGAATTACTGCTGTGCCATCACCCCTGCACTACAACGCCCAGCACTACCTATAATAGCTACAACATCTCTACACTGCCCTGGAGCTCAGCTCTACCTGTGGAGAGCTAAACCAACTCTGCTGCACTAACATCAGCTCCAGAGGATCTGCACAGCAGCGGCGGCTCCATATAGCCGCATACCACAGGTGGCGTCACGAACTGTATATAAAACTATAAATCCCCTGTAAATATTCCCCCCTTTTAATGACCGCCCTGGGTCACGGACCGGGTCACCGCCACTGTGACATCTCCCCTAGCAACGACCGGCCCGGCACCGTGTACCCCACGGCCCAGGGGGCGCGTCACACCCACTAGAGCTATACCTCACAGGCATGTTGAATTTAATTGCCTGATCCTTTTACGTCTGCCACCATAGTTGTCTGGCTGTGGTTTGTCTCTTCTCTTCCCATTGATACATGTCTGCTCTGCTGAACCGAACATTCATCTGATGGGGAGTGGGTAGGAAAAATATCTATCAGCCATAGGAATGTTTAAACGACAGCTATTGAAGGTTGATGGACACCTTTTTACTCTTTCGTCTCAATGGCCAATGCTGCACCGAGATTCACTGTCAAACACTACAAACATTATTCTATAGATGACCAATTAAGTACAAATGTTTCAGCCCTATTAGACCTCATCAGTGAAAAATCTCATTATGGACAACTACTTATGCCGGAGGTATCTGAAGCTTCAGTGCAAAGAGCCTGTCATAAGGGTGAAAAAAAAATAAAGGAAAACAATATCACACAGTAAGTAATGAAAATACGTGCTAAATGTTGTTATCCAGCTGAGTCCGGCAGGGGATGACGGGCACCGGTGACAACATAATAACAGGCCGGTCAGGGCACAGCATGAGGAGGACGCTGACGTTGATCGGTTTAATGCAGTGGAAAAGCAGCTGAGACGTTTAAAATAAGACAAGGAGTCAACAACGACGACATGATCATACTTATTAGAGCTATTGATGGCTCGGGACCGTGTCAAGAGGCTGCCGCTGACCTGGACCGCTCAGTCTCGAAAGGAGTCATTTGCGGATGTTGCAAAACAGAGAGGCGTATTCTGTCAGTGGGAACGAGAAGAGACGATTATTTGGGGGCAAAAGTAACAGACGAGGAAACGTACATTGAAAACAGCAAAAAGAACACTTAAACATGGTGAAACCAACGACGTTTGCTGCTCGACGGGGCAGATTTATCAATGTGGTCTAGTTTTGAAACAACGCAAATGTAAACTGGAAAATCCTAAAATGCAACAAATTTGTCAAAGCTGGCGATAAATCTGATTAACTATAAGATTGCCCAGTCTAAAGTTTACTCCATCTATTAGTTGATTTACTTTGTGCCATAAATGTGCGCTACAATTGTGGTGCATTTTTTAACACAGTGTCGCATGTTAAGACAAGTGAGGTCACAGCCACTAATTGTAAAAAAAAGTGTCTAAAACACATCAGAAACACAGTAAAAGCCATTACTTCATTGACTTCTGTTGCAGTTAGCTCGATAAACCTGCAGCAATGTCTTTCTTGAGCATCATTCTCATGAGAAACATTTGCTGCTCCTCTATCTATTTTCACTTCTCTTGCATTTTTCTCTTTTTTTAAGGGGCATTCCAGCCAAAACATTTACCCCTGGCCTGATGGCAATTTAACACCTAGGGCCACCACCAATAGCTAAAGTGGGTGGTGGAATGTCCCAACATAGTGGAAGAGATGTAAAACAAGCCTGGGTGAGATGGAGAAGCAACACCTTGTATAGCATGAAGTACTTCCTGTGATTGGAGGAAATGGTGAACGCCCCAACAGGATGCCGAACTCCAGTTTGAGACTAGAATGAAGTTTTCTGAACCTGCCCATTTCAACATGTTACAATACTGGAGTAATACTGCTGGAAACCAGTAACCGAAGGAGCACAAGCAGGAACAGTAAGCTGTAGTAAAAGTTCTTGGAGATAGCAAGGAGTTGTAGGAAGCAATCCGTAGATAAATTAGAACAGACTGGGTAAGAATGTTCAGGAGCTGGAACCGGAAGCTAAGCTAACAGCTAGACACAATACTCAAGCAATGAGTGAGAGATCCATGCGGCTTTAAGTAGGCTCAAACAGGAAACAAGATGGATTCCATAGATTCAGAATCTGCCATCTTGCAAAAGGGCAATTGTAGAACACAACAGCAGCCTCCAGTGGTAAGGAATGAAACTGCAGCACAATTATTAATGTGAACAATAGCAGCCACTAATAGTCATAGAATCATAGAATCATAGAATGGTAGAGTTGGAGGAGACCTCCTGGGTCATCTGGTCCAACCCCCTGCTCAAAGCAGGATTCACTAAATCATCTCAGACAGATTTCTGTCCAGCCTCTGTTTGAAGACGTCCATTGAAGGGGAACTCACCACCTCTCGTGGCAGCCTGTTCCACTCATTAATCACCCTAACTGTCAAAAAGTTTTTTCTAATATCTAATCTGTGTCTCCTCACATTTAGTTTCATCCCATTGCTTCTAGTCTTTCCTTGTGCAAATGAGAATAAAGATGATCCTTCTACAATGTGACAGCCCTTGACATATTTGTAGACAGCTATTAAGTCTCCTCTCAGTCTTCTTTTTTGCAAGCTAAACATTCCCAAATCCTGCAACCGTTCCTCATAGGACATGGTTTGCAGACCAGTCACCATTCTGGTCGCTCTTCTCTGAACTTGCTCCAGTTTGTCTATGTCTTTTTTAAAATGTGGTGCCCAAAACTGTACACAGTATTCCAGATGAGGTCTGACCAAAGAGGAGTAAAGACCGATAATGACTTCACGTGATCTAGACTGTATGCTTCTGTTAATACATCCCAGAATTGTATTTGCCTTTTTTGCTGCTGCATCACACTGTTGACTCATGTTCAGTCTATGATCTATTAGTATACCTAAGTCTTTTTCACATGTACTGTTGCTTAGCTCTATTCCTCCCATTCTGTATATGCTTTTTTCATTTTTATTGCCCAGATGTAGTACTTTGCATTTTTCCCTGTTAAAAACCATTCTGTTGGTTGCTGCCCACTGCTCCAGTTTATTTAGGTCTTTTTGAATCTTCCCTCTCTCTTCTCTAGTATTAGCTATCCCTGCTAGCTTTGTGTCATCAGCAAATTTAATCAGTTTACCCTCAATTCCTTCATCTAAATCATTGATAAAGATGTTGAACAATACAGGTCCCAGGACGGAGGCCTGTGGTTCCCCACTTGAGACATTCATCCAGCTGGATGTGAAGCCATTTACAACCACCCTTTGAGTCCGATCACTAAGCCAGTTATGAATCCACCTAACAGTTGCCTGGTCCATTGCATACTTGGTCATTTTTTCAATAAGGATGGTGTGAGATACTTTGTCAAATGCTTTGCTGAAGTCAAGATATACTATATCTACAGCATTTCCCTGATCCACCCAGTCAGTGATTCTGTCATAGAAGGAAATTAAGTTAGTCTGACATGACTTGTTAGTTACAAACCCATGCTGACTCTGGTTAATCACTTCATTCTTATCCAGGTACTTACATACATGTTGTTTAATAATTTGTTCAAAGATCTTTCCTGGTATAGAAGTCAGACTCACCGGCCTATAGTTCCCTGGGTCCACCTTCTTCCCCTTTTTGAAGATAGGAACAACATTTGCTCTTCTCCAGTCTTCTGGGACTTCTCCTGTTCTCCAAGAATTTTCAAAGATTATGGAGAGTGGTTCTAAAATTTCTTCTACGATCTCCTTCAGTACTCTGGGGTGTAATTCATCTGGACCTGGAGACTTGAACTCATGTATGTTAGCTAAATATTCCCTCACAATCTTTCTGTTTACAGATAACTTGGATTCCTCTATTCCTTTAAAAGGACAGTGAAGATTAGTTGATGTTACATTTTCTTTCTGAGAGAAAACAGATGCAAAATAGGAGTTAAAAAGTTCGGCCTTCTTAACATCCTCTCTTACCATTTCTCCATTTTCATCCTGTAAAAATCCTATAGCATCTTTGACTTTTCTTTTACTTTTGACATACCCCCAAAATCCTTTTTTATTGCTTTTGACATCTCTTGCAAGCCTTAATTCATTGTCAGCTTTAGCTAACCTGATACGTGCCCTACAGGATCTGCAGACTGCATTATAATCTTCTTTAGATATGCCTCCCTCTTTCCATTTAATAAACATTTCTTTCTTTCTTTTTAGCATGTGTTTAAGTTCTGTGTTCATCCATCCTGGTTTCCTTAAATGCTTCCCATTCTTCCTACTTTTCGGGATTGTTAACGATTGTGCAAACTGTAGAAGGCAATAGAATTCCTGACTTAACAGGACTGACTGTATTTAGCAAAAATTCAATGCTTAGATATATTGTTCTACTGGGATATAATATGCTTCCAAGGTATTTGTCAGCGGCTTCCTCTACTCTTTCTGTGCAAAACGGATGTGAGGACAGCAAGCAAAACATACACTGCAATGTAATTGAAACAATTTTTGGGAGGCATTGCCATTCTGCTGGGGGTTCATGGTATTACCATCGTAGAACTGCTATTTGGAGATTGTATACAAGTCCCTTTGGTAAGAAAGTGTATCCAGTTTGCAAAGCCATACACTTCGACAATCTACAATGCCCCTCTACACTCTTGCCCCTATATACATTCTACTACACCCCTATGTCCCTACACACTGTACCATGCCCCTCCACACTCCACAATACCCTTCCACACTCTATCATGCCCCTCCAGAATCTACCATGCCCCTTCACACTCCACAATGCCATTCCATACACTATCATGTCCCTCCAGAATCTACCATGCCCCTCCACACTCCACAATACCCTTCCACACTCTATCATGCCCCTCCAGAATTTACCATGCCCCTTCACACTCCACAATGCCATTCCATACACTATCATGTCCCTCCAGAATCTACCATGCCCCTCCACACTCCACAATACCCTTCCACACTCTATCATGCCCCTCCAGAATCTACCATGCTTCTTCACACTCCATAATACCCTTCCACACTCTACCATGCCACTCCAGAATCTACCATGCCCCTCCAGAATCTACCATGCCCCTTCATACTCCACAATGCCCTTCCACACTCTACCATGCCACTCCAGATTCTACCATGCCCCTCCAGAATCTACCATGCCCCTTCATACTCCACAATGCCCTTCCACACTCTACCATGCCCCTCCAGAATCTACCATGCCCCTCCAGAATCTACTATGCCCCTCCACATTCCACAATGCCCTTCCACACTCTAACATGCCGCTCCAGAATATACCATGCGCCTCCTGAATCTATCATGCCCCTCCACACTCCACAATGCCATTCCACACTCTACCATGCTCTTCCAGAATCTACCATGCCCCTCTAGAATCAACTATGCCCATTCACACTCCACATTGCCCTTCCACACTCTACCATGCCACCGCAGAATCTACCATGCCTCTCCACACTCCACAATGCCCTTCCACACTCTACCATGCTCCTCCTGAATCTATCATGCCCCTCCACACTCCACAATGCCCTTCCACACTCTACCATGCTCCTCCAGAATCTATCATGCTCCTCCAGAATCAACTATGTCCCTTCACACTCCACAATGCCCTTCCACACTCTACCATGCTCCTCCAGAATCTACCATGCCCCTCCAGAATCTATGCCCTTCCACATTCCACAATGCCCTTCCACACTCCACAATGCCCTTCCACACTCTACCATGCCCCTCCAGAATATACCATGCACCTCCTGAATCTATCATGCCCCTCCACACTCCACAATGCCATTCCACACTCTACCATGCTCTTCCAGAATCTACCATGCCCCTCTAGAATCAACTATGCCCCTTCACACGTCACATTGCCCTTCCACTCTCTACCATGCCACTCCAGAATCTACCATGCCTCTCCACACTCCACAATGCCCTTCCACACTCTACCATGCTCCTCCTGAATCTATCATGCCCCTCCACACTCCACAATGCCCTTCCACACTCTACCATGCTCCTCCAGAATCTATCATGCTCCTCCAGAATCAACTATGCCCCTTCACACTCCACAATGCCCTTCCAAACTCTACCATGCTCCTCCAGAATCTACTATGCCCCTCCACATTCCACAATACCCTTCCACACTCTACCATGCCCTTCCACACTCTACCATGCCCCTCCAGAATATACCATGCGCCTCCTGAATCTATCATGCCCCTCCACACTCCACAATGCCCTTCCACACTCTACCATGCTCCTCCAGAATCTATCATGCTCCTCCAGAATCAACTATGCACCTTCACACTCCACAATGCCCTTCCAAACTCTACCATGCTCCTCCAGAATCTACCATGCCCCTCCAGAATCTACTATGCCCCTCCACATTCCACAATGCCCTTCCACACTCTACCATGCCCCTCCAGAATATACCATGCACCTCCTGAATCTATCATGCCCCTTCACACTCCACAATGCCCTTCCACACTCTACCATGCTCCTCCAGAAACTAATAAAGTTGAGCGAATATCCTAATATTTGGGCAGAATTGCTCAGTTTAGAGGTGGGGGAATTTGCTAGAAATTGAATCAGCCGGGAAGAAGTATAAATATTTTGTTCCATTACCACAGGCCTTCGTTCTGTTTGTGTCTTCCATTCACTAGGCCCCACTAGGTCCTACACGTGGGAAGCAATGAACATCATTGATGTGCTTTGCATGACATGCGGTCACTTAACGCATGATGCGGTGGTGTAGAGCCCAGTGAGTGAAAGACTCGGCCAGAAGAAAGACGGAAGAAGTTAGACAAATCATAACCAGCAATAGCAAAACAGGTATGACGAGGGTCCAGAAGACGTGAGAATACATTATTTTAACCCCTTCCCAGCTCTCTATTATTCAACACAATCATGGCTGATGGCCATTTTTCTGGATTTGCCAGAGGTGAATCACAAAAGATTGAGATATTGCTGAATGCATTTTTTTTTTTAGCTTGGAGGCAAATTTGATTTGCCTTGATCGGATCCCTTCATCTCTACTGATCTGCCTTTTTTGAGTACCACCAGTGACGGCACTGCAGATACTATGTGACCCTATCATGGATTTTATGAGCTCTGAAACAATTTGGGAAGAATAATGTAAGGTATCCATTATATCTCTTGGCTTTGGGCACGGGACTGGAGATGTGACCAGAAAATTACAAATAGGTTTAGAGTAGAGCAAACATTTAAAAAAAACTGCTTGTATTACCTGCTTCAATGCCTCCGGAGCTGAAATCTACAATACATCACAGATGTTGAAAAAAAGACTCCCAATACTAACAGCATTGAAATTGTGATTCTCTATCAGTTTTACATCCCTTCCCAGATAAGTCCCAATTCCCTGGACAGTAGGAAAGTTTCCTCTGTGGATGGAGACCTGTCCCGGGCTCTCCGGTAAGAGTGATTACCCAGGTGCTGCGATGTCAATGAACCTGCGGCAGCCTTCACACCAGGACGGTAACAGGATTATAAGATCCAGTATCTCTTTATTTGATTCAATAAAAGTGTCGGGGAGATGGATGAGCGCTGGACGTGCTTAGTATTTCAGGACGTCTGCAGGTAGTCCATCATTACGGTTCAGTCATTTCAAATATTTGCGTTACGTGGACAGAAGCCGGAGATGGAGACTCAGATCAGGAGACATTAACCTGACAGAAAGCAATAAACACGGTCGGGGCGGGGGGCCGCGAGTCCGTCTAGAAAGCAATCCAAGGAGAAGTCAGACGTGAGCACTGGAGGAAGGAAAGGCACATTTGTTCTTTCTGGATCATCCCATGAATGACTTTGGTCCATGGTGATAGTCAGGGGTGGATGAAGAGCATCCAGGGCCCCGGGCAGTTTAGAAGGTGTGGATCCCCCCAGGTACCCGATGTGTCACGTGACATGTCACATGATCCCCTTTGATAGGTCATGTGATAGGTCATGTAACACACAGGTGCTCTGGTGCACATATGTAGATGGAAAATGACGGAGATAGAGAGATAATGGCACATAGCGCAGTGTACAGTGCTGTATATAACAAAGCGCTATACATAATAGGGCAGGGGTGGGAGATTAATTATCCCAAACGGCCAAATGAGAGACCGTGACTGCTGTGGAGGCCGAACGAATAGGCTGAAATTAATTGTGCTCAATATTAATTATAATGATTTTTTTTATATCAATTGTATGACTTAATATTGAGCACAATTAAGTATGCTGACATCCCCCTATAGACAGTATGAGCCCCCACATAGCCCCCTCAATCAACAACCAAAGCAATCAACCTATGGGGGCTCTTATTCTTGTAAACCATAACAAAAAAAGACCTTAAAAAAATATTTCATTAATTAGTTAATTTAAACACCCCAATACATAAAGACAGAAATGCACACACATTTGCACAGAAAAACAGTGATTTAAAAAAAGAGCAGAAATGAGGGGAGATGGGGACGAGTTTTGCCCTTCACAATTCCCGTCCTGACAGGGGAGGTTGGAACCCTAGGTTCGGTGTTGCGCCCCCGCTCCATGTCGACCTTCCCTATGAAGCCCGACCACTACTGTACCTGACCAGGCATCCTCTATAGGTGAGCAGATAAAATGTAATGAACATATATATATATATATATATATATATATATATACACACACACAATATAGATACTAGTGGACTGAGGGGCATGTGTGTGTGTGTGTGTATATATATATATATATATATATATATATATATATATATATATATATACAGTACAGACCAAAAGTTTGGACACACCTTCTCATTTAAAGATTTTTCTGTATTTTCATGACTATGAAAATTGTACATTCACACTGAAGGCATCAAAACTATGAATTAACACATGCGGAATTATATACTTAACAAAAAAGTGTGAAACAACTGAAAATATGTCTTATATTCTAGGTTCTTCAAAGTAGCCACCTTTTGCTTTGATGACTGCTTTGCACACTCTTGGCATTGTCTTGTGAGCTTCAAGAGGTAGTCACCGGAAATGGTCTTCCAACAATCTTGAAAGAGTTCCCAGAGATGCTTAGCACTTGTTGGCCCTTTTGCCTTCACTCTGCGGTCCAGCTCACCCCAAACCATCTCGATTGGGTTCAGGTCTGGTGACTGTGGAGGCCAGGGCATCTGGCGTTGCACCCCATCACTCTCCTTCTTGGTCAAATAGCTCTTACACAGCCTGGAGGTGTGTTTGGGGTCATTGTCCTGTTGAAAAATAAGTGATGGTCCAACTAAACGCAAACAGGATGGTGGGAACCAGGCATGTAGAGTCCATCCGTTCACCTTTTCTGCGTCGCACAAAGACACGGTGGTTGGAACCAAAGATCTCAAATTTGTACTCATCAGACCAAAGCACAGATTTCCACTGGTCTAATGTCCATTCCTTGTATTCTTTAGCCCAAACAAGTCTCTTCTGCTTGTTGCCTGTCCTTAGCAGTGGTTTCCTAGCAGCTATTTTACCATGAAGGCCTGCTGCACAAAGTCTCCTCTTAACAGTTGTTGAAGAGATGTGTCTGCTGCTAGAACTCTGTGTGGCATTGTCCTGGTCTCTAATCTGAGCTGCTGTTAACTTGCGATTTCTGAGGCTGGTGACTCGGATAAACTTATCCTCAGAAGCAGAGATGACTCTTGGTCTTCCTTTCCTGGGGCGGTCCTCATGTGAGCCAGAAAAACCTTTAAATGAGAACTTTAAATGAGACCAAACTTTTGGTCTGTACTGTATGTATATCTATCATCAGTATTTTTCAACAATCTGACCAGAAAAAAAAAACCCTAACAAAGTCCAAGAAGAAACATATATGAGTCCTTGTCAAACCCTTCAGATCATAAATGGCCGGTCATGTAGCAGTGCAAATAACTCCACAAAGCTGACAGAACACCACTTGCTCTGACTGAGCGCAGCTCCGGGGGCACTCGCTACAGGTCCTCTGCTGAGTGGTCACATGGATTACAGCGAGGGACACTTAGGAAAGGTGAGTATATGGATTTTTTATTTTATTCTTATTTTCACAGATTGACACTGCAGGAGCAGACACTACTACTCTCATCATTGTCCCTGCTGGTGCTGATCGCAGCACCAGCAGGGAATCTTGATGAGGGTAGCGTTCAGCACCCGGCGCTTGGGAACAGCGCTAACTGTACCGCTACTTCCCAAGCACTGGTAGGTGTCACATGGATGTCATCCATGTGCGATACGTGTTTACACGGACCCATTGACTTGAATGGGTCCATGTGATCCGTGTTGCTGGCCAAAAATAGACATGTCAGCGTGTGGAGCATGTGAATGGGTCTGTGTGTCAGTGTCTATGGTATGTGTGGAAACTGTCACCATTCGTACCGGACACACTGACGTCTGACAGAGGCCTAAAATGGGGTTGTGGAAAACCCCTTTAAGGAGTTAACAGCAGCTGGCGTAGCTCAGTTCCACCCACGACTGTGAGATACAGATCCAGGCTGTAACTGTGCCCCGACATTGACAGCTGTTCAGCATTAAGGCTCTTTCACATGTCCGGATATTACCAGTATTGGAAAAAACAGTACTAGAGATATCCGAGTAAGTGAGTACCTGTGTGGAATATGTGTGGAAACCGTGTGCTGCCCGTGTGCCGCATCAGGATCACACGTACCAACGCCTGGGAATTAGCGGTACAGTTAGTGCTGTTCCCAAGCATGGGGTGCTAGAGGCATCACTCATCATTGTCCTCTGCTTGCGCTGCAATCAGCACCAGCAGAGGACAATATTGAGAGTTGTATTGTGCCACCGTTGCGTCCAGCAAGTGTTAAAATAAGAATAAAATAAAAAAATCCTTATACTCACCGGTATCACGCTGTAATCCATCTGACCGACAGGCAACCGTATACACAGAGGAGCAGAGCAGAATGACTCGCTGCAGAGAGCGGACCCCTAACCTGCTCTGTCACTCAGTGAGCTCAGGGCAGATCAGAGTCCCGCTCGCTGCAGCAAGTCATTCTGCTCTGCTCTTTGGTGTGTGCGGTCGCCTGTCGGCCAGATGGATTACAGCGTTGGACACTGGATTTTTCCAATTTAAGATAGGTGAGTATAAGGATTTTTTAAATTTTATTCTTACCTTTACACTTGCTGAACACAACGGGGGCTAAATATAACTGTCAACATTATCCCATGCCCGTGCTGATCGCAGCACCGGCGGGGAACCATGATGAGGGCAGCGTTTAGCACCCGGCGCTTGGCAACAGAGCTAATTTTACACTGATTCCCATGCACCGGTACGTGTCACACGGATGACACACGGATGTCATCAGTGTGGGATGTTTTGCAGTCGGTGCGGTGTGTAAAGAACGAACATGTCAGCGTGTTTTGCACACGGACACACTTTCTGTGGAAACACACTGACATGTGCGCAGACCCATTCATTTGAATGTGTCAGTGGCTCCAGTACATGTGGCACCGTGCCCACACTTACTGGAGATACTGACGTGTGAAAGAGCCCTTAAAGCCGGCTTTCAGTAAGTGCTGGGGCGCAGTTACAGTGTACACGTACAGTAATAATGGCCCACGAGTCCCCAGCATCACTTATGTGATCGGCCGGTCATGTGACCACGTTTGCTATTTGCATGTGTTGACTACACTTTTTCTGCTTGTCTCAATTCTCTTCTATTGAAAGAAGCCAAACGTAACTAGTCGACATGTGCAAACAGCAAACGTGTGGTCACATGACCGCCCGATCACATAAGTGATGCTGGGGACTCATGACAGCAGTTTCACCGCACCCTGCCATGATTTACCAGTCTGCAGTCACATAGAGTGACTGCAGACTTTTATCCCAAGCCCAGACAACCCCTTTAATAAAAATAGTAATAATATAATAATAAGCTGCTCATTATGAAACAATTAGAGGGATTGTCTGGTCTTTAGCTACAAGTCTGCAGTGACCGCAGACTTGTGAATCCTCACATTGCACACACAGCACACTGTCAGGACTGTCCAGTGCGGGTCATGTGACCTCATGTATGCGATTTGCAATCACCTGGCCACATTTCACCTACACTGTTTCCGGTCTCCCTCAATACACTTGTATTGCATGAGGCCGCGCAGTTGGAATGTGGCCATGCACATGTAAATTGCATACTCGCCAATACGGGCAATGGTGAATCCTCACAGTGTGTGCAATGTAAGGGGTCACATGTCTGTAGCCACATAGAGTCAAGGCAGACTTGCAGATTTGTACCAGACAACCCCTTTAGACAGAGTGCAGCTTATGCCATGGTTACTGTATGGGGGCTGCTTATACTATCAGGCAGGGTCTTATTATAAGATCTAAGCTGTAAATATAATAAGCCCCCTACCTCCCCATCTCCACCCTCCCCAGACAGCAGCTATGATTGCACATAATCTCAGTACACAAGGCCCCAGGTGCCCCCAACCCCCACTACCCCAATTCAGCTCCCCCTATTCCCCTCACATCCACTCCACTCCCACAGTAACATTGTATGCTGCAATTCATAAAAAAAAACTAAATTGGCTCCAGCAGGACTTACATATGAGCCTGATGGTGATTGGTCTGGGCCAGGCACAGTCTAGGCACAATCTGTGCTGCAGCAGCTCAATAGGACCAAGAGTCCAGTTTGGACCAATCAGGGTGCTCATGGGGTGGAGCTAACTGCAGCACTGCCGGCCTGTAGAAGATCAGGACACGCCGGCTTGTTCAGCTCCTCAGCTGAGGCAGGGGAGCGAGGGACGCTGTGAAGCGGCTCCTCTTCGGCAGACTACAGGCACGTGAGTCACAACTTCTGAACAGACGCGCCTGCGCTGTGTATTCTGGGTCCTGCTCTGCGTGACGTAATGCAACAGGGCGGGCCCAGCATCATTTAAACAGCCTGCGGCCGTGGCCCGCTGCGGTGATAACATACATGCGATTGCGAATTATAATGGGGGCAATTCATGGGCCCCACCGGAGCCTCAGGCCCCGGGCGGTAGCCCAGATTGCCCTCATTACAATCTACCTATGGTGATAGTTGTATCATGCATATGGCGCACAGAACCTATATGACGGCACATGAAGTAACTGAATATGGTGCCTTTCTATAAACCGCATTATTAGGCAACATGATATAAATGTATACTCCAATTGAAAAAATACATCCATAATGCAACCTTAGGTACTCCACGTGGTATCATATGATGCCTCCATGGAATCACTACTGCTTCACAATGCATCTTAGCCATAGTGCATGATACCCTAAGGTGCTTCCATGAGGCAACCTAACATGGCAGTATTCTCCCTTAAACACAATGTTAGTAGGGTGCAATGACATCTGCCAAATGTAGCTCCATATGGTGCATCTATAAACAATGTGCCATGGAGTTGAAGTGTATATGGCACAATATCTTAAAAATGCAGCATTGGGCACCATAGGGTGTCTCCATATAATGATGAATCACCTGGAGTAAATGTCCACCACCTAGCTACATACAGTGCTCAGCATATATGAGTACGCCCCAATAGATTTGTCAGAAAACCTTTATTTTCCCTTAAGAACCCCCATTTTTTATGTGATACCGTACTACAAAATACTCCCACAAATCTTGGCCATTGATTGCAAATAAGATGTGTTATTTTGCATACACAAAAAGAGGGTGTTACGTAACAAAGAAAACCCCTTCCCATTTCATGTTGTCAGCAATGGTACCACATGGAAGAGAAATGTCACAAGACCTGAGAAAGAAAATCATTCCATTACACACGAAAGGTGAAGACTACAAGAAGATCAACAAAACTTGAAAAATGTAAGAAAGATGGAACTGAGAACATCTCACAGAGACTTCGAGGTGACCACGAAAGTTACCACCTAAACAGGAGCATCGTCTGATGAGAAGGGTTATCGACATGAAAGTTCACTGCAGTTAGCTAAAGAAGTAGAAAGCCAAACCAGGGTGAGTGTTTCCCATGACACAACATGGCGTACACTGATGAGGAACGACATGCATGCATGACGTCCATGAAGGAAACCTCTCATAAAGCCGATGCACAAAAAAGCCACATACAATTTGCAAGTGACCGGAACTGATGGCTTCAAAACTATATGATGTCACAAAGGTGAGGAGTACAAAGAAAAATGGCTGATTCCTACAGTGAGACCTAGTGGTGACAGTGTCCATATGTGGGGCTGCATGAGGTTCTGGTGTTGGTGGCTAAATGTCATTGATGGGATCATGAATTCACAGATGTACTGCTCTATAGTGAAAGGGAAGATGCCGCCATCACTCCGTGCCCTTGGTAGATTAGCACTTTTCCAACATGACAATGATACAAAACGACTGAGTGGTTGTATTATCTGTGCACTGTGTGGTTGTATTATCTGTGCACTGTGTGGTTGTATTATCTGTGCAATGTGAGGTTGTATTATCTGTGCACTGTGTGGTTGTATTATCTGTGCACTGTGTGGTTGTATTATCTGGTCACTGTGTGGTTGTATTATCTGTGCACTGTGTGGTTGTGTTATCTGGTCACTGTGTGGTTGTATTATCTGTGCACTGTGTAGTTGTGTTATCTGTGCACTGTGTGGTTGTGTTATCTGTGCACTGTGTGGTTGTATTATCTGTGCACTGTGTGGTTGTGTTATCTGTGCACTGTGTGGTTGTATTATCTGGGCACTGTGTGGTTGTGTTATCTTCGCAATGTGAGGTTGTATTATCTGGGCACTGTGTGGTTGTATTATCTGTGCACTGTGTGGTTGTATTATCTGTGCACTGTGTAGTTGTGTTATCTGTGCACTGTGTGGTTGTGTTATCTGTGCACTGTGTGGTTGTGTTATCTGGTCACTGTGTGGTTGTATTATCTGGTCACTGTGTGGTTGTATTATCTGTGCACTGTGTGGTTGTATTATCTGTGCACTGTGTAGTTGTATTATCTGTGCACTGTGTGGTTGTGTTATCTGTGCACTGTGTGGTTGTATTATCTGGTCACTGTGTGGTTGTATTATCTGTGCACTGTGTGGTTGTATTATCTGTGCACTGTGTGGTTGTATTATCTGTGCACTGTGTGGTGGTATTATCTGTGCACTGTGTAGTTGTGTTATCTGTGCACTGTGTGGTTGTGTTATCTGTGCACTGTGTGGTTGTGTTATCTGTGCACTGTGTGGTTGTGTTTTCTGTGCACTGTGTGGTTGTATTATCTGGGCACTGTGTGGTTGTGTTATCTGTGCACTGTGTGGTTGCATTATCTGTGCACTGTGTAGTTGTGTTATCTGTGCACTGTGTGGTTGTGTTATCTGTGCACTGTGTGGTTGTGTTATCTGTGCACTGTGTGGTTGTGTTATCTTTGCAATGTGAGGTTGTATTATCTGTGCACTGTGTGGTTGTATTATCTATGCACTGTGTGGTTGTATTATCTGGGCACTGTGTGGTTGTGTTATCTGTGCACTGTGCGGTTGTGTTATCTGGGCACTTTGTGGTTGTATTATCTGTGCACTGTGTGGTTGTGTTATCTGTGCACTGTGTGGTTGTGTTATCTGGGCACTGTGTGGTTGTATTATCTGGGCACTGTGTAGTTGTGTTATCTGTGCACTGTGTGGTTGTATTATCTGTGCACTGTGTGGTTGTATTATCTGTGCACTGTGTGGTTGTGTTATCTGTGCACTGTGTAGTTGTGTTATCTGTGCACTGTGTGGTTGTGTTATCTGTGCACTGTGTGGTTGTGTTATCTGTGCACTGTGTGGTTGTGTTATCTGGGCACTGTGTGGTTGTATTATCTGGGCACTGTGTGGTTGTGTTATCTGGGCACTGTGTGGTTGTATTATCAGTGCACTGTGTGGTTGTATTATCTGTGCACTGTGTAGTTGTATTATCTGGGCACTGTGTGGTTGTGTTATCTGTGCACTGTGTGGTTGTGTTATCTGTGCACTGTGTAGTTGTATTATCTGTGCACTGTGTGGTTGTATTATCTGTGCACTGTGTAGTTGTATTATCTGTGCACTGTGTGGTTGTATTATCTGTGCACTGTGTGGTTGTATTATCTGGGCACTGTGTAGTTGTATTATCTGTGCACTGTGTGGTTGTATTATCTGTGTACTGTGTAGTTGTATTATCTGTGCACTGTGTGGTTGTATTATCTGTGCACTGTGTGGTTGTATTATCTGTGCACTGTGTGGTTGTGTTATCTGTGCACTGTGTGGTTGTGTTATCTGGGCACTGTGTAGTTGTATTATCTGTGCACTGTGTGGTTGTGTTATCTGTGCACTGTGTGGTTGTATTATCTGTGCACTGTGTGGTTGTGTTTTCTGTGCACTGTGTGGTTGTGTTATCTGTGCACTGTGTGGTTGTGTTATCTGTGCACTGTGTGGTTGTGTTATCTGTGCACTGTGTAGTTGTATTATCTGTGCACTGTGTGGTTGTATTATCTGTGCACTGTGTAGTTGTATTATCTGTGCACTGTGTGGTTGTATTATCTGTGCACTGTGTGGTTGTATTATCTGGGCACTGTGTAGTTGTGTTATCTGTGCACTGTGTGGTTGTGTTATCTGTGCACTGTGTGGTTGTGTTATCTGGGCACGGTGTAGTTGTATTATCTGTGCACTGTGTGGTTGTGTTATCTGTGCACTGTGTGGTTGTATTATCTGTGCACTTTGTGGTTGTATTATTTGGGCATTGTATAGTTAAACTATTTGTGCAATGTATTGTATTATTTTGGCATTAGATGGTTGTGTTATCTAGGTACTGGTTTGTTGTAATATTTAAGCACTGCATGGTTATATTAATTGGGCACAATATGATTGTATTATTTGGGCACTGCACGGCTGTATTATTTGGGTACTATATGACTGTATTACTTCAGCACTGCATTATTGTATTATGTGGGTCCTATATGGTTGCATTATTTTGGTAATATATGGTTGTATCATTTGGGGACTGCATTGGTGTGTTATTTGGGCACTATATGACTGTATTATTGTAGTTCTATATGACTATTATTTGGGCACTATATGTCTGTATTACTTTGTCATTGCATTATTGTATTATTTGGGCCCTATATAATTGCATTATTTGGGCACTATATGATTGTATTGTTTGGACACTATATGATTGTATTATTTGGGCACTGCATTATTGTATTATTTCGGCACTCTTCAGTTGTATTATTTCAGCACTATATGGTTGTATTATTTGGACCCTGTATGGTTGCATTATTTGGGCCCTGTATGGTTGCATTATTTGGACCCTGTATGGTTGCATTATTTGGACCCTGTATGGTTGTATTATTTGGACCCTGTATGGTTGCATTATTTGGACCCTGTATGGTTGTATTATTTGGGCACTGTATGACTGTATTATTTCGGCACTATACGGTTGTATTATTTCGGCACTATACGATTGTATTATTTCGGCACTATATGGTTGTATTATTTTGGCACTATATGACTGTATTATTTAAGCACTATATGATTATATTATTTCAGCACTATATGGTTGTATTATTTGGGTACTGCATGGTACATCACAAGGGAAGGTATCAGAAGAACGTATAGAATGTACAGTACAGGGCTCTAACCAACCAAGATGAAAACTGGTCCTAAATGTCATCACTGTCTATATTATCTTTATGAACCAGAGGGATCAGGATGAACAGAACTCCCATAAAGCAAGTAAATGAATGTAATAAAGAAAAAAAAGAAAATATTCTCTGATTATTATCAGAAATCTGCATCTATGGGTTGTCATCATCGAAACCCCTCCCTCCAAAATGTATTATCGGGGGTATAATTAATAGAACCATCTGGATGATTGCGTTCTCTATTATCAGGTATTTGCTTGATGTAACGAGAGGAATTTAATTGGGCTAAATCGCTATCACTGCATAAAAAATAATTATAATTGCAAAAAATAACCAAATATCAGTCTGGCGAGCGTTCCCACTGAGGACTAATCCACGCCAATCACCCCCATCCTCCTCCCGTCATCGGAACCTCACATATTGTTTATTCCTTCATTACAGCGAGCGGCACAATCTACAAGTGTAAGATCTGTCGGGGGGTCCGCGTGAGTCACCGCGCCCCACATTAGACGCATGGAAGACTCCGCTAATAACACGCGGCCATGTCACAATCCGCTCCGCGCTCAGTGAGTCACCGCTCCTGACATTTCACAATCAGCCCTGGAATGACGCCGCACTCCTAACACTATGCAGCGGCAAATAATGTGGGACTCAATCAGTGATTACTGACTAATGCGGGACAGATAGCAAGGAAGAGAGCATCCGCTCAGAGCCGCAGCCATAAGGTTTACAAAGGACTGCTGGAAAATTCACCAAACTGACTTAAAGGGGGTGTCTATTTTTGCTAAAAGGGTTTTTTCACAAGTGCAAAGCTGTTGCAAAGGAGGTGGAGGGGCTACCTAACTATTTCACAGAGCAATGTATAATGTTATAGCGCCCCAGTAGGAATATAGTGAAAGTGCACCCTTCAGTTTCCCTGGTAATTATGGCTCATTTTGGGCACATGTTTTCAGCATAGGGAATAAATATAAGTCAATTTTCTTCTATTATATGACAAAGTATAAATATTTACAAGCAGTGGATAATTACAAATTGGTTGTGGGGACATCATACTGTGTGGGGGGATGTACTGTGAGGACATTATACTGTGTGTGGGGGAATGTACTGTGGAGACATCATACTGTGTGTGGGGGGAATGTACTGTGGGGTCATCATACTGTGTGTGGAGGAATGTACTGTGGGGACATCATACTGTGTGTGGAGGGAATATACTGTGGGGACATCATACTGTGTGTGGGGAATGTACTGTGGGGACATCATACTGTGTGTGGGGGGAATGTACTGTGGGGTCATCATACTGTGTGTGGAGGAATGTACTGTGGGGACATCATACTGTGTGTGGGGGAATGTACTGTGAGGACATCATACTGTGTGTGGAGGAATGTACTGTGGGGACATCATACTGTGTGTGGGGGAATGTACTGTGAGGACATCATACTGTGTGTGGGGGAATGTACTGTGGGGATATCATACTGTGTGTGGGGGAATGTACTGTGGGGACATCATACTGTGTGTGGAGGAATGTACTGTGGAGACATCATACTGTGTGTGGGGGAATGTACTGTGGGGACATCATACTGTGTGTGGAGGAATGTACTGTGGGGACATCATACTGTGTGTGAGGGAATGTACTGTGGGGACATCATACTGTGTGTGCGGGGAATGTACTGTGAGGACATCATACTGTGTGTGGGGGAATGTACTGTGGGGACATCATACTGTGTGTGGGGGAATGTACTGTGGGGACATCATACTGTGTGTGGGGGAATGTACTGTGGGGACATCATACTGTGTGTGGAGGAATGTACTGTGGGGACATCATACTGTGTGTGCGGGGAATGTACTGTGGGGACATCATACTGTGTGTGGAGGAATGTACTGTGGGGACATCATACTGTGTGTGAGGGAATGTACTGTGGGGACATCATACTGTGTGTGCGGGGAATGTACTGTGAGGACATCATACTGTGTGTGGGGGAATGTACTGTGGGGACATCATACTGTGTGTGGGGGAATGTACTGTGGGGACATCATACTGTGTGTGGGGGAATGTACTGTGGGGACATCATACTGTGTGTGGGGGGATGTACTGTGAGGACATCATACTGTGTGTGGGGGAATGTGCTGTGGGGACATCATACTGTGTGTGGAGGAATGCACTGTGGAGACATCATACTGTGTGTGGGGGAATGTACTGTGAGGACATCATACTGTGTGTGGGGGAATGTGCTGTGAGGACATCATACTGTGTGTGGAGGAATGTACTGTGGAGACATCATACTGTGTGTGGGGGAATGTACTGTGGGGTCATCATACTGTGTGTGGAGGGAATATACTGTGGGGACATCATACTGTGTGTGGGGAATGTACTGTGGGGACATCATACTGTGTGCGGGGGGAATGTACTGTGGGGTCATCATACTGTGTGTGGAGGAATGTACTGTGGGGATATCATACTGTGTGTGGGGGAATGTACTGTGGGGACATCATACTGTGTGTGGAGGAATGTACTGTGGAGATATCATACTGTGTGTGGGGGAATGTACTGTGGGGACATCATACTGTGTGTGGGGGAATGTACTGTGGAGACATCATACTGTGTGTGGGGGAATGTACTGTGGGGACATCATACTGTGTGTGGAGGAATGTACTGTGGAGACATCATACTGTATGTGGAGAATGTACTGTGGGGACATCATACTGTGTGTGGAGGAATGTACTGTGGGGACATCATACTGTGTGTGGAGGAATGTACTGTGGGGACATCATACTGTGTGTGGAGAATGTACTGTGGGGACATCATACTGTGTGTGGAGGAATGTACTGTGGGGACATCATACTGTGTGTGGGGGAATGTACTGTGGGGACATCATACTGTGTATGGAGGAATGTACTGTGGGAGCATCATACTGTGTGTGGGGGGAATGTACTGTGGGGAAATCATACTGTGTGTGGGGGAATGTACTGTGGGGATATCATACTGTGTGTGGGGAATGTACTGTGGGGTCATCATACTGTGTGTGGGGGAATGTACTGTGGGGACATCATACTGTGTGTGGGGGAATGTACTGTGGGGACATCATACTGTGTGTGGTGGGAATGTACTGTGGGGACATCATACTGTGTGTGGGGGGATGTACTGTGGGGACATCATACTGTGTGTGGGGGAATGTACTGTGGGGACATCATACTGTGTGTGGGGGAATGTACTGTGAGGACATCATACTGTGTGTGGGGGAATGTACTGTGGGGTCATCATACTGTGTGTGGGGGAATGTACTGTGAGGACATCATACTGTGTGTGAGGGAATGTACTGTGGGGACATCATATTGTGTGTGTGGGAATGTACTGTGGGGACATCATACTGTGTGTGGGAATGTATTGTGGGGACATCATACTGTGTGTGTGGGAATGTACTGTGGGGACATCATACTGTGTGTGTGGGAATGTACTGTGGAGATATCATACTGTGTGTGGGGGAATGTACTGTGGGGACATCATACTGTGTGTGGGGGAATGTACTGTGGAGATATCATACTGTGTGTGGGGGAATGTACTGTGGGGACATCATACTGTGTGTGGAGGAATGTACTGTGGGGACATCATACTGTGTGTGAGGGAATGTACTGTGGGGACATCATACTGTGTGTGGGGAATGTACTGTGGGGACATCATACTGTGTGTGGGGGAATGTACTGTGGGGACATCATACTGTGTATGGAGGAATGTACTGTGGGGGCATCATACTGTGCGTGGGGGAATGTACTGTGGGGACATCATACTGTGTGTGGAGGAATGTACTGTGGAGACATCATACTGTGTGTGGTGAATGTAGTGTGGGGACATCATACTGTGTGTGGGGAATGTACTGTGGGGTCATCATACTGTGTGTGGGGAATGTACTGTGGGGACATCATACTGTGTCTTGGGGAATGTACTGTGGGGACATCATACTGTGTGTGTGGAGAATGTACTGTGGGGACATCATACTGTGTGTGGGGGAATGTACTGTGGGGACATCATATTGTGTGTGGGGGAATGTACTGTGGGGACATCATACTGTGTGTGGGGGAATGTACTGTGGGGACATCATACTGTGTGTGGAGGAATGTACTGTGGGGACATCATACTGTGTGTGGGGGAATGTACTGTGGGGACATCATACTGTGTGTGGGGAATGTACAATGGGGACATCATACTGTGTGTGGGGGAATGTACTGTGCGGATATCATACTGTGTGTGGGGGAATGTACTGTGGGAACATCATACTGTGTGTGGGGGAATGTACTGTGGGGACATCATACTGTGTGTGGGGGAATGTACTGTGGGGACATCATACTGTGTGTGGGGAATGTACTATGGGGACATCATACTGTGTGTGGAGAATGTACTGTGGGGACATCATACTGTGTGTGGGGGAATGTACTGTGGGGACATCATACTGTGTGTGGGGAATGTACTATGGGGACATCATACTGTGTGTGGGGGAATGTACTTTGCGGATATCATACTGTGTGTGGGGGAATGTACTGTGGGGACATCATACTGTGTGTGTGGAGAATGTACTGTGGGGACATCATACTGTGTGTGGGGGAATGTACTGTGGGGACATCATATTGTGTGTGGGGGAATGTACTGTGGGGACATCATACTGTGTGTGGGGGAATGTACTGTGGGGACATCATACTGTGTGTGGAGGAATGTACTGTGGGGACATCATACTGTGTGTGGGGGAATGTACTGTGAGGACATCATACTGTGTGTGGAGGAATGTACTGTGGGGACATCATACTGTGTGTGGGGGAATGTACTGTGAGGACATCATACTGTGTGTGGGGGAATGTACTGTGGGGATATCATACTGTGTGTGGGGGAATGTACTGTGGGGACATCATACTGTGTGTGGAGGAATGTACTGTGGAGACATCATACTGTGTGTGGGGGAATGTACTGTGGGGACATCATACTGTGTGTGGAGGAATGTACTGTGGGGACATCATACTGTGTGTGAGGGAATGTACTGTGGGGACATCATACTGTGTGTGCGGGGAATGTACTGTGAGGACATCATACTGTGTGTGGGGGAATGTACTGTGGGGACATCATACTGTGTGTGGGGGAATGTACTGTGGGGACATCATACTGTGTGTGGGGGAATGTACTGTGG
The DNA here is from genome assembly GCF_046119375.1 of Phyllobates terribilis. Classification (NCBI taxonomy): domain Eukaryota; kingdom Metazoa; phylum Chordata; class Amphibia; order Anura; family Dendrobatidae; genus Phyllobates; species Phyllobates terribilis. Next base: position 789,991,982 of record NW_027362764.1, read on the forward strand.
GGACATCATACTGTGTGTGGAGGAATGTACTGTGGGGACATCATACTGTGTGTGCGGGGAATGTACTGTGGGGACATCATACTGTGTGTGGAGGAATGTACTGTGGGGACATCATACTGTGTGTGAGGGAATGTACTGTGGGGACATCATACTGTGTGTGCGGGGAATGTACTGTGAGGACATCATACTGTGTGTGGGGGAATGTACTGTGGGGACATCATACTGTGTGTGGGGGAATGTACTGTGGGGACATCATACTGTGTGTGGGGGAATGTACTGTGGGGACATCATACTGTGTGTGGGGGGATGTACTGTGAGGACATCATACTGTGTGTGGGGGAATGTGCTGTGGGGACATCATACTGTGTGTGGAGGAATGCACTGTGGAGACATCATACTGTGTGTGGGGGAATGTACTGTGAGGACATCATACTGTGTGTGGGGGAATGTGCTGTGAGGACATCATACTGTGTGTGGAGGAATGTACTGTGGAGACATCATACTGTGTGTGGGGGAATGTACTGTGGGGTCATCATACTGTGTGTGGAGGGAATATACTGTGGGGACATCATACTGTGTGTGGGGAATGTACTGTGGGGACATCATACTGTGTGCGGGGGGAATGTACTGTGGGGTCATCATACTGTGTGTGGAGGAATGTACTGTGGGGATATCATACTGTGTGTGGGGGAATGTACTGTGGGGACATCATACTGTGTGTGGAGGAATGTACTGTGGAGATATCATACTGTGTGTGGGGGAATGTACTGTGGGGACATCATACTGTGTGTGGGGGAATGTACTGTGGAGACATCATACTGTGTGTGGGGGAATGTACTGTGGGGACATCATACTGTGTGTGGAGGAATGTACTGTGGAGACATCATACTGTATGTGGAGAATGTACTGTGGGGACATCATACTGTGTGTGGAGGAATGTACTGTGGGGACATCATACTGTGTGTGGAGGAATGTACTGTGGGGACATCATACTGTGTGTGGAGAATGTACTGTGGGGACATCATACTGTGTGTGGAGGAATGTACTGTGGGGACATCATACTGTGTGTGGGGGAATGTACTGTGGGGACATCATACTGTGTATGGAGGAATGTACTGTGGGAGCATCATACTGTGTGTGGGGGGAATGTACTGTGGGGAAATCATACTGTGTGTGGGGGAATGTACTGTGGGGATATCATACTGTGTGTGGGGAATGTACTGTGGGGTCATCATACTGTGTGTGGGGGAATGTACTGTGGGGACATCATACTGTGTGTGGGGGAATGTACTGTGGGGACATCATACTGTGTGTGGTGGGAATGTACTGTGGGGACATCATACTGTGTGTGGGGGGATGTACTGTGGGGACATCATACTGTGTGTGGGGGAATGTACTGTGGGGACATCATACTGTGTGTGGGGGAATGTACTGTGAGGACATCATACTGTGTGTGGGGGAATGTACTGTGGGGTCATCATACTGTGTGTGGGGGAATGTACTGTGAGGACATCATACTGTGTGTGAGGGAATGTACTGTGGGGACATCATATTGTGTGTGTGGGAATGTACTGTGGGGACATCATACTGTGTGTGGGAATGTATTGTGGGGACATCATACTGTGTGTGTGGGAATGTACTGTGGGGACATCATACTGTGTGTGTGGGAATGTACTGTGGAGATATCATACTGTGTGTGGGGGAATGTACTGTGGGGACATCATACTGTGTGTGGGGGAATGTACTGTGGAGATATCATACTGTGTGTGGGGGAATGTACTGTGGGGACATCATACTGTGTGTGGAGGAATGTACTGTGGGGACATCATACTGTGTGTGAGGGAATGTACTGTGGGGACATCATACTGTGTGTGGGGAATGTACTGTGGGGACATCATACTGTGTGTGGGGGAATGTACTGTGGGGACATCATACTGTGTATGGAGGAATGTACTGTGGGGGCATCATACTGTGCGTGGGGGAATGTACTGTGGGGACATCATACTGTGTGTGGAGGAATGTACTGTGGAGACATCATACTGTGTGTGGTGAATGTAGTGTGGGGACATCATACTGTGTGTGGGGAATGTACTGTGGGGTCATCATACTGTGTGTGGGGAATGTACTGTGGGGACATCATACTGTGTCTTGGGGAATGTACTGTGGGGACATCATACTGTGTGTGTGGAGAATGTACTGTGGGGACATCATACTGTGTGTGGGGGAATGTACTGTGGGGACATCATATTGTGTGTGGGGGAATGTACTGTGGGGACATCATACTGTGTGTGGGGGAATGTACTGTGGGGACATCATACTGTGTGTGGAGGAATGTACTGTGGGGACATCATACTGTGTGTGGGGGAATGTACTGTGGGGACATCATACTGTGTGTGGGGAATGTACAATGGGGACATCATACTGTGTGTGGGGGAATGTACTGTGCGGATATCATACTGTGTGTGGGGGAATGTACTGTGGGAACATCATACTGTGTGTGGGGGAATGTACTGTGGGGACATCATACTGTGTGTGGGGGAATGTACTGTGGGGACATCATACTGTGTGTGGGGAATGTACTATGGGGACATCATACTGTGTGTGGAGAATGTACTGTGGGGACATCATACTGTGTGTGGGGGAATGTACTGTGGGGACATCATACTGTGTGTGGGGAATGTACTATGGGGACATCATACTGTGTGTGGGGGAATGTACTTTGCGGATATCATACTGTGTGTGGGGGAATGTACTGTGGGAACATCATACTGTGTGTGGGGGAATGTACTGTGGGGACATCATACTGTGTGTGGGGGAATGTACTGTGGGGGCATCATACTGTGTGTGGGGAATGTACTGTGGGGACATCATACTGTGTGTGGAGGAATGTACTGTGGGGACATCATACTGTGTGTGGAGGAATGTACTGTGGGGACATCATACTGTGTGTGGGGGAATGTACTGTGGGGACATCATACTGTGTGTGGGGAATGTACTGCAGGGACATCATACTGTGTGTGGGGAAATGTACTGTGGGGGCATCATACTGTGTGTGGGGGAATGTGCTGCAGGGACATCATACTGTGTGTGGGGGAATGTACTGTGGGGTCATTATACTGTTTGTGGGGGAATGTACTGTGGGGACATCATACTGTGTGTGGGGTAATGCACTGTGGGGAAATCATACTGTGTGTGGGGGAATGTACTGTGGGGGTATCATATGACGCGCCCCCTGGGCCAGTGCTGTAGGGGATACCCGGAGCCGGATCTCGATGGGGGTAGTAGTCCTTGTGGCGGTGACCCGGTCCGTGCCCAGGGTGTCAAACTAAGTGGCAGTCTATGGCAACAGATGTTAACTTGATTGTCGACTACGCCACCCGTTGAGTGCGGCTTTGAAGCCGCCGCTGCAGAGCAGTCCACTGAGGCCGGTGGTATATGTGCAGCAGTGATGGTATAATCCCCAACGGGAGGGGTATGGCCTCAGGGCAGAAGGTGTAGATGATGGGGGTTGTGAAGATGCAGAAGGGAAGACTCAGAGTCAGGAGATGCAGTTCAGGACTTTTACTTACTGGTGTTCTTTTGGTCACTCTGGCCTTGAGTGACCACCCGAGCCGTGCTGCGTCCACCAGGTCCTGGACTCGGCCAACCCCCAGGCAATTCTGGAGCGTGGTCCTGAGCTCCTTTCTGACTCTCCCTTCCTCTGGCCGTTCCCACCAGGGATCCACTTTTGGCCGGCTCCCTCGGGTCTCTTGGTGGTCAAGCCTCCTCTGGGCTCCCTGACCCTATGCTCGGTGTGCCTTTCTAGTGGATTTGGTGAGGGTCGTGGCAGATCCTGCCCACAACCTCCGGTTCCTGGTTAAGGTTCGTTTTGGCCTCTGCCAGCTTGGGTTCCGGTACCCTTGTGCGCCAACCCTTCACCCTTCTGTCCTTATTCTGGGATCTTGGGGTTCCTTCTTGTTTCCTCTCTGGGTCCTTCTCACTCCTCTCTCTCTCTCTCAGCAGGCTCTGTTCTGGAGCTGGGCCCAGCCGGAGCCACAGCTCCCTGTCAGCCCTCCTGGCTGAGCTCCTCTGCTCTGCTCCTCAGGCTAAACTCTGACCCTGTTCTAAGATGGTGCCCACCTTATATACTCCCTCTATGTGTGAGCTCAGGTGACCAGCACCCAATGAGCTCCTATCTTTACCCAGACTACTCCCCCTATCTGCCCCTACACTACTGGGATGTTCCACCCCCCTCCCACTCCAGCCAGGGACAGACGCTGTCGTACCTGCACATATACTGGTGGGAGTACCGTCGTTCTGTCCCCCGGAAATGGGATGTATGTAGTGCATGCAGCCTACTAGCTCAGTTCCACACTCCATCCTTACCCGGGAGTGGAATACCACACCTCTGGCTTGAGGTGTAATACCCCTGTAGCAGCCGAGTCCTCAGGGTGCTACATTCCCCCCTGGTAAATCACAGCACGTCCTCGGGCTGTAAAAGAATAAAAACATCACAAACATACAAATTTTTTTTTCAAAAACATCATAAACTTATAAAACATTATATATATCATCAGCATAAAACTTTTCATAGTAAACATTCTTGTTCCTCCGGCCACGGTGCAACTTGTGACCGGGTAAAGTGCAACAGTCTCTTCAAGAAAAACAGTTTTCCCATAAAACCAGTAGGGGGCGCCTTAGAAAGCGCAACTATATACAAGGAGAGGTATGGCCGCTCTCAGTCCTCGACCAGTGGGGAAAAGGGATGGCTGTTCACAGTCCTCAGCCTGTGGGGAGATGGGACACACTGGAACAGTTCACACTTGTCCCAACGGGGAACATATTTAAATTAGCAGCATGGCATATACCCTTACGGGTAACTATATACAGTTTCATTTACCATATTTTAGTAGCGGCGTCCTCCTGATGCTTCCTCCCTGTATTCTTCAGACCCGTTCAGGTCCTCTTGCTCCTCCTGACACCTCAGCTCTTTCTCTGTCAGTCGGTGTACATGAAGGGCATAGGGTCCTTTGGCACACTGGTGCCGGGTAAAGGTGACCTCATCACCCAGGTAAAGGTCACGACCTCTGTGTCCCTCCGGTAGGTGGGACTCGACATCTCTTCTGGTCACGAAGACGTCGCCGGGGGTGTGATGATCTCGAATGAAGCCCCAACCGTGCTGCAACTGGAATTTAATTACAGTCCCGGTGGCACGGGGACCGTAGGCTGCACGGGGGTTCCTCCTGGTCCGGCTCTTCTGTTCTGCACTTTTATTTGCAGCCGCTGCTCGCGGACCCGCCTCTCTCTTCTTTCTCGGTCAAAGGCTTCCAACTGCTGGCGGCAGCACTCTGCACGCTCCGCTGCAGCCGCCCGGGTCTCTTGAGTGAACCCGGTGAGGTCTCCTCCTGCGGGGTCCCACTCAAACTGCGCCTCCTCTAACGAGAGCGGGGTCATCTTGACGGGCGCCGGAGCCGGGATCAGGGGCTCATCCAGAGGTCTTTCTTTCCGGAGTCGGGGATGGTGGAACTCCGGTGGCCACACAAAGGGCTGCCCATCCGGGCAAGTGTGCTGGGCAAACAAGTCCTCACCCAGGTGCGGCACAGTGGAAGTTGAGGGCGCGGTGGTGGTAGCGGCGCCCAGGTTTACCAGGCCTTGCGACCAGGCTTGGGGCACCCTGAACGTAAAGGGCACCGTGAAGACGGCGGCGCCCGGGGTTACTTGACCTTGCGACCAGGCCGGTGACTCAGCAGAGGTAGAGGGCGCTGTTGGTACTGCGGCGCCCGGGGGTACTCGGCCTTGCGACCAGGCCGATGGCGCTTCCTGTTTGGTCGCACTCTGATTTGAGGCGCGTGACGTCACGGGGAGCGCAGCCGCGGCTTCTGTTTGAGGCCTAGTCGGGAGCGGTGACGGTGCAACGACGGACACGGCAGGGGAAATTTCGGGCTCTGCGACGGGGAGCTGGGGCAGGCTCACGGCTTCTCGGCTCGGGGTAGTGACGTCCCCTTTACCTGCCTCCGTTTCTTTAGCTCCTTCCTCGGCGTCGTCTCCGGCCTTGATTCCTCCTCCGCCATCCTCAGAGGCGGTCTGACTCCTCGTCTCGGGTGGCGTGCTTCGCTGGCGGGTTCCAGCCTGCTGGGCCATCTCTCTGCTCCATGCGGCCAGTACGTCCCGCTGCACTCGGGCCATCCTCTGAGCCAAGCCCTCCAGTGCGGTCTGTGCACGCTCCCGGTCTCGGGGGAGCTGTGCCAGGATCTCCACCAGGCCTTCTGGGGTTGTCGCTTGCAACAGGCTCCTGACCACTGGGTCGGTGCTGCCTGCCTCTCCCTCCATCTCCGGGTACGGCTCCTCCAGACTCCTCCAGGCTGCTCCCATCTTCTCTCTTTTGTTCTGTATACGCCCATACTGAGGGCGGTCCTGGGGCAACTTGGTGATTGTCAGTTCCAGGGGCAGACCCCCCACACTGATGGACATCTCAATCATTGCAGTCTCTGCTGGTGGGGGTGACGCGCCCCCTGGGCCAGTGCTGTTAGGGATACCCGGAGCCGGATCAGATGGGGGTTGTAGTCTCCGAGTGGCTGTGACCCGGTCCGTGCCCAGGGTGTCAAACTCAGTGTGTGGCAGTCCTTATAGATGTTACTAGATGTTCTTTTATGTCGACTACGCCACCCGTTGATTTGCGGTCAAAAGGCCGCCGCTGCAGCAGGGTCCGCTGAGGCTGTTGGTATGTGTGCAGCTTTGGTAGTATAACCCCCAACGGGAGGGGTATAGCCTCAGGGGGTCAGCCGTGGAGGATGGTGGTTGTGAAGGTGCAGCAAAGAGACTCAGAGGCATAAAATGCAGTTCCAGGGTTTTACTTACTGGTGTTGCTCGGGTCACTGTGTACAGCAGTGACCACCCGAGCCGTGCTGCGTCCACCAGGTCCTGGACTCGGTCAACTCCCAGGCAACTCCGGAGTGTGGTCCTGAGCTCCTTTCTGACTCTCCCTTCTTCTGGCCGTTCCCACCAGGGATCCACCTAAGTCCGGCTCCCTCGGGCCTCTTGTTGGTAAACCCTTGTCTCTGGGTTCCCTGACCCTATTCTTGGTTTGCCTTCCGGGTGGATTTAGTGGGTGGTCGTGGCAGATCCTGCCCACGACCTCCGGTCTCTGGCTGAGGATTAGTGCTGTGGCCTCCACCAGCTTGGGATCCGGTACCCTGTTGCCGACCCTTCACCCTATTAGCTCTTATTTTGGGATCTTGGGGTCCCCTCTGCGCCTCTGGGTCTCTCTTCCTTCTCCTCTGCTCTGCTTCTCAGGCTCTCAGACAGACTGACGTCTCACAGACTGACTGACCGACAACTGACTGACCCTGATCTAAGATGGTGCCCACCTTATATACTCCCTCTATGTGTGAGCTCAGGTGACCAGCACCCAATGAGCTCCTAGCTTTACCCAGGCTGCTCCCCCTATCTGCCCCTACACTACTGGGATGTTCCACCCCCCTCCCACTCCAGCCAGGAACAGACACTGTCGTACCTGCACATTTCTCTAGTGGGAGTACCATCGGTCTGTTCCTCGGAAATGGGATGTGTGTAGTGCATGAAGCCTACTAGCTCAGTTCCACACTCCATCCTTACCCGGGAGTGGAATATCACACCTCTGGGTTGAGGTGCAATACCCCTGTAGCAGCCGAATCCTCAGGGTGCTACAGGGGCGGTCTTCGTTTTTGGCGCCACTCTTGGTCCTGGCCCACGATGGGAGGTCGTCTCTTACCACCCTCTGGCACGCCCATAATGACGTCCGCTCTGCCAGGGCGGGAAACTGTCCAAGATGGCGGGAATCGCCTCCCAGTGGCGGGAAACTCTGTCGATGGCGGGAAAAAGCTGCAGATGGCGGGCAACCGGCGGGAACCGATCCGAGATGGCGTCCGATGGCGGGGACCCTAGGGAACCGGCGGGAGACTTCTTTTTGAGGTAAATGTGAACTTTTCTTCAGGCACGCAGTACCCGGTGGTTGCGGGCACGTGATCCTGCCGACTATGCCAAAAGTTGACGCGCCCCCTGGGCCAGTGCTGTAGGGGATACCCGGAGCCGGATCTCGATGGGGGTAGTAGTACTTGTGGCGGTGACCCGGTCCGTGCCCAGGGTGTCAAACTAAGTGGCAGTCTATGGCAACAGATGTTAACTTGATTGTCGACTACGCCACCCGTTGAGTGCGGCTTTGAAGCCGCCGCTGCAGAGCAGTCCACTGAGGCCGGTGGTATATGTGCAGCAGTGATGGTATAACCCCCAACGGGAGGGGTATGGCCTCAGGGCAGAAGGTGTAGATGATGGGGGTTGTGAAGATGCAGAAGGGAAGACTCAGAGTCAGGAGATGCAGTTCAGGGCTTTTACTTACTGGTGTTCTTTTGGTCACTCTGGCCTTGAGTGACCACCCGAGCCGTGCTGCGTCCACCAGGTCCTGGACTCGGCCAACCCCCAGGCAATTCTGGAGCGTGGTCCTGAGCTCCTTTCTGACTCTCCCTTCCTCTGGCCGTTCCCACCAGGGATCCACTTTTGGCCGGCTCCCTCGGGTCTCTTGGTGGTCAAGCCTCCTCTGGGCTCCCTGACCCTATGCTCGGTGTGCCTTTCTAGTGGATTTGGTGAGGGTCGTGGCAGATCCTGCCCACAACCTCCGGTTCCTGGTTAAGGTTCGTTTTGGCCTCTGCCAGCTTGGGTTCCGGTACCCTTGTGCGCCAACCCTTCACCCTTCTGTCCTTATTCTGGGATCTTGGGGTTCCTTCTTGTTTCCTCTCTGGGTCCTTCTCACTCCTCTCTCTCTCTCTCAGCAGGCTCTGTTCTGGAGCTGGGCCCAGCCGGAGCCACAGCTCCCTGTCAGCCCTCCTGGCTGAGCTCCTCTGCTCTGCTCCTCAGGCTAAACTCTGACCCTGTTCTAAGATGGTGCCCACCTTATATACTCCCTCTGTGTGAGCTCAGGTGACCAGCACCCAATGAGCTCCTATCTTTACCCAGACTACTCCCCCTATCTGCCCCTACACTACTGGGATGTTCCACCCCCCTCCCACTCCAGCCAGGGACAGACGCTGTTGTACCTGCACATATGCTGGTGGGAGTACCGTCGTTCTGTCCCCCGGAAATGGGATGTATGTAGTGCATGCAGCCTACTAGCTCAGTTCCACACTCCATCCTTACCCGGGAGTGGAATACCACACCTCTGGCTTGAGGTGTAATACCCCTGTAGCAGCCGAGTCCTCAGGGTGCTACACATACTGTGTGTAGGGGAATGTACTGTGAGGACATCATGTTGTGTGTGGGGGAATGTACTGTGAGGACATCATACTGTGTGGGGGGGAATGTACTGTGGGGACATCATACTGTGTGTGGGGATAATGTACTGTGGGGACATCACACTGTGTGTGGGGAGAATGTACTGTGGGGACATCATACTGTGTCTGGTGGAATGTACTGTTGGGACATCATACTGTGTGTGGGGGAATGAACTGTTGGGACATCATACTGTGTGTGGAGAATGTACTGTAGTGACATCATACTGTGTGTGGAGGAATGTACTGTGGGGACATCATACTGTGTGTGGGGGAATGTACTGTGAGGACATCATATTGTGTGTGGGGAATGTACTGTAGGGACATCATACTGTGTGTGGGGTGCATGTACTGTGTGGACATCATACTGTGTGGGTGGAATGTACTGTGGGGACATCATACTGTGTGGGTGGAATATACTGTGGGGACATCATACTGTGTGGGGGGAATGTACTGTGGGGACTTCATACTGTGTGTGGAGAATGTACTGTGAGGACATCATACTGTGTGGGGGAATGTACTGTGGAGACATCATACCGTGTAGGGGAATGTACTGTGGGGAAATCATACTGTGTGGGTGGAATATACTGTGGGGACATAATACTGTGTGGGGGGAATCTACTGTGGGGACTTCATACTGTGTGTGGGGGGAATGTACTGTGGGGACTTCATACTGTGTGTGGGGGAATGTACTGTGGGGACATCATACTGTGTGTGGGTGAATGTGCTGTGGGGACATCATACTGTGTGGGGGAATGTACTGTGGGGATATCATACTGTGTGTGGGGAATGTACTGTGAGGACATCATACTGTGTGTGGTGGAATGTACTGTGAGGACATCATACTGTGTGCGGAGGGAATGTACTGTGGGGACATCATACTGTGTGTGTGGGAATGTACTGCAGGGACATCATACTTTGTGTGGGGGAATGTACTGTGGGGACATTATACTGTTTGTGGGGGAATGTACTGTGGGGACATCATACTGTGTGTGGGGTAATGTACTGTGGGGAAATCATACTGTGTGTGGGGAAATGTACTGTGGGGGTATCATACTGTGTGTAGGGGAATGTACTGTGAGGACATCATGTTGTGTGTGGGGGAATGTACTGTGGGGACATCATACTGTGTGTGGGGAGAATGTACTGTGGTGACATCATACTGTGTGTGGGGAGAATGTACTGTGGGGACATCATACTGTGTGTGGGGGAATGTACTGTGAGGACAGCATACTGTGTGGGGGAATGTACTGTGGGGACATCATACTGTGTCTGGTGGAATGTACTGTTGGGACATCATACTGTGTGTGGGGGAATGAACTGTGGGGACATCATACTGTGTGGGTGGAATGTACTGTGGGAACATCATACTGTGTGGGTGGAATATACTGTGGGGACATCATACTGTGTGTGGGGGGAATGTACTGTGGGGACATCATACTGTGTGTGGGGGGAATGTACTGTGGGGACATCATACTGTGTGTGGGGGAATGTACTGTGGGGACATCATACTGTGTGTGGGTGAATGTGCTGTGGGGACATCATACTGTGTGGGGGAATGTACTGTGGGGACATCATACTGTGTGTGGGGGAATGTACTGTGAGGACATCATACTGTATGTTGGGGGAATGTACTATGGGGGCATCATACTATGTGTGTGGAACGGACTTTAGTCAATCATACTGTGTGTGGTGATCTCTGTAATCAGCGGTGACCAGCTCAGCACTGTTCAGCCGCATCCATCCTTAACGCCTCCTACCATACAGCAATTGAAGATCCTCATATCTGTTCGGGAGACCAGCTTCCCCAAGTACCCAACTTTCCCAGGAATAGATAAGTCCTTAAGGCTTGCTGTCATAGAAGGGGTATTTGTTAGAACCTTGCTGTTAGGTTTTTTTTCCTTTGCTGGTCACATGACCTTGTTGGCCTATTTAATCCTGCTCCGCCCTTCTGGCTTTGCTGGACTCCATTGTATATCTACTTTCTAGCTAGCCTGTGCTCTGTATCTAACTCTGTTAGTTTGCTTGGTCTACGGACCTCTATGTTCTATCTATTTTGTTTGTTCGTCTGTCTGCCACTATTTCTGTTAGGAGGTGTCCCATATTCCTCCCAGTCCTTAGTACTTGTAGGGATTCCCTCCCCACATCTATAGGTCTTCGTACAGACTAGATTAGGACTTTAGCAGGTCTGATCGCAGGATCAGGTTCCCTGTTACATCGTAGGGATTCAGCTGAGTCCTATAGTAGGGACAGATCTCCTCTCTTTCCTTAGCTTTGGTAGCAGAACATAACAGTAAGTCCAGCCTGCAAATTCTCTAAGGAAAGATTTTTTTTTTCTTTTTTTGTTCCATCATGGTGTCGGTTCAGGATTTGGCTAAACACCTGCAGGGACTCTCTCTGGAAGTGGCCGAGCTCCGTCAGCACGTGAGTAACTGTCCTGGAGCATATTTCTTGGAGCCTAAGGTATGTTTGCCGGATTTATTTTTTGGTGAACATCGAGAATTTTTTTCATTTAAAAATGCTTGCTTATTGTATTTTCGTTTGAGACCCAAGTCCTCTGGGGATGATTCCCAGCGCATAGGGTTTATAATGTCACTTTTGCGCAAAGAGCCTCAGGAGTGGGCCTTTTCTTTGCAACCTAGTGATACATGCTTCAGATCAGTGGATAGTTTTTTTTCTGCTTTAGGACTATTATATGATGATCCTGACCGTGTGGCATCAGCTGAGACTGAGTTGAGACGTTTAAAACAAGGATCAGGTAATGTCGAAAAATATTGTACTCATTTTCGTCGTTGGTCCACTCAAACAGGGTGGAACGATTCTGCTCTGAAAAGTCTATTTCTTGCTGGGCTCAGTGAAAGGGTTAAAGACCTGCTAATTGCTTATCCTACACCTGAGGATTTGCAACAGGCTATGCAATTAGCTATACGGGTGGATAGAAGACTGCGTGCTAGGGTTAATGAGAGCAAATCCTCTGCTATGTCAGTTTCTGGTTATGATAATGTGTGTACTAACAGTGATGAACCGATGGAGATTGGATCGGTGGCACCTCGCTCTCAAGAAAAAGACCGTCGTTTTTCGGAAGGCTTGTGTTTCTATTGCGGAAAATCTGGTCATTTGATTAAAGGCTGTGAGCTTCGTATGAAGAAAGAAAAAAAAATGGTCAGTCATGCCCGTATTGCCTGTTTAAATTCCAAGGGTATATTTTTAGCTGCTTCCACTATTGCTCAGGAAAAATTAATGGAATTTCGGGTGTTTGTTGATTGCGGGTCTACACTGAATGTAATTGATGGGGGATTCGTGGAAAAACTCAATTTAAAACCTGAACCTTTATCATCCCCCATTGCTGTGGTTTCTGTGGATGGCTCCCCTTTGAAGAATATTACTCTCAAGGTCAGTGAATTTCCTCTCACTATTAATGGTGTTCACCATGAGAAATTGGATTTGGTAGTTTTGAATAACTTGCCTTCTCCAGTAATATTGGGTTTGCCCTGGTTAAAATTTCACAATCCTGTACTGGATTGGTCTACCAGTGAAATTAAATCCTGGAGCCATAAATGTTATGACAAGTGTTGTAGCGGGCGTATTGCAGCTGTGGATAGGGGGGAATTGCCTGTTCCTATTCAGGATTTTTGGAGAGTTTTTTCTGAGAAGGAATCGCAGGTTTTGCCTCCCCATAGAGACTATGATTGTTCTATTGAATTTGTCCCTGGAGCGACTCTTCCTAAAAGTCGTTTATTTAACCTTACTATTCCTGAGAGGAAGGCTTTGGAGGAATACATACAGACAAGTTTGGCCGCCGGTCACATTAGGCCCTCTAAGTCTCCTGTGGCGGTTGGATTTTTTTTTGTAAAAAAAAAGGACGGCGGTTTACGTCCTTGTCTGGATTTTCGTGAGATTAACAAAATTACGGTACGCAATCCTTACCCACTGCCATTGATTCCTGATTTGTTTAACCAGTTATTGGGGGCCAAGTGGTTCTCTAAAATTGACCTTAAGGGGGCATACAATCTGTTGCGCATGAAGGAGGGTGATGAATGGAAGACTGCTTTTAACACTCCTGTGGGTCATTTTGAGAATCTGGTTATGCCTTTTGGTCTTACTAATGCTCCTGCATTTTTTCAGAATCTGATTAATGACATCCTTAGACCTTTGATCGGTAAAAATGTGGTTGTGTATTTGGATGACATTTTGATTTATTCGCCAGATCTGGAGTCTCATTGGCGGAGCGTGCGTGAGGTATTACAGTTATTAATGGACAATTCACTTTTTGCTAAGCTGGAGAAATGTGAGTTCGCTGTACAGAGAATTAGTTTTTTGGGCTACATTATCTCCAGCAAAGGTTTTGAGATGGATCCGGTTAAGGTTCAGGCTGTGCAGGAATGGCCTAGGCCTATTGGTTTGAAATCGATACAGAGGTTTTTGGGTTTCGCCAATTACTACAGAAAATTCATAAAAAATTTTTCTAGTATTGTCAAACCTCTGACTGATCTCACCAGGAAAGGTGCTGATGCGGTTCAGTGGTCTTCTGAGGCCATTGAAGCTTTTGTGTATCTCAAGGAGAGGTTCACCTCTGCTCCCATCCTTATGCAGCCTGATGTTACTAGGCCGTTTTTGGTTGAGGTTGATGCTTCCTCTGTGGGGGTTGGCGCAGTATTGTCTCAGGATAACGGGGATGGATTACATCCCTGTGCCTTTTTTTCAAAAAAATTTTCGGAGACTGAACTGAATTACGATATTGGTAATCGGGAATTATTGGCTATTAAACTCGCATTTGAACACTGGCGCCACTTCTTGGAAGGTGCGGAATTTCCCGTTCAGGTTCTTACGGATCATAAAAATCTGATATATCTTGATGCTGCCAAGCGCCTGAATGCCCGTCAGGCTAGGTGGGCACTGTTTTTCTCGCGGTTTAATTTCTCCGTTACTTACATCCCTGGTACTAAGAATGTTAAGGCGGATGCCTTGTGACGCGCCCCCTGGGACATATTCCTTTTTGAGGGGAATACCCGGCACCGGATCAGATGGGGGGGGTTGTAGTCTCCGAGCGGCTGTGACCCGGTCCCGTGCCCAGGGCGTCAAGCTCAGTGTGATGTGGCAGTTCTACAGATGTTACTAAAGTTCTTTTGTGTCGACTACGCCACCCGTTGTGATGCGGTCACTGTGGCCGCCGCTGCAGCAGGGTCCGCTGAGGCTGATAGTGGGTGCGCAGCTTGGTGGGATAACCCCCAACGGGAGGGGTATAGCCTCAGAGGGGACAGGCGCAGAGGATGGGGGTTGTGGTGGTGTAGTGCAGACGGCAGTGAAGACAGAGTCGGGTTGTGCAGTTAAGGGTGTTTACTTACTGCAGATGTTGTACTGGTCACTCCAGCTGCTAGTGACCACCCGAGCCGTGCTGCGTCCACCAGGTCCTGGATCCAGCCAACCCCCAAACAAGTCCGGAGCGTGGCCCTGAGCTCTCCCTCTGTCCTTTCTTCAGCCGTCCCCACCAGTGATCCACCTAGGTCCAGCTCCCTCGGGCCTTCTGTTGGGACACCCTTGGCCCTGGGTTCCCTGACCCTTCATGTGGTGTGCCTTCGGGGTGAATGTGGTGGGTGACCGTGACAGACACTGCCCACGGTCTCCGGTCTCTGGCTGGGGATTGTTTTTACCCCCACCAGCTTGGGTTCCGGTACCCTGATGCTGACTCCTCACCCGGTGCTCTGATTTGGGTTCTTGGGTCCCTTCTCTTCTGTGCTCTGGGTCTTTCTCTTTTCTCCTCTCTCACTCTGGGTCTTGGTCTTTCTTCTCTCCTCTCCTAACTTGTTTTCTGCAGCTGATCCTCTCTGCATCTGACTCTCTGCGTCTGACCCTGATCTTAGTTCGTGCCCACCTTATATATCCCTCTATGTGTGAGCTCAGGTGACCAGCACCCAATGAGCTCCTAACTTTACCCAGGCTGCTCCCCCTATCTGCCCCTACACTACATGGGATGTACCACCCCCCTCCCACTCCAGCCAGGAACAGACTCGGTCGTACCTGCACATTTCTAAGTGGGAGTACCGTCGGCCTGTTCCTCGGAAATGGGATGTGTGTAGTGCATGCAGCCTACCGAGCTCAGTTCCACTCTCCATCCTTACCCGGGAGTGGAATATCACACCTCTGGGTTGAGGTGCAATACCCCTGTAGCAGCCGAATCCTCAGGGTGCTACATTCCCCCCTGGTAAATCACAGCACGTCCTCGGGCTGTAAAGACAAAAACACCAAAACATACAAAATTTTTTTTTTTCATATAAACATATAAAACATATAAAAAACATTATATAAATAACATATCTTAGCAGATAAAACTTTCTCGTCGTCTCCTGTTTCCGGTTCCTCCTCCGGACACTGTGCACCGTGTGTCCGGGAAAAGTGCGACAGTCTCTTAGAAAATCTGGTTTTCTATAAAACCGGTAGGGGGCGCTTTAGGAAGCGCAACTATATACAGGGGAAGTTGGCCGCTCTCAGTCCTCGGCCAGGTAGAGGGAAGGGAATGGCTGCTCACAGTCCTCAGCCTGTAGGATGAAGGGGTTAACGGGCAAACAGTTCACTGGTCCCAACGGGGACTATTTTAGCAGCAACGGTTCACTGTGCCCTGACGGGCAACTATATACAGTCTCTATTCCCGTCCTCAACGACGGCTCCCTCCTGCTTTTTCTTAGTGATACGGTGTTGCTTCAGACCCGTCTGGGTCCTCTGGCTCCTCCTCCCCGTACCGCAACTCCTCCTCCGTCAAGCGGTGTACGTGGAGGGCGTAAGGTCCTTTGGCACACTTGTGCCGGGTGAAAGTGACCTCGTCTCCGACGTAGAGGTCACGGCCTTTGTGACCTTCCGGCAGGTGGGACTCGACGTCTCTGCGGGTCACAAAAACGTCACCGCGGTTGTTACGGTCCCGAATAAAGCCCCACCCATGCTGCGGGTTGAACTTTATCACCGTCCCGATGGTGCGGGGACAGTGCGCTGCACGGGGGTTCCTCCTAGTCCGGCTCTTCTGCTCCGCGCTCCGGATTTGGGCCTGTTGTTCTCTGACCCGCCTCTCCTCCCGTTCTCTCGTAAACTCTGCTAGCTGCTGACGACAACACTCAGTACGCTCAGCGGCGACTGCCCGAGTTTCCTGAGTGAACCCCATTAAATCTTCTCCGGTGGGGTCCCACTCAAACTGTGCTTCCGCTAGCGGGGGCGAGATCCGTGCCACGGGCTTCGGAGCCGGAATCAGGGGTTCATCCAGGGGTCTTAGTCTCTGCTGCCGTTCCAGCTCATGGTATCCTTCGGGCCAGATGAAGGGCCGCCCGTCCGGCCATGTGAGCTGGCTGAACAGGTCCTCCCCCAGGTGTGGCACCCTTGGTATTGCGGGCGCGGGCGCGGTGGTGGTGGCGCCCGGGTTGCCCAGGCCTTGCGGCCAGGCCTGGGGCACCTGGAAGGTGAAGGGCACCGTTAGGACGGCGGCGCCCTGGGCTACCTGGCCTTGCGGCCAGGCCGGAGGCTCCGCGGAGGTAGGGGGCGCTGTTGGTGATGCGGCGCCCGGGGGTACTAGGCCTTGCGACCAGGCTGGTGGTAATTCCTGCTTTGTCACGCTCCGGGTCGAGGCGCGTGACGTCACAGGGGTCGCTGCGGCAGCTTCCGGTCGGGGCCTAGTCCATAGCGGTGACATGGCGGCTACGGGCACAGCAGGGGGACTTTCGGGCTCTGCGACGGGGAGCTGGGGCAGGTGAGCGGTGTCACGGCTTGGGGTATAGGCGTCCCCTTTACCTGCCTCCATGCGTTCGGCTCCCTTCTCGGCGCCGTCTCCGGCCTTGGGTCCTCCCGCGTCATCCGTAGAGGCAGTTGGTGTCCTCTCCCAGGGGAGCATGCTCCGTGGACGGGTTCCAGCTTGCTGGGCCATCTCCCGGCTCCACTCCGCCAGTATCTCGCGCTGCACCCGGGCCATCCTCCTTGCGAGGCCCTCCAAGGCAGTTTGTGCACACTCCCGGTCTCGGGGGAGCTGCGCTAAGATCTCCGCTAGACCTAGCGGGGTTGTGGACTCTAGCAGGCTCCTGACCATCGGGTCGGTGCTGCTCTGCTCTGCTTCCGGCAGGCTCCTGGCCAGCGGGCCGGTGCTGCTCTGCCCTCCTTCCTCGGTCTCTAGCAGACTCCTGGCCAGCGGGCCGGTGCTGTTCTGCTTTCTCTCCATCTCCGGGTAAGCTCCTCCGCTACTCCTCTCCAGACTTCTTGTCTCCAGGTGCGCTCGCTCCAGACTGCTCCAAGCGACACCCATCTTTTCTCTTCTCTTTCGTCTCCTCCCACTTCGAGGGCGGTCCCGGGGCAACTCGGTGACTGTCAGCTCCAGGGGTAGTTCTTTCACGCTGACAGACACCTCCAGCATCACAGTCCCTGTTGGTGGGGGCGGTTTCCACTTTTGGCGCCATTTTCTGTCCCGGCCCACGATGGGAGGTGGCCTCTTGCCCTCCTTTGGCACGCCCATAATGGCGTCCGCTGCTCTTCCAAGGCGGGAAATCTGCGGTTTTGGCGGGAAGCGTCGCCCAGTGGCGGGAAACTCTGCAGATGGCGGGAACAAGTTGGAAATGGCGGACAATCGGCGGGAAACGACTGGTGATGGAGTCCGATGGCGTGGACCCTCCGGAACCGGCGGGAGACTTCTTTCTGAGGTAAACTTGCACTTTTCTTCAGGCACGCAGTACCCGGGTGTTGCGGGCACGTAATCCTGCCGACTACGCCAAAGTTGACGCGCCCCCTGGGACATATTCCTTTTTGAGGGGAATACCCGGCACCGGATCAGATGGGGGGGGTTGTAGTCTCCGAGCGGCTGTGACCCGGTCCCGTGCCCAGGGCGTCAAGCTCAGTGTGATGTGGCAGTTCTACAGATGTTACTAAAGTTCTTTTGTGTCGACTACGCCACCCGTTGTGATGCGGTCACTGTGGCCGCCGCTGCAGCAGGGTCCGCTGAGGCTGATAGTGGGTGCGCAGCTTGGTGGGATAACCCCCAACGGGAGGGGTATAGCCTCAGAGGGGACAGGCGCAGAGGATGGGGGTTGTGGTGGTGTAGTGCAGACGGCAGTGAAGACAGAGTCGGGTTGTGCAGTTAAGGGTGTTTACTTACTGCAGATGTTGTACTGGTCACTCCAGCTGCTAGTGACCACCCGAGCCGTGCTGCGTCCACCAGGTCCTGGATCCAGCCAACCCCCAAACAAGTCCGGAGCGTGGCCCTGAGCTCTCCCTCTGTCCTTTCTTCAGCCGTCCCCACCAGTGATCCACCTAGGTCCAGCTCCCTCGGGCCTTCTGTTGGGACACCCTTGGCCCTGGGTTCCCTGACCCTTCATGTGGTGTGCCTTCGGGGTGAATGTGGTGGGTGACCGTGACAGACACTGCCCACGGTCTCCGGTCTCTGGCTGGGGATTGTTTTTACCCCCACCAGCTTGGGTTCCGGTACCCTGATGCTGACTCCTCACCCGGTGCTCTGATTTGGGTTCTTGGGTCCCTTCTCTTCTGTGCTCTGGGTCTTTCTCTTTTCTCCTCTCTCACTCTGGGTCTTGGTCTTTCTTCTCTCCTCTCCTAACTTGTTTTCTGCAGCTGATCCTCTCTGCATCTGACTCTCTGCGTCTGACCCTGATCTTAGTTCGTGCCCACCTTATATATCCCTCTATGTGTGAGCTCAGGTGACCAGCACCCAATGAGCTCCTAACTTTACCCAGGCTGCTCCCCCTATCTGCCCCTACACTACATGGGATGTACCACCCCCCTCCCACTCCAGCCAGGAACAGACTCGGTCGTACCTGCACATTTCTAAGTGGGAGTACCGTCGGCCTGTTCCTCGGAAATGGGATGTGTGTAGTGCATGCAGCCTACCGAGCTCAGTTCCACTCTCCATCCTTACCCGGGAGTGGAATATCACACCTCTGGGTTGAGGTGCAATACCCCTGTAGCAGCCGAATCCTCAGGGTGCTACATTCCCCCCTGGTAAATCACAGCACGTCCTCGGGCTGTAAAGACAAAAACACCAAAACATACAAAATTTTTTTTTTTCATATAAACATATAAAACATATAAAAAACATTATATAAATAACATATCTTAGCAGATAAAACTTTCTCGTCGTCTCCTGTTTCCGGTTCCTCCTCCGGACACTGTGCACCGTGTGTCCGGGAAAAGTGCGACAGTCTCTTAGAAAATCTGGTTTTCTATAAAACCGGTAGGGGGCGCTTTAGGAAGCGCAACTATATACAGGGGAAGTTGGCCGCTCTCAGTCCTCGGCCAGGTAGAGGGAAGGGAATGGCTGCTCACAGTCCTCAGCCTGTAGGATGAAGGGGTTAACGGGCAAACAGTTCACTGGTCCCAACGGGGACTATTTTAGCAGCAACGGTTCACTGTGCCCCGACGGGCAACTATATACAGTCTCTATTCCCGTCCTCAACGACGGCTCCCTCCTGCTTTTTCTTAGTGATACGGTGTTGCTTCAGACCCGTCCGGGTCCTCTGGCTCCTCCTCCCCGTACCGCAACTCCTCCTCCGTCAAGCGGTGTACGTGGAGGGCGTAAGGTCCTTTGGCACACTTGTGCCGGGTGAAAGTGACCTCGTCTCCGACGTAGAGGTCACGGCCTTTGTGACCTTCCGGCAGGTGGGACTCGACGTCTCTGCGGGTCACAAAAACGTCACCGCGGTTGTTACGGTCCCGAATAAAGCCCCACCCATGCTGCGGGTTGAACTTTATCACCGTCCCGATGGTGCGGGGACAGTGCGCTGCACGGGGGTTCCTCCTAGTCCGGCTCTTCTGCTCCGCGCTCCGGATTTGGGCCTGTTGTTCTCTGACCCGCCTCTCCTCCCGTTCTCTCGTAAACTCTGCTAGCTGCTGACGACAACACTCAGTACGCTCAGCGGCGACTGCCCGAGTTTCCTGAGTGAACCCCATTAAATCTTCTCCGGTGGGGTCCCACTCAAACTGTGCTTCCGCTAGCGGGGGCGAGATCCGTGCCACGGGCTTCGGAGCCGGAATCAGGGGTTCATCCAGGGGTCTTAGTCTCTGCTGCCGTTCCAGCTCATGGTATCCTTCGGGCCAGATGAAGGGCCGCCCGTCCGGCCATGTGAGCTGGCTGAACAGGTCCTCCCCCAGGTGTGGCACCCTTGGTATTGCGGGCGCGGGCGCGGTGGTGGTGGCGCCCGGGTTGCCCAGGCCTTGCGGCCAGGCCTGGGGCACCTGGAAGGTGAAGGGCACCGTTAGGACGGCGGCGCCCTGGGCTACCTGGCCTTGCGGCCAGGCCGGAGGCTCCGCGGAGGTAGGGGGCGCTGTTGGTGATGCGGCGCCCGGGGGTACTAGGCCTTGCGACCAGGCTGGTGGTAATTCCTGCTTTGTCACGCTCCGGGTCGAGGCGCGTGACGTCACAGGGGTCGCTGCGGCAGCTTCCGGTCGGGGCCTAGTCCATAGCGGTGACATGGCGGCTACGGGCACAGCAGGGGGACTTTCGGGCTCTGCGACGGGGAGCTGGGGCAGGTGAGCGGTGTCACGGCTTGGGGTATAGGCGTCCCCTTTACCTGCCTCCATGCGTTCGGCTCCCTTCTCGGCGCCGTCTCCGGCCTTGGGTCCTCCCGCGTCATCCGTAGAGGCAGTTGGTGTCCTCTCCCAGGGGAGCATGCTCCGTGGACGGGTTCCAGCTTGCTGGGCCATCTCCCGGCTCCACTCCGCCAGTATCTCGCGCTGCACCCGGGCCATCCTCCTTGCGAGGCCCTCCAAGGCAGTTTGTGCACACTCCCGGTCTCGGGGGAGCTGCGCTAAGATCTCCGCTAGACCTAGCGGGGTTGTGGACTCTAGCAGGCTCCTGACCATCGGGTCGGTGCTGCTCTGCTCTGCTTCCGGCAGGCTCCTGGCCAGCGGGCCGGTGCTGCTCTGCCCTCCTTCCTCGGTCTCTAGCAGACTCCTGGCCAGCGGGCCGGTGCTGTTCTGCTTTCTCTCCATCTCCGGGTAAGCTCCTCCGCTACTCCTCTCCAGACTTCTTGTCTCCAGGTGCGCTCGCTCCAGACTGCTCCAAGCGACACCCATCTTTTCTCTTCTCTTTCGTCTCCTCCCACTTCGAGGGCGGTCCCGGGGCAACTCGGTGACTGTCAGCTCCAGGGGTAGTTCTTTCACGCTGACAGACACCTCCAGCATCACAGTCCCTGTTGGTGGGGGCGGTTTCCACTTTTGGCGCCATTTTCTGTCCCGGCCCACGATGGGAGGTGGCCTCTTGCCCTCCTTTGGCACGCCCATAATGGCGTCCGCTGCTCTTCCAAGGCGGGAAATCTGCGGTTTTGGCGGGAAGCGTCGCCCAGTGGCGGGAAACTCTGCAGATGGCGGGAACAAGTTGGAAATGGCGGACAATCGGCGGGAAACGACTGGTGATGGAGTCCGATGGCGTGGACCCTCCGGAACCGGCGGGAGACTTCTTTCTGAGGTAAACTTGCACTTTTCTTCAGGCACGCAGTACCCGGGTGTTGCGGGCACGTAATCCTGCCGACTACGCCAAAGTTGACGCGCCCCCTGGGACATATTCCTTTTTGAGGGGAATACCCGGCACCGGATCAGATGGGGGGGGTTGTAGTCTCCGAGCGGCTGTGACCCGGTCCCGTGCCCAGGGCGTCAAGCTCAGTGTGATGTGGCAGTTCTACAGATGTTACTAAAGTTCTTTTGTGTCGACTACGCCACCCGTTGTGATGCGGTCACTGTGGCCGCCGCTGCAGCAGGGTCCGCTGAGGCTGATAGTGGGTGCGCAGCTTGGTGGGATAACCCCCAACGGGAGGGGTATAGCCTCAGAGGGGACAGGCGCAGAGGATGGGGGTTGTGGTGGTGTAGTGCAGACGGCAGTGAAGACAGAGTCGGGTTGTGCAGTTAAGGGTGTTTACTTACTGCAGATGTTGTACTGGTCACTCCAGCTGCTAGTGACCACCCGAGCCGTGCTGCGTCCACCAGGTCCTGGATCCAGCCAACCCCCAAACAAGTCCGGAGCGTGGCCCTGAGCTCTCCCTCTGTCCTTTCTTCAGCCGTCCCCACCAGTGATCCACCTAGGTCCAGCTCCCTCGGGCCTTCTGTTGGGACACCCTTGGCCCTGGGTTCCCTGACCCTTCATGTGGTGTGCCTTCGGGGTGAATGTGGTGGGTGACCGTGACAGACACTGCCCACGGTCTCCGGTCTCTGGCTGGGGATTGTTTTTACCCCCACCAGCTTGGGTTCCGGTACCCTGATGCTGACTCCTCACCCGGTGCTCTGATTTGGGTTCTTGGGTCCCTTCTCTTCTGTGCTCTGGGTCTTTCTCTTTTCTCCTCTCTCACTCTGGGTCTTGGTCTTTCTTCTCTCCTCTCCTAACTTGTTTTCTGCAGCTGATCCTCTCTGCATCTGACTCTCTGCGTCTGACCCTGATCTTAGTTCGTGCCCACCTTATATATCCCTCTATGTGTGAGCTCAGGTGACCAGCACCCAATGAGCTCCTAACTTTACCCAGGCTGCTCCCCCTATCTGCCCCTACACTACATGGGATGTACCACCCCCCTCCCACTCCAGCCAGGAACAGACTCGGTCGTACCTGCACATTTCTAAGTGGGAGTACCGTCGGCCTGTTCCTCGGAAATGGGATGTGTGTAGTGCATGCAGCCTACCGAGCTCAGTTCCACTCTCCATCCTTACCCGGGAGTGGAATATCACACCTCTGGGTTGAGGTGCAATACCCCTGTAGCAGCCGAATCCTCAGGGTGCTACACTTGTCTCGCAGTTTTTCTCCCATAGTCGGTGCTGAGAAAGAGGAAAACATTTTACAAGAAGGTGTTGTGATAGCTGCTTTAGACTCCGTTTTGGAAGATGAGATTCTTAAAGCTCAGGAGAATGCCCCATCTAACACTCCTCATGGGAGGTTGTTTGTGCCTGAGACCTTTAGGAGAGATTTGTTTGTTGAGTGTCACGAATCTCGGTTGGCAGGTCATCCCGGAATCTCTGAGACCAAGAGACTGGTGGGTCGCAGTTTTTGGTGGCCTGGATGGCAGAAGGAAGTCATTAAGTGGGTGCGCCAATGTACTATATGTGCTAGATCTAAGTCCTCACATACTCCTGCTGCGGGGTTGCTTTGTCCTTTGGACGTCCCCAGTGCTCCTTGGACACATTTGGCTATGGACTTTATAACTGACCTTCCCCCCTCTGAGGGTTTTACTGTCATCTGGGTGATCGTGGACCGTTTTAGCAAGATGTGTCACTTGGTTCCCTTCGTCAAACTGCCCTGCGCTAAAACTCTCGCTAAGGCCTTTGTCAAGGAAATTGTCAGACTTCATGGCGTTCCTACTGACATTGTTTCTGATAGGGGTCCTCAGTTCGTGGCTCGTTTTTGGCGTGCCTTTTGTGACAGGTTGGGAATTCATTTGTCGTTTTCGTCCGGATATCATCCTGAATCTAATGGCCAGACAGAAAGGAAAAACCAGGATGTTGAGCAGTTCTTGCGTTGTTTTGTGGCAGACAATCAAGAGGGGTGGTCTGAGTTTCTGCCACTTGCCGAATTTGCTCTGAACAATCATACATCTTCTTCTGCTGGTTGTTCGCCTTTTTTTTGTTGTTCTGGGAGACATCCGTCGTTTGGGTCGTTCTCCAAGTTGGGATCTGCCGTGCCTGAGGAGGAGAATTTTTCCGGTGATTTGGAAAGAGTTTGGACGGATGTGCGTGGTAATCTTCAGGAGGCCAACAGAAAATCTAAAGACTACTTTGATAGGAAACGACAGGAGGTTTTGTTCGCTGTTGGTGACATGGTTTGGTTGTCCTCTAGGAATCTGCGGTTGAGGATTCCTTCTAAGAAATTGGGTCCCAAGTTTGTAGGGCCCTTTAAGGTGCTTCAGGTTGTCAACCAATCTGCTGTTAGGTTGGAGGTTCCTACCTCCTGGAGAATTAATCCGGTCTTTCATGTCTCTCTGTTAAAAAAAGCTGTTGTGTCGGATGGTGACGCCTCTGCCTCTGTTCCTCCGGTGGTGGAGGACGGGGAATATGAAATTTCTCGCATCCTTGACTCTACACGGTATAGAGGTAGTTTGCAGTATCTTGTGGCCTGGAAAGGTTTCGGACCCGAGGATAACTCTTGGGTGAGGTCAGATGATGTTTCCGCGTCCAGACTTATCAGAGCGTTTCACAGGAGATTTCCTGATAAGCCTGGTTCTAGGGGATCCGGAGGATCCTCTTAGAAGGGGGGGTACTGTTAGAACCTTGCTGTTAGGTTTTTTTTCCTTTGCTGGTCACATGACCTTGTTGGCCTATTTAATCCTGCTCCGCCCTTCTGGCTTTGCTGGACTTCATTGTATATCTACTTTCTAGCTAGCCTGTGCTCTGTATCTAACTCTGTTAGTTTGCTTGGTCTACGGACCTCTATGTTCTATCTATTTTGTTTGTTCGTCTGTCTGCCACTATTTCTGTTAGGAGGTGTCCCATATTCCTCCCAGTCCTTAGTACTTGTAGGGATTCCCTCCCCACATCTATAGGTCTTCGTACAGACTAGATTAGGACTTTAGCAGGTCTGATCGCAGGATCAGGTTCCCTGTTACATCGTAGGGATTCAGCTGAGTCTTATAATAGGGACAGATCTCCTCTCTTTCCTTAGCTTTGGTAGCAGAACATAACAGTATTACAGGGAGGTGTAATTGACTCGCCCCCTGGGCCGTGGGGCACTCGGAACCGGGCAATAGGGAGACGATGGGGGTAGTAGTGGCGACCCGGTCCCGTGGCTCAGGGTGGTCAGACCAGTGGCAGTTTTTTAGATGTTTTAGATAATGTCCGACTACGCCACCCGTGGATTGCGGTTATTAGGAACCGCCGCTGCAGGGCAGACCGCTGGGGCCGATGATGTATGCAGCTGGGATGGTGTGACTCCCCACGGGAACAGTGCGGCCCCAGGGCAGTGTAGTGGATGGTGGGAGTGATGGTGGTGAGAGTCCCCGTGCTGATAGTGCTGGAGGAGCGAAAGAGCACACAGAAAACGTACTGCAGTCCAATGTCTTTTACTCACAGTTCAGGTACTCCGGGTCACTTCTGTACACGTAGTGACCGCCCGAGCCGTGCTGCGTCCACCAGGTGTGGGGCTCGGTCAACTCCCAGGCAGTTCAGGAGCATGGCACAGGACCCCCTTTAATCCTTTCTCTGGCCTGCCTCACCAGTGACCCACTTTTGTCCAGCTGCCGCGGACTTGTGCGGTTAAACGTGGGCCCCGTCCTCCGCTGTCCTATATGGTGCCTTCCTAGCAGGTTTGATGAGGTGTCGCACCAATAAATGATCACGACGACCGGTCTTTGGCTGAGGGTAGTTTCTCCTCCACCAACTTGGGATCCGGTACCCTTAATCTGCCTGACCCTTCACCCTGGATTCTCGTGGGTTCTTAGGGTCCCTTCCACCTTCTTGTTCCTGAGCCCTTCTGTTTCTCGGTCTCTCCTTCTCTTTCTCTGTTCCTTTCTGTTCCTTTCTCGTGGAGCTGGGATGAGACTTAATCACAGCTCCCTTTCACCTCCTCTCTCTCTCTTCTCTTGCCTCTCTCTAGGCCCGCTCCTGAGCCGAGCTCCTACAGAGCCTCCACTCCCGGTCTTCTCCTCTGACCGAACGAACCTAGATCTAAGATGGTGCCCACCTTTTATACCTCCCTCTGACCATGAGCCCAGGTGACCAGCAACCAATGGGCTCCTTCCTATGCTCAGGAACCAACCCCTATCTGCCCCTACAGCACTGGGTGTTCCACCCCCCTCCCCACTCCAGGCAGGGACATAGTCGGTCATGCCTGCACTTCTGTCTAGTGGGAGCACCGTTGAGCTGTCCCTCGGAAATGGGGTGTGTGTGCTGTATGCAGCTAACTGAGTCCTGGTCCATACTCCATCCTTACCTGGGAATGGAATATCACACCTCTGGTCTGAAGTGCAATACCCCTGTAGCGGCCGAACCCTTGGGGCGCTACATTCCCCCCTGGTAAAGCACAGCATGTCCTCGGGCTGGAAAAAAGCAAAAACAGTTAACTACAGGACATGCAAACTTTTTAAAACTTTTCACATCAGAAAACAGGCAACATGGTTCAATTCCCTTTATGGGAAACGCTTTTCTTTTCTTGTCACACTATTATAAAACACAGACTAATACTTCTGGAACTCTTTTGACATATAAACACTATTAGAAAACATTTACATTACTATCTAGCAGCATATAAAAACTTTTCATATAAAACATTTGCAGGAAAACATTTTTACAACACATTCTTGGATCCTGACGGCGGTGCAACTTGCGACCAGGTGTGCACTCTTCTTGTAAGTGCAGGAACTTTGGCAAACTTGTAAACACGAGGGACTTGCTGTCCCGAGGTAGACGTGGAAGTATTTTTATAAAACCAGTAGGGGGCGCTTTAGGAAGCGCAACTATATACAAGGGATTGACCACTCTCAGTCCTCGGCCAGTTTTGGGAAGGGAATGGGTGCTCACAGTCCTCAGCCTGTTAGGGGAAGAGGGATGGCTGCTCTCAGTCCTCAGCCAGGTTGCTTAGGGGATAGGGCAACAGTCACACAGTCCTATATCAGTCCCAACGGGGACCACACTCATTTTGAAACAGTCCCACACAGTTCTCTGTACCCTGATGGGTAACTATTTACATTGGCGCTTCTTCTTACTCTCTATCGTCGTTCTTCATATGCTCCTTGCTCCTCCTCGTCATTTTCAGGCCCATCCGGGTCCTCTTGGTACTCAACGTCTGAGTAGGGCTGTTCCTCCTCCTCTACTACTCTGTGGACGTGGAGGGCGTACCATCCCTTCACGCCTTGGTGTCGGGTGTAAGACACCACATCACCTGGAAATAGATCACGCCCTCGATGGCCTTCCGGCAGGTGGCTCTCCACATCTCTCCTCGTCACGAATACATCGCTGATGGTCTCAGGGTTTCGAATGAAACCCCAGCCGCGCTCCATCTGGAACTTCACAACAGTTCCGGTGACTCGGGGACTGCGGGCAGTTCGGGGATCTCGCCGGGCCTTCATTTTCTGCTCCGCGCTCTGGACCTGCAGCTTCTCTTGTTTCACCCGCCGCTCTCGCTGCTCCCTCTCAAACATTTCCAGCTGTTGGCGGCAGGCCTCCCGCCGTTCGGCTGCGCCCGCTCGTGTTTCCCTTGTGAACCCCATTAGGTCCTCCCCGGTGGGGTCCCATTCAAACTGGGCGTCCTCCAATGGCAGTTGGGGGATTTCCCGAGGCGCCGGAGCAGGTATGAGGGGCTCAGATGGTACTTCAACCTCTGCGGGCGGGCTCCTCCGGAAGCGGGGGTTAACATACTCGGGGGGCCAGATAAAAGGAAGCCCATCCGGACTGGTATGTTGGGCGAAGAGATCTGCGCCCAGCGGTAGTACTGCAGAGGCAGGGGGCGCGAGTGGGTTGGCGGCGCCCGGGGGCACGTGGCCTTGCGACCAGGCCCGTGCTGGTCGTTTCCTAGTTGCTCCCAGGGGTGGTACAGCGGGGGCATGGGGTTCCGTCGGGGCAGCGGCGCCCGGGGGCGCTAGGCCTTGTGGCCCGGCCTGCGATGGCGGTTGGCTGAGCACGCCCGGGGTCAGAGGGCACGGCTTGGGGCGGGGCTCATTGGCAGCGTCGACGGCCTGGGGGCCGGTTGATGGCGGTGGAGGCACAGTGTCGACGGCGGGTCCAGGTGCGTTGGGCTCCGCAACGGGGTGCAGGGGCAGGTCGGCGGCCCCAGGGTTCGGGGTAGGGGCGTCTCCGTTACTTGCCTCTGCTGTCGCGGCCTCCTCCGCAGCGTCGTCTTCAGCCTCCGCTCCCTCTTCACTGCCCTCGGTGGCTGGTGTGCCGCTGGATGTCGTTGGCGCCTCCCGCTGCAGGGTCACAGCCCGCTGGGCCACTTCTTCTTTCCACCCGGCGATCACGTCCTGCTGCGCCCGGACCATCCTCCGGTCCAGCTCCTCCAGCGCCGCCCGCTTATACTCGGGGTCCTCCTTGGGGAGATGGGCTAGCAGCTCGGTGAGGCTGCATGATGGCGTAGCTTGCAGCAGGCCCCTTGCCAAAGTACTGGAGCTGATTTCTTTCTCCATCTCCGGGTGCGGCCTGGCCAAACTGATCCAGACCACCCCCTGCCCCGCAGTTTTCTTCTCTTTCCGCCCCCATGGGGGGTGGTCTTGGGGCATTCTGCTGACAATCACTCTCAGGGGCAGCCCCCCCACGTTGACGGACACTTCTACCGCCGTGCTCATGGTTGTTGGGGGCGGGCTTCCTCTTTGGCGCCATTCTGGGACCCGGCCCAAGATGGGAGGTGGCCTCCTGTGGTCTTTTGGCGCGCACATTATGGCGCTCGTTCTTCTGGGGTGGGCACCATCTTTAGTACAAGGAAACAGTGTCTTTTCAGGCGCGCAGTACCCGTGGTTAGCAGGCACGAAATCCTGCCGACTACGCCAAAGCTGACTCGCCCCCTGGGCCATGGGGCACTCGGAACCGGGCAATAGGGAGACGATGGGGGTAATAGTGGCGACCCGGTCCCGTGGCTCAGGGTGGTCAGACCAGTGGCAGTCTTTTAGATGTTTTAGATAATGTCCGACTACGCCACCCGTGGATTGCGGTTTATTAGGAACCGCCGCTGCAGGGCAGACCGCTGGGGCCGATGATGTATGCAGCTGGGATGGTGTGACTCCCCACGGGAAGAGTGCGGCCCCAGGGCAGTGTAGTGGATGGTGGGAGTGATGGTGGTGAGAGTCCCCGTGCTGATAGTGCTGGAGGAGCGAAAGAGCACACAGACAACGTACTGCAGTCCAATGTCTTTTACTTACAGTTCAGGTACTCCGGGTCACTTCTGTACACGTAGTAACCGCCCGAGCCGTGCTGCGTCCACCAGGTGTGGGGCTCGGTCAACTCCCAGGCAGTTCAGGAGCATGGCACAGGACCCCCTTTAATCCTTTCTCTGGCCTGCCTCACCAGTGACCCACTTTTGTCCAGCTGCCGCGGACTTGTGCAGTTAAACGTGGGCCCCGTCCTCCACTGTCCTATATGGTGCCTTCCTAGCAGGTTTGATGAGGTGTCGCACCAATAAATGATCACGACGACCGGTCTTTGGCTGAGGGTAGTTTCTCCTCCACCAACTTGGGATCCGGTACCCTTAATCTGCCTGACCCTTCACCCTGGATTCTCGTGGGTTCTTAGGGTCCCTTCCACCTTCTTGTTCCTGAGCCCTTCTGTTTCTCTGTCTCTCCTTCTCTTTCTCTGTTCCTTTCTGTTCCTTTCTCGTGGAGCTGGGATGAGACTTAATCACAGCTCCCTTTCACCTCCTCTCTCTCTCTTCCTCGGCCTCTCTCTAGGTCCGCTCCTGAGTGGAGCTCCTACAGAGCCTCCACTCCCGGTCTTCTCCTCTGACCGAACGAACCTAGATCTAAGATGGTGCCCACCTTTTATACCTCCCTCTGACCATGAGCCCAGGTGACCAGCAACCAATGGGCTCCTTCCTATGCTCAGGAACCAACCCCTATCTGCCCCTACAGCACTGGGTGTTCCACCCCCCTCCCCACTCCAGGCAGGGACATAGTCGGTCGTGCCTGCACTTCTGTCTAGTGGGAGCACCGTTGAGCTGTCCCTCGGAAATGGGGTGTGAGTGCTGTATGCAGCTAACTGAGCCCTGGTCCATACTCCATCCTTACCTGGGAGTGGAATATCACACCTCTGGTCTGAAGTGCAATACCCCTGTAGCGGCCGAACCCTTGGGGCGCTACATAATCATAGAAGGAGGCGTTAGAGGGGGTGTAGTCTTAGAAGGATGCATTAGAATGGGGGGTAGAATGAGGTGTTAGAAGAGCGGGTAATCATATAAGAAGATGGTACGGTTTGTAGTCATAGAAAGATGTGTATAGGGGGGTGTAGTCATATAATTAAGCGTTAGAGGGGGTGTAGTCAGAGAAGGAGGTGTTAGAGGGGGTGTAGCCATAGAAGGAGGTGTTAGAGGGGGTGTAGTCAGAAAAGGAGGTGTTAAAGGGAGTGTAGTCATAGAAGGAGGTGGTAGAGGGGGTGTAGTCAAAGCAGGAGGTGTTAAAGGGAGTGTAGCCATAGAAGGAGGTGGTAGAGGGGGTGTAGTCAGAGCAGGAGGTGTTAGAGGGGGTGTAGCCATAGAAGGAGGTGTTAGAGGGGGTGTAGCCATAGAAGAAGGTGTTAAAGGGAGTGTCGTCATAGAAGGAGGTGTTAGAGGGGGTGTAGTCAGAGAAGGAGGTGTTAGAGGGGGTGTAGCCATAGAAGGAGGTGTTAGAGGGGGTGTAGCCATAGAAGGAGGTGTTAAAGGGAGTGTAGTCATAGAAGGAGGTGTTAAAGGGGGTGTAGTCAGAGAAGGAGGTGTTAGAGGGGGTGTAGCCATAGAAGGAGGTGTTAGAGGGGGTGTAGCCATAGAAGGAGGTGTTAAAGGGAGTGTAGTTGTAGCACCCCGTGGGTTCGGCGCTACAGGGGTATTGCACCTCTGCCAGAGGTGTGATATTCCACTCCCGGGTAAGGATGGAGTGTGGACCAGGGCTCAGTTAGCTGCATGCATCACACACACCCCATTTCCGGGGGACAGCTCTTCAGTGCTCCCATTTATATAGTTATGCAGGCACGACAGACCATATCCCTGGCTGGAGTGGGGAGGGGGGAGGAAAACCCAGTGACGTAGGAGCAGGAGGGGACGGTTTCTGGAGCATAGGAAGGAGCCCATTGGGTGCTGGTCACCTGAGCTCACACTCAGAGGAGGAGGTATAAAAGGTGGGAGCCATCTTAGGAGTGTGTTCAGTCAGTGAGAGGAGAAGACAGGTTGCGGAGGCTCTGTAGGATCTCTGCTTAAAGGCAGGCCTAGGGTGAAGGCAGGAGCCTGAGAGGAGAAGGAGAAGTAGGGCTAGAGAAGAGGCCGAGGAAGGAGGAGAAGAAGGAACAGGAAAGAAGGAGAAGAGAGAGAGAAACAGAAGGGCACAGAAACAAGAAGGCAGACGGGACCCTAAGAACCCACGAGATATCGGGTGAAGGGTCAGGCAGAATAAGGGTACCGGATCCCAAGTTGGTGGAGGTAAATAATCCCTCAGCCAAAGACCGGAGGTCGTGATCATCTATTGGTGCGACCCCCCGCCAAACCTGCTAGGAAGGCACCATACAGGATAGCGGGAAACGGGGCCCACGTTTGCCTGCATAGATCCGCGGCAGCTGGACAGAAGTTTGGTCACTGGTGAGGCACGAGCCAGAGAGAGGACAGAAGGGAGCCCTGAGCCATACTCCGGAATTGCCTGGGGGTTGACCGAGCCCCTCACCTGGTGGACGCATCACGGCTCGGGCAGTCATTACCTGTACAGAAGTGACTTGGAGTATACGAACTGTGAGTAAAAGACCCTGGACTGCAACACGTTGTCTTTGCGTTTCTTACCGCGACAGCACTACAGGTACTGGGACGCCCTGCACTACAACCCCCACCATCAACGCTCACTGCCCTGAGGCTACACTCCTCCCGTGGGGAGTTGTACTATTCCCTGCTGCACCCACAACACCAGCCTCAGCGGTCTGCTCTGCAGCGGCGGTTCACTCTGACCGCAATCCATGGGTGGTGTAGTCGGACATTGCAAAACATATAGAAGACTGCCACTGTTCTGACCACCCTGAGCCACGGGATTGGGTTGCCACTACTACTCCCAGCATTGCCCTGAAGCCCGGTTCCGAGTGCCCCACGGCCCAGGGGGCGAGTCATAGTCATAGAAGGAGGTGTTAAAGGGGGTGTAGTCATAGAAGGAGGTGTTAAAGGGAGTGTAGTCATAGAAGGAGGTGTTAGAGGGGGTGTAGCCATAGAAGGAGGTGTTAGAGGGGGTGTAGCCATAGAAGGAGGTGTTAGAGGGGGTGTAGTCAAAGAAGGAGGTGTTAAAGGGGGTGTAGTCAGAGAAGGAGGTGTTAAATGGAGTGTAGTCATAGAAGGAGGTGTTAGAGGGGGTGTATTCAGAGAAGGAGGTGTTAGAGGGGGTGTAGCCATAGAAGGAGGTGTTAGAGGGGGTGTAGCCATAGAAGGAGGTGTTAAAGGGGGTGTAGTCATAGAAGGAGGTGTTAAAGGGAGTGTAGTCATAGAAGGAGGTGTTAGAGGGGGTGTAGCCATAGAAGGAGGTGTTAGAGGGGGTGTAGCCATAGAAGGAGGTGTTAGAGGGGGTGTAGTCAGAGAAGGAGGTGTTAAAGGGGGTGTAGTCAGAGAAGGAGGTGTTAAATGGAGTGTAGTCATAGAAGGAGGTGTTAGAGGGGGTGTATTCAGAGAAGGAGGTGTTAGAGGGGGTGTAGCCATAGAAGGAGGTGTTAGAGGAGGATGTAGTCAGCTCACACCCTCTATCATCTCCCCCTATCTCCCTCATAAGAATAAATAAATAATAAAAAAAATGGACATATGTGACAATTGCGCATCCACAGAACTCCGGTCTATCAAAATATAAAATTAGCTAAACCTTGCGGGAAATGTCATGAATGACAAAATATTCAAAATACAAGATTTGAGGTTTTTCAGTCACTTTTCCTCAATAAAAAAAAAAAAATGCGATCAAAATATTGTATGTACCTCCCACGTCAGCTCACCGAGCAAAAAACAAGCTGTCACACAGAAAAATGACAGAAAAATAAAAATGTTGCAGATTTCAGAAAATGGTGAAACATCCTTCTTTTTTTTTTTACAATCGTCTGGATTACAGGTTTGGTATTGCTGAAACTCGGAGAATTGGGTTACCAGGGCATTCTTACCATAAAATTAACACCATAAAAAAAGAGACCCCCTCTCCTCCCACTCAAAAAAAAATAGTAGATGAATTGTGGTTATTCAGCGCATGTTTATTTTGCACGTCCGCTTTTACTGCAGTCGTAATGCGAGCTAAGGTTTTTATGACAAATGTTACCAGCTGCTCCACCTAGTGTTTAAAAGTGGAAAATATCAAAACTTTTAAAATAATTTTTCATATTTTAGATAATTAACAAAACATGTATATTTTCAAAAATTTTTATATTAATATTACAATTTTTTTTTTTAAATATGGAAAAAAATATTTGATGCTACACTCCCATGAAAAAGTAATATGGAAGTGGGATTTCAGAACTGGACAACACTAACAATAATAGAACCAGGAGGACTCGTCGTCGGCCTAATGTTGCAGTGCTGGTGCCCGGGAGGGTTAGCAGGAAGACGGAGGGGAGCACCTGCCGGGTCACTCAGTGTGACATGAGTGTGACACCAGCACCTGGTGGACCTGTGATCCAGATGTGCAGGTGGAGAATGAGAGGAACCTGCAGCTGGAGGATATATGGTAATATCATCCTACGGTGATCAATCATATTAATTAGCATAACACGTCCAAGCGTGAAATAATCTATGCAAATGTGAACATTTATATTACAGGTGAGATATCGTCACTGCACTCAGCAAAGTCAACATGGAGGAGGCACAAACTCACAGAGAAAGCGGAGCCGAGTCATAGCGATAGCTTGTGTATTCCCAATACTATACCAGAGGTCATCAACTAACTGTGCTCAGGTATGTACCAGCAGAATAGTGAGTGCAGCTCTGGAGTATAATACAGGATGTAACTCAGGATCAGTAATGTAATGTATGTACACAGTGACTGCACCAGCAGAATAGTGAGTGCAGCTCTGGGGTATAATACAGGATGTAACTCAGGATCAGTAATGTAATGTATGTACACAGTGACTGCACCAGCAGAATAGTGAGTGCAGCTCTGGAGTATAATACAGGATGTAACTCAGGATCAGTAATGTAATGTATGTACACAGTGACTACACCAGCAGAATAGTGAGTGCAGCTCTGGAGTATAATACAGGATGTAACTCAGGATCAGTAATGTAATGTATGTACACAGTGACTGCACCAGCAGAATAGTGAGTGCAGCTCTGGAGTATAATACAGGAGGTAACTCAGGATCAGTAATGTAATGTATGTACACAGTGACTGCAGAAGCAGAATAGTGAGTGCAGCTCTGGAGTATAATACAGGAGGTAACTCAGGATCAGTAATGTAATGTATGTATGTAGCACCCTGAGGATTCGGCTGCTACAGGGGTATTGCACCTCAACCCAGAGGTGTGGTATTCCACTCCCGGGTAAGGATGGAGTGTGGAACTGAGCTCAGAAAGCTGCATGCACTACACACATCCCATTTCCGAGGAACAGACCAACGGTACTCCCACTTAGAAATGTGCAGGTACGACCGAGTCTGTTCCTGGCTGGAGTGGGAGGGGGGTGGTACATCCCAGTAGTGTAGGGGCAGATAGGGGGAGCAGCCTGGGTAAAGTTAGGAGCTCATTGGGTGCTGGTCACCTGAGCTCACACATAGAGGGAGTATTTAAGGTGGGCACCATCTAAGATCAGGGTCAGTCAGCCAGTCTTTGCAGAGAAGCCAGAGGAGAGGAAGAGAGCAGAAGAGCAGAGCAGCCCCAGCCCAAGAGTGAGAGAGGAGAGCAAGAAAGACCCAGAGGGGGAGACAGAAGGAACTCTGAGAACCCAAGTACAACCCTAGGGTGAAGAGTTGGCAACAGGGTACCGGATCCCAAACTGGTGGGGGCTAAAGCATACCTCAGCCAGAGACCGGAGGCCGTGGGCAGGATCTGCCACGGCCACCCACCACATCCACCCTGAAGGCAAACCACGTGTAGGGTCAGGGAACCCAAGGCCAAGGGTCTCCCAACAGAAGGCCCGAGGGAGCTGGACCTAGGTGGATCCCTGGTGGGGACGGCCAGAAGAAAGGACAAGAAGGAGGGCTCAGGGACACGCTCCGGACTTGCTTGGGGGTTGGCTGAATCCAGGACCTGGTGGACGCAGCACGGCTCGGGTGGTCACTCAAGGCCGGAGTGACCGGAATATCTGCAGTAAGTAAACACCCTGAACTGCACCACCCGACTCTGTCTTTAATTATCATCTACGCTGCACCACCACAACCCCCATCCTCTGCACCTGACCCCCCTGAGGCCATACCCCTCCCGTTGGGGGTTATACTATCTAAAGCTGCACCAACACCATCAGCCTCAGCGGACCCTGCTGCAGCGGCGGCCGTAGTGACCGCAATCCAACGGGTGGCGTAGTCGACATAACGAACTTTGTAACATCTGTAGGACTGCCACATACTCTGAGCTTGACACCCTGGGCACGGACCGGGTCACAGCCACTCGGAGACTACAACCCCCATCTGATCCGGCTCTGGGTATTCCCCTAAAGAATATGGCCCAGGGGGCGCGTCAACTTTGGCGTAGTCGGCAGGATTACGTGCCCGCAACACCCGGGTACTGCGTGCCTGAAGAAAAGAACAAGTTTACCTCAAAAAGAAGTCTCCCGCCGGTTCCGGAGGGTCCCCGCCATCGGACTCCATCACAGATCGATTCCCGCCGGTTGTCCGCCATTAACAGCTTTTTCCCGCCATCTGCAGAGTTTCCCGCCACTGGGAGACGATTCCCGCCATTTCCAAAGGTTTCCCGCCTTGTCAGAGCGGACGCCATTATGGGCGTGCCAGAGGATGGCAAGAGGCCGCCTCCCATCGTGGGCCAGGACCGAAAATGGCGCCAAAAGTGGAAACCGCCCCCACCAACAGAGACTGTGATGCTAGAGGTGTCTGTCAGCGCGAAAGAACTGCCCCTGGAGCTGACAATCACCAAGTGGCCCCGGGACCGCCCTCGAAGTGGGAGGACTGAGAAGAAGAGAGCAAAGATGGGTGTCGCCTGGAGCAGTCTGGAGAGAGCGCACCCGGAGACAAGAAGCCTAGAGCTGAGTCCAGAAGAAGCTTACCCGGAGATGGAAGAAGAGCAGAGCAGCACCGGCCCGCTGGCCAGGAGCCTGCTGGAGACAACGGAAGGAGAGCAGAGCAGCACCGACCCGTTGGTCAGGAGCCTGCTAGAAGCAACGACCCCACTAGGCTTAGTGGAGGTCTTGGCACAGCTCCCCCGAGATCGGGAGTGTGCACAGACCGCGCTGGAGGGCCTCGCACGGAGGATGGCCCGGGTGCAGCGAGAGACGTTAGCAGAATGGAGCCGTGAGATGGTCCAGCAGACAAGAACTCGTCAGCGGAGCACGCCACCCGAGACGAGGAGACAGACCGCCTCTGAGGATGGCGCAGGAGGACTGAAGGCCGGAGACGGCGCCGAGAAGGGAGCCGAACGAAAGGAGGCAGGTAAAGGGGACGTCTCTACCCCAAACCGGGAAACCGCGTACCTGCCCCAGCTCCCCATCGCAGAGCCCGAAGTATCCCCTGCCGTGCCCGTCGCTGCAACGTCACCGCCGCAGACTAGGCCTCAAACGGGAGCCGCGACCCCTGTGACGTCATACGCCTCGACCCCGAGCGTGACCAAGCAGGAAGTACCACCAGCCTGGTCGCAGGGCCTAGTACCCCCGGGCGCCGCAATACCAACAGCGCCCCCTACCTCTGCGGAGCCACCGGCCTGGTCGCAGGGCCAAGTAGCCCAGGGCGCCGCCGTCCTTACGGTGCCCTTCACTTTCCAGGTGCCCCAGGCCTGGCCGCAAGGCCTGGGCAACCCGGGCGCCACCACCACCGCGCCCATAAAACCAAGAGTGCCACATCTGGGAGAAGATCTGTTCGCCCAACATACGTGCCCGGATGGGCAGCCCTTTATATGGCCACCGGAGTTTCACCATCCCCGACTCTGGAAAGAGAGACCCCTAGACGAACCCCTGATCCCGGCTCCAAAGCCCATAAAGAGGATCTCGCCCCCGCTAGAAGAGACCCAGTTTGAGTGGGACCCCACCGGAGAAGACCTCATGGGGTTCACTCAGGAGACTCGGGCAGCCGCAGCGGAGCGTGCAGAGTGCTGCCGCCAGCAGCTCGAGGTCTTTGAGAGGGAGCGGAGAGAGAGGCGGGTCCGAGAACAACAAGCGCAGATAAGGAGCGCGGAGCAGAAGAGCCGGGCCAGGAGGAATCCCCGTGCAGCTCATGGTCCCCCTTCCACCGGGACTGTGATCAAGTTCAATATGCAGCACGGGTGGGGCTTCATCCGAGATCACCGCACCCCAGGCGACGTCTTCGTGACAAGAAGAGACGTTGAGTCCCACCTACCGGAGGGACACAGAGGACGTGACCTGTACATAGGGGACGAGGTCACCTTCACCCGGCACAAGTGTGCCAAAGGACCCTACGCTCTCCATGTGCATCGCCTGACGGAGGAGGAGCTGCGGTGTGAGGAGGAGCAAGAGGACCCGGACGGGTCTGAAGCTAAAGTGAATCACAAAGAAAGAGCAGGAGGACGTCGTCGTTGAGTACAGCAAAGTAGAAGCTGTATATAGTTGCCCGTCGGGGCACAGTGAACCGTTGCTGCTATTATAGTCCCCGTTGGGACCAGAGAATTGAACTGTTACCCGTATTTCCCTTAATCCCTCTGACCGAGGACTGAGAGCGGTCATCCCTTTCCTAAATACCTGGCCGAGGACTGAGAGCGGCCATATCCCCTTGTATATAGTTGCGCTTCCTAAAGCGCCCCCTACCGGTTTTATAGGAAAACCATTTTTCTAGAGAAACTGTTGCACTTTTCCCGGGCACACGTTGCACAGTGTCCGGAGGAGGAGCTAGAAGCAAGAGAAGTCTACGAGAATGTTATTTATGAAAAAAAGTTTTATTGCTGATATATATGTTTTATATGTTTTTATTATGTTGTTTATGCAAAAATTGTATGTTTTGGTGTTTTTATATCTTACAGCCCGAGGACGTGCTGTGATTTACCAGGGGGGAATGTAGCACCCTGAGGATTCGGCTGCTACAGGGGTATTGCACCTCAACCCAGAGGTGTGGTATTCCACTCCCGGGTAAGGATGGAGTGTGGAACTGAGCTCAGAAAGCTGCATGCACTACACACATCCCATTTCCGAGGAACAGACCAACGGTACTCCCACTTAGAAATGTGCAGGTACGACCGAGTCTGTTCCTGGCTGGAGTGGGAGGGGGGTGGTACATCCCAGTAGTGTAGGGGCAGATAGGGGGAGCAGCCTGGGTAAAGTTAGGAGCTCATTGGGTGCTGGTCACCTGAGCTCACACATAGAGGGAGTATTTAAGGTGGGCACCATCTAAGATCAGGGTCAGTCAGCCAGTCTTTGCAGAGAAGCCAGAGGAGAGGAAGAGAGCAGAAGAGCAGAGCAGCCCCAGCCCAAGAGTGAGAGAGGAGAGCAAGAAAGACCCAGAGGGGGAGACAGAAGGAACTCTGAGAACCCAAGTACAACCCTAGGGTGAAGAGTTGGCAACAGGGTACCGGATCCCAAACTGGTGGGGGCTAAAGCATACCTCAGCCAGAGACCGGAGGCCGTGGGCAGGATCTGCCACGGCCACCCACCACATCCACCCTGAAGGCAAACCACGTGTAGGGTCAGGGAACCCAAGGCCAAGGGTCTCCCAACAGAAGTCCCGAGGGAGCTGGACCTAGGTGGATCCCTGGTGGGGACGGCCAGAAGAAAGGACAAGAAGGAGGGCTCAGGGACACGCTCCGGACTTGCTTGGGGGTTGGCTGAATCCAGGACCTGGTGGACGCAGCACGGCTCGGGTGGTCACTCAAGGCCGGAGTGACCGGAATATCTGCAGTAAGTAAACACCCTGAACTGCACCACCCGACTCTGTCTTTAATTATCATCTACGCTGCACCACCACAACCCCCATCCTCTGCACCTGACCCCCCTGAGGCCATACCCCCCCCGTTGGGGGTTATACTATCTAAAGCTGCACCAACACCATCAGCCTCAGCGGACCCTGCTGCAGCGGCGGCCGTAGTGACCGCAATCCAACGGGTGGCGTAGTCGACATAACGAACTTTGTAACATCTGTAGGACTGCCACATACTCTGAGCTTGACACCCTGGGCACGGACCGGGTCACAGCCACTCGGAGACTACAACCCCCATCTGATCCGGCTCCGGGTATTCCCCTAAAGAATATGGCCCAGGGGGCGCGTCATGTACACAGTGACTGCACCAGCAGAATAGTGAGTGCAGCTCTGGAGTATAATACAGGAGGTAACTCAGGATCAGTAATGTAATGTATGTACACAGTGACTGCACCAGCAGCATACTGGGTGCAGCTCTGATCAGCTGCTAGTCAGTGTGGTGATTACGGGTGTGGTGGCTGCAGATCCTGCTGTGAGCTCCTGATCTCTGAGAAACCAGCACCTCTCCACCTGGGGACCTGCTCTCTCTCTTTCCCAGAGAGAGAGCGGGTTTCTGGGATGAGTGAAGGAGCGAAGTCCCAGGCTTCTGCTTCCCGAACCAGGCCGGCGGGGGGCAGAAGAAACCAGCAACCGGCCTGCACATCAGAGGACTCGGGGATGAGACGCTGTACCAGGAGTCGCAGCAATGGGGCTCCTACTCCCCCCGGGATTGTGGAGACCCCTAGAAGCCGCAAGGCTTCCAGCATGGAGGAAAAGCCTGACAGCGGCGTGCATGATGGCGCTCCTTCCGGAGGAAAGCTGAGTGCTCATGGAGGTGAGACCGACCTCCCTGAGGGGGGTTGGGCGCTGCAGGGACCCCGGGAGTCTGTGTCCACCTATGCCTCCCGGGTCATGATCCACCTCCGTGAGTATGAAGATGCCAGTAAGCTCATTAGGAGGCTCCGGGAGGAGTTGCGCTGCACAAGCGCAAAAGCTGCAGGGGCCTCCAAACCAATGAAGGCCAAGCTCCAGGCTGAAGTAAAGAGGCTGACCAGTGAGATTCATCTGCTGGAAATAAGGAAAGCCACCATCAGAGAGCAGAGTGGTCCATTCAAAGAAAAACTAATAAATGAAGACCGCTACAGAGAAATGGCTGATACCAGAGAGCAAAGGCAGATGGGGCTGCAGCCTGAGAGCCAGGTGGATGATGAGAGTGATGATGACCAGCAGCAAGCCCCACCTGGCAGCCTGCAAAGTCACCCGCAGGCTACGTGCAGCGAGCTACCTGCAGGACAGGCGACAGTGACATCCGGTCGCAGTTCTGCCGGCTCTGGGGAGGACAGTGACAGCAGCGGCCAGGGAGGGGTGCTAATGGCGGAGATTAAGCTCCTGCAGTCCCCAGTGTGCCTCCAAAACTTCCATCTTGGTGACGATCTACCAGAAGAGGCACCTGGGGGCCACAAAAAGGCAAAGAAGTCCAAGCCAAAGCTGCAGGAAGCGGTAAGATACGTATATGCCCCCCTCCCTGTACCCCCTGAGTCGGCGGCAGGCTCAGCTCGCTGTATAAGCCCCGTTGCCCAGCCCAGCCCGGGTCCTGCTGTGGATCCGGTGCAAAGGCGCGGGGAGATTACAGAGCGCGTTAGGGAGGCGCAGAGCTCCATCTCTGCTTGTAGTAGTGGGGACACAGCAGGAGGTGCATCAGCCGAGAGGCTGGACAGTGAGGGCGGCCCGGCGGCGGGCGTTCCATCAGGCCACGATGCTGTGGTGCGTTCCTCAGTGGGAGGGGGGAGCAGCCCGGTGTCGGGGGCAGCTCCGGTAGCCTCGGCACCTCTGAATGCTGTTGCCGCTGATCACTTAGTTGAGAAGCGGCGGCAGTGTGAGGGGGCTGTCGGGGCTGAGCGTTCCGGTCCTCCCTCCAAAGTGCTATTTTGTGTTGGCGTCGCTGGTCCGGAAGATCCTGATGCTAAAGATCAGCGGCGCCTAACAGCAGCTAAAGATCAGCGGCACATTATACCGAATGCCAAACAGCGGAAATTACCGACCGATGATGTGGAGGGCACACATAAGACCGGGGGTGAGGACGTCTCCAGTTCTATGGAGGTGACTGAGCCCCTTGTGCCTGATGCGGAGGTCAAAATGTCATCTGCCATTGTTACTGGTCCAGCAGGAATGAATGTAGTGGTGGGGGTGAATGAGGCTAATTCATTGTCTAGTGGTGTGGTTGCTGGTTTGGTGAAGGGTGAGATGGAGGTGGGTAATGGTGATGCTGTTGGGGCTGATGTGGTCACTGGTCTGGTTGCCTCACCGGGGGTGGCAACACCTGTCCAGAGTTATGCCAGTGTCACCTCCGGGGCAAATAGGGCATCCTCCTCGTCTCCGGGCTTTGGGGATGGCATGTTGCAACGGCGCCTTCTGGAGGCTCTAAAGAAGGGGGAGAGATCACTAATGGTAGAGGGTCGAGAGGTTGATCTATCCTTCTGGATAGAGAGGCATGGCCTCGGGGCCTTCCGAGAGCAAAAAGGGGGGGATACAGTGTGGTCCCTCCCAACAGCCGGGCCAGGCAGTGTGCGTAGGAATGTGGTCCGTCTTCGGTGGAGGGGCAGTGATGCATGTCCTCCAAGGTCTAAAGTTGTGGAGCTCCTGCTGAGGATGGGCTTCAAGGCGATTGACATCTACGCCTTGATACATCCCTATTCCACGCCTGAGTTTGATGTCAGCTTTGTTCAGCCGGAGGGGCTTGAGCTCTTCTGGGCGAATTATGAGTTGGCAAAAAATGAGCCCGGCTGGCGAGACTTTGCCGTTCAGGCAGTGTCTCGCCAAAACCAGATCAAGAAAGTGACCGTGATGACTCGTAACGAGTCGCTTTCTTGCTATGACATCATGACGTGGCTTGGTCGGTATGGAGAGGTGGTGGAGATACCAAAGAAAAACCGCGACGAGTTTGGTATCTGGTCAGGGGCCTGGACGTTTATGGTAAAACTTAAGCGTTCAGGTGGTACGGTTGCCCACTTTCCATCGTCTGCCTTCCTGGGTAGGGATCGTATCCTGGTCTTCTACCAGGGGCAACCGAAGCTCTGTCACAGGTGCGGCGACCCCACACACTTCAGTGCAAACTGCACTGTGCAGAAATGCGCATTGTGTGGGGGTGTCGGCCATCTTGCTGCCTCTTGTGTGGAGATTAGGTGCCACCTGTGTGGTGAGTTAGGTCACCCATTCAGCCGTTGTCCTCGATCCTTCGCTAATGCAGTCGAGACCCCGGTGGGAGAAAGCCGTGAGGCCGATTCTGCTGGGGAGGGGACTAGCAGGGGTGGGGGAGCTGAGGGGCCAGGGAACAAAAGCAATAAAAAGACGCCTGCCCAGCTGAAGCGTCTAGACAAGCGCAGACAGGAGAGGGAGCGGGGCGAGCCCCAGACTACCGGGGCAGCCCCTGTCCTGGATGCCAGTCTTGCTGCTGAGGCCCCGAGGGATGATGAGTTGGATGAGGAGGTCAGGAGGATCCACAGGGAGGAAACTGCCTCTGCCTCAGAATCCTCCCATTATGAAAGTATGGATGAGGATAATAAGCGGTGGCTAGAGAACAAGCGTAAGCTCGGCACCAAAAAAGAAAAAGAAGGGAGATAAAACATCTTCTCCCGCTCTGACCAAGGTACCTAAGGAAGATAAAACCGACTCCCCTCTGGTTGGTCTTTCTAACCGGTTCCAAGCCCTTGATAACATCTCTTCCTCTGAGGAGGAGGCTGAGGGTGAGGTTCCGACTTCAGCAGAGCTTACAGGGGGCGCCGAGTCTCCTTCTCCTGGGGATGCAAGGTCCTTGGGGGGAGGGACTGGCCCAGAGTCCGGAGACGAGGACGAGAAAAGAAGGAAAAATGCTGAAATGGACACCTCTATGTCAATAAAGAGGGGGAAGGACTCCTCGTCTGAGGCAGAGGATAAGGGGAGTGGGAAGAGGAAAGCCGTCTAACTTAATCACCAATGATGGCGGTACCCACTCCGTTGACGCTGGCGTCCATTAATGTCGCCAGCATTAAGTCAAATATGGCTAGATTTGCGGCCTTTGATTTTCTCAGCCGGGTTGAAGCTGACATTTTCTTTTTGCAAGAGACCAGGCTGCCAAATATGGCAGAGGTGTTTATAGCTAAGAGGGAGTGGAGACTCGGGCCCTCCTATTGGTCTCTTGCGGCCGAGCCGTATAGCGGAGTGGCGGTCCTTTTTACCGCACCGGTAGAATGCCGACGGGTTATTGAGTTAGAAATGGGGAGGTGCCTGATATTAGATGTACTCATGAAGGGACAAGAGCTCCGGCTCATTAACATCTATGGTCCCCAATCTAAGTGGGACCGGAAGTGTCTCTTTACGAGGATCAAGCCCTACCTTTTTACGAGTCGGCAGGTCGTCTTTGGAGGGGACTTCAACACTGTCACGAGGCCCCGGGATAGAGGAGGTTCCAGAGACAAGCTGACTTATGATAGCGTCACCCTTAATAGTATAGCTAGTGAGGCTCGCTTGGTGGATGTCCACATCCGGCACACCACAGGCCACGAGGGGTTCACCTATCATAGAGGTAACTGTAGGTCCAGGATAGACAGGTTTTATTTAAAGGAGGAAGCAGTCTCTTCAGCAGTATCTGTTGTTGAGGTGGAGTTCTCCGATCACTGTATGATTTTGTTTTCCCTGAATGTTACAGAGACCCCCCGGATGGGAAGAGGCTTTTGGAGGCTCAATTCGTCTCTCTTGGAAGAAGCGGAGATAAGACAGTCCTTTGAGGATTTTCTTCAGAGCCAGGTACCCTTACTGGATCTTTGTAGTAGTAAGTCAGAGTGGTGGGAGATGTTTAAGAATAGGGTGGCGAGATTCTTCCGCCAGCTCTCGAGCCTCAGGAGCCTGGACAGGTACCGCCCGTATCAGGGCCTGAGGAGGAAACTCGAGCATCTTGTCTCAACTGGAGGTAGCCGAGAGGAGATCTCCAGAGTGAAATCTTTGCTAATGAGGTGTCAGTATGATAGACACGCATCTTTGGTTTTTGAGAGGGATTACGGGAAGTACCGCTCGCCCGACCCTTACAGAAACTGCAAGATGTCAGTGAATAGTAAAGTTGTTACAGGACTGGTTGACACTGCGGGGTCCCTGAAAAGATCCAGATCAGGGATCCTGGAGGTCGTCAGATCCTTCTACTCGCACCTCTTGGGGAAGAAGGATCTGGATTGGGATGAGATGTCGGCTTTTCTGGCTGAAGCCGTCCCCGAAACAGGGGTAGATCCCTCTCTTGGCGTTTTGACAGAGATGATCAGGGAAGAGGAAGTTAAGTTGGTGATTGAAGGGCTTGCCCTAAAGAAATCTCCCGGTCCAGATGGCTTAACATCTGAATTCTATAAGACCTTTAAGGACGCCTTGGTTCCCCTCTTGACTGAGGTATTCAATGAGTGTCTTTCCTCGGGCACTCTGCTAAAGTCAATGAGGAGGTCTGCCCTGATCATCTTGTCAAAGGGTAATGACCCATCTTGCATTGAGAATTGGCGTCCCATAGCGCTTCTCAATGCAGACAGGAATGTTTTGGCAAAGGTGCTGTTTAATCGGCTGGTGAAACTTGCACCCCAACTCCTTTCGAGGGCCCAGCATTGCTGTGTTCCGGGCCGCAGTACAATTAGTGCTGTACTCTGTGTCCGAGAGGTGGTGGAGCAGGGTAGGGCTGGTCACTGGAAGGG
Source organism: Phyllobates terribilis (assembly GCF_046119375.1). Taxonomy (NCBI): domain Eukaryota; kingdom Metazoa; phylum Chordata; class Amphibia; order Anura; family Dendrobatidae; genus Phyllobates; species Phyllobates terribilis. Next base: position 790,036,576 of record NW_027362764.1, read on the forward strand.
GTACATGCTGTCATTGGACCAGGCAAAAGCGTTTGATCGGGTTAATCATGAGTACTTCTGGTCTGTCCTTCTGAGGTATGGCCTACTGGGGGGGTTCGTTGATTGGCTTAAGACCTTGTACGCTGGGGCAGAGAGTTTCCCGCTTGTGAACGGTTGGATTAGCAGCTCTTTTGAGGTTGGGTGTGGTGTTCGCCAGGGTTGTCCCTTGAGCCCGCTACTGTACGTGTTTGCGATTGACCCACTTCTTAGGAGGGTGGAGCGTGGACCGTTGGCTGGGATCGGGATGGACCGGGCAGCACCGGAAGCCACTCTGAGAGTGGTGGCGTATGCCGATGACATCACCGTTTTTGTTTCCTCTGATGGGGAGGCAGAATGGCTGATGTCAGAGGTAAATCGCTACTCAGAGGCATCCGGGTCTAAGATCAACCGGGATAAGTGTGAGAGTCTCTGGCTGGGAGGAGGAGATCCTGGTTTTGATCTCCCGGACACCCTTCCAGAACCCAAAGTCTCTGCAAAAGTTCTTGGCATCGAATTTGGCCAGGGGGTTTACCCCAAACAAAATTGGGACAGCAGGCTAGAGATCGCCACTCAGAAGGTGAACCAATGGAAGGGTTGGTCTTTGACCCTAAGGGAAAGGGTAAACCTGATCAAAACTTACCTGCTCCCTTTGCTGCTCTATCTGGGCAGTGTGTGCATCTTGCCGGAGCCTCTCTGGACTCTACAGTTTGTTCTTCCAACTGTTATGGGGGAATAGACTGAACCTGGTCAAGAGGGAGGTTACTTACCGTACGAGGAGACTAGGAGGGTTGGGTATGGTCAACCCTGTGGTATTCCTTGTGAATACCTTCATTAAGATCAATATTGCAGACCTCTGGAAAGAGAGGGCTCCTCCGTGGGTATTCTCCTGTAAGGGATGGTTTCAGCCTTTCTTCCAGGAATGGGAGACAGGAGGGCAAGTGAAGGATCTCCGCACACCGCATGGACATCTCCCCGCTTACGCTACCGTGGTTCTGAAGGTAATTCGCCGGTGGGGTCTGGGAATGTGGGAGGTCAGGAAGCTCCTTGACAAAAGGGTTCTGTTGACCCATTTTCAGAGGCCTCTGGCGCTCAGAGATTGCCCAAGTCGGGATCTTGGGGTGGGTCTGCATCTTTTGAATTCTATCAGGATCCCCTCGAAGATTTGGGACTTGGCTTGGCGCTGCTTCCATGGGAAACTGTGTGTGAGGAACAATCTGAAGTGTAGGAGCTTTGAGGACAGGAACTGTCCTCGGGAGCATTGTGGTACCATGCTTGAAAGCATGGACCACTTCCTGCTTCGTTGTCCCTTTAACACAGAGGTGTACAACAGGGTGGGCGCCTCCATTGGCTGGCCCCGGCTGGCCGGTCTCTCTTATGCGGAATGGGCCTATGGAGCATTCGGGGACCTGGGTGGTCGGGACCGCTGCACCTTATTTCTAGTTAGCGCAGTGGTTAGGTATCACACGTGGAACGCACGGTGCTTAGTATCGACACAGCGGAAAATCCTCCCAGTGGACGATGTGTTTAGGACCATACTCGGTGACCTGGTGAAGGTGCGTTCTCTGGAGTATGAGAGACTGGGTACAAGGAGGGCCGCTCTCCTCTGGAGGGGCTTTTCTTTTAGTGTGCCCTAGTCTGGTCATCTCCTCTCCTGGTGGTGGGCTGCTGCTGACACCATAGATTTTTGTTTTATTGATCAGTAGACAGTGATGTAGGGCTGCAGGCGCCGAACTTGGGCTTTGTCAGTTGTGGTTATTGTATTGTTTGTTTCTGTATATATTGTATATATGGGTTTGGGTGGAGGTGTTAGGTTGGGTGGAGGGAAAAGGGGGGAGGTGGGTTCATCTTGTGGGACACTGGTTATTTGGGTGAAAAACTGGCACTGCCTGATCTGGCCTATGGACGTTGGACATGGACTGAGGCATGAGGCGCAGGACCAGCTCTCAGGTCAGTGCCGGGGAGGGACTGGTGGGCTCGAGTGTGGGGGGTTTTGTTTTGTCTTGTATATATTTGTATAGTTAGTATTTATTTTATTTATTTAAAAAAAAAAAAAAAAAAAAAAGAATGTATATATTAGTTTGTATATAATTTGTCGGTTATTGTTTATTATATTGTTATTATTTGTTTGGTAACCGGACCAGATGTCATGGTGTAGGTAGTTATTATTGTGTATATGTATAATATGTGTGTGAGGAGAGAGGGAGCGGCTGGACCAGTTCATTACATTGTTTATTTTCTGGTTATTATTATTGTTATGTTTTTCATTTTTATAATAAAAGATCTACAGGATGTAACTCAGGATCAGTAATGTAATGCATGTACACAGTGACTGCACCAGCAGAATAGTGAGTGCAGCTCTGGGGTATAATACAGGATGTAACTCAGGATCAGTAATGTAATGTATGTACACAGTGACTGCACCAGCAGAATAGTGAGTGCAGCTCTGGAGTATAATACAGGATGTAACTCAGGATCAGTAATGTAATGTATGTACACAGTGACTGCACCAGCAGAATAGTGAGTGCAGCTCTGGAGGATAATACAAGGTGTAACTCAGGATAAGTAATGTAATGTATGTACACAGTGACTGCACCAGCAGAATAGTGAGTGCAGCTCTGGAGTATAATACAGGATGTAACTCAGGATCAGTAATGTAATGTATGTACACAGTGACTGCCCCAGCAGAATAGTGAGTGCAGCTCTGGAGTATAATACAGGATGTAACTCAGGATCAGTAATGTAATGTATGTACATAGTGACTGCACCAGCAGAATAGTGAGTGCAGCTCTGGAGTATAATACAGGATGTAACTCAAGATCAGTAATGTAATGTATGTACACAGTGACTGCACCAGCAGAATAGTGAGTGCAGCTCTGGAGTATAATACAGGATGTAACTCAGGATCAGTAATGTAATGTATGTACACAGTGACTGCCCCAGCAGAATAGTGAGTGCAGCTCTGGAGTATAATACAGGAGGTAACTCAGGATCAGTAATGTAATGTATGTACATAGTGACTGCACCAGCAGAATAGTGAGTGCATCTCTGGGGTATAATACAGGATGTAACTCAGGATCAGTAATGTAATGTACGTACACAGTGACTGCACCAGCAGAATAGTGAGTGCAGCTCTGGAGTATAATACAGAATGTAACTCAGGATCAGTAATGTAAAGTATGTACACAGTGACTGCACCAGCAGAATAGTGAGTGCAGCTCTGGAGTATAATACAGAATGTAACTCAGGATCAGTAATGTAATGTATGTACACAGTGACTACACCAGCAGAATAGTGAGTGCAGCTCTGGAGTATAATACAGGAGGTAACTCAGGATCAGTAATGTAATGTATGTACACAGTGACTGCACCAGCAGAATAGTGAGTGCAGCTCTGGAGTATAATACAGGATGTAACTCAGGATCAGTAATGTAATGTATGTACACAGTGACTGCACCTGCAGAATAGTGAGTGCAGCTCTGGGGTATAATACAGGAGGTAACTCAGGTTCAGTAATGTAATGTATGTACACAGAGACTGCACCAGCAGAATAGTGAGTGCAGCTCTGGAGTATAATACAGGATGCAACTCAGGATCAGTAATGTAATGTATGTACACAGTGACTGCACCAGCAGAATAGTGAGTGCAGCTCTGGAGGATAATACAAGGTGTAACTCAGGATAAGTAATGTAATGTATGTACACAGTGACTGCCCCAGCAGAATAGTGAGTGCAGCTCTGGAGTATAATACAGGAGGTAACTCAGGATCAGTAATGTAATGTGTGTACATAGTGACTGCACCAGCAGAATAGTGAGTGCAGCTCTGGAGTATAATACAGTATGTAACTCAAGATCAGTAATGTATGTACGTACACAGTGACTGCACCAGCAGAATAGTGAGTGCAGCTCTGGAGTATAATACAGAATGTAACTCAGGATCAGTAATGTAATGTATGTACACAGTGACTGCACCAGCAGAATAGTGAGTGCAGCTCTGGAGTATAATACAGAATGTAACTCAGGATCAGTAATGTAATGTATGTACACAGTGACTGCACCAGCAGAATAGTGAGTGCAGCGCTGGGGTATAATACAGGATGTAACTCAGGATCAGTAATGTAATGTATGTACACAGTGACTACACCAGCAGAATAGTGAGTGCAGCTCTGGAGTATAATACAGGAGGTAACTCAGTATCAGTACAGGATCTGTAGCGCCCCGAGGGTTCGGTCGCTACAGAGGTATTGCATCTCACCCAGAGGTGTGATATCTCACTTCCAGGTAAGGATGGAGTGTGGCTCAGGACCATAACGCCCACATGCACTACACCACATTTCCGGGGGGCAGGGCGACAATGCTCCCGGGTGTGAACACAACTGCCCCTGTCCCTGGCTGGAGAGGTGGGAAAGGGAACACCTAGAAAGGGGGAACCCGGTAGCGTGTGGGTGGGGAGAGTAGATTCTGGCTGCACTGAAAAGGGGAGTATATAAGGTGGGCACCATCTTGGAGTCAGAGAGAAAGGGGAGAGCAGAGAGAGAGAAGTGTTATGTTCTGCTACCAGAGCTAAGGAAAGAGAGGAGATCTGTCCCTACGATAGAACTCAGCTTGATCCCTACGATGTAACAGGAAACCTGATCCTGCGATCAGACCTGCTAAAGTCCTCAGCTAGTCTGTACGGAGACCTATAGATGTGGGGAAGGAATCCCTACAAGTACTAGGGACTGGGAGCAAAATGGACACCTCCTAACAGAAATAGTAGCAGACAGACGAACAAACAAAATATATAGAACACAGAGGTCCGAAGACCAAGCAAACTAACAGAGTTAGATACAGAGCACAGGCTAGCTAAAGAGTAGTAATACAATGAAGTCCAGCAAAGCCAGAAGGGCGGAGCAGGACTAAATAGGCCAACAAGGTCATGTGACCAGCAATAGAAAAAACCTAAGAGCAAGGTTCTAACAGTACCCCCCCTTCTAAGAGGATCCTCCGGATCCCCTAGGACCAAGCTTATCAGGAAAACTCCTGTGAAACGCTCTGATAAGTCTGGACGCGGAAACATCATCCGACCTCACCCATGAGTTATCCTCGGGTCCGAAACCTTTCCAGGCCACGAGATACTGCAAACTACCTCTATACCGTCTAGAATTAAGGATGCGAGAAATTTCATATTCCCCGTCCTCCACCACCGGAGGAACAGAGGCAGAGGCGTCACAATCCGACACAACAGCTTTTTTTAACAGAGAGACATGAAACACCGGATTAATTCTCCAGGAGGTAGGAACCTCCAACCTAACAGCAGATTGGTTGACAACCTGAAGCACCTTAAAGGGCCCTACAAACTTGGGACCCAATTTCTTAGAAGGAATCCTCAACCGCAGATTCCTAGAGGACAACCAAACCATGTCACCAACAGCGAACAAAACCTCCTGTCGTTTCCTATCAAAGTAGTCTTTAGATTTTCTGTTGGCCTCCTGAAGATTACCACGCACATCCGTCCAAACTCTCTCCAAATCGCCGGAAAAATTCTCCTCCTCAGGCACGGCAGATACCAACTTGGAGAACGACCCAAACGACGGATGTCTCCCAGAACAACAAAAAAAAGGCGAACAACCAGCAGAAGAAGATGTATGATTGTTCAGAGCAAATTCAGCAAGTGGCAGAAACTCAGACCACCCCTCTTGATTGTCTGCCACAAAACAACGCAAGAACTGCTCAACATCCTGGTTTTTCCTTTCTGTCTGGCCATTAGATTCAGGATGATATCCGGATGAGAACGACAAATGAACTCCCAACCTGTCACAAAAGGCGCGCCAAAAACGAGCCACGAACTGAGGTCCCCTATCAGAAACAATGTCAGTAGGAACGGCATGAAGTCTGACAATTTCCTTGACAAAGGCCTTAGCGAGAGTCTTAGCGCAGGGCAGTTTGACGAAGGGAACCAAGTGACACATCTTGCTAAAACGGTCCACGACCACCCAGATAACAGTAAAACCCTCAGAGGGGGGAAGGTCAGTTATAAAGTCCATAGCCAAATGTGTCCAAGGAGCACTGGGAACCTCCAGAGGGCAAAGTAACCCCGCAGCAGGAGTATGTGAGGACTTAGATCTAGCACATATAGTACATTGACGCACCCACTTAATGACTTCCTTCTGCCATCCAGGCCACCAAAAACTGCGACCCACCAGTCTCTTGGTCTCAGAGATTCCGGGATGACCTGCCAACCGAGATTCGTGACACTCAACAAACAAATCTCTCCTAAAGGTCCCAGGCACAAACAACCTCCCATGGGGAGTGTTAGATGGGGCATTCTCCTGTGCTTTAAGAATCTCATCTTCCAAAACGGAGTCCAAAGCAGCTATCACAACACCTTCTTGTAAAATGTTCTCCTCTTTCTCAGCACCGACTATGGGAGAAAAACTGCGAGACAAGGCATCCGCCTTAACATTCTTAGTACCTGGGATGTAAGTAACGGAAAAATTAAACCGTGAGAAAAACAGTGCCCACCTAGCCTGACGGGCATTCAGGCGCTTGGCAGCATCAAGATATATCAAATTTTTATGATCCTTAAAAACCTGAACGGGAAATTCAGCACCTTCCAAGAGGTGGCGCCAGTGTTCAATTGCGAGTTTAATAGCCAATAATTCCCGATTACCAATATCGTAATTCAGTTCAGTCTCCGAAAAATTTTTTAAAAAAAAAGGCACAGGGATGTACTCCATCCCCGTTATCCTGAGACAATACTGCGCCAACCCCCACAGAGGAAGCATCAACCTCAACTAAAAACGGCTTAGTCACATCAGGCTGCATAAGGATGGGAGCAGAGGTGAACCTCTCCTTGAGATACACAAAAGCTTCAATGGCCTCAGAAGACCACTGAACCGCATCAGCACCTTTCCTGGTGAGATCGGTCAGAGGTTTGACAATAATAGAAAATTTTTTAATGAATTTTCTATAATAATTGGCGAAACCCAAAAACCTCTGTATCGATTTCAAACCAATAGGCCTAGGCCATTCCTGCACAGCCTGAACCTTAACCGGGTCCATCTCAAAACCTTCACTGGAGATAATGTAGCCCAAAACACGAATTCTCTGTACAGCGAACTCACATTTCTCCATCTTAGCAAAAAGCGAATTGTCCATTAATAACTGTAATACCTCACGTACGCTCCGCCAATGAGACTCCAGATCCGGCGAATAAATCAAAATGTCATCCAAATACACAACCACATTTTTGCCAATCAAAGGTCTAAGGATGTCATTAATAAGATTCTGAAAAAATGCAGGAGCATTAGTAAGACCAAAAGGCATAACCAGATTCTCAAAATGACCCACAGGAGTGTTAAAAGCAGTCTTCCATTCGTCACCCTCCTTCATGCGCAACAGATTGTATGCCCCCCGAAGGTCAATTTTAGAGAACCACTTGGCCCCCACTAACTGGTTAAACAGATCAGGAATCAATGGCAGTGGGTAAGGATTGCGTACAGTAATTTTGTTAATCTCACGAAAATCCAGACAAGGACGTAAACCGCCGTCCTTTTTTTTTACAAAAAAAAATCCAACCGCCACAGGAGACTTAGAGGGCCTAATGTGACCGGCGGCCAAACTTGTCTGTATGTATTCCTCCAAAGCCTTTCTCTCAGGAATAGTAAGGTTAAATAAACGACTTTTAGGAAGAGTCGCTCCAGGGACAAATTCAATAGTACAATCATAGTCTCTATGGGGAGGCAAAACCTGCGATTCCTTCTCAGAAAAAACTCTCCAAAAATCCTGAATAGGAACAGGCAATTCCCCCCTATCCAAAGCTGCAATGCGCCCGTTACAACACTTGTCATAACATTTATGGCTCCAGGATTTAATTTCATTGGTAGACCAATCCAGTACAGGATTGTGCAATTTTAACCAGGGCAATCCCAACACCACCGGAGAAGGCAAGTTATTCAAAACTACCAAATCCAATTTCTCATGGTGAACACCATTAATAGTGAGAGGAAATTCACAGACCTTGAGAGTAACATTCTTCAAAGGGGAGCCATCCACAGAAACCACAGCAATGGGGGATGCCAAAGGTTCGGGTTTTAAATTGAGTTTTTCCAAGAATCCCCCATCAATTACATTCAGAGTAGACCCACAATCGACAAACACCCGAAATTCCATTAATTTTTCCTGAGCAATAGTGGAAGCAGCTAAAAATACACCCTTGGAATTTAAACAGGCAATACGGGCATGACTGACCATTTTTTTTTCTTTCTTCATACGAAGCACACAGCTTTTAATGAAATGACCAGAATTTCCGCAATAGAAACACAAACCTTCAGAAAATCTGCGGTCTTTTTCTTGAGAGCGAGGTGCCATCGCTCCAATCTCCATCGGCTCTCCACTGTCAGTACACACATTCTCATGACCAGAAACTGACATAGCAGAGGATTTGCTCTCATTAACCCTTGCACGCAGTCTCCTATCCACCCGTATAGCTAATTGCATAGCCTGTTGCAAATCTTCAGGTGTGGGATAAGCAATTAGCAGGTCTTTAACCCTTTCACTAAGCCCAGTAAGAAACAGACTCTTCAGAGCAGAATGGTTCCACCCTATTTGAGTAGACCACCGACGGAAATGAGTACAATATTTTTCCACATTACCTGATCCCTGTCTCAAACGTCTCAACTCAGTCTCAGCAGATGAGACACGGTCAGGATCATCATATAATAGCCCCAAAGCAGAAAAAAAACTATCCACTGATCTAAAGCATGTATCACTAGGTTGCAAAGAAAAGGCCCACTCCTGAGGCTCTTTGCGCAAAAGTGACATTATGAACCCTATGCGCTGGGATTCATCCCCAGAGGACCTGGGTCTCAAATGAAAATACAATAAGCAAGCATTTTTAAATGAAAAAAATTCTTGGTGTTCCCCAAAAAATAAATCAGGCAAACGTACCTTAGGCTCCAAGAAATGTGCTCCAGGACAGTTACTCACGTGCTGATGGAGCTCGGCCACCTCCAGAGAGAGTCCCTGCAGGCGTTTAGCCAAATCCAGAACCGACACCATGATGGAACAGAAAAATCTTTCCTTAGAGAATTTGCAGGCTGGACTTACTGTTATGTTCTGCTACCAGAGCTAAGGAAAGAGAGGAGATCTGTCCCTACGATAGAACTCAGCTTGATCCCTACGATGTAACAGGGAACCTGATCCTGCGATCAGACCTGCTAAAGTCCTCAGCTAGTCTGTTCGGAGACCTATAGATGTGGGGAAGGAATCCCTACAAGTACTAGGGACTGGGAGCAAAATGGACACCTCCTAACAGAAATAGTAGCAGACAGACGAACAAACAAAATATATAGAACACAGAGGTCCGAAGACCAAGCAAACTAACAGAGTTAGATACAGAGCACAGGCTAGCTAAAGAGTAGTAATACAATGAAGTCCAGCAAAGCCAGAAGGGCGGAGCAGGACTAAATAGGCCAACAAGGTCATGTGACCAGCAATAGAAAAAACCTAAGAGCAAGGTTCTAACAAGAAGGAGACTGGGAGCCGGGGCTCCTTACGGGCTCTGCTCCGCAGGCAGGCCAAGTCTCAAGGCCTGAGCCTGGAGAAGAGAGGGAAAACAGGGAGGAGAGGAACGGAGGAGGCTCCTGGAGTGGAGTGAAGGGACCCCAGGGGTGCGGACTGGCCATTCGCCACCGTACGCCCGGCGCTACCAGAGTAGAGGGGTCAGGCCAAGAAAGGGAACCGGATGCCTCATCTAGTGGAGGAGAACAACTACCCTCAGCTAGTAACCGGAGGCCGTGGCATTGCACGTGTTACGGCCCCTCACTACACCCGTTAGGAAGGCACCATATAGGACCCAGGGAAACGGAACATACGTTTGCCCGCCAAGGCCCGAGGCAGCTGGACAGAATCGTGGTCAATTGTGGCGTACGACGGGCCAGAGAAAGGACACACGAAGGGGGTCCTGAAAAGCATTCCAAAGGCACCTGGGAGTTGGCCGAGCCCTCACCTGGTGAGCACAGTACGACGTGGGCAGCCATACCTGCAGAAGTGGCTTGGAGTGTAAAACTGTGAGTAAAGACCCTGGACTGCATCACTGGACTCTGAGTCATTACTGCTGCTCCCACGCACCATCACCCCCACCATCTGCACTCACTGCCCTGAGGCTATACTCCTCCCGTGGGGAGTTATACTACCCCCTGTTGCGCACGCAACATCAGCCTCAGCGGTCTGCCCGCAGCGGTGGTTCTCAGTGACCGCAATCCACGGGTGGCGTAGTCGGACATTTCAACATTAAAAACCAAGTAAACAGAACCGCCACTGGTTTGACCACCCTGAGCCACGGGACCGGGTCACCGCCACGGAGACTACAACCCCTGACATTACACAGAGACCCGGCTCCGGATATTCCCCCACACACGGCCCAGGGGGCGCGTCAGATCAGTAATGTAATGTATGTACACAGTGACTGCACCAGAAGAATAGTGAGTGCAGCTCTGGAGTATAATACAGGATGTAACTCAGGATCAGTAATGTAATGCATGTACACAGTGACTGCACCAGCAGAATAGTGAGTGCAGCTCTGGAGTATAATACAGGATGTAACTCAGGATCAGTACAGGATCAGTAATGTAATGTATGTACACAGTGACTCCACCAGCAGAATAGTGAGTGCAGCTCTGTAGTATAATACAGCATGTAACTCAGGATCAGTACAGGATCAGTAATGTAATGTATGTACACAGTGACTACACCAGCAGAATAGTGAGTTCAGCTCTGGAGAATAATACAGGATGTAACTCAGGATCAGTACAGGATCAGTAATGTAATGTATGTACACAGTGACTGCACCAGCAGAATAGTGAGTGCAACTCTGATCAGCTGTTGCTCAGTGTGCTGATTACGGGTGTGGTGGCTGCAGATCCTGCTGTATTCTCCAGCGCTCTCTGAGAACCAACACCTCTCCACCTGGGGACCTGCTCTCTCTCCTACCCAGGGAGGGAGCGGGTTTCTGGGATGAGTGATGGAGCCAAGTCCCAGGCTTCTGCTTCCCGAACCAGGCCGGCGGGGGACAGGAGAAACCAGCAACCGGCCTGCACATCGGAGGACTCGGGGGTGAGACTCTCCACCAGGAGTCGCAGCAATGTGGCTCCTACTCCCCCCGGGACTGTGGAGACTCCCAGAAGCAGCAAGGCTTCCAGCATGGAGATAAAGCCTGACAGCGCGTGCATGATGGCACTCCTTCTGAAGGAAAGCTGAGTGCTCACAGAGGTGAGGCCGACCTCACTGAGGGGGGTTGGGTGCTGCAGGGACCCCGGGAGTCTGTGTCCACCTATGCCTCCCAGGTCATGATCCACCTCCGTGAGTATGAAGATGCGAGTAAGCTCGTCAGGATACTTCGGGAGGAGCTGCGCTGCACAAGCGCAAAAGCTGCGGGGGCCTCCAAACAGAGGAAGGCTAAACTCCAGGCTGAGGTAAAGAGGCTGACCAGTAAGATTCACCTGATGGAACTAAGGAAAGCCACCATCAGGGAGCAGAGTGGTCCTTTCAAAGAAAAAACTTATAAATGAAGACCGCTTCAGAGAAATGGCTGATACCATACCAGAGAGCAAAGGCAGATGGGGCTGCAGCCTGAGAGCCAGGTGGATGATGAGAGTGATGATGACCAGCAGGAAGCCCCACCTGGCAGCCTGCAAAGTCACCCGCAGGCCACGTGCAGCGAGCTCCCTGCAGGACAGGCGGCAATGGCATCCGGTCGCAGTTCTCCGGGTTTGGGGAGGACAGTGACAGCAGCGGCCAGGGAGGGGTGATAATGGCGGAGATAAAGCTCCAGGAGTCCCCAGTGTGCCTCCAAAACTTCCATCTTGGTGACGATTTACCAGAAGAGGCACCTGGGGGCCACAAAAAGGCAAAGAAGACCAAGCCAAAGCTGCAGGAAGCGGTAAGCTATGTCTATGCCCCCCTCCCTGTACCCCCTGAGTCGGCGGCAGGCTCAGCTCGCTGTATAAGCCCCGTTGCCCAGCCCAGCCCGGGTTCTGCTGTGGATCCGGTGCAAAGGCGCGGGGAGATTGCACAGCGCGGTAGTGAGGCGCAGAGCACCGTCTCTGCTTGTAGTAGCGGGGACGTAGCAGGAGGTTCATCAGCCGAGAGGCTGGACAGTGAGGGCGGCCCGGTAGCGGGCGTTCCGTCAGGCCACGATGCTGTGGTGCACTCCTCAGTGGGAGGGGGGAGCAGCCCGGTGTCGGGCGCAGCTCCGGTAGCCTCGGCGCCTCTGAATGCTGTTGCCGCTGATCACTTAGTTGAGGAGCGGCGGCAGTGTGAGGGGGCTGTCGGGGCTGAGCGTTCCAGTCCTCCCACCAAAGTGCTATTCTGTGTTGGCGCCGCTGGTCAGGAAGATTCTGATGCTAAAGATCAGCGGCGCCTCACAGCGGCTAAAGATCAGCGGCGCATCACTATAAATTCAAAACAGCGGAAATTACCGACTAATGATGTGAAGGGCACACACAAGACCAGGGGTGAGGTCGCCTCCAGTTCTATGGAGGTGACTGAGCCCCTTGTGCCTGATGCGGAGGTCAAAAGGCCATCCACCATTGTCACTGGTCCAGCTGGAATGAATGTGGTGGTGGGTGTGGATGAGGCCAATTCATTGTCTAGTGTTGTTGCTGGTTTGGTGGAGGGTGAGATGGAGGTGGGTAATAGTGATGCTGTTGGGGCTGATGTAGTCACTGGTCCGGTTGCCCCCCTGGGGGTGGCAACGCCTGTCCAGAGTTATGCCAGTGTCATCTCTGGGGCAAATAGGGCATCCTCCTCGTCTCCGGGCTTTGGGGACGGCATGTTACAACGGCTCCTTCTGGAGGCTCTAAAGAAGGGGGAGAGATCACTAATGGTAGAGGGTCGAGAGGTTGATCTATCCTTCTGGATAGAGAGGCATGGCCTCGGGGCCTTCCGAGAGCAAAAAGGGGGGATACAGTGTGGTCCCTCCCAACAGCCTGGCCAGGCAGTGTGCGTAGGAATGTGGTCCGTCTTCGGTGGAGGGGCAGTGATGCATGTCCTCCAAGGTCTAAAGTTGTGGAGCTCTTGCTGAGGATGGGCTTCAAGGCGATTGACATCTACGCTGTAACGGGTCTGGGAGGCGGAACCTCTGAGCTACTATACAAGGGGGCGGTCCTTGTAAGGGAGCGGGTGGCGACCAGGCAGGCAGTCACAGCAGGTGACCGGGACAGTCTCTGGAAGAACGGGCAGGAGGTCACGGCAAGTGACCGGGGCAGTCTCTGGGTAAAGGGTTGGTACGACCTGTGGCGGCTGATGGTAGACGTGAGCTCCCAGGTGAGCAGGCGAGAGTCTTTGGATAAACGGGTGGTCACAGCATGTGACGGCGGAGCCTCCAGGAAGGCTAGCAGACAGGCAGCAGACGAGCGCTCCCAGGTGAGCGGGCAGGAGTCTCTGGACAGGCGGGTGGTCACAGCACGTGACGGCGGAGCCTCCAGGTAGGCTAGCAGGCAGGTAGCAGAAGTGCGCTCCCAGGTGAGTGGGCAAGCTGGTCCATAGACAGACTGACAGGAGTTGGAAGGCAGACCGTCGGACCTCAGGCTAGCAGGCAGGTAGCAGATGTGCGCTCCCAGGTGAGCGGGCAAGCTGGTCCTTAGACAGACTGACAGGAGTTGGTAGGCAGACCGTCGGACCTCAGGCTAGCAGGCAGGTAGCAGAATATCAGGCAGGAATAAGACAGCAAGTTGGCAGGAATCTGGCAGGTAACTGGCAACGGGACCTGAGGGCTGAAGCAGAGTAGTGAACAGTGCTACAACATTGCTCGGGCACCTCCATTTTGGAGGAGGTGCCTTAAATATGGGAGGTCCTCCGGCAATTGGCCAGGGACTCCTTAGGACGGCGCGCGCGGTCCCTTTAAGAGAGGGGGAGCGCGAGCGCCCTAAGCACACTGCCGGGGAAGGAGCGCGTGCCAGAAGCAGCGGGGAGAGAAGCGCTGGAGGAGGCCGCGCCAGGAGCGGGGAGGTGAGAGGGACGGCGTCTCTGCCTAGTACGGGGCAGAGACGCCGATGCTACAGTACCCCCCCCCTTTAGGCCCCCTCTTTATTTGGCCAGAAAGAAATTTTTCAAGGAGAAGCGGGGCGTTGATGTTCTCCCTGGGTTCCCAAGTACTCTCCTCAGGACCAAACCCCTTCCAATCTACCAGAAAAAAGGTCTTTCCTCTTACCCTCTTGGAGGCCAGAATACTCTCTACCTCAAAGACGTCATCAGCGGAAACCGGAGCAGGAGGAGCACCTGGATTTTTGGAAAAAGAGTTAAAGACAACGGGTTTGAGGAGAGATACGTGGAAGGAGTTGGGGATCCGTAGGGTGGCCGGGAGTTTTAATTTGTAGGCCACAGGGTTAATTTGCCTGAGGACTTCGAAGGGACCGATGAAACGAGGGCCCAACTTGAAGGAGGGTACTTTGAGCCGCACATGTTTGGATGAGAGCCAAACCTTGTCTCCCGGACGGAATTGAGGCGGATCCAGATGTCTCTTATCAGCATATCTCTTCATCCGCTCAGAGGACAGAAGAAGAGCGGACCTGGTACTCTCCCAAATAGTAGAAAATTCACTGACAAGAGACTCCGCAGCAGGGTTGTCCACAGAAACGGAGACAGGAAGTGGAATCCGGGGATGCTGGCCACTGACTATAAAGAACGGGGATTTGGAAGAGGATTCGCTCTCATGGTTGTTGTAAGAGAACTCGGCCCATGGTAGGAGATCCACCCAGTCCGAGTGGTGAGCATCAACGAAGTGCCGGAGGTAACTGGTCAGGATCTGATTAATCTGCTCCACTTGACCATTTGACTGTGGGTGATAAGCGGAGGAGAAGTCCAGGGTAATGTCTAGCAGCTTACATGTGGCTCTCCAGAAGTGTGAGGTGAACTGAACCCCACGATCCGACACGATGTGGCGGGGCAGGCCATGGAGACGGAAGATGTGGCGGATAAAGTCTTTAGCCAGCTCGGGTGCAGACGGAAGACCAGGCAGGGGAATGAAGTGGGCCATCTTAGAAAAGCGGTCAGCGACAACCCAAATGACAGTACAACCGGCAGAAATAGGAAGATCGGTGATGAAGTCCATAGCGATGTGTTGCCAAGGAGCAGCAGGTACGGGAAGGGGCAGGAGATGGCCGGCTGGTAGATGTCTGGGAACTTTGTTACGAGCACAGGAAGAGCAGGCCGCGACGAAGTCTACCACGTCCTTACGCAGGGTAGGCCACCAGTAATGCCGGGTAATGAGTTGGAAGGTCTTCTTTTGGCCAGCATGGCCAGCTAGTTTAGAAGAATGACCCCAGCGAAGAACCCTCTCTCGATCTGGTACAGCTACAAACGTCTTACCGGGTGGCAGACGAGTCAGATCCAAGGGGGCCACATTCATCACTTTGGAGGAGTCGATGATGTGCGTAGGCTCCTCCTCCTGATCGGAGGACAGGAAGGACCGGGACAAGGCATCAGCTTTGACGTTCTTGTCCGCCGGGCGGAAATGAAGAATGAAGTCGAAGCGGGCAAAAAACAACGACCACCGGGCCTGGCGAGGATTGAGTCTCTGGGCATTTTGGAGATATGCCAGGATTTTGTGATCCGTGTAGATAATTACCGGGTAGAGAGCCCCTTCAAGCAGATAGCGCCACTCCCCGAGTGCCAATTTGATGGCTAGCAATTCACGGTCTCCAATGGAGTAGTTGCGCTCAGACGAGGAGAAGATCTTGGAGAAGAAACCGCAGGTTACCGTTCTCCCGGTAGAAGATTTTTGGGTGAGCACCGCTCCGGCTCCGGCTCCGGAGGCATCCACCTCCAGGAAGAATTGTTTATTACTGTCCGGACGGTGCAGGACGGGAGCAGAGGCGAAGGCTTTCTTTAAGGAAAGGAAGGCCTCCTCGGCTTCAGGCGACCATGTCCTGGGATTAGCCCCCTTACGGGTAAGTGCAGATATGGGAGCAGTCCGAGACGAGAAGTGTGGGATGAAAAGACGATAGTAATTAGCGAAGCCCAGGAATCGCTGTATCGCTTTCAAACCTTCAGGACGAGGCCATTTTAGAACGGAAGAGAGCTTCTCGGGATCCATCTGCAGGCCTGTCTGGGAGATGACATAGCCCAAGAACGGTAGAGAGGTCTGATCGAAGAGGCACTTCTCGTATTTGGCATAGAGATGGTTCTGCCGAAGCCTAAGCAGGACCTGACGAACATCCCTTCGGTGTGTGGAGAGATCCGGAGAGAAGACCAAGATATCGTCCAGGTATACCACTACGCAGGAGTACAGGCGGTCACGGAAGATGTCGTTAACTAGTTCCTGAAAGACAGCGGGAGCATTACAAAGACCGAAGGGCATCACAAGGTACTCATAGTGACCGTCCCGGGTATTGAATGCCGTCTTCCACTCGTCTCCTTGACGGATACGGACCAGGTTATATGCTCCTCGAAGATCCAGCTTGGAGAAGATCCTGGCGCCCTTGAGACGCTCAAACAATTCGGAGATGAGCGGCAGGGGGTATTTGTTTTTTACAGTGATGAGATTGAGTCCTTTGTAGTCAATACAGGGACGTAACGAGCCGTCTTTCTTTTTGACAAAGAAGAATCCGGCTCCAGCCGGGGAGGTAGATTTTCAGATAAATCCCCTAGCCAGATTCTCCTCGATGTACTCAGACATGGCCCGGGTCTCGGCTGCAGACAACGGGTAGATACGCCCACGGGGCGGAGTGGTACCAGGTACCAGGTCGATCGGGCAGTCATATGGCCTATGGGGCGGCAACGTCTCTGCTTCCTTCTTACCGAAGACGTCCGCATAGGGCCAGTAGGGAGCCGGGAGACCAGGTAAATTAGCAGGAGTAGGCGGAGGACGAAGTGGGCGGACCGGGACCAGGCAGGTCCTATGGCAGTCTGGACCCCATCGGAGTACTTCACCGGATCGCCAGTTCAATACGGGTTCGTGTGTCTGGAGCCAAGGTAGACCTAGCAACAGGGAGTGAGAAAGTCCGGACAGCACATGGAATGAGATCTCCTCAGAGTGCAGCATTCCCACCTGCAGGGTTATGGGTTCAATGACGAACAGGATGGTCTCCGAGAGAAGTCTTCCATCCACGGAGGCGACAGACAATGGTTCAGCCAGGGACTTGGTGGGAATACGGTATCTCTCTACCAGAGACTGGGAGATGAGGTTTCCAGCAGCTCCGGAATCCAGGTGGGCGAGTTCAAAGTGGCGGTTCTTTCCCCAAGCAATAGAGACCGGTAGAGTCAGAGACGGAGAGGGCTTACTTTTGTCTAGGACGACCTCTCCGACCGGTCCTAGACACTGGCGTTTCCCGGCTTTTCCGGGCAGGAACGAATGAAGTTCTCCATACTGCCACAGTAGAAGCAACTCCCCTCGGCACGGCGTAAGTCCTGACGGGTTTTGACCATCTTGGTCTGGTCGACCTGCATAGGCTCAGGAGAGTGTACTTGGGGAGAGACGGAGGGAATGACGGGCTTCAGAAAAGTAGGAGCTAGACGTGGAAACCTCCTCTCACGGGTGACCTCTTTGGCACGCTCCTGGAACCGTAGGTCAATCCGGGTGGCAAGAGTTATTAGATCATCGAGAGTGGTAGGAATGTCCCGACCGGCGAGTTCATCTTTAATACGGCCGGACAGACCCTCCCAGAAGACAGATACCAGAGCGTCGTTATCCCAGGCCAGCTCCGAGGCAAGGGTACGGAACCGTATGGCATATTGGCCCACAGTGAGACCTCCCTGACGGAGGCGTAGCAGAGATGATGCGGATGAGATCTTCTGTCCGGGTTCGTCGAAGACTTTCCGGAAAGCCGTGAGAAAGGCAGGCAGGTCGGACACCAGGGGGTCTCCTCTCTCCCAAAGAGGATTTAGCCAGGACAGGGCCTCCCCGGTGAGATGGGACATGATGAAGGCAACCTTGGCCCGGTCGGAGTTAAACTGGTGGGACAGGAGTTCAAAGTGCAGGGTGCACTGATTAATGAAGCCCCGAGCCTGAGCGGGGTCGCCTCCGAAGCGAGGAGGTGCAGAAAGCCGGGGTCCGGGGAAGGATACCATGGAATTGGTGGGCAGCGGAGCTGCCGGATTGCGGGTCATGGCACAGGCGGTGGTTGCTGGAGGAGCAGTCAGAGTGTCCAGGCGAGAATTGACATTCCGTAGGTGACCCAGGATGGACTCCTGTTGGGACCTCTGACGGGACAGTTCATGACACAGGTCCGAGAGTGAGGGAACTTGGGTGCCACCGGGTTCCATTGGCCCGAGCAAACTGTAACGGGTCTGGGAGGCGGAACCTCTGAGCTACTATACAAGGGGGCGGTCCTTGTAAGGGAGCAGGTGGCGACCAGGCAGGCAGTCACAGCAGGTGACCGGGACAGTCTCTGGAAGAACGGGCAGGAGGTCACGGCAAGTGACCGGGGCAGTCTCTGGGTAAAGGGTTGGTACGACCTGTGGCGGCTGATGGTAGACGTGAGCTCCCAGGTGAGCAGGCGAGAGTCTTTGGATAAACGGGTGGTCACAGCATGTGACGGCGGAGCCTCCAGGAAGGCTAGCAGACAGGCAGCAGACGAGCGCTCCCAGGTGAGCGGGCAGGAGTCTCTGGACAGGCGGGTGGTCACAGCACGTGACGGCAGAGCCTCCAGGTAGGCTAGCAGACAGGCAGCAGACGAGCGCTCCCAGGTGAGCGGGCAGGAGTCTCTGGACAGGCGGGTGGTCACAGCACGTGACGGCGGAGCCTCCAGGTAGGCTAGCAGGCAGGTAGCAGAAGTGCGCTCCCAGGTGAGCGGGCAAGCTGGTCCATAGACAGACTGACAGGAGTTGGAAGGCAGACCGTCGGACCTCAGGCTAGCAGGCAGGTAGCAGATGTGCTCTCCCAGGTGAGCGGGCAAGCTGGTCCTTAGACAGACTGACAGGAGTTGGTAGGCAGACCGTCGGACCTCAGGCTAGCAGGCAGGTAGCAGAATATCAGGCAGGAATAAAACAGCAAGTTGGCAGGAATCTGGCAGGTAACTGGCAACGGGACCTGAGGGCTGAAGCAGAGTAGTGAACAGTGCTACAACATTGCTCGGGCACCTCCATTTTGGAGGAGGTGCCTTAAATATGGGAGGTCCTCGGGCAATTGGCCGGGGACTCCTTAGGACGGCGCGCGCGGTCCCTTTAAGAGAGGGGGAGCGCGCGCGCGCGCGCCCTAAGCACACTGCCGGGGAAGGAGCGCGTGCCGGAAGCAGCGGGGAGAGAAGCGCTGGAGGAGGCCGCGCCAGGAGCGGGGAGGTGAGAGGGACGGCGTCTCTGCCTAGTACGGGGCAGAGACGCCGATGCTACATACGCCTTGATACATCCCTATTCCACGCCTGAGTTTGATGTCAGCTTTGTTCGGCCGGAGGGGCTTGAGCTCTTCTGGACAAATTATGAGCTGGCAATGAGCCCGGCTGGCGAGACTTTGCCGTTCAAGCAGTGTCTCGCCAAAACCAGATCAAGAAAGTGACTGTGATGACTCGTAACGAGTCGCTTTCTTGTTATGACATAATGACGTGGCTTGGTCGGTATGGAGAGGTGGTGGAGATGCCAAAGAAAAACTGCGACGAGTTTGGTATCTGGTCAGGGGCCTGGACGTTTATGGTAAAACTTAAGCGTTTAGGTGGTACAGTTGCCCACATTCCATCATCTGCCTTCCTGGGTAGGGATCGTATCCTGGTCTTCTACCAGGGGCAACCGAAGCTCTGTCACAGGTGCGGCAACCCCACACACTTCAGTGCAAACTGCACTGTGCAGAAATGTGCGTTGCGTGGGGGTGTCGGCCATCTTGCTGCCTCTTGTGTGGAGATTAGGTGCCATCTGTGTGGTGAGTTAGGTCACTCATTCAGCCGTTTTCCTCGCTCCTTCGCTAATGCAGTCGAGACGCCGGTGGGAGAAAGCCATGAGGCCGATTCTGCTGGGGAGGGGACTAGCAGGGGTGGGGGAGCTGAGGGGCCAGGGAAGAAAAGCAATAAAAAGACGCCTGCCCAGCTGAGGCGTCTAGACAAGCGCAGACAGGAAAGGGAGCGAGGCGAGCCACAGGATACTGGGGCGGCCCCTGTCCTGGATGCCAGTGTTGCTGCTGAGGCCCCGAGGGATGTTGAGTTGGATAAGGAGGTCAGGAGGATCCACAGGGAGGAAACTGCCTCTGCCTCAGAATCCTCCCATTATGAAAGTATGGATGAGGATAATAAGCGGTGGCTAGAGAACAAGCGTAAGCTCGGCACCAAAAAGAAGAGAAAGAAGGGAGATAAAACATCTTCTCCAGCTCTGACCAAGGTATCTATGGAAGGTAAAACTGACTCCCCTCTGGTTGGTCTTTCTAACCGGTTCCAAGCCCTTGATAACATCTCTTTCTCAGAAGAGGAGGCTGGGGGCGCCGAGTCTACTTCTCCTGGGGATGCAAGGTCCTTGGGGGGAGGGACTGGCCCAGAGTCCGGACACAAGGATGAAAAAAGAAGGAAAAATGTGGGAATGGACACCTCTGTGTCATTAAAGAGGGGGAAGGATTCCTCCTCTGAGGCAGAGGATAAGGGGAGTGGGAAGAAGAAAGCCATCTAACTCAATCACCAATGATGGCGGTCTCCACTCCGTTGACGCTGGCGTCCATTAATGTCGCCAGCATTAAGTCAAATATGGCTAGATTTGCGGCCTTTGATTTTCTCAGCCAGGTTGAAGCTGACATTTTCTTTTTGCTAGAGACCAGGCTGCCAAATATGGCAGAGGTGTTTATAGCTAAGAGGGAGTGGAGACTCGGGCCCTCCTATTGGTCTCTTGCGGCCGAGCCATATAGCGGAGTGGTGGTCCTTTTTACCGCACCGGTAGAATGCCGACGGGTTATTGAGTTAGAAATGGGGAGGTGCCTGATATTAGATGTCCTCATGAAGGGACAGGAGCTTCGGCTCATTAACATCTATGGTCCCCAATCTAAGTGGGACCGGAAGTGTCTCTTTATGAGGATCAAGCCCTACCTTTTTACGAGTCGGCAGGTCGTTTTTGGAGGGAACTTCAATACTGTCACGAGGCCCCGGGATAGAGGAGGTTCCAGAGACAAGATGACTTATGATAGCGTCGCCCTTAATAGTATAGCTAGTGAGGCTCGCCTGGTGGATTCCACATCCAGCACACCGCAGGCCACGAAGGGTTCAAATATCATAGGGGTAACTGTAGGTCCAGGATAGACAGGTTTTATTTAAAGGAGGAAGCCGTCTCTTCAGCAGTATCTGTTGTTGAGGTAGAGTTCTCCGATCACTGTATGATTTTGTTTTCCCTGAATGTTACAGAGACCCCCCGGATGGGAAGAGGCTTTTGGAGGCTCAATTCGTCTCTCTTATCAGAAGTGGAGATAAGACAGTCCTTTGAGGATTTTCTTCAGAGCCAGGTACCCTTACTGGATCTTTGTAGTAGTAAGTCAGAGTGGTGGGAGATGTTTAAGAAAAGAGTGGCGAGATTCTTCCGCCAGCTCTCGAGCCTCAGGAGCCTGGACAGGTACTGCCTGTATCAGGGCCTGAGGAGGAAACTCGAGCATCATGTCTCAACTGGAGGTAGCCGAGAGGAGATCTCCAGAGTGAAATCTTTGCTAATGAGGTGTCAGTATGATAGACACTCATCTTTGGTTTTTGAGAGGGATTATGGGAAGTACCGCTCGCCCGACCCTTAGAGAAACTGCAAGATGTCATTGAATAGTAAAGTTGTTACAGGACTGGTTGACACTGCGGGGTCCCTGAAAAGATCCGGATCAGGGATCCTGGAGGTCGTCAGATCCTTCTACTTGCACCTCTTGGGGAAGAGGGATCTGGATTGAGATGAGATGTCGGCTTTTCTGGCAGAAGCCGTCCCCGAACCACCCCTCTCTTGGCGTTTTGACAGAGAAGATCAGGGAAGAGGAAGTTAAGTTGGCGATTGAAGGGCTTGCCCTAAAGAAATCTCCCGGTCCAGATGACTTAACATCTGAATTCTATAAGACCTTTAAGGACTCCTTGGTTCCCCTCTTGACTGAGGTATTCAATGAGTGTCTTTCCTCGGGCAGTTTGCCAAAGTCAATGAGGAGGTCTGTCCTGATCATCTTGTCAAAGGGTAAGGACTCATCTTGCATTGAGATTTGGCGTCCCATAGCGCTTCTCAATGCAGACAGGAAGGTTTTGGCAAAGGTGCTGTTTAATCGGCTGGTGAAATTTGTGCCCCGACTCCTTTCGGGAGCCCAGCATTGCTCTGTTCCGGGCCACAGTACAGTTAGTGCTGTACTCTGTGTCCGAGAGGCGGTGCAGCAGAGTAGGGCTGGCCACTGGAAGGGGTACATGCTGTCATTGGACCAGGCAAAAGTGTTTTATCGGGTTAATCATGAGTACCTCTGGTCTGTCCTTCTGAGGTATGGCCTGCCGGGGGGGTTTGTTGATTGGCTTAAGACCTTGTACGCTGGGGCAGAGAGTTTCCCGCTTGTGAATGGTTGGATTGGCAGCTTTTTTGAGGTTGGGTGTGGTGTTCGCCAGGGTTGTCCCTTGAGCCCGCTGCTGTACGTGTTTGCGATTGACCCGTTTCTTAGGAGGCTGGAGTGTGGACCGTTGGCTGGGATCGGGATGGACCGGGCAGCACAGGAAGCCACTCTGAGAGTGGTGGCGTATGCCGATGACGTCACCCTTTTTGTTTCCTCTGATGGGGAGGCAGAATGGCTTATGTCAGAGGTAAATCGCTACTCGGAGGCATCCTCGTCCAAGATCAACCGGGATAATTGTGAGAGTCTCTGGTTGGGAGGAGGAGATCCTGGTTTTGATCTCCCGGACTCCCTTCCAGGACCCAAAGTCTCTGCAAAACTTCTTGTCAATGAATTTGGCCAGGGGGATTACCCCAAACAAAATTGGGACAGCAGGCTAGAGATCACCACTCAGAAGGTGAACCAATGGAAGGGTTGGTCTTTGACAATAAGGCAAAGGATAAACCTGATCAAAACTTACCTGCTCCCTTTGCTGATCTATCTGGGCAGTGTGTGCATCTTGCCGGAGCCTCTCTGGACTTGGGTCTACAGTTTGTTCTTCCAACTAGGAAGACTAGGAGGGTTGGGTATGGTCAACCCTGTGGTATTCCTTGTGAATACCTTCATTAAGATCAATATAGCAGACCTCTGGAAAGAGAGGGCTCCTCCGTGGGTATTCTCCTGTAGGGGATGGTTTCAGCCTTTCTTCCAGGAATGGGAGAAAAGAGGGCAAGTGAAGGATCTACGCACACCGCATGGACATCTCCCGGCTTACGCTACCGTGGTTCTGAAGGTAATTCGCCGGTGGGGTCTGGGAATGTGGGAGGTCAGGCTCCTTGACAAAAGGGTTCTGTTGACCCATTTTCAGAGGCTTCGGGCGCTCAGGGATTGCCCAAGTCGGGATTTTGGGGTGGGTCTACATCTTTTGAATTCTATCAGGATCCCCTCGAAGTTTTGGGACTTGGCTTGGCACTGCTTCCATGGGAAACTGTGTGTGAGGGACAATCTGAAGTGTAGGAACTCTGAGGACAGGAACTGTCCTCGGGAGCATTGTGGTGCCATGCTTGAAAGCATGGACCACTTCCTGCTTCGTTGTCCCTTTAACACAGAGGTGTACAACAGGGTGGGCGCCTCCATTCACTGGCCCCGGCTTGCCGGTCTCTCTTATGCGGAATGGGCCTATGGAGCATTCGGGGACCTGGGTGGTTGGGACCACTGCACCTTATTTCTAGTTAGCGCAGTGGTTAGGTATCACACGTGGAACACACGGTGCTTAGTATCGACGCAACGGAAAATCCTCCCTGTGGATGATTTGTTTAGGACCATACTCGGTGACCTGGTGAAGGTGCGTTCTCTGGAGTATGAGAGACTGGGTACACGGAGGGCCGCTCTCCTCTGGAGGGGCTTTTCTTTTAGTGTGCCCTAGTCAAGTCATCTCCTCTCCTGGTGGTGGGCTGCTGCTGACACCATAGACTTCTGTTTTTGATCAGTAGACAGTGATGTAGGGCTGCAGGCACCGAACTTGGGCTTTGTCAGTTGTGGTTATTGTATTGTTTGTTTCTGTATATATTGTATATATGGGTTTGGGTGTAGCTGTTAGGTTGGGTGGTGGGAAAAGGGGGGAGGTGGGTTCATCTTGTGGGACACTGGTTATTTGGGTGAAAAACTGGCACTGCCTGATCTGACCTATGGACGTTGGACATGGACTGAGGCATGAGACGCAGGACCAGCTGTCAGGTCAGTGCCGGGGAGGGACTGGTGGGCTAGAGTGTGGGGTGTTTTGTTTTGTCTTGTATATATTTGTATAGTTAGTATTTATTTTATATTAATATTTAAAAAAAGTTTGTATATATTTGTCAGCTATTGTTTAATTTGTTTATATTTATTTTATTTATTGTTTGTGGTTATTATTTTCTTTGGTAACCGGACCAGATGTCATGGTGTAGGTAGTTATTATTGTGTATATGTATAATATGTGTGTGAGGAGAGAGGGAGCGGCTGGACCAGTTCATTACATTGTTTATTTTCTGGTTATTAATTTTGTTATGTTTCTGTTATTATTATTGTTATGTTTTTCATTTTTATAATAAAAGATCTACAGGATGTAACTCAGGATCAGTAATGTAATGTATGTACACAGTGACTGCACCAGCAGAATAGTGAGTGCAGCTCTGGAGTATAATACAGGATGTAACTCAGGATCAGTAATGTAATGTATGTACACAGTGACTGCACCAGCAGAATAGTGAGTGCAGCTCTGGAGTATAATACAGGATGTAACTCAGGATCAGTAATGTAATGTATGTACACAGTGACTGCACCAGCAGAATAGTGAGTGCAGCTCTGGAGTATAATACAGGATGTAATTCAGGATCAGTAATGTAATGTATGTACACAGTGACTCCACCAGCAGAATAGTGAGTGCAGCTCTGGGGTATAATACAGGATATAACTCAGGATCAGTAATGTAATGTATGTACACAGTGACTGCACCAGCAGAATAGTGAGTGCAGCTCTGGAGTATAATACAGGATGTAATTCAGGATCAGTAATGTAATGTATGTACACAGTGACTGCACCAGCAGAATAGTGAGTGCAGCTCTGGAGTATAATACAGGATGTAATTCAGGATCAGTAATGTAATGTATGTACACAGTGACTCCACCAGCAGAATAGTGAGTGCAGCTCTGGAGTATAATACAGGATGTAACTCAGGATCAGTAATGTAATGTATGTACACAGTGACTGCACCAGCAGAATAGTGAGTGCAGCTCTGGAGTATAATACAGGATGTAATTCAGGATCAGTAATGTAATGTATGTACACAGTGACTCCACCAGCAGAATAGTGAGTGCAGCTCTGGGGTATAATACAGGATGTAACTCAGGATCAGTAATGTAATGTATGTACACAGTGACTGCACCAGCAGAATAGTGAGTGCAGCTCCGGAGTATAATACAGTATGTAACTCAGGATCAGTAATGTAATGTATGTACACAGTGACTGCACCAGCAGAATAGTGAGTGCAGCTCTGGAGTATAATACAGGATGTAACTCAGGATCAGTAATGTAATGTATGTACACAGTGACTGCACCAGCAGAATAGTGAGTGCAGCTCTGGGGTATAATGCAGGATGTAACTCAGGATCAGTCATGTAATGTATGTACACAGTGACTCCACGAGCAGAATAGTGAGTGCAGTTCTGGGGTATAATACAGGATGTAACTCAGGATCAGTGATGTAATGTATGTACACAGTGACTGCACCAGCAGAATAGTGAGTGCAGCTCTGGAGTATAATACAGGATGTAACTCAGGATCAGTAATGTAATGTATGTACACAGTGACTGCACCACCAGAATAGTGAGTGCAGCTCTGGGGTATAATACAGGAGGTAACTCAGGATCAGTAATGTAATATATGTACACAGTGACTGCACCAGCAGAATTGTGAGTGCAGCTCTGGAGTATAATGCCGGAGGTAACTCAGGATCAGTAATGTAATGTATGTACATAGTGACTGCACCAGTAGAATAGTGAGTGCAGCTTTGGAGTATAATACAGGAGGTAACTCAGGATCAGTAATGTAATGTATGTACACAGTGACTGCACCAGCAGAATAGTGAGTGCAGCTCCGGAGTATAATACAGGATGTAGCTCAAGATCAGTAATGTAATGTATGTACACAGTGACTGCACCAGCAGAATAGTGAGTGCAGCTCCGGAGTATAATACAGGATGTAACTCAGGATCAGTAATGTAATGTATGTACACAGTGACTGCACCAGCAGAATAGTGAGTGCAGCTCCGGAGTATAATACAGGATGTAACTCAAGATCAGTAATGTAATGTATGTACACAGTGACTGCACCAGCAGAATAGTGAGTGCAGCTCCGGAGTATAATACAGGATGTAACTCAGGATCAGTAATGTAATGTATGTACACAGTAATTGCACCAGCAGAATAGTGAGTGCAGCTCCGGAGTATAATACAGGATGTAACTCAGGATCAGTAATGTAATGTATGTACACAGTGACTGCACCAGTGGAATAGTGAGTGCAGCTCTGGAGTATAATACAGGATGTAACTCAGGATCAGTAATGTAATGTATGTACACAGTGACTGCACCTGTAGAATAGTGATTGCAGCTCTGGAGTATAATAAAGGATGTAACTGAGAATCAGTAATATAATGTATGTACACAGTGACTGCACCAGTAGAATACTGAGTGCAGCTCTGGAGTATAATACAGGATGTAACTCAGGATCAGTAATGTAATGTATGTCCACAGTGACTGCACCAGCAGAATAGTGAGTGCAGCTCTGGGGTATAATACAGGATGTAACTCAGGATCAGTAATGTAATGTATGTACACAGTGAGTGCACCAGCAGAATAGTGAGTGCAGCTCTGGAGTATAATACATGATGTAACTCAGGATCAGTAATGTATGTACACAGTGACTGCACCAGCAGAATAGTGAGTGCAGCTCTGGAGTATAATACAGGATGTAACTCAGGATCAGTAATGTAATGTATGTACATAGTGACTGCACCAGTAGAATAGTGAGTGCAGCTCTGGAGTATAATACAGGATGTAACTCAGGATCAGTGCAGGATCAGTAATGTAATGCATGTACACAGTGACTGCACCAGGAGAATAGTGAGTGCAGCTCTGGAGTATAATACAGGATATAACTCTGGATCAGTATGGGATCAGTAATGTAATGTAAGTACACAGTGACTGCACCAGGAGAATAGTGAGTGCAGCTCTGGAGTATAATACAGGATGTAACTCAGAATCAGTAATATAATGTATGCACACAGTGACTCCACCAGCAGAATAGTGAGTGCAGCTCTGGGGTATAATACAGAATGTAACTCAGGATCAGTACAGGATCAGTAATGTCATGTATGTACACAGTGACTGCACCACCAGAATAGTGAGTGCAGCTCTGAAGTATAATACAGGATGTAACTCAAGATCAGTAATGTAATGCAAGTACACAGTGACTGCACCAGGAGAATAGTGAGTGCAGCTCTGGAGTATAATACAGGATGTAACTCAGGATCAGTAATGTAATGTTTGTACACAGTGACTGCACCAGCAGAATAGTGTGTGAAGCTCTGATCAGCTGTTGCTCACTGTGGTGATTGCGGGTGTGGTGGCTGCAGATCCTGCTGTGTGCTCCTGATCTCTCTGAGAACCAACACCTCTCCACCTGGGGACCTGCTCTCTCTCCTATACAGGGAGGGAGCGGGTTTCTGGGATGAGTGATGGAGCCAAGTCCCAGGCTTCTGCTTCCCGAACCAGGCCGGCGGGGGGCAGGAGAAACCAGCAACCGGCCTGCACATCGGAGGACTCGGGGGTGAGACGCTCCACCAGGAGTCGCAGCTATGTGGCTCCTATTCCCCCCGGGACTGTGGAGACTCCCAGAAGCCGCAAGGCTTCCAGCATGGAGGTAAAGCTTGACAGTGGCGTGCATGATGGCGCTCCTTCCAGAGGAAAGCTGAGTGCTCACGGAGGTGAGGCCAACCTCACTGAGGGGGGGTTGGGCGCTGCAGGGATCCCGGGAGTCTGTGTCCACCTATGCCTCCCGGGTCATGATCCACCTTCGAGAGTATGAAGAGGCACGTAAGCTTGTCAGGAGACTTCGGGAGGAGCTGCACTGCACAAGCGCAAAAGCTGCGGGGGCCTCCAAACAGAGGAAGGCTAAACTCCAGGCGGAGGTAAAGAGGCTGACCAGTGAGATTCACCTGCTGGAACTAAGGAAAGCCACCATCAGGGAGCAGAGTGGTCCAATCAAGGAAAAGCTGATAAATGAAGACCGCTACAGAGAAATGGCTGATACCAGAGAGCAAAGGCAGATGAGGCTGCAGCCTGAGAGCCAGGTGGATGATGAGAGTGATGATGACCAGCAGGAAGCCCCACCTGGCAGCCTGCAAAGTCACCCGCAGGCCACGTGCAGCGAGCTCCCTGCAGGACAGGCGGCAATGGCATCCGGTCGCAGTTCTCCGGGTTTGGGGAGGACAGTGACAACAGCGGCCAGGGAGGGGCGCTAATGGCAGACATTAGCTCCTGGAGTCCCCTGTGTGCCTCCAAAACTTCCATCTTGGTGACGACCTACCAGAAGAGGCACCTGGGGGCCACAAAAAGGCTAAGAAGACCCAGCCAAAGCTGCAGGAAGTGGTAAACTGTGTCTATGCCCCCCTCCCTGTACCCCGAGTCGGCGGCAGGCTCAGCTCACTGTATAAGCCCCGTTGCCGAGCCAAGCCCGGATTCTGCTGTGGATCCGGTGCAAAGGCGCGGGGAGATTGCACAGCGCGGTAGTGAGGCGCAGAGCTCCGTCTCTGCTTGTAGTAGCGGGGACGCAGCAGGAGGTGCATCAGTCGAGAGGCTGGACAGTGAGGGCGGCCCGGCGGTGGGCGTTCTGTCAGGCCAGGATGCTGTGGTGCGCTCCTCAGTGGTAGGGGGGAGCGGCCCGGTGTCGGGCGCAGCTCCGGTAGCCTCGGCGCCTCTGAATGCTGTTGCCGCTGATCACTTAGTTGAGGAGCGGCTGCAGTGTGAGGGGGCTGTCGGGGCTGAGCGTTCCAATCCTCCCACCAAAGTGCTATTCTGTGTTGGCGCCGCTGGTCAGGAAGATCCTGATGCTAAAGATCAGCGGCGCCTCACAGCGGCTAAAGATCAGCGGCGCATCACTACAAATTCAAAACAGCGGAAATTACCGACTGATGATATAGAGGGCACACACAAGACCAGGGGTGAGGTCGCCTCCAGTTCTATGGAGGTGACTGAGCCCCTTGTGCCTGATGCGGACGTCAAAAGGTCATCCACCATTGTCACTGGTCCAGCAGAAATGAATGTGGTGGTGGGTGTAAATGAGGCCAATTCATTGTCTAGTGGTGTTGTTGCTGATTTGGTGGAGGGTGAGATGGAGGTGGGTAATAGTGATGCTGTTGGGGCTGATGTAGTCACTGGTCCGGTTGCCCCCCCGGGGGTGGCAGCGCCTGTCCAGAGTTATGCCAGTGTCACCTCCGGGGCAAATAGGGCATCCTCCTCGTCTCCGGGCTTTGGGGACGGCATGTTGCAATGGCGCCTTCTGGAGGCTCTAAAGAAGGGGGAGAGATCACTAATGGTAGAAGGTCGAGAGGTTGATCTATCCTTCTGGATAGAGAGGCATGGCCTCGGGGCCTTCCAAGAGCAAAACGGGGGGGATACAGTGTGGTCCCTCCCAACAGCCTGGCCAGGCAGTGTGCGTAGGAATGTGGTCCGTCTTTGGTGGAGGGGCAGTGATGCATGTCCTCCAAGGTCTAAAGTTGTGGAGCTCCTGCTGAGGATGGGCTTCAAGGCGATTGACATCTACGCCTTGATACATCCCTATTCCACGCCTGAGTTTGATGTCAGCTTTGTTCGGCCGGAGGGGCTTGAGCTCTTCTGGACGAATTATGAGTTGGCAAAAAATGAGCCCGGCTGGCGAGACTTTGCCGTTCAGGCAGTGTCTCGCCAAAACCAGATCAAGAAAGTGACCGTGATGACTCGGTCGGTATGGAGAGGTGGTGGAGATGCCAAAGAAAAACCGCAACGAGTTTGGTATCTGGTCAGGGGCCTGGACGTTTTTGGTAAAACTTAAGCGCTCAGGTGGTACGGTTGCCCACATTCCATCATCTGCCTTCCTGGGTAGGGATTGTATCCTGGTCTTCTACCAGGGGCAACCGAAGCTCTGTCACAGGTATGGCAACCCCACACACTTCAGTGTAAACTGCACTGTGCAGAAATGTGCATTGTGTGGGGGTGTTGGCCATCTTGCTGCCTCTTGTGTGGAGATTAGGTGCCATCTGTGTGGTGAGTTAGGTCACCCATTCAGCCGTTGTCCTAGCTCCTTCGCTAATGCAGTCGAGACCCCGGTGGGAGAAAGCCGTGAGGCCGATTCTGCTGTGGAGGGGACTAGCAGGGGTGGGGGAGCTGATGGGCCAGGGAACAAAAGCAATAAAAAGACACCTGCCCAGCTGAGGCGTGTAGACAAGCGCAGACAGGAAAGGGAGCGAGGCGAGCCACAGGATACTGGGGCGGCCCCTGTCCTGGATGCCAGTGTTGCTGCTGAAGCCCCGAGGGATGATGAGTTGGATGAGGAGGTCAGGAGGATCCACAGGGAGTGACTAGCCCAGAGGGAGATGGGGCTTACTCGGTACTCGGGCCTTTAGCCTGGCCTTTAGGGATGTCGCGGTGGTCGGCTCCCGGGCCCGTACCCTGGGCCTCTCTTTAAAAAGGTGGTTGACAATTGGTTGATTTATAAAAGAAAGAGTTCGTGACGCCACCTGTGGCTTCTTGTGAAGATCACCAGCGCTGCGCAGTCCACTGAGGCTGATGATAAGGCAGCTTGATCGTATAGCTCCCCACAGGTGGAGCTGGGCCTCAGGGCAGTATAAGAACGGGGATGCAGGACGGAGAGACTCAGCCGAGTCGGAGCAAGAACAGGGACAGACACAATAGTCACTTCAGTACCTTTTACTGATGGAAATTCAGGCACTCCCCGGAGCACTGTAGGGTGAAGGGTGTATGTCCGGATCCTCCCCAATGAACAGGTTTTGGGCCTCCTGTTTCTTGCCTCTGTAAGTTTCTGACCTGCCTGGAGCTAGGCCTAACTTTGTCTCTGTCCTGCTCTGGCTGACCTTGTGGTAGGGCCTTCTCTTGGAGTGCACGCTCCCGACCTACGGGGCCTATGTGTCTCCTGGCTTTGGTACGTATCAGCACTTTAGCGATACTGGGACCTGTAGTTCTCCAGGGATTCGGGTTTATCTTACTGGGTCATGGAGATCCAGGTAAGCTTCGGACCCGGTGTCCGGTAACTGCTTCTTCTTCGGGGTGAGCTAATTAAGCTCCTCTGCCCCTCTATGAACTAACTCTCTACTCTTCTGCCTTTGGCCTACTCGAACCCTCAAAGGCTACTCACACTAACGGCAGTGTACCGCTCTTCACCGATCTTATGGCGCCGGTACACCTAAAGCTCACCTCACTGAGCTACTCTGAGTCTTCATCTGGATAAGCTCCACTGCAGGATAGCAATTGCAGGAGCTGGAACAGGCTTTTGTCCTCTGAGGTGACTCTTCTCAGACTGCACTGGACTCACTGCTAAACCAGAATAGACTGCCTGCTGCCTGGCTCCACCTTCCCTTATATATCTCCCTAACGGGCTCCCTCTGGTGGTCTGAGGTGGAAGGTGGAGATGTGTGAATGGTTATGGGGGCCTCTTGTGGAGGAATCCTTCAATACACCCTTCTAGGATCTGTGATACGAAGCACAGCTGGGCTTCACAGGAGGAAACTGCCTCTGCCTCAGAATCCTCCCATTATGAAAGTATGGATAAGGATAATAAGCGGTGGCTAGAGAACAAGCGTAAGCTCGGCACCAAAAAGAAGAGAAAGAAGGGAGATAAAACATCTTCTCCCGCTCTGACCAAGGTACCTAAGGAAGGTTAAACTGACTCCCCTCTAGTTGGTCTTTCTAACCGGTTCCAAGCCCTTGATAACATCTCTTTCTCAGAAGAGGAGGCTGAGGGTGAGGTTCGGCTTCGGCGGAGCTTACAGGGGGCGCGGAGTCTCCTTCTCCAAGGTCCTTGGGTGGAGGGACTGGCCCAGAGTCCGGAGACGAGGACGAAAAAAGAAGGAAAAATGTGGGAATGGACACCTCTGTGTCATTAAAGAGGGGGAAGGATTCCTCGTCTGAGGCAGAGGATAAGGGGAGTGGGAAGAAGAAAGCCATCTAACTCAATCACCAATGATGGCGGTACCCACTCCGTTGACGCTGGCGTCCATTAATGTCGCCAGCATTAAGTCAAATATGGCTAGATTTGTGGCCTTTGATTTTCTCAGCCTGGTTGAAGCTGACATTTTCTTTTTGAAAGAGACCAGGCTGCCAAATATGGCAGAGGTGTTTATAGCTAAGAGGGAGTGGAGACTCGGGCCCTCCTATTGGTCTCTTGCGCCCGAGCCGTATAGCGGAGTGGCGGTCCTTTTTACCACACCGGTAGAATGCCGACGGGTTATTGACTTAGAAATGGGGAGGTGCCTGATATTAGATGTCCTCATGAAGGGACAGGAGCTTCGGCTCATTAACATCTATGGTCCCCAATCTAAGTGGGACCGGAAGTGTCTCTTTATGAGGATCAAGCCTTACCTTTTTACGAGTCGGCAGGTCGTTTTTGGAGGGGACTTCAATACTGTCACGAGGCCCCGGGATAGAGGAGGTTCCAGAGGCAAGCTGACTTATGATAGCGTCGCCCTTAATAGTATAGCTAGTCCACATCCGGCACTCCGCAGGCCACGAGGGGTTCACTTATCACAGAGGTAACTGTAGGTCCAGGATAGACAGGTTTTATTTAAAGGAGGAAGCCGTCTCTTCCGCAGTATCTGTTGTTGAGGTGGAGTTCTCCGATCACTGTATGATTTTGTTTTCCCTGAATGTTACAGAGACCCCCCGGATGGGAAGAGGCTTTTGGAGGCTCAATTCGTCTCTCTTATAAGAAGTGGAGATAAGACAGTCCTTTGAGGATTTTCTTCAGAGCCAGGTACCCTTACTGGATCTTTGTAGTAGTAAGTCAGAGTGGTGGGAGATGTCTAAGAAAAGGGTGGCGAGATTCTTCCGCCAGCTCTCGAGCCTCAGGAGCCAGGACAGGTACCGCCTGTATCAGGGCCTGAGGAGGAAACACGAGCATCTTGTCTCAACTGGAGGTAGCCGCGAGGAGATCTCCAGAGTGAAATCTTTGCTAATGAGGTGTCAGTATGATAGACACACATCTACCGCTCGCCCGACGTTTACAGAAACTGCAAGATGTCAGTGAATAGTAAAGTTGTTACAGGACTGGTTGACTCTGTGGGTTCCCTGAAAAGATCCAGATCAGGGATCCTGGAGGTCGTCAGATCCTTCTACTCGCACCTCTTGGGGAAGAGGGATCTGGATTGAGATGAGATGTCGGCTTTTCTGGCAGAAACCGTCCCCGAACCTGGGGTAGACCCCTCTCTTGGCGTTTTGACAGAGATGATCAAGGAAGAGGAAGTTAAGTTGGCGATTGAAGGGCTTGCCCTAAAGAAATCTCCCGGTCCAGATGGCTTAACATCTGAATTCTATAAGACCTTTAAGGACGCCTTGGTTCCCCTCTTGACTGAGGTATTCAATGAGTGTCTTTCCTCGGGCACTCTGCCAAAGTCAATGAGGAGGTCTGCCTTGATCATCTTGTCAAAGGGTAAGGACCCATCTTGCATTGAGAATTGGCATCCCATAGCGCTTCTCAATGCAGACAGGAAGGTTTTGGCAAAGGTGCTGTTTAATCGGCTGGTGAAATTTGTGCCCCGACTCCTTTCGGGAGCCCAGCATTGCTCTGTTCCGGGCCGCAGTACAATTAGTGCTTTACTCTGTGTCCGAGAGGCGGTGGAGCAGGGTAGGCTGTCCACTGGAAGGGGTACATGCTGTCATTGGCAAAAGCGTTTGATCGGGTTAACCATGAGTACCTCTGGTCTGTCCTTCTGAGGTATGGCCTGCCGGGGGGGTTTGTTGATTGGCTTAAGACCTTGTACGCTGGGGCAGAGAGTTTCCCGCTTGTGAAAGGTTGGATTGGCAGCTCTTTTGAGGTTGGGTGTGGTGTTCGCCAGGGTTGTCCCTTGAGCCCGCTGCTGTACGTGTTTGCGATTGACCCGCTTCTTAGGAGGGTGGAGCGTGGACCGTTGGCTGGGATTGGGATGGACCAGGCAGCACCGGAAGCCACTCTGAGAGTGGTGGCATATGCCGATGACGTCACCGTTTTTGTTTCCTCTGATGTGGAGGCAGAATGGCTGATGTCAGAGGTAAATCGCTACTCGGAGGCATCTGGGTCCAAGATCAACCGGGATAAGTGTGAGAGTCTCTGGTTGGGAGGAGGAGATCCTGGTTTTGATCTCCCGGACACCCTTCCAGGACCCAAAGTCTCTGCAAAAGTTCTTGGCATCGAATTTGGCCAGGGGAATTACCCCAAATAAAATTGGGACAGCAGGCTAGAGATCGCCACTCAGAAGGTGAACCAATGGAAGGGTTGGTCTTTGACCCTAAGGGAAAGGATAAACCTGATCAAAACTTACCTGCTACCTTTGCTGATCTATCTGGGCAGTGTGTGCATCTTGCCGGAGCCTCTCTGGACTCGGGTCTACAGTTTGTTTTTCCAACTGTTATGGGGGAATAGACTGAACCTGGTCAAGAGGGAGGTTACTTACCGTATGAGGAGACTAGGAGGGTTGGGTATGGTCAACCCTGTGGTATTCCTTGTGAATACCTTCATTAAGATCAATATTGCAAACCTCTGGAAAGAGAGGGCTCCTCCGTGGATATTCTCCTGTAGGGGATGGTTTCAGCCTTTCTTCCAGGAATGGGAGACAGGAGGGCAAGTGAAGGATCTACGCACACCGTATGGACATCTCCCAGCTTACGCTACCGTGGTTCTGAAGGTAATTCGCCGGTGGGGTCTGGGAATGTGGGAGGTCAGGACTCTGCCAAGGAAGCTCCTTGACAAAAGGGTTCTGTTGACCCATTTTCAGAGGCCTCTGGCGCTCAGGGATTGCCCAAGTCGGGATTTTGGGGTGGGTCCGCATCTTTTGAATTCTATCAGGATCCCCTTGAAGTTTTGGGACTTGGCTTGGCGCTGCTTCCATGGGAAACTGTGTGTGAGGGACAATCTGAAGTGTAGGAGCTCTGAGGACAGGAACTGTCCTCGGGAGCATTGTGGTACCATGCTTGAAAGCATGGACCACTTCCTGCTTCGTTGTCCCTTTAACACAGAGGTGTACAACAGGGTGGGCGCCTCCATTGGCTGGCCCCGGCTGGCCGGTCTCTCTTATGCGGAATGGGCCTATGGAGCATTCGGGGACCTGGGTGGTCGGGACCGCTGCACCTTATTTCTAGTTAGCGCAATGGTTAGGTATCACACGTGGAACGCACGGTGCTTGGTATCGACACAGCGGAAAATCCTCCCAGTGGACGATGTGTTCAGGACCATACTCGGTGACCTGGTGAAGGTGCGTTCTCTGGAGTATGAGAGACTGGGTACACGAAGGGCCGCTCTCCTCTGGAGGGGCTTTTCTTTTAGTGTGCCCTAGTCTGGTCATCTCCTCTCCTGGTGGTGGGCTGCTGCTGACACCATAGATTTTTGTTTTGTTTTTGATCAGTAGACAGTGATGTAGGGCTGCAGGCGCCGAACTTGGGCTTCGTCTGTTGTGGTTATTGTATTGTTTGTTATTGTATTGTTTGTTTCTGTATATATTGTATATATGGGTTTGGGTGTAGGTATTAGGTTGGGTGGTGGGAAAAGGGGGGAGGTGGGTTCATCTTGAGGGACACTGGTTATTTGGGGGAAAAACTGGCACTGCCTGATCTGGCCTAAGGATGTTGGACATGGACTGAGGCATGAGACGCAGGACCAGCTCTCAGGTCAGTGCCGGGGAGGGACTGGTGGGCTCGAGTGTGGGGTGTTTTGTTTTGTCTTGTATATATTTGTATAGTTAGTATTTATTTTCTTAAAAAAAAAAAGTGTATATATTAGTTTGTATATAATTTTGTCAGCTATGGTTTATTTTACTTATTATATTATTATTTGTTTGGTAACCAGACCAGATGTCATGGTGTAGGTAGTTATTATTGTGTATATATGTATAATATGTGTGTGAGGAGAGAGGGAGCGGCTGGACCAGTTCATTACATTGTTTATTTTCTGGTTATTATTATTGTTATGTTTTTCATTTTTTTATAATAAAAAGATCTACAGGATGTAACTCAGGATCAGTAATGTAATGTATGTACACAGTGACTGCACCAGCAGAATAGTGAGTGCAGCTCTGGAGTATAATACAGGAGGTAACTCAGGATCAGTAATGTTATGTATGTACACAGTGACTGCACCAGCAGAATAGTGAGTGCAGCTCTGGAGTATAATACAGGATGTAACTCAGGATCAGTAATGTAATGTATGTACACAGTGACTGCACCAGCAGAATAGTGAGTGCAGCTCTGGAGTATAATACAGGATGTAACTCAGGATCAGTAATGTAATGTATGTACACAGTGACTGCACCAGCAGAATAGTGAGTGTAGCTCTGGAGTATAATACAGGATGTAACTCAGGATCAGTAATGTAATGTATGTACACAGTGACTGCACCAGCAGAATAGTGAGTGCAGCTCTGGAGTATAATACAGGATGTAACTCAGGATCAGTAATGTAATGTATGTACACAGTGACTGCACCAGCAGAATAGTGAGTGCAGCTCTGGAGTATAATACAGGATGTAACTCAGGATCAGTAATGTAATGTATGTACACAGTGACTGCACCAGCAGAATAGTGAGTGCAGCTCTGGAGTATAATACAGGAGGTAACTCAGGATCAGTACAGGATCAGTAATGTAATGTATGTACACAGTGACTGCACCAGGAGAATAGTGAGTGCAGCTCTGGAGTATAATACAGGATGTAACTCAGGATCAGTAATGTATGTACACAGTGACTGCACCAGCAGAATAGTGAGTGCAGCTCTGGAGTATAATACAGGATGTAACTCAGGATCAGTAATGTAATGTATGTACATGTAGCGCCCCGAGGGTTCGGCCGCTACAGGGGTATTGCACCTCAGACCAGAGGTGTGATATTCCACTCCCGGGTAAGGATGGAGTATGGACCAGGGCTCAGTTAGCTGCATACAGAACACACACCCCATTTCCGAGGGACAGCTCAACGGTGCTCCCACTAGACAGAAGTGCAGGCACGACCGACTATGTCCCTGTCTGGAGTGGGGAGGGGGGTGGAACACCCAGTGCTGTAGGGGCAGATAGGGGTTGGTTCCTGAGCATAGGAAGGAGCCCATTGGTTGCTGGTCACCTGGGCTCATGGTCAGAGGGAGGTATAAAAGGTGGGCACCATCTTAGCTCTAGGAGAAGTTCGTTCTGTCCAGAGAGGAGAAGACAGTGAGTAGAGGCTCTGTAGGAGCTCTACTCCAGGAGGGCCTAGTGAGAGGCTGAGGAGGAGGTGAAGGGGAGCTGTGGTGCCACCTGAGCCCAGCTCCAAGAGAAAGGAACAGGAAGGAACGGAAAGGGAGAAGAAGAGACAGAGAAACAGAAGGGCTCAGGAACAAGAAGGTGGAAGAGACCCTAAGAACCCACGAGAATCCAGGGGGAAGGGTCAGGCAGATTAAGGGTACCGGATCCCAAGTTGGTGGAGGAGAAACTACCCTCAGCCAAAGACCGGTCGTCGTGATCATTTATTGGTGCGACACCTCATTAAACCTGCTAGGAAGGCACCATATAGGACAGCGGAGGACGGGGCCCACGTTTAACCGCACAAGTCCGCGGCAGCTGGACAAAAGTGGGTCACTGGTGAGGCAGGCCAGAGGAAGGATAAAAGGGGGTCTTGAGCCATGCTCCTGAACTGCCTGGGAGTTGACCGAGCCCCTCACCTGGTGGACGCAGCACGGCTCGGGCGGACACTACCTGTACAGAAGTGACCTGGAGTACCTGAACTGTGAGTAAACGACATTGGACTGCAGTACGTTGTCTGTGTGCTCTTTCGCTCCTCCAGCACTATCAGCACCGGGACTCTCACTACCATCACTCCCAACATCCACTACACTGCCCTGGGGCCGCACTCTTCCCGTGGGGAGTCACACCATCCCAGCTGCACACGTCATCAGCCCCAGCGGACTGCCTTGCAGCGGCGGTTCCTAACAACCGCAATCCACGGGTGGCGTAGTCGGACTTTATCGTCGGTACGTAGCAGGCTACCATTGGTCTGACCACCCTGAGCCGCGGGACCGGGCCGCCACTACTACTCCCATCGTTCCCCTATCGCCCGGATCCGCATGCCCCACGGCCCAGGGGGCGAGTCATACACAGTGTGTGCACCAGCAGAATAGTGAGTGCAGCTCTGGTGCATAATACAGCTCATAATAGTTTTTCAGGGTGGCCATTAGCTTTGATACTCTGTAATTTTTATATCATTTACCTTTCCTTGACCCTTTGTATTCTACAAAGAGTTGCAATGAAAAAACAATCACTCACCGGCACTCCTAACAAAACGAAGCATGTGTGAACAGGTACAAGCTCTTATGAGTTGAACCTTCCTGTTATAAGTACACCCTATGTGGCAGTAATGGATGCTAATCTCATATATTGGATGCTTGCTCGTCTCCGCTCTTGCAGATGCAGCTGTATTTCTCGGTTTCTGCTGATACAACATCTGTGCAGCTTTCCTGTTTGTGGCTGTACGACTGCACTTGCAGTATATAATAGATTCGGCTGATTTATTTGCAGCTTCCTTATATTGTGAGATAACAGGGCTGATTATGGAGGAGGCAGGTCTGGGCGGTAGGTTCTGGTGTTTGCCCGGTGCTCGCTGTCTCTGCCACTCGGGGAAGTATATTTCCTCCACTCTGTATCTGCATGAGTAGATTGTCTGACAGAAGCATAAAATGCTGCCAGCTGTGAGATGCACCAGTAAACTCTGCGCCCGCCGCTCCGCTCACCGCTGGGACGGGCACATGCTGGAGGGCGAGCGGACAGCTCCATAAACAACTCTATTAACTTTGCCAAAACTGCGGAAACATTTCTCCCGTCCTAGTCACACGCTATTATCATTTTTATCGGGGAGGATTTTTGACTTCCACAGCAAGATTTGTAAATGTATTCATAAATTTCCAGAGGACGGAAACAATCTCGGCTTCATAACGTGCGGGCAGAAAACAATCAACTTAGGATTGATAAATATTGCAGTTTCTGGAAAAAGAGGCGTCTTCCGAAATAATAAAATGGAAAAAAGTTATTAGGGCCAAGTTAGAAAAATGATCGGTCTCTAGGAAAGTATTGGTCACCTGGCTCACCCACCTCACCTGTGTGCCCCTACATGTGTTATGTACCCCATTACCATATACCAGGCATAGGAAAAATGGGGTGACCAACCTGGTTGAATAATAACCCTATCGCTTGTCATTCAGCTTTTCCAAAAACAGTGTCTGCAAAGTGCCAAATGGCATCCAAAAAGAGCCAAGCAGTTACCGACGTCGTGCCCACACGGCACAAACCGCACAGACAAGTACTATCCTTTACCCCAGTGTATTTTACACTCTTGTCATTTTTAATTAGGGCTACAGTATTTTGGGACATGGTGACGGTTGTGTAGTGGGTTAGGAGAAGACCTGGTCCTTTGTGGTGAGGACTTTCTGATTAGGCTCGATGGAATGATGGTGTCCAGATCGCCACTCGATGGGAGGTTTTGACATGGGAAAAGTCTTTGAAGAGTCATTGCTCTGAGGTTGGGAAAAAACGAGACAGCCGAAGAAGTGAGTGTTATTTGTGTAGAGACATTTTCTTAAAAAGTAAGTCTGTGATCAAGCAGAAACGGAGACACTTGGTAGAGCAGTAGAGTGATATCTGGTGGTGAGCACCACTGACCCTGGGTGGGTGAAGAAGGAATTCCACACTTGTGTGACTCCAAGCCTAAAGTATAGATGGCACTGATTTTGCCAACTATTTAAGTGCAACCTGTCATCAGTGGTGTAACTAGAGTCTGACGGGCCGAGGCGCAAAATTTGGACTTGGGCCCCCATCGGCATGTTGGTCAGATGTTTGGGCTCATATAGTGTTCTAAATCATATAAAGACATACATGAATCCTCGAATAATATGATAAAGTCCCCATCCTGTACTAATATCACCCTTCCTGGGCTCCTTCCTGGTATAATGTTCTCCATCCTGGGCCCCTTTTGGTAATAATGTCTCTTATCCTGTTCCCCTTGCAGTAAGAATTTTCCCCATCCAGGGCCTTTGCTGTAGTAATTTCTAACATCCTGGGTCCCTTTCTAGTATAATGTCCCCCATCCTGAACCCCAGCCTGTAATAATGTCCCTATGTTGGTCCCTTCCTGGTATAATGTCCCGCATCCAGGGCACCATCCAGTTATAATGTCCCTCATCCTGGGCATTTGCTGTAGTAATGTCTAACATCTTGGGCCCCTTCCTGGTATAATGTCCCCCATCCTGGGCCCCTTCTTGTAATAATGCCCCTATCTTGGCCCCTCCCTGGTATAATGTCCCCCATCCTGGGCCCCTTCTTGTAATAATGCCCCTATCTTGGCCCCTCCCTGGTATAATGCCCCCCATCCTGGTGTAATGTGCCCATCATGGTGTAAAGGCCTCTTCCTAGTATAATGTTCCCCATCCTGGGCCACTTCCTGGCATAATGTCCCCCATCCTGGTACAATGTCCCCATTCCCCTACCAATAACAATATATAATAATGTCCTCCTGGGCTCACCCTATAATAATGTTCAGAGTTCTGCAGTTGTTCTCTAATACATTTAGACATGACGTCCTCTTCTGTAGCCGAAGCAGAGGTCAATAGCTATGCACCGCCTGTAACTAGCACGCCAACGTCAGCTGCCGGCCTCTGATTGGCTGGTGGCGTATATTGCAGTGCAGGGAGCCGGAGGGTCTCTGCACCGCAATACATTTCAGCTGAATGTGCGTACTCGGATGCACATCCAGTTGAAATAGGCGCTTGAGTCAGCGAGCAATAAAAAAATACAGCACTCACTGATGTTCATAGAAAAGTAGAAAATATGTATCTCTTCATACCTCCATCAATGTTTTGACCTGGAAAAGGTCTTTATCGAGTCCAAAAGGCGGGTGCCTGGGTGCTACTCCCCGCCCTGCTCACAGTGAGTGACAGGTCTGTGTGTGTACAAAGGTAGACACCTGTCAGTCAAGGGGAGTGGGATGTAGAGAAGCCACTGGGGACTTGACAAGGATTTGTCTTCCGAGATCCATGATCTTTTTTTTTCTGAAAACCCAACAGAGTTTCAGAGTAAAAAATACTCGGCTGCAATGCAATGGACAAATTGTGTCTCATGGTTCATGGTTCGGGTGGCATGATTTAGCTGACAGGTTCCTTTAAATGATGCAAATTGTGCTATTGTATCAGCGGGGGAAGCATTTACCCTACTGACTCATTTATTTCGGCGTTAGGCCAGCTTCACATGAATGTTATAAGGGTGTAAAGTCTCTATGATTCTGGTACTTCAGGTCTTTAGTGCCGTTGGGTCGAGATTTTCAACCGCAATATGGACTCTAAAATATTCTGCTAGAAGGAGACGTAGAATCGCTTCCTATCAAAATACTTAAAAATGTTAAAATAAAAATAACATTACAGGAAATAATAAATATGAAAGAAAAAATCCTAGAAAAAAAATCCCACCAGCGCGTCCAGATCCTCAATCCCAAGGTATCTTCCCTAGAAAGACCATGTAACAAATCAGAAAAAATGGGATCTCAAACATAAATTCTCTTGTGTGGATCCCCTATCAAGATATCAAGAGCTTTTAAATGATTAAAACACAAAAAAACCTCAAATAACCAACAAAGAACATC
This sequence comes from Phyllobates terribilis, assembly GCF_046119375.1. Taxonomy (NCBI): domain Eukaryota; kingdom Metazoa; phylum Chordata; class Amphibia; order Anura; family Dendrobatidae; genus Phyllobates; species Phyllobates terribilis. The sequence goes on from NW_027362764.1 coordinate 790,078,486, forward strand.
ACGTAGAAAATACCGAAAAAAGTATTGATATTTTACAAGTAGAAAACTACTAAAAAGTGTCCAAGCCCAGTAACACGTGTGGTACCAGGAGGGGTTGACTTGGATGCATCAATTGAGCGTAGATCATTTTCTCATCTCCCTTATTAAAATAAATTATGTTTCGCCCAATTGTGTTATCAGTCACATTATGGGGGTCGCTATACGTAGTCAGGAATCTATGTGGGTCCCCATCATAGCAATGTCCTCCCAAGATCAGTATTAGGAATGTCCTCATGCGATCACGGGTGTAAACGCTCGCTCTCCGTCTTATGTAGTCATCAGATCACAAGTCGCATTTTTGCAAAATTGTAGAACAAAACCCAGCCTGACTCCATCGCCACTGCTCAAGGATTATCTGCAAAGACTGCAAAGTCTCCTCCAAGGAAGAACAGACGCTCCACCTGCTGGACAAAAGCTCATCAGCAGCGACATTCAGCGCAAAAATGAAATCTGCCACCGGAAAAAAACTATGAAAATGGGAATAAAATGCAGTGAAAATATCCCTCGTCCCCTCAGATTGCAGCCGCAGGTCCACATTCATAATCACAGATTTTAACTTTATATCACGGATCCCTTTTCTAGGTAAATTTCCCATTAAGCACTGCAGAATTGATGAAGAAGACTGTCAGTATCTGCTGCGATCTGAATGGCTTGCAGTCACTGACCATCTTCTTCACCCTTACTGCTCGTTCCCTCACCAGTCATCCTAGTGAAGAGGACTGTCAGTATCTGGAACCATCTGCAAAGTATACTGGAAGTAGGAGGCGAGTCTTATTCTTGCTTCAGGAAGTGGAGGCAGGTCTTTCTCTACAGAAAGTGGAGGCGGGTCTTTCTCTACAGTAAGTGGAGGCGGGTCTTTATCTCTCTATAGTAAGTGGTGGCAGGTCTTTGTCTACAGAAAGTGGAGGCGGTCTTTCTCTACAGAAAGTGGAGGCGGGTCTTTGTCTACAGAAAGTGGAGGTGGGTCTTATTCTGCTTCAGGAAGTGGAGGTGGGTCTTTCTCTACAGAAAGTGGAGGCAGGTCTTTCTCTACAGGAAGTGGAGGTGGGTCTTTCTCTACAGGAAGTGGAGGTGGGTCTTTCTCTACAGGAAGTGGAGGCAGGTCTTTCTCTACAGGAAGTGGAGGTGGGTCTTTCTCTACAGGAAGTGGAGGTGGGTCTTTCTCTACATAAAGTGGAGGCAGGTCTTTCTCTACAGGAAGTGGAGGTGGGTCTTTCTCTACATAAAGTGGAGGCGGGTCTTTCTCTACAGGAAGTGGAGGCGGGTCTTTCTCTACAGAAAGTGGAGGCGGGTCTTTCTCTACAGGAAGTGGAGGTGGGTCTTTCTCTACATAAAGTGGAGGCGGGTCTTTCTCTACAGGAAGTGGAGGCGGGTCTTTCTCTACAGAAAGTGGGGGCGGGTCTTTATCTCTCTACAGTAAGTGGTGACAGGTCTTTATCTCTCTCTATGTTAAGTGGTGACAGGTCTTTATCTCTCTACAGTAAGTGGTGACAGGTCTTTATCTCTCTATAGTAAGTGGTGACAGGTCTTTATCTCTCTACAGTAAGTGGTGACAGGTCTTTATCTCTCTATAGTAAGTGGTGACAGGTCTTTATCTCTCTACAGTAAGTGGTGACAGGTCTTTATCTCTCTATAGTAAGTGGTGACAGGTCTTTATCTCTCTATAGTAAGTGGTGACAGGTCTTTATCTCTCTATAGTAAGTGGTGACAGGTCTTTATCTCTCTACAGTAAGTGGTGACAGGTCTTTATCTCTCTATAGTAAGTGGTGACAGGTCTATATCTCTCTATAGTAAGTGGTGACAGGTCTTTATCTCTCTACAGTAAGTGGTGACAGGTCTTTATCTCTCTATAGTAAGTGGTGACAGGTCTTTATCTCTCTATAGTAAGTGGTGACAGGTCTTTATCTCTCTACAGTAAGTGGTGACAGGTCTTTATCTCTCTATAGTAAGTGGTGACAGGTCTTTATCTCTCTATAGTAAGTGGTGACAGGTCTTTATCTCTCTACAGTAAGTGGTGACAGGTCTTTATCTCTCTACAGGAAGTGGAGGCAGGTCTTTCTCTACATGAAGTGGAGGTGGGTCTTTCTCTATAGAAAGTGGAGGCGGGTCTTTCTCTACATGAAGTGGAGGTGGGTCTTTCTCTACATAAAGTGGAGGTGGTCTTTCCCTACAGAAAGTGGAGGCAGTCTTTCTCTACAGAAAGTGTAGGCAGGTCTTTCTCTATAGAAAGCGGAGGCGGGTCTTTCTCTATAGAAAGTGGAGGCGTGTCTTTCTCTATAGAAAGTGGAGGTGGGTCTGTCTACCGAAAGTGGAGGCGGGTCTTTCTCTACAGAAAGTGGAGGCAGGTCTTTCTCTATAGAAAGCGGAGGCGGGTCTTTCTCTATAGAAAGTGGAGGCGTGTCTTTCTCTATAGAAAGTGGAGGTGGGTCTGTCTACCGAAAGTGGAGGCGGGTCTTTCTCTACAGGAAGTGGGGGCGGTGCTTTCTCTACAGAAAGTGGGGGCGGGTCTTTCTCTACAGGAAGTGGGGGCGGTTCTTTCTCTACAGAAAGTGGAGGCGGATCTTTCTTTACAGAAAGTGGAGGCGGGTCTTTCTACAGAAAGGGGAGGCAGGTCTTTCTCTACAGAAAGTGGAGGCGGGTCTTTCTCTACAGAAAGTGGAGGTGGGTCTTTCTCTACAGGAAGTAGGGGCAGTTCTTTCTCTACATAAAGTAGAGGCAGGTCTTTCTCTACAGAAAGTGGAGGTGGGTCTTTCTCTACAGGAAGTAGGGGCAGTTCTTTCTCTACATAAAGTAGTGGCAGGTCTTTCTCTACAGAAAGTGTAGGCAGGTCTTTCTCTATAGAAAGTGGGGGTGGGCCTTTCTCTATAGAAAGTGTAGGCAGGTCTTTCTCTATAGAAAGTGGAGGTGGTCTTTCTCTATAGAAAGTGGAGGTGGGTCTTTCTCTACAGAAAGTGGAGGTGGGTCTTTCTCTACAGAAAGTGGAGGCAGGTCTTTCTCTACAGAAAGTGGAGGCAGGTCTTTCTCTACAGAAAGTGGAGGCGGGTCTTTTTCTACAGGAAGTGGAGGCAGGTCTTTCTCTACAGAAAGTGGGGGCGGGTCTTTCTCTACAGGAAGTGGAGGCGGGTCTTTTTCTACAGGAAGTGGAGGCAGGTCTTTCTCTACAGAAAGTGGAGGCAGGTCTTTCTCTACAGAAAGTGGAGGCGGGTCTTTCTCTACAGGAAGTGGAGGCGGGTCTTTCTCTACAGAAAGTGGAGGCGGGTCTTTCTCTACAGGAAGTGGAGGTGGGTCTTTCTCTACAGGAAGTGGAGGCGGGTCTTTCTCTACATAAAGTGGAGGCGGGTCTTTCTCTACAGAAAGTGGAGGTGGTCTTTCTCTACAGAAAGTGGAGGTGGGTCTTTCTCTATAGGAAGTGTAGGCAGGTCTTTCTCTATAGAAAGTGGGTGTGGGTCTTTCTCTATAGAAAGTGTAGGCAGGTCTTTCTCTATAGAAAGTGGAGGTGGTCTTTCTCTATAGAAAGTGGAGGTGGGTCTTTCTCTACAGAAAGTGGAGGTGGGTCTTTCTCTACAGAAAGTGGAGGCAGGTCTTTCTCTACAGAAAGTGGAGGAGGGTCTTTCTCTACAGAAAGTGGGGGCGGGTCTTTCTCTATAGAAAGTGGAGGTGGTCTTTCTCTATAGAAAGTGGAGGTGGGTCTTTCTCTACAGAAAGTGGAGGCAGGTCTTTCTCTACAGAAAGTGGAGGTGGGTCTTTCTCTACAGAAAGTGGGGGCGGGTCTTTCTCTATAGAAAGTGGAGGTGGTCTTTCTCTATAGAAAGTGGAGGTGGGTCTTTCTCTACAGAAAGTGGAGGTGGGTCTTTCTCTATAGAAAGTGGAGGGGGTCTTTCTCTATAGAAAGTGGAGGCGGGTCTTTCTCTACAGAAAGTGTAGGCAGGTCTTTCTCTATAGAAAATGTAGGCAGGTCTTTCTCTACAGAAAGTGGAGGCGGGTCTTTCCCTACAGAAAATGGAGGTGGTCTTTCTCTACAGAAAGTGGAGGTGGGTCTTTCTCTACAGGAAGTGTAGGCAGGTCTTTCTCTATAGAAAGTGGGGGTGGGTCTTTCTCTATAGAAAGTGTAGGCAGGTCTTTCTCTATAGAAAGTGGAGGTGGTCTTTCTCTATAGAAAGTGGAGGCAGGTCTTTCTCTACAGAAAGTGGAGGTGAGTCTTTCTCTACAGAAAGTGGAGGCGGGTCTTTCTCTACAGAAAGTGGAGGTGGGTCTTTTTCTACAGGAAGTGGAGGCAGGTCTTTCTCTACAGAAAGTGGGGGCGGGTCTTTCTCTACAGGAAGTGGAGGCGGGTCTTTTTCTACAGGAAGTGGAGGCAGGTCTTTCTCTACAGAAAGTGGAGGCAGGTCTTTCTCTACAGAAAGTGGAGGCGGGTCTTTCTCTACAGGAAGTGGAGGCAGGTCTTTCTCTACAGAAAGTGGAGGCGGGTCTTTCTCTACAGAAAGTGTAGGCAGGTCTTTCTCTATAGAAAATGTAGGCAGGTCTTTCTCTACAGAAAGTGGAGGCGGGTCTTTCTCTACAGAAAGTGGAGGTGGTCTTTCTCTACAGAAAGTGGAGGTGGGTCTTTCTCTACAGGAAGTGTAGGCAGGTCTTTCACTATAGAAAGTGGGGGTGGGTCTTTCTCTATAGAAAGTGTAGGCAGGTCTTTCTCTATAGAAAGTGGAGGTGGGTCTTTCTCTACAGGAAGTGGAGGCGGGTCTTTTTCTACAGGAAGTGGAGGCAGGTCTTTCTCTACAGAAAGTGCAGGCAGGTCTTTCTCTACAGAAAGTGGAGGCAGGTCTTTCTCTACAGAAAGTGGAGGCGGGTCTTTCTCTACAGGAAGTGGAGGCAGGTCTTTCTCTACAGAAAGTGGAGGCGGGTCTTTCTCTACAGGAAGTGGAGGTGGGTCTTTCTCTACAGGAAGTGGAGGCGGGTCTTTCTCTACATAAAGTAGAGGCGGGTCTTTCTCTACAGAAAGTGGAGGTGGTCTTTCTCTACAGAAAGTGGAGGTGGGTCTTTCTCTACAAGAAGTGGAGGCAGGTCTTTCTCTACAGAAAGTGGAGGCAGGTCTTTCTCTACAGAAAGTGGAGGCGGGTCTTTCTCTACAGGAAGTGGAGGCGGGTCTTTCTCTACAGAAAGTGGAGGCGGGTCTTTCTCTACAGGAAGTGGAGGCGGGTCTTTCTCTACATAAAGTGGAGGCGGGTCTTTCTCTACAGAAAGTGGAGGTGGTCTTTCTCTACAGAAAGTGGAGGTGGGTCTTTCTCTATAGGAAGTGTAGGCAGGTCTTTCTCTATAGAAAGTGGGTGTGGGTCTTTCTCTATAGAAAGTGTAGGCAGGTCTTTCTCTATAGAAAGTGGAGGTGGTCTTTCTCTATAGAAAGTGGAGGTGGGTCTTTCTCTACAGAAAGTGGAGGTGGGTCTTTCTCTACAGAAAGTGGAGGCAGGTCTTTCTCTACAGAAAGTGGAGGTGGGTCTTTCTCTACAGAAAGTGGGGGCGGATCTTTCTCTATAGAAAGTGGAGGTGGTCTTTCTCTATAGAAAGTGGAGGTGGGTCTTTCTCTACAGAAAGTGGAGGCAGGTCTTTCTCTACAGAAAGTGGAGGTGGGTCTTTCTCTACAGAAAGTGGGGGCGGGTCTTTCTCTATAGAAAGTGGAGGTGGTCTTTCTCTATAGAAAGTGGAGGTGGGTCTTTCTCTACAGAAAGTGGAGGTGGGTCTTTCTCTATAGAAAGTGGAGGGGGTCTTTCTCTATAGAAAGTGGAGGCGGGTCTTTCTCTACAGAAAGTGTAGGCAGGTCTTTCTCTATAGAAAATGTAGGCAGGTCTTTCTCTACAGAAAGTGGAGGCGGGTCTTTCCCTACAGAAAATGGAGGTGGTCTTTCTCTACAGGAAGTGTAGGCAGGTCTTTCTCTATAGAAAGTGGGGGTGGGTCTTTCTCTATAGAAAGTGTAGGCAGGTCTTTCTCTATAGAAAGTGGAGGTGGTCTTTCTCTATAGAAAGTGGAGGCAGGTCTTTCTCTACAGAAAGTGGAGGTGGGTCTTTCTCTACAGAAAGTGGAGGCGGGTCTTTCTCTACAGAAAGTGGAGGTGGGTCTTTTTCTACAGGAAGTGGAGGCAGGTCTTTCTCTACAGAAAGTGGGGGCGGGTCTTTCTCTACAGGAAGTGGAGGCGGGTCTTTTTCTACAGGAAGTGGAGGCAGGTCTTTCTCTACAGAAAGTGGAGGCAGGTCTTTCTCTACAGAAAGTGGAGGCGGGTCTTTCTCTACAGGAAGTGGAGGCAGGTCTTTCTCTACAGAAAGTGGAGGCGGGTCTTTCTCTACAGAAAGTGTAGGCAGGTCTTTCTCTATAGAAAATTTAGGCAGGTCTTTCTCTACAGAAAGTGGAGGCGGGTCTTTCTCTACAGAAAGTGGAGGTGGTCTTTCTCTACAGAAAGTGGAGGTGGGTCTTTCTCTACAGGAAGTGTAGGCAGGTCTTTCTCTATAGAAAGTGGGGGTGGGTCTTTCTCTATGGAAAGTGTAGGCAGGTCTTTCTCTATAGAAAGTGGAGGTGGGTCTTTCTCTACAGGAAGTGGAGGCGGGTCTTTTTCTACAGGAAGTGGAGGCAGGTCTTTCTCTACAGAAAGTGCAGGCAGGTCTTTCTCTACAGAAAGTGGAGGCAGGTCTTTCTCTACAGAAAGTGGAGGCGGGTCTTTCTCTACAGGAAGTGGAGGCAGGTCTTTCTCTACAGAAAGTGGAGGCGGGTCTTTCTCTACAGGAAGTGGAGGTGGGTCTTTCTCTACAGGAAGTGGAGGCGGGTCTTTCTCTACATAAAGTAGAGGCGGGTCTTTCTCTACAGAAAGTGGAGGTGGTCTTTCTCTACAGAAAGTGGAGGTGGGTCTTTCTCTACAGGAAGTGTAGGCAGGTCTTTCTCTATAGAAAGTGGGTGTGGGTCTTTCTCTATAGAAAGTGTAGGCAGGTCTTTCTCTATAGAAATTGGAGGTGGTTTTTCTCTATAGAAAGTGGAGGTGGGTCTTTCTCTACAGAAAGTGGAGGTGGGTCTTTCTCTACAGAAAGTGGAGGCAGGTCTTTCTCTACAGAAAGTGGAGGTGGGTCTTTCTCTACAGAAAGTGGGGGCGGGTCTTTCTCTACAGAAAGTGGGGGCGGGTCTTTCTCTATAGAAAGTGGAGGTGGTCTTTCTCTATAGAAAGTGGAGGTGGGTCTTTCTCTACAGAAAGTGGAGGCAGGTCTTTCTCTACAGAAAGTGGAGGTGGGTCTTTCTCTACAGAAAGTGGGGGCGGGTCTTTCTCTATAGAAAGTGGAGGTGGTCTTTCTCTATAGAAAGTGGAGGTGGGTCTTTCTCTACAGAAAGTGGAGGTGGGTCTTTCTCTATAGAAAGTGGAGGTGGTCTTTCTCTATAGAAAGTGGAGGCGGGTCTTTCTCTACAGAAATTGTAGGCAGGTCTTTCTCTATAGAAAATGTAGGCAGGTCTTTCTCTACAGAAAGTGGAGGCGGGTCTTTCTCTACAGAAAGTGGAGGTGGTCTTTCTCTACAGAAAGTGGAGGTGGGTCTTTCTCTACAGGAAGTGTAGACAGGTCTTTCTCTATAGAAAGTGGGGGTGGGTCTTTCTCTATAGAAAGTGTAGGCAGGTCTTTCTCTATAGAAAGTGGAGGTGGTCTTTCTCTATAGAAAGTGGAGGTGGGTCTTTCTCTACAGAAAGTGGAGGTGGGTCTTTCTCTACAGAAAGTGGAGGCAGGTCTTTCTCTACAGAAAGTGGAGGTGGGTCTTTTTCTACAGGAAGTGGAGGCAGGTCTTTCTCTACAGAAAGTGGGGGCGGGTCTTTCTCTACAGGAAGTGGAGGCGGGTCTTTTTCTACAGGAAGTGGAGGCAGGTCTTTCTCTACAGAAAGTGGAGGCAGGTCTTTCTCTACAGAAAGTGGAGGCGGGTCTTTCTCTACAGGAAGTGTAGGCAGGTCTTTCTCTATAGAAAGTGGGGATGGGTCTTTCTCTATAGAAAGTGTAGGCAGGTCTTTCTCTATAGAAAGTGGAGGTGGGTCTTTCTCTACAGGAAGTGGAGGCGGGTCTTTTTGTACAGGAAGTGGAGGCAGGTCTTTCTCTACAGAAAGTGCAGGCAGGTCTTTCTCTACAGAAAGTGGAGGCAGGTCTTTTTCTACAGAAATTGGAGGCAGGTCTTTCTCTACAGAAAGTGGAGGCAGGTCTTTTTCTACAGAAAGTGGAGGCAGGTCTTTCTCTACAGGAAGTGGAGGCGGGTCTTTCTCTACAGAAAGTGGAGGCGGGTCTTTCTCTACAGGAAGTGGAGGTGGGTCTTTCTCTACAGGAAGTGGAGGCGGGTCTTTCTCTACATAAAGTAGAGGCGGGTCTTTCTCTACAGAAAGTGGAGGTGGTCTTTCTCTACAGAAAGTGGAGGTGGGTCTTTCTCTACAGGAAGTGTAGGCAGGTCTTTCTCTATAGAAAGTGGGTGTGGGTCTTTCTCTATAGAAAGTGTAGGCAGGTCTTTCTCTATAGAAAGTGGAGGTGGTTTTTCTCTATAGAAAGTGGAGGTGGGTCTTTCTCTACAGAAAGTGGAGGTGGGTCTTTCTCTACAGAAAGTGGAGGCAGGTCTTTCTCTACAGAAAGTGGAGGTGGGTCTTTCTCTACAGAAAGTGGGGGCGGGTCGTTCTCTATAGAAAGTGGAGGTGGTCTTTCTCTATAGAAAGTGGAGGTGGGTCTTTCTCTACAGAAAGTGGAGGCAGGTCTTTCTCTACAGAAAGTGGAGGTGGGTCTTTCTCTACAGAAAGTGGGGGCGGGTCTTTCTCTATAGAAACTGGAGGTGGTCTTTCTCTATAGAAAGTGGAGGTGGGTCTTTCTCTACAGAAAGTGGAGGTGGGTCTTTCTCTATAGAAAGTGGAGGTGGTCTTTCTCTATAGAAAGTGGAGGCGGGTCTTTCTCTACAGAAATTGTAGGCAGGTCTTTCTCTATGGAAAATGTAGGCAGGTCTTTCTCTACAGAAAGTGGAGGCGGGTCTTTCTCTACAGAAAGTGGAGGTGGTCTTTCTCTACAGAAAGTGGAGGTGGGTCTTTCTCTACAGGAAGTGTAGGCAGGTCTTTCTCTATAGAAAGTGGGGGTGGGTCTTTCTCTATAGAAAGTGTAGGCAGGTCTTTCTCTATAGAAAGTGGAGGTGGTCTTTCTCTATAGAAAGTGGAGGTGGGTCTTTCTCTACAGAAAGTGGAGGTTGGTCTTTCTCTACAGAAAGTGGAGGCAGGTCTTTCTCTACAGAAAGTGGAGGTGGGTCTTTTTCTACAGGAAGTGGAGGCAGGTCTTTCTCTACAGAAAGTGGGGGCGGGTCTTTCTCTACAGGAAGTGGAGGCGGGTCTTTTTCTACAGGAAGTGGAGGCAGGTCTTTCTCTACAGAAAGTGGAGGCAGGTCTTTCTCTACAGAAAGTGGAGGCGGGTCTTTCTCTACAGGAAGTGTAGGCAGGTCTTTCTCTATAGAAAGTGGGGGTGGGTCTTTCTCTATAGAAAGTGTAGGCAGGTCTTTCTCTATAGAAAGTGGAGGTGGTCTTTCTCTATAGAAAGTGGAGGTGGGTCTTTCTCTACAGAAAGTGGAGGTGGGTCTTTCTCTACAGAAAGTGGAGGTGGGTCTTTCTCTACAGAAAGTGGAGGCAGGTCTTTCTCTACAGAAAGTGGAGGTGGGTCTTTTTCTACAGGAAGTGGAGGCAGGTCTTTCTCTACAGAAAGTGGGGGCGGGTCTTTCTCTACAGGAAGTGGAGGCGGGTCTTTTTCTACAGGAAGTGGAGGCAGGTCTTTCTCTACAGAAAGTGGAGGCAGGTCTTTCTCTACAGAAAGTGGAGGCGTGTCTTTCTCTACAGGAAGTGGAGGCAGGTCTTTCTCTACAGAAAGTGGAGGCGGGTCTTTCTCTACAGGAAGTGGAGGCGGGTCTTTCTCTACATAAAGTGGAGGCGGGTCTTTCTCTACAGAAAGTGGAGGTGGTCTTTCTCTACAGAAGTGGAGGTGGGTCTTTCTCTACAGGAAGTGTAGGCACGTCTTTCTCTATAGAAAGTGGGTGTGGGTCTTTCTCTATAGAAAGTGTAGGCGGGTCTTTCTCTATAGAAAGTGGAGGTGGTCTTTCTCTATAGAAAGTGGAGGTGGGTCTTTCTCTACAGAAAGTGGAGGTGGGTCTTTCTCTATAGAAAGTGGAGGCGGGTCTTTCTCTACAGAAAGTGGAGGCGGTTCTTTCTCTATAGAAAGTGGAGGCGGGTCTTTCTCTACAGAAAGTGGAGGCGGGTCTTTCTCTACAGAAAGTGGAGGCGGGTCTTTCTCTACAGAAAGTGGAGGCTGGTCTTTCTCTACAGAAAATGGAGGCTGGTCTTTCTCTACAGAAAGTGGAGGTGGGTCTTTCTCTACAGAAAGTGGAGGCGGGTCTTTCTCTACAGAAAGTGGAGGCGGGTCTTTCTCTACAGAAAGTGGAGGCGGTTCTTTCTCTACAGAAAGTGGAGGCGGGTCTTTCTCTACAGAAAGTGGAGGCGGGTCTTTCTCTACAGAAAGTGGAGGCGGGTCTTTCTCTACAGAAAGTGGAGGCTGGTCTTTCTCTACAGAAAATGGAGGCTGGTCTTTCTCTACAGAAAGTGGAGGTGGGTCTTTCTCTACAGAAAGTGGAGGCGGGTCTTTCTCTACAGAAAGTGGAGGCTGGTCTTTCTCTACAGAAAATGGAGGCGGGTCTTTCTCTACAGAAAGTGGAGGCGTGTCTTTCTCTACATACAGTGGAGGCGGGTCTTTCTCTACAGAAAATGGAGGCGGGTCTTTCTCTACATAAAGTAGAGGCAGGTCTTTCTCTCCAGGAAGTGGGGGCGGGTCTTTCTCTACAGAAAGTGGAGGTGGTCTTTCTCTACAGAAAGTGGAGGTGGGTCTTTCTCTACAGAAAGTGGAGGCGGGTCTTTCTCTACAGAAAGTGGAGGCGGGTCTTTCTCTACAGAAAGTGGAGGTGGTCTTTCTCTACAGAAAGTGGAGGCGGGTCTTTCTCTACAGAAAGTGGATGTGGTCTTTCTCTACAGGAAGTGGAGGTGGGTCTTTCTCTACAGGATGTGGAGGTGGGTCTTTCTCTACAGGAAGTGGAGGTGGGTTTTTCTCTACAGAAAGTGGAGGCGGGTCTTTCTCTACAGAAAGTGGAGGCGGGTCTTTCTCTACAGAAAGTGGAGGCGGGTCTTTCTCTACAGAAAGTGGAGGCTGGTCTTTCTCTACAGAAAATTCAGGCGGGTCTTTCTCTACAGAAAGTGGAGGCGTGTCTTTCTCTTCATAAAGTGGAGGCGGGTCTTTCTCTACAGAAAATGGAGGCGGGTCTTTCTCTACATAAAGTAGAGGCAGGTCTTTCTCTACAGGAAGTGGGGGCGGGTCTTTCTTTACAGAAAGTGGAGGTGGTATTTCTCTACAGAAAGTGGAGGCTGGTCTTTCTCTACAGAAAGTGGAGGTGGGTCTTTCTCTACAGAAAGTGGAGGCGGGTCTTTCTCTACAGAAAGTGGAGGCGGGTCTTTCTCTACAGAAAGTGGAGGCGGGTCTTTCTCTACAGAAAGTGGAGGCGGGTCTTTCTCTACAGAAAGTGGAGGCGGGTCTTTCTCTACAGAAAGTGGAGGCTGGTCTTTCTCTACAGAAAATGGAGGCGGGTCTTTCTGTACAGAAAGTGGAGGCGGGTCTTTCTCTACTGAAAATGGAGGCAGGTCTTTCTCTACATAAAGTAGAGGCGGGTCTTTCTCTACAGGAAGTGGGGGCGGGTCTTTCTCTACATAAAGTAGAGGCGGGTCTTTCTCTACAGGAAGTGGGGGCGGGTCTTTTTCTACAGGAAGTGGAGACAGGTCATTTTCTTGCTTCAGGAAGTGGAGGTGAGTCTTTCTGGAAAGTGGGAGTGGGTCTTCATCTGTCTATAGAAGGTGGAGGTGGGTCTTTATCTTGTTATGAAAGTAAGGGCTGGTCTCACTCCATGAAGTGATGGCGGGTCTTTATTTACAGACTTTGGGGAAGGTCTTTATCTTTTTGCAATGTGTGGAGGTTGTTTTTTCTCTTGCTACGGAAAATTGGAGCAAGTCTTTATCTTACTAATGAGTAAGTTGCGGTGGGTTTTTATTCCTCATCAGGAAATAGGGGTGGTTATTAATTGCTATTCAGGAAGTGGGGGACGGGTATATATCTTACTATGAGAACAGGTCTTTTTTCCTTCACAAGAAGTGGGGGGCAGGAATTTCTCCATTGGAAGTGGGGGTGGGCATTTCTTTTGCTACAGAAAGTGGGGTTGGTTTTTTCCTTGTTAATTGGAAGTTGAGGTGGGACTTTATTCCTGTACAGGAAATGGGGCAGGTCTATATCGTTCTACAGGAAATGGAGGTAGGTATTTTTCTTGCTAAAAGAAGTTGAGGTGGGCCTTTACCTTTCTACAAGATGTGGGGGAAGGTCTTTATTTTTCTATAGGAAGGAGAGTATAGGGTTTTATCTTGCTGCAAGAAGTGTGGATGGGTCATTATTTTGCAACAGGAAGGGGAGGAGTCTTTTTCTACAGGAATTGGGGTGGGCCTTTATCTTGCTATATGGAGCAATGGTAGGTATTTATCTCTCTACATTAAGTAGGGGTTGATCTTTTTCATGCTCAGGAAGTGGGGGGAAGGTCTTTATCTTGCTAAAGAAAGTTGGTGTGGATCTTTATTCCTCTCTACATAAAATAAAGTCAACAACACGGAGTCTTTTTCAATTTTTCTATGAAGATAAATTCAACTTTATTAATACATACAGTTAATTTAGTACAAAAATTGTAAAAATAGACAAGATGTGAGCAGGAGGGAAATGGAAAATAGCAGCAAGAGGCGCAAACAATGACAAGGGAAAAAGTAACAGCACCCTTGAGAAAGCTGTTTGGTACTCCACGCGAAACGCGCGTCGGGAAGCCAGTACCAACCATACCACTTTTTGGAGGCGCATCACTGACAAGGGGTAAGCAGTACCGAGGCTTACAATGATTGTGTGTTCATGCTCTGATTGTTTTTGGGGGCACTAACCCTGACTATATCGCTACTGCCTGCGCAGCTTATCACATTGCAGTATACACATATTGACCGTTTATCCTCTCAGCTGTTGTAGCATTGTACATTGTAGGCATTGTAGCTCTATAGAGGCTTGTGCACACGGACACCTTTTAATTCAATTTTCCCAGGTGCTGTTACTTTTTCCCTTGTCATTGTTTGCGCCTCTTGCTGCTATTTTCCATTTCCCTCCTGCTCACATCTTGTCTATTTTTACAATCTTTGTACTAAATTAACTGTATGTATTAATAAAGTTGAATTTATCTTCATAGAAAAATTGAAAAAGACTCCGTGTTGTTCGCTTTTTGTAACTGCTTTGTGGAGTTATCTGTTTGTATTGGTGCGCAGTCGGTCCAGACGGATTCATGTGCCCACAAACAATATGTTTTTGGGATTGCTTGTTATAAAATAAAGTCAGTTCTTTTTATCTCAACAGGAAGTGCGGGATAGGTCTTTATCGTGCTACAGGAAGTGTAGATGGGTCTTTATTCCTCTACAGGAAGTGGGGGGTGAATCTTTCTCTACAAGAAGAGGTGGACAGGTCTTTATGATGCTACAGGAAGTGCAGATGGGTCTTTATTCCTCTAAAGGGGATGAAGTGGGGCATGAATCTTTCTTTACAGGAAGTGGGGACAGGTCATTCTCATTCTTCAGGAAGTAGGGGTGGATCTTTCTCTACAGGAAGTGGGATGGTCTTTGTGTACAGGAAGTAGGGGTGGTTTTTGTGTCCAGGAAGTGCAGATGAGTCTTTATCCCTCTAAAGGGGATGAAGTGGGGCATGAATCTTTCTCTACTGGAAGTGGGGGACAGGTTTTTCTCATTCTACAGGAAGTGGGGGTGGATCTTTGGGTACAGGAAGTGGGGTGGTCTTTGTGTACAGGAAGTGGGGGTGGGTTTTTGTGTCCAGGAAGTGCAGACGGGTCTTTATTCCTCTAAAGGGGATGAAGTGGGGCATGAATCTTTCTCTACAGGAAGAGGGGGACAGGTCTTTCTCTTTCTACAGGAAGTGGGGGTGGATCTTTGTGTACAGGAAGTGGGATGGTCCTTGTGTACAGGAAGTGGGGTGGGTCTATAGAATGTAGAAATTGGTCTTTTTCTCTACAGGAATTGAGGGCAGGCCTGTTTTTTGATAAAGGAAATAAAGGCAGGCCTCTATCTAGCTAAAAAAAAGTTAAAGTTGACCTTTATCTCTCTACAGGAAGCGCTGGTGGGTGTTTATCTCTCTACAAGTAGGGGATGGGCTTTTATCCAGCTACAGTAAATGGGGTCTGGTATCTGGCAAGAGAAACAGAGGAAGGATCTTTTTCTTCAGGAATTTGGGGCTGGTCTTTATCTTTCAACAGGAAGTGAAAGCTTGTCTTTGTATTGCTACAATAAGTGGGAAATAGGTATTTAACTCTCTACAGGAAGTGAGGGCAGGTCTTCTACAGAAAGTGGGGGCAGGTCGTTATCTTTCTTCAGAAAACAAGAGCACTTTTTTTTCTTGCTAAATGAAGTTTATGCTTCTATAGGAAATGGGAGTCTTTATTCCTCTGCAAGAAGTGGAGAACTAGTCTTTTTCTACAGGAAGTAGGTGTGAGTATATATCTCTCTACAGGAAGTGGGGATGGAAAGGTATCTTTTTACAGGAAGTAAGGATGAGTCTTTATATACAGGAGGTACGGTGCGGGTTTATTCTTTGCTACAGGAAGTAAGGGTGGGTCTATATCTCTCTATAGGAAGTGGGGGCAGGTATTTGCTTGTAGAAAGTTGTTGTCTTTATCTATTTACAGGAAGTAAGGGTGAGTATTTAACTCTTTACAGGAAGTGAGGTGGACTCTTTATTTAGAGGAAGTTGCGGTGAGTATTTATCTCTTTACAGGAAGACGGGCAGGTCTTTGTCTACAGGGAGTGGAGGTGGGTCTTTATCTTTCTACAGGGAATGAGGGCGTGACTTTATGTCTCTGTATAAAGTGGGAGCGTGGATTTATGTTTCTATATGAAATGGAGGAGTGGATTTATCTCTCTGCTGGTGGGGCTTTATTTCTACATGGATGGGGATTTGGTGTCCCACACCCTGGTCATGTTTGGTGTCCCACACTCTGGTCATGTTTGGTGTCCCATACTCTGGTCATGTTTGGTGTCCCACACTCTAGTCATGTTTGGTGTCCCACACTCTAGTCATGTTTGGTGTCCCACACTCTAGTCATGTTTGGTGTCCCACACTCTGGTCATGTTTGGTGTCCCACATTCTGGTCATGTTTGGTGTCCCACACTCTGGTCATGTTTGGTGTCCCACACTCTAGTCATGTTTGGTGTCCCACACTCTAGTCATGTTTGGTGTCCCACACTCTGGTCATGTTTTGTGTCCCATACTCTGGTCATGTTTGGTGTCCCACACTCTGGTCATGTTTGGTGTCCCACACTCTAGTCATGTTTGGTGTCCCATACTCTAGTCATGTTTGGTGTCCCACACTCTGGTCATGTTTGGTGTCTCATACTCTGGTCATGTTTGGTGTCCCACACTCTGGTCATGTTTGGTGTCCCATACTCTGGTCATGTTTGGTGTCCCACACTCTAGTCATGTTCCAGGCCAATCCAAACTAAATACAATTATATCCACTTCTCAGCAGTTGAGCGAAGAACTAAGTACAAGGTTATAGGAAAAACAAAGCAGAACATGTTCTCTCTTGCTCTTCCAATGGGCTTGTAGAGGCGAACGATGGGTGAGTATAAGTTTTTTGTTATTTTTTTTTACCTTCACATCATGATGGGCCGATTTTTGTACCATAAAAAATGGTGGACAATCTCTTTGACCTAAAAGGGGTTGTCTTACGAAGACAACTTCTATCCATTTGTCCTATTGGAGCTTCTAGACAACTATGGGATTTTTTCTCATTGGGATCGGTCTATGAATTTTTATGGAAAGCTGCTTAGTACGCGAGCATACCTCCTAATCTTGCGCTATCCTTGTATTTCATGGATGCAATTCATCTGAACGGCCCTCATGTAACACTACATTTCCTCTGAAAGGGACGGTGCAAGGAGATGGCTGACGTGCCATGACTTCTCCAGCACAGTCAGCAGGACATGCAGTGCTCCACTGCTTACCCCCAGAGCTGCAATCTAATAAGGTTTCTTTGGCAGATGCTATGTATACATAAGCCGCCCCGCCTGGCGTATACATTTCCTGCACTAAGATCTGAAGCTTTACAGTGTGTAAATTACAGCTGGATCTGTCTCACTCTCTGAGTCGTCCATTCATCCATGACAGATCCAGGGCTTAGCGGGCTCAGGATCTAACTGTCTATTATATGCATGAACTTCTCAGCGGCTCCTCCGCTCTTGCTCTTATTACATCCCGCTCTGCAGTTTCCTTTCTAGGATTTATTTTCACGACCGCCCCATTTCCCCTCATTGTACTCAAAAGTAAAAACTGACTAAATATTTTCTTTTTCTGTGGATTTGCTCCTATTGAAGCATAAATTTCACCAAAGTGACTGCTAATACAGCAAGTGCAGACAAGTGACTTGTTACTGTATCTAAGGTTTTATCATTAGCTTTGACATTCTAACACAACCACTAGGGGGAGCAACATTTTTGGTTGCTTTAAAAGGGATTTTCTCAAGATCAATCTTCAGGAGCACACTGCTCCTCTGTCTCCTGACTTCCCACTTACCAGGGTACAGTGCTTTCCTCAAGACACCACCAAACTGCACACTCTTCAAGGAGAAGGGCATAAGTAATAAAGCTAATTGGATCTAGCAGTCCAGCCAGCTTCAAAGGAAATCTGCAGGCAGGAGACGTCCAGAAGAAACTGCAGGCAGGCAAGAGACATCCAGAAGAAACTGCAGGCAGGAGACATCCAGAGGAAACTGCAGGCAGGCAGGAGACATCCTGAGGAAACTGTAGGCAGGCAGGAGACGTCCAGAGGAAACTGCAGGCAGGCAGGAGATGTACAGAGGAAACTGCAGGCAGGCAGGAGACATCCAGAGGAAACTGCAGGCAGGAGATGTCCAGAGGAAACCAAAGGCAGAAGACATCCAGAGGAAATTGCAAGCAGGCAGGAGTCCAGAGGAAGCTGCATGCAGATAGGAGACATCCAGAGGAAACTGCTATCAGACAGGAGACCACCAGAGGAAACTGCAGGCAGGTAGGAGACGTCCAGAGGAAACCGCAGGCAGGCAGGAGATATCCAGAGGAAACCACAGGCAGGCAGGAGACATCCAGAGGAAACTGCAGGCAGGCAGGGGACATCAAGAGGAAACTGCAGGCAGGCAGTGGACATCCAGAGGAAACTGCAGGCAGGCAGGAGATGTCCAGAGGAAACTGCAGGTAGGCAGGAGACGACCAGAGGAAGCTGCAGGCAGGCAGCAGACGTCCACAGGAAACTGCAGGGAGGCAGGAGACATCCTGGAGACTGCAGACAGGTACTGAGCAGGTCGTAGTTCACAGAAAAACTAAGAGTCTTAGGATCATTGAAGTCTTACTACCAAGACAAGGGTGTGTGTCTTGGTCGGCCTTGTATAGGCCCAAGCAGATGATCACATGAGAGCTCTCAGGGCCACCTGCAAAGCCCGACATGGAGCACAACAGAGTTTAGTGGACCAGTTTAAGGAAATCCAGGACAGGTGTGTAAGAAAGCAAATTGCAAAGTTGCTTAATTTTAATGTAACACGGGTACTTTAGATGCAGTGACACAGAAATACAGAGCAGCCAATACAGGGTTAATAAACAGGGGAGGTTTATAATAAGAGGGTAAATCTCCACGCAGGGAGTATCGGGTGAAAATATGGGAGAAAAAGAAGGGAAGTAGCAGGTAAAAGTCTATTACTGACAGTTCAGTTTAACTTGATGTAGCAGAGTTACACCGGTTGTAATCGACAGTTTTTTCACTTAGCTGACTCTTGCTCCTCACAAGGCAGTTGCCAGCTGATGCCGGTGTTGATTTCTTCAGGCGTCCCCGCCCAAACAATGCTCTGTCTTCTGGCAGCAGCGGGCGGTCTCCAGTTTTACCCGCTTACCCATAACACAGCACCTCACGTGCTCGACTCCACGGACCCTGCGTCTCTTCTCCCTCGAGTCGGCTTGACTCCTTCGGTCCACTGCACTCGGATCTTGCTCCAAGTACTGTAGCCAGGAGCCTGGATCCTCTCACACTGCTCTGCTGAGCAGGACCCAGCTCCGCTTTTCCGCGCAAACGTCCCCGTCTCTTCCTCTCTCTAGCCATACCACCAGTTCCCCAGTCACCTGACCTCCCAGCTCTCACTCTCGACATGCCCCCAGCTTCCCAGTCATCTGACTCCTGTGCTTGCAGTCTGTCTTCCCCCTGCAACCAGAGGCACGGCCCCGGCAGTTCCGGATCCCTTGCTCTGAAAGTACTTACACCCCGGTCTTCCCCCTTACACTCACGCTCTCCTTTAACTTGCCATTCCACGGACGAGAGTTCCTTCATCAAACATTCACATTCTTGGACTTCCTGCACGATATGGTACCATATGAATTGATCTTGTTCGTAACAGTGAGGAGGCACTCCTGCTGTTGTCCGTTCTGACCGGCGTAACTCAGTTTGACCGATGGGGGGTGCAGGGTCACTCGGATTTCCAATCTCCGCCTGCCCAGTGGCTTCAATCGATGTTGTTCCCTCGCCGCCTGCACTGGGGACTGCATGTAATCGAATGCTGGGGCTCGGAGGTAGAATCAACAACTCTTCTTCGTCCACATCGTGGCTTGGGCAGCTGTGACAGCACCCTCTCTAGAAGCAGGTGATTCTTCTCCATCCTCGTCATATTTAGACAGACAGGGTCGCAGCATACTACGATGAACCACTCTGGTAGGGGCTCCTTCAGCCCCCTCGGGTTGAACTTCATACACAGGTCCTTCAGCGCCAATCCTGCGCTTCACTCGGTGCCGGGTCCGTTCCCACCGCCTACTCAATTTGCCCCGGGGCCGCCTGTCCCGAACCAACACCCGCTCCCCGGGCCTCAGAGCTGTCCCTCGAAGAGGCAATGTCTCATGATGTTTGAGCTCCTGAAACTTTTGTTGTACCAACCGTCGGAGGGTCTGCAGTCGATGCCGTTGTTCCCGGACCCAGGAAGACACCCCGTCCGTGGGTAGTTCTCCTCGGGGTCCATCTCTAACTCGGTAATCTCTCGCCCCTTTCGCCCATACAGCAAGGTATAAGGAGTGAACCCCGTCGTACTATTCACTCGGTTGATGTAGACCCACACCAGCTCGGCCACAAACTCAGGCCACCGTACCTTCCGATCTTCCTCCAACGTGCGGAGCATTTGGATCAGTGTCCGATTAAAGCGTTCACAGGCCACATTTCCTTGAGGGTGGTAAGGAGTAGTCCGTGACTTCTCAATCTTGTACAACCGGTGCAGCTCTTCCATCACCCGCCCTTGGAAGCAGGCGCCTTGATCGGAATGAAGCCTCTTTGGGCAGCCGTACGCCCGAATGAAGTCTCGGCAGATGGCCTGCGCAGCTGACTCAGCGGTCTGGTCTCTGGTTGGGGTCACTACCGCAAACTTTGTGAAGTGGTCTGTCATTACCAGGCAATGTTCATACCCGAGATGCGCCGGTCCAACAGTCAAATAGTCGATCATCAGCACCTCCAAGGGGGCAGAAGTCACAATAGTTTGTATGGGGACCCGCTGCTCTGGGGGCTTAACCAGCTCACAGCTCCGACATCTTCGACAAGTGTCTTCTATTGTTGCTCGCAGTCGGGGATGATACACCAGCCTCTGCAACCACTGAAATGTCTTCTCTGGTCTGAAGTGAGCTCCTCGTTCATGAGCCTCCTTAGCTACTACTCCGACCAACTTCTCTGGGATCACCACTTGCCAGGTGGTCCCGAACGCTCGCAGTAGCTGCACCCGTCGGTACAGCAGCCCGTCTCGCAAACACAGTCTCTCCCATTGTCCCAGCATCTTCAGTGCTCCCAGGGACAGGGTACTCATCTCTTCTCAACTCGGGACTTGCTGCAAAGCCACCCATTGACGTAATTGAGCAACTTCTCTGTCAGTCTGTTGAAGTCGGATCCAGTCATCTCTTGGCCGCCCTAGCACTTGTTCTTCCGACGTCTCTCTGATCTGTCCCTGCGCCGCGACCAGCGGTCCCATGAAACTTCGAAATCTAGGGGTCTCATCCGCCTCCAAATCTTCATCGCGGTCATGATCAGGCCGTTCATATGTCACTCTGGAGAGGGCGTCGGCGTGAGTATTCTCTGCCTTAGTCCGGTAGGCGATCTTACACCGGTACCTGGCCGTGTGGGCCACCCACCGCTGCTCCAGGGCCCCCAATTTCGCATTCTCCAGGTGGGCCAGCGGGTTGTTATCTGTTTTCACCAGTACTTCGGACCCGGACAAATACTCTGCAAACTTCTCGGTCATTGCCCAAACCAGAGCCAGCAACTCTAATTTGAAAGAGCTATAATTATCCGGGTTCCTCTCGGAGTCATGAAGGGAGCGGCTGGCGTACGCAATCACATGCTCTTTCCCGTCCTGTACTCGGGATAACACGGCTCCCAGACCATGTAGACTCCCATCAGTGTAGAGTATGAAGGGTTGGGAGAAATCCGCATAGGCAAGTATTGGGGCCTCGGTCAGGGCCATTTTTAGAGCACGGAAGGACTCTTCCTGGCTGCTTCCCCACCGAATCGCCTGATTCTTGGAGCCCGCCGGCACTCCCTTAAGTAGCTCCAGCAATGGGTTGGCTATGCGGGTGAAGTTCTTCACGAATCTTCAGAAGTACCCGGCAAGTCCCAGGAAGGCCCGAACATCCTTCACTGTCTTTGGGGTAGGCCACTCCTGTACGGCGGCCACCTTTTCCTGGGTGGGCCCGACTCCTTCACCGGACACAGTATGACCGAGATATTCGATCTGTTTGCGGAACAGGTGGCACTTCTGGGGCTTCACCTTTAGACCATGACTGTGTAGGTGGCTCAGTACTTGCTCCAGTTGCTGGAGGTGCTCCTCGAAGGTGGCGGCATAGACAAGTATGTCGTCAAGGTAAATCAGTGTCGCCTCGAAGTTTAAATTGCCCAGGCACCTCTCCATCAGACGCTGGAACGTCCCGGGGGCGTTAGTCAGGCCGAAGGGTATCCGATTGAACTCAAATATGAAAGCCATCTTCGCACGGTCATGTTCGGCCACGGGCACCTGCCAGTACCCACTGGCCAGATCCAAGGAGGAGAAGTATCTTGCCTTCCCTAAGGACGACAGGGACTCTTCGATTCGGGGTAGGGGGCAAGAGTCCCGTACTGTACAGGCATTCAGTCGTCTATAGTCCACACAGAACCGCAGGGTCCCATCTTTCTTCCGGACCAGGACAATCGGGGCTGCCCACGGGCTCTGACTCTCCCATATCGCACCATTCTGTAACATATGGGCTAGCATCTCCTTAACCTCTTTATACATCTGGGTAGCTATCTGCCAGTATCTCTCCCACACTGGGGCAGCGCTCCCCGTGGAAATCTCATGGGTAATGGCTTCGGTGCAACCAAAATCATCCTCATGGCGAGCAATAACTTCCTGGTACCGCTCCAGCACCTCCTCAACCTGCTGCACCTGTCGAGGTGTAAGTCCCGTCAATTCAGCCCGCATTCGTTCTAGGATTCTTCACCCCCACTTCACACTAGCCCGGTGGGATTCCGGTGGCACGGTGACCGCCAGAGTCCAGGGGTCTCCTTGTACAGCGAACAGCTGTACCACATCAGGTCGCACCAACTTCTCTGGCATTCCCAGAATCTGGGCTATTTCCGCCCTGGGAGGGAGTGTGAGATCATCTTCACCTAGATTAACACACCGCACTATAACATTGCCACCCTGGACGGTGGCTAGTGTCGGAGCCACCAAGAGTCCGGGGGGTACTTTGTCCATCGATGTTGGTTCTATCTGAACTTCGACCCCCTCAAGAGGTGTGCAGGCCCGTGCGGGTAACGTGAGTACAGTTTGTCCAGGCGGTAAGGTGAGCGCCGTAGCTGCTGGCACTATTATTTTCCCCAGGATCTTCCCTTCAGTCGACGTCTCCTGAGCCTGGGCAGCTCGGATTAGTTGTTGAAAGACCCTCCTTTGGGGGGTTCGCGGGTCCCACTGGTCTAGAGGAATCTCCTTCAGCTCACTAAGCAGGATATGCCCGATCTCTTTCAGCACATTCATTCCGAGAGTCACCGGGGGTCCACTTCCTGTTCCCCCTGTGACCAGGACGACTCCTTTTTTTCCCACATCTTTTCCACACACTCGGATCCTCATCCACATCACCCCTGCGACCGGGATGAGTAATTGATTAGCTGCCGTGAGTCTAATTACTGGTCCCCATTCAGGCCACACTATCTCTGGAAATCGCTGTTGAAAGTAGGCTTCTGTCATCGTAGTCACCTGGGATCCCGTGACAATCAGGCAGTGAACAGCCCGACCGCTTATTTCGGCCCAGACAGTCAGGCTGGTGGAAACTAGGTCCTTGGGACTTCCTCTTTTTCTTTCCCCTTCCTCAGGCTCCGGGCTTTGTCCCCCAAACACGGAGCCCGCTAGTTTAACGGCAACCACGACTGGGGCCGCCCTCGGCTAGCACAGCCCCTGGCGTAATGTCCTGCGCCTCCACACTTCCAGCAGGTCGTGTCTCTGTCTGTGTAGGGCTGCCTCACTTCTCTACGGAACTCTCCTGCAGGGTGGGTCCTGAATTAAATTCTTTCCATAACAGGAGCAATCGATCTGGGTATCTCTGGTGTCGGGGCAGGGGTCTTCTTGAGACTGGACCATTCATCCCGCATCTCCTTTCGCATCTCTCGAGCCCATTCCGGATCAGCTGCCGGCGGGGTGGGTACCTTGTTACTCTGGACCGTCCCTGCCAGGGCCGTCACCCCCATCTCCTGCTCTCTCACACGTGCCTCTGCTCCCACTTCTAGAAAAGTCATACGTGGGTTGGCGCGCAGGCACTCCCGCAAGGCCTGCTTCAGCTGCACATCCCTGAGGCCTGCCACAAACTGGTCCCTTAAGATCACGTCAGGGGGGCCCATTCCCAAATTCCCCATGTCGTCTTTTCTAGTGATATAGGCATACACCCTCTGTAAGGCATTAACATACTGCGTCACAGTCTCCCCCTCCTGCTGCACTTGGTGAAACAGTCGTATCCCCAGCTCTCCTACATTGGTGGGATCCCCATGCATCTCCTCCACTATCCGCACCACTTTTTCTACAGTGTCCCGGTCATGGGGAGGGCGGTACATCACGGATTGTCGGGCCTCACCGTCCAGGGCCAGTAAGGCTATTTCGGCTTGCATAGCTGGGGTCATCGGGTGCATACGTAACATACTCCTAACTCTCTCAACCCAGTCCCACAGCATCATATTGTCCCCGGTGAACTTTGGGAGATTGCTGAGCATGGCCCCCAGCGGCAAGCTAGATCTAGGGGCTCCCAGGATGGACGGCTCTGCAGTGTCTGTGTCTAATGACTGCATCCTGCCGACTATGCCAAATGTATCACAGGTACTTTAGATGCAGCGACACAGAAACACAGAGCAGCCAATACGAGGTTAATAAACAAGGGAGGTTTATAATAACAGGGTAAATCTCCACGCAGGGAGTATCAGGGGAAAATATGGGGGAAAAACAAGGGAAGTAGCAGGTAAAAGTCTGTTACTGGCAGTTCACAGTCTGACAAGATGTAGCAGAGTCGAACCGGTTGTAAACGACAGTTTTTTCACTTAGCTGACTCTCGCTCCTCACAAGGCAATTGCCAGCTGATGCCGGTGTTGATTTCTTCAGGCGCCCCTGACGCGCCCCCTGGGCCAGTGTTGTTGGGGATACCCGGAGCCGGATCAGATGGGGGTTGTAGTCTCCGAGTGGCTGTGACCCAGTCCGTGCCCAGGGTGGGCATGGACTGGGCACGGACTGGGTCACAGCCACTCGGAGACTACAACCCCCATCTGATCCGGCTCCGGGTATCCCCAACAACACTGGCCCAGGGGGCGCGTCAGGGGCGCCTGAAGAAATCAACACCGGCATCAGCTGGCAATTGCCTTGTGAGGAGCGAGATACTCAGTGTGTGGCAGTCCTTATGATGTTACTAGATGTTCTTTTGTGTCGACTACGCCACCCGTTGATTTGCGGTCAAAAGGCCGCCGCTGCAGCAGGGTCCACTGAGGCTGGTGATGTGTGTGCAGCTTAGGTGGTATAACCCCCAACGGGAGGGGTATAGCCTCAGGGGGTCAGTTGCAGAGGATGGGGGTTGTGGTGGTGCAGCGAGGATGGAAATGAGACTCAGAGTCGGGCTGTGCAGTTCAGGGTTTGTTTACTTACTGCAGTTGTTCTGGTCACTCCGGCCTTAAGTGACCACCCGAGCCGTGCTGCGTCCACCAGGTCCTGGACTCGGCCAACCCCCAGGTGATTCTGGAGCGTGGTCCTGAGCTCCCTTTCTGTCCTGTCCTCTTCTCTGGCCTTCCCCACCAGGGATCCACCTATGTCCGGCTCCCTCGGGCCTCTTGGTGGTAAACCCTTGTCTCTGGGTTCCCTGACCCTATTCCTGGTCTGCCTTCCGGGTGGATTTAGTGGGTGATCGTGGCAGATCAGTCCTGCCCACGACCTCCGGTTCCTGGCTAAGGTGTGCTGTAGCCTCTGCCAGCTTGGGATCCGGTACCCTGTTGCCAACTCTTCACCCTCTGGTCTAATTTGGGCTCTTGGAGTTCCTTCTTTCTCCCCCTCTGGGTCTTTCTTTCTCCTCTCTCTCTCTCTGGGCCTTGGAGCTGCTCTTCTCCTCTGCTCTCTTCCTCTGCTCTGCTCTGACAAAAGACTGACAGACTGACTGACCCTGATCTAAGATGGTTCCCACCTTATATACTCCCTCTATGTGTGAGCTCAGGTGACCAGCACCCAATGAGCTCCTAGCACTACCCAGACTGCTCCCCCTATCTGCCCCTACACTACTGGGATGTTCCACCCCCCTCCCACTCCAGCCAGGAACAGACACTGTCGTACCTGCACATTTCTCTAGTGGGAGTACCATCGGTCTGTTCCTCGGAAATGGGATGTGTGTAGTGCATGCAGCTAACTGAGCTCAGTTCCACACTCCATCCTTACCCGGGAGTGGAATACCACACCTCTGGGTTGAGGTGCAATACCCCTGTAGCAGCCGAATCCTCAGGGTGCTACACCCCCGCCCAAACAATGCTCCGTCTTCTGGCGGCAGCGGGCGGTCTCTGGTTTTACCCGCTGAGCCCCTAGTCCTCAACACGGCACCTCACGTGCTCGGCTCCACGGACCCTTTGTCTCTTCTCCCTCAAGTCGGCTTGACTCCTCCGGTCCACTGCACTCGGATCTTGCTCCAGGTACTGTAGCCAGGAGCCTGGACCCTCTCACACTGCTCTGCTGAGCAGGACCCAGCTCCGCTTTTCCGCACAAATGTCCCCGTCTCTTCCTCTCTCTAGCCACGCCACCAGTTCCCCGGTCACCTGACCTCCCAGCTCTGACTCTCGACACGCCCCCAGCTTCCCAGTCACCTGACTCCTGTGCTTGCAGTCTGTCTTCCCCCTTCAACCAGAGGCACGGCCCCGGTAGTTCCGGATCCCTTGCTCTGAAAGTACTTACACTCCGGTCTTCTCCCTTACATTAACATAACATGTTTAGACAATCTTTTTAATCTGCCCAAAAAACATATTCTTCTACTCTGCACAGTCAAAGCCAAAGCAATACAGAAAAAAATAGTTTTAAAAATTGCATCTTATTAAAGCCCAAATAAAGGAGAATTTTACCGCCTGAGTCAAGATAAGCAGAATTCACTCTGGCAATAAAAAAGAGAACAATAGAGACCTTTGATACAGTGTAGAATGAGGGGACATGGATATTTTAGGATGCTTGGGCTATGTGACAAAGTAAAAGGGAGCTACTTGTATTATGATTGAATGCCCTTGAGAAATGTTATTGGGACCTGCCTAAGTGCCTATAGAAAGTAAATGCAGCATCACTCAAAATACATCAATGTAAAATCATAGGTTGCATATTATGCCAGAGTTTGTAAAAAGTGGGAAATCAATTTTACTGCTTGAGTCAAGATAAGCAGCGTTCACATGAAAAATTGCAGCGACATATGTGACATGCAGTAGTAGTGCTGTTGCTTTAAAAGCATTTAGCAACTATTAGAAGTAACACAAGCACAGGAGACAGGAAGTGTTGTGCTCCAGTAGCATCCAGCAACTAGAGTGGTTAACACAGTCACAGTAGAAGGGGAGTTTTTTAGCAGAGCCCCAGGGGAATAGTGGGAAGTTTTTTACTGTCTGGCTGGAGCCAAACAGAAATGCAGGAAAGAGAACAGGATTCAAGTCCAGGATGAAGCTCAACACAGGTCAGATACCCTGCACTGTTAGTTCAGGAAGTCTATCATCGGGCAGAAAGATAAGGACTGGAAGGAATCCTGTCATAGGGATCATCTCCCTCATCACACCCTCCCCCCCCCTCCATCTCCATGCAGGATAAGGAATGCTGTGTACTATTGAGTCCTTGTAAAGGAAAATCCTGTGGTTGTGTATGCATTAAAACTGTGCTGTACTGTGCTACCGGATAATAGACTGTGTACTGCTCTGCTGCAAAGGAGGCTGTACTGTTATTACTGGAGCCTGTTGCTCAAAGAGACATTTACATTGCACTGGCCGTGCCTCATTAAATGTTACTGTTCTACTGTTTATGAAGACTCTTGTCAGATGTGTCTGGTCAGCAACTGAATCTATCGTGTGCCTGAGAGAGGCTGCAGCCTATGGTCTCCCCGAGTAACGGCTCCCCCAGGATTCCAACGAATTCATGTAACTGGTCTCGCCCCCATCTGAACTTAGGCGGCGTGCGCGTAACACATAGACAGAAGAAAAATGTAGCATATGAGGGCAAGGATACTTTAAGCTTGGTGATATCATAGAAGCTAAGGCAGAAGTCATCGTAGAAGTGATGTTCATGTCATTCTACCCAGTCCGAGACTCCGATTCCTCTTCTGAAATTTCCCTGAGTGGAAGTGAGAACAACAATGTGAACCAGCGCTGCATCCTCTGGGGGATTTTATTAATTATAGGGTCATTTTATAGGGTCCCAATATAAATGGACCTATAAAGTACATGATTGCTGGGAAAAGAGTTGAGCGAATCCCAGGAAATTTGAATAGTGTAGATTAGCTCGAATTCAACCGGCAGATTTTAATGTGATTCAAGTGAATCAAAACCCCAAAATTTTGAGTTCAACAGAATCCGAATTTTTGAAGAAAATTTGTAGCGAAATTGATTTGTTCAGAATCGTTTTGCTTGGTTCCGCTGAGAGACTATTTTACAGGATTTGTTACAAAAAAAATTTTTCACTGAAGTTTTATGATTTCTTATGTAATTTAATTCTGTGGTCCTAAAACAAGTCGGTGTAAACTGGAAAGGCAGTCCCCAGTATAGCAGATCAAAATTCTTATACCAATTCAGTACATTTAACTACATCTACTTAAAGAGGACCTGTCACCAGGTATTAAGGGGCCAAATTTTGTTATTTTATGCTCCTTCCATAATTATTCGGTAGTTTTTTTGTTTTTTATATTTGCTATAAGGTTCTAGAGATACAGAGGTTTTTATTTAGTGACCCCAATATGCTAATTTTTAGCAAGTGGGCGTTGCTCACAGGGTAATTATGCAGAACATCCTAAATTCATCCCCCCCCCCAAGTATCCTGTGCGCCACACCCCCTTGGAAAAGACCATAAAAAATAGCACTTAATAAAAAGGTTCATATCTCTGGGATTGTATGGTGGAATAACAAAAAAAAAGCAGAATACTCAGAGGAGCAAAGGGAATAAAATAAAACCAAAAACTGCCCCTTCTGACCTGGTGACAGCTGTTTAAGTTGAAATATACTGAGAATTTTGATCTGCTATATAAGGGACTTTCTTTCCAGATTACACTGACTTGTTTTAATCTAGAATTAGATTATATAAGAAATCATTAAATCAAAGGAATTTTTTTGTAACAAAATCTCCCCCCTTCTAGACAAGAAGGTTGATAGACAATAAGCGTGATGGTTTATTGCCTCATATAGAAGAGACAGATAGAGCACATCTCCACGACTTTTCCAGAAAGTAATACCGGCACGACTTTTCCAGAAAGTAATGCTGCCTAAACTTTTTTAATGCAGATTTATAAAAACTAAACTCTTATTATTGCCCTCCTAGTTTATCTGATCTACATAGGAGCTGCGTACCTTAAAAGTTTGGAGATTTTTAAAGAAAACTATTGGCAAAGTTGCCTCAATAGTTATCTAAGATGTCGTAGATGAATAAAAAAAAAAGGATTGAGAAAGTCTACATTGTTGCATTTTATTTCCCACTCCATAAAATTTGCGGCCACCAGCACCCAGATCTGTAAGGAGACCCTGCGGAGGATTTCCTTCCTCCGTGTGATGTGTGCACTTGAGCCGATGCATCTTGGTTTACGTCGCGGGAGGCTTTCAACGTTGCGGCATTATTATGAGTCAGGTTTTGGGTTTAAAGGCTCAATTTACTCTAGAAAACTCTGCTCAGCTCTCGTCTAAACTCCTCACAAATCTCAGCAGAGTGACCTATAAGTCTTCCACTTCACAGGGCTGCGGGAGACTTCCACCAGTAATAGCAGAAATCACAGGCTGCCGCTTGGAGAGCGCGATGGCCCCGGCCATTAGAGCGGAGAATATGCAGCGACTCGTGACCTTTCCGTAAGATAAAATAAATTCTTCTCAATCCGTCTTGCTATGAAAAATAACAGGGTTATTCCTTTACATTTAACTGTAATTCCTGCTGGTTGTTAATAATTTATAGGGTTTCTTTGGAGTCTGGTACAATAGCATTCTTAAAGGGGCGCTAGACACAAAAATTCCATTTTGGAATAAAGATAAAAGTGCAAGGAAATGATGAGCTTAGAGAGAGATGAGCTCGGTTAAAGCGAGCTGACTGCTGAGAGTTAATGCTGGGATAGAGGCAGAGAGAGCTGCATAGTTAGCAGACTGGACACAGAATAAGGTCTCATTCACATGTCATGTACGAGAAAAACCGACTGAGTTTCATTAGTGATTTCGCTCAGAGTTTCATCCGAGTTTCATCAGAGTTTGGCCATATGTGAAAAAAAGGTTCTCTATTCTTTTTCTATCGAGCAGTCCATGAAAATCAGCTGCACTCGGATGGCATCCGAGTGCGGTCCGATTTTTATCACGCATGCATTGACCTGCATCGCAGATTTTGATTCAGCACTTCGATCAAAACCCGGCATGATTCAGCAATTTTTCGCCATCCATGAAAAATCACGAATAAGTGAATAGCCCCATTCACTATTATAGGTACGAGTGGTATCCATGAAAAACAATGAAAGCAAAAAACGGACGTCTGAACGAGGCCTTATACTGGGAGAAACTGGTAAAGAAAATGTGGATTGGAACAAAGTTTTATAAACTTGCAAAAGGGACACAAACCCCGTAATGGCGGAAACAATTTTCGTTTTTGCACTTTTCTTTTTTTCCTCCACTTTTTCCCAAGAGCCAGAACCTTTTGTTTCTTTTTTCGTCGGCATAGCGGTATGGAGCTTGTTTTAGTTATAAATCATATCATATAGTATATACAGTATCATAAAAAAAACAGGAAAACAATTCCAAGTGCAGCGAAATGGAGAAAAGAAAAATCCAACAATTACGAAAGTTTTTTGAGTTTAGTTTTTATCATGTTCATTGTACGGTAAACGTGATCCGGAAACATAATAATAATGCAGGTCTGTTTGATTTTTTACGACAACAAATTTTTTTTTCATTATTTTTAAGTTGTTAAAAAGCAAAATCTGAACTTTGAAAAAAATAAAAAATTTAGCTCGTGTCGCCATTTTCCAAGAGCCGTGACTTTTTTTTTATATTTTTCGGCCACGAGTTGTTTATTGGCTCCACACTTGGATACATTCAATGTTTTGATCACTATGTATATGGCATTTTGGGGGCCGAAAAACTGATTTTCTTTATGGCGCATAATTATTGAGTTAAATGATGCATTTTGAAAGATCAGACTTTTATGAACAAGGCAATCTCAATATCTTTCTTTGTTTTGATAGTCCAAACTTTTATGTTTTTTTTTTTATTATTATTATTTTAAAATTTTTCAAAAACTTTATTACTTTTTTATTCTCTTCTTTAGTCCTGCTGGGGGATGTGAACCTGTGACTCCTTCATTTCTTGTACTATGTCATTTTTTTAAGAGGACGTTTCACAAGCTCATACTGTAACACTTAAAGGGGTTGTTCACTACTTTAAAATATATTCTTAATGTGCCCAAGGTAGTGGGAAAAAATGAAATCTCTACTTAAGCTACCGTACCAGCTCCGGAGTGGGTCCGCTGCCGGTGGCCGCTAATCAGCTGCAGCCTTCACATTATATGTGGGCTGGAAGACAGATTGTTTATTCATGTGAAGGTGACTGACAACTGATCAGCAGCTGCTGATTGACTGCAGCGGTCACGTGATGCCAGGAGCCTGGTGGGGAAGACATAGGAAGCTGTTCTTCGAGTGCAATGGCATTCATTGCCATTAAAAGTTTTCTTGGTGAAATGCATCATTGATAATTCCACGTTGTGAGCAGCAGGTTACAGAGGCAGAGATGGACTGCAGGTGAGGCCCAGGAGAGGCTGCAGATTGCACGGCCCCTATGATACTGTGTTCAATACTATCGGCAGAAATTCATATACACTGAGCTCCCCCTAGTGATGACTGTACAAAGCCATATGCAGTAATGTCACCATTGTGATGGATACATTTATTTATTTATTTTACTCACTTACACAGCGCCATTAATTCCACAGCGCTTTACAGACATTATCATCACTGTCCCCATTGGGGCTCAAAATCTAGATTCCCTATCAGTATGTCTTTGGAATGTGGGAGGAAACCGGAGAACCCGGAGGAAACCCACGCAAACACGGGGAGAACATACAAACTCCATGCAGATGTTGTCCTTGGTGGGTAAATAAATCCATTGGCAGTCATCTCCCCACACTGGTGACTGTATAATGTGTATAGGTAGCTGTACCTGTATGGTGAGCTCCCTCTAGTGGTGGCTGTATACATCTGTTTATAGTGAACTCCCCCTGGTGGTGACTGTAAAAATCTGTATGTAGTGAGCTCCCTTTAGTGGTGGCTGTATAATCTGTATGTAGTGAGCTCCCTCTAGTGGTGACTGTATAAATCTGTATGTAGTGAGCTCCCTCTAGTGGTGACTGTATAATCTGTATGTAGTGAGCTCCCTCTAGTGGTGGCTGAATAAATCTGTATGTAGTGATTTCCCTCTAGTGGTGACTGTATAAATCTGTATGTAGTGAGCTCCCTCTAGTGATGGCTGAATAAATCTGTATGTAGTGATTTCCCTCTAGTGATGACTGTATAAATCTGTATGTAGTGAGCTCCCCCTAGTCGTGACTGTATAAATCTGTATGTAGGTAGCTCCCTCTAGTGGTGACTGCATAAATCTGTATGTAGTGAGCTCCCCCTAGTGGTGACTGTAAAAATCTATATGTAGTGAGGTCCTCCTAGTGGTGACTGTAAAAATCTGTATGTAGTGAGCTCCCTCTAGTGATGACTGTATAAATCTGTATGTAGTGAGCTCCCCCTAGTGGTGGCTGTATAAATCTGTATGTAGTGAGCTCCATCTAGTGATGGCTGTATAAATCTGTATGTAGTGAGCTCCATCTAGTGGTAGCTGTATAAATCTCTATGTAGTGAGCTCCCTCTAGTGATGGCTGAATAAATCTGTATGTAGTGAGCTCCTCCTAGTGGTGACTGTATAAATCTGTATGTAGTGAGCTCCCTCTAGTGAGGACTGTATAAATCAGTATGTAGTGATCTCCCCCTAGTGGTGGCTGTATAAATCTGTATGTAGTGAGCTCCCTCTAGCGATGGCTGTATAAATCTGTATGTAGTGATCTCCCCCTAGTGGTGGCTGTATAAATCTGTATGTAGTGAGCTCCCTCTAGTGATGGCTGTATAAATCTGTATGTAGTGAGCTCCATCTAGTGGTAGCTGTATAAATCTCTATGTAGTGAGCTCCATCTAGTGGTAGCTGTATAAATCTCTATGTAGTGAGCTCCCTCTAGTGATGGCTGAATAAATCTGTATGTAGTGAGCTCCTCCTAGTGGTGACTGTATAAATCTGTATGTAGTGAGGTCCTCCTAGTGGTGACTGTATAATCTGTATGTAGTGAGCTCCTCCTAGTGGTGACTGTAAAAATCAGTACGTAGTGAGCTCTCTCTAGTGGTGGCTGTATAAATCTGTATGCAGTGAGCTCGCTCTAGTGGTGGCTGTATAAATCTGTATGCAGTGAGCTCCCCCTAGTGATGACTGTATAAATCTGTATGTAGTGAGCTCCGTCTAGTGGTGACTGTATAGATCTGTATGTAGTGATCTCCCTCTAGTGGTGACTGTATAAATCTGTATGTAGTGAGCTCCTTCTAGTGGTGGCTGTATAATCTGTATGTAGTGAGTTCCTCCTAGTGGTGACTGTATAAATCTGTATGTAGTGAGCTCCCTCTAGTGATGACTGTATACATCTGTTTATAGTGAACTCCCCCTAGTGGTGACTGTAAAAATCTGTATGTAGTGAGCTCCCTCTAGTGGTGACTGTATAAATCTGTATGTAGTGAACTCCATCTAGTGATGGCAGTATAAATCTGTATGTAGTGAGCTCCCTCTAGTGATGGCTGAATAAATCTGTATGTAGTGAGCTCCCCCTAGTGGTGGCTGTATAAATCTGTATGTAGTGAGCTCCCTCTAGTGGTAGCTGTATAAATCTATATGTAGTGAGCTCCCTCTAGTGGTGACTGTAAAAATCTGTATGTAGTGAGCTCCTAGTGGTGACTGTAAAAATCAGTACGTAGTGATCTCCCTCTAGTGGTGGCTGTATAAATCTGTATGTAGTGAGCTCTCTCTAGTGGTGGCTGTATAAATCTGTATGCAGTGAGCTCCGTCTAGTGATGACTGTATAAATCTGTATGTAGTGAGCTCCTCCTAGTGGTGACTGTATAAATCTGTATGTAGTGAGCTCCCCCTAGTGGTGACTGTATAAATCTGTATGTAGTGAGCTCCCTGTAGTGATGGCTGTATAAATCTGTATGTAGAGATCTCCCTCTAGTGATGACTGTATAATCTGTATGTAGTGAGCTCCCTCTAGTGGTGGCTGTATAAATCTGTATGTAGTGATCTCCCTCTAGTGATGACTGTATAATCTGTATGTAGTGAGCTCCTCCTAGTGGTGACTGTATAAATCTGTATGTAGTGAGCTCCCTCTAGTGATGACTGTATAATCTGTATGTAGTGAGCTCCTCCTAGTGGTGACTGTAAAAATCAGTACGTAGTGAGCTCTCTCTAGTGGTGGCTGTATAAATCTGTATGCAGTGAGGTCCCACTAGTGATGACTGTATAAATCTGTATGTAGTGAGCTCGCTCTAGTGGTGGCTGTATAAATCTGTATGCAGTGAGCTCCCCCTAGTGATGACTGTATAAATCTGTATGTAGTGATCTCCCTCTAGTGATGACTGTATAATCTGTATGTAGTGAGCTCCCTCTAGTGATGGCTGTATAAATCTGTATGTAGTGATCTCCCTCTAGTGGTGGCTGTATAAATCTGTATGTAGTGAGCTCCTCCTAGTGATGGCTGAATAAATCTGTATGTAGTGAGCTCCCTCTAGTGGTGGCTGTATAATCTGTATGTAGTGAGCTCCCTCTAGTGGTGACTGTATAATCTGTATGTAGTGAGCTCCCTCTAGTGATGGCTGAATAAATCTGTATGTAGTGAGCTCCCTCTAGTGATGACTGTATAAATCTGTATGTAGTGAGCTCCCCCTAGTGGTGACTGTATAAATCTGTATGTAGGTAGCTCCCTCTAGTGGTGACTGCATAAATCTGTATGTAGTGAGCTCCCCCTAGTGGTGACTGTAAAAATCTGTATGTAGTGAGGTCCTCCTAGTGGTGACTGTAAAAATCTGTATGTAGTGAGCTCCCTCTAGTGATGACTGTATAAATCAGTATGTAGTGAGCTCCCCCTAGTGGTGGCTGTATAAATCTGTATGTAGTGAGCTCCATCTAGTGATGGCTGTATAAATCTGTATGTAGTGAGCTCCATCTAGTGGTAGCTGTATAAATCTCTATGTAGTGAGCTCCCTCTAGTGATGGCTGAATAAATCTGTATGTAGTGAGCTCCTCCTAGTGGTGACTGTATAAATCTGTATGTAGTGAGCTCCCTCTAGTGATGACTGTATAAATCAGTACGTAGTGAGCTCCATCTAGTGGTAGCTGTATAAATCTCTATGTAGTGAGCTCCATCTAGTGGTAGCTGTATAAATCTCTATGTAGTGAGCTCCCTCTAGTGATGGCTGAATAAATCTGTATGTAGTGAGCTCCTCCTAGTGGTGACTGTATAAATCTGTATGTAGTGAGCTCCCTCTAGTGATGGCTGTATAAATCTGTATGTAGTGAGCTCCCTCTAGTGATGGCTGTATAAATCTGTATGTAGTGAGCTCCATCTAGTGGTAGCTGTATAAATCTCTATGTAGTGAGCTCCATCTAGTGGTAGCTGTATAAATCTCTATGTAGTGAGCTCCCTCTAGTGATGGCTGAATAAATCTGTATGTAGTGAGCTCCTCCTAGTGGTGACTGTATAAATCTGTATGTAGTGAGGTCCTCCTAGTGGTGACTGTATAATCTGTATGTAGTGAGGTCCTCCTAGTGGTGACTGTATAATCTGTATGTAGTGAGCTCCTCCTAGTGGTGACTGTAAAAATCAGTACGTAGTGAGCTCTCTCTAGTGGTGGCTGTATAAATCTGTATGCAGTGAGCTCGCTCTAGTGGTGGCTGTATAAATCTGTATGCAGTGAGCTCCCCCTAGTGATGACTGTATAAATCTGTATGTAGTGAGCTCCGTCTAGTGGTGACTGTATAGATCTGTATGTAGTGATCTACCTCTAGTGGTCGCTGTATAATCTGTATGTAGTGAGTTCCTCCTAGTGGTGACTGTATAAATCTGTATGTAGTGAGCTCCCTCTAGTGATGACTGTATACATCTGTTTATAGTGAACTCCCCCTAGTGGTGACTGTAAAAATCTGTATGTAGTGAGCTCCCTCTAGTGGTGACTGTATAAATCTGTATGTAGTGAACTCCATCTAGTGATGGCAGTATAAATCTGTATGTAGTGAGCTCCCTCTAGTGATGGCTGAATAAATCTGTATGTAGTGAGCTCCCCCTAGTGGTGGCTGTATAAATCTGTATGTAGTGAGCTCACTCTAGTGGTAGCTGTATAAATCTATATGTACTGAGCTCCCTCTAGTGGTGACTGTAAAAATCTGTATGTAGTGAGCTCCTAGTGGTGACTGTAAAAATCAGTACGTAGTGATCTCCCTCTAGTGGTGGCTGTATAAATCTGTATGTAGTGAGCTCTCTCTAGTGGTGGCTGTATAAATCTGTATGCAGTGAGCTCCGTCTAGTGATGACTGTATAAATCTGTATGTAGTGAGCTCCTCCTAGTGGTGACTGTATAAATCTGTATGTAGTGAGCTCCCCCTAGTGGTGACTGTATAAATCTGTATGTAGTGAGCTCCCTGTAGTGATGGTTGTATAAATCTGTATGTAGTGATCTCCCTCTAGTGATGACTGTATAATCTGTATGTAGTGAGCTCCCTCTAGTGGTGGCTGTATAAATCTGTATGTAGTGATCTCCCTCTAGTGATGACTGTATAATCTGTATGTAGTGAGCTCTCTCTAGTGATGACTGTATAATCTGTATGCAGTGAGCTCCCTCTAGTGGTGACTGTATAAATCTGTATGTAGTGAGCTCCTCCTAGTGATGGCTGAATAAATCTGTATGTAGTGAGCTCCCTCTAGTGGTGGCTGTATAATCTGTTTGTAGTGAGCTCCCTCTAGTGGTGGCTGTATAAATCTGTATGTAGTGAGCTCCCTCTAGTGATGGCTTTATAAATCTGTATGTAGTGAGCTCCCTCTAGTGGTGGCTGTATAAATCTGTATGTAGTGAGCTCCCTCTAGTGATGGCTGTATAAATCTGTATGTAGTGAGCTCCCTCTAGTGGTGACTGTATAAATCTGTATGTAGTGAGCTCCCTCTAGTGATGACTGTATAAATCTGTATGTAGTGAGCTCCCTCTAGTGATGACTGTATAATCTGTATGTAGTGAGCTCCCTCTAGTGATGACTGTATAAATCTGTATGTAGTGAGCTCCCTCTAGTGGTGCCTGTATAAATCTGTATGCAGTGAGCTCCCTCTAGTGATGACTGTATAATCTGTATGTTGTGAGCTCTCTCTAGTGATGACTGTATAATCTGTATGTAGTGAGCTCCCCCTAGTGGTGACTGTATAAATCTGTATGTAGGTAGCTCTCTCTAGTGATGACTGTATAATCTGTATGTAGTGAGCTCCTCCTAGTGATGACTGTATAAATCTGTATGTAGTGAGCTCCGTCTAGTGGTGACTGTATAAATCTGTATGTAGTGATCTCCCTCTAGTGATGACTGTATAATCTGTATGTAGTGAGCTCCCTCTAGTGGTGGCTGTATAAATCTGTATGTAGTGATCTCCCTCTAGTGGTGGCTGTATAAATCTGTATGTAGTGAGCTCCTCCTAGTGATGGCTGAATAAATCTGTATGTAGTGAGCTCCCTCTAGTGGTGGCTGTATAATCTGTATGTAGTGAGCTCCCTCTAGTGGTGACTGTATAATCTGTATGTAGTGAGCTCCCTCTAGTGATGGCTGAATAAATCTGTATGTAGTGAGCTCCCTCTAGTGATGACTGTATAAATCTGTATGTAGTGAGCTCCCCCTAGTGGTGACTGTATAAATCTGTATGTAGGTAGCTCCCTCTAGTGGTGACTGCATAAATCTGTATGTAGTGAGCTCCCCCTAGTGGTGACTGTAAAAATCTGTATGTAGTGAGGTCCTCCTAGTGGTGACTGTAAAAATCTGTATGTAGTGAGCTCCCTCTAGTGATGACTGTATAAATCTGTATGTAGTGAGCTCCCCCTAGTGGTGGCTGTATAAATCTGTATGTAGTGAGCTCCATCTAGTGATGGCTGTATAAATCTGTATGTAGTGAGCTCCATCTAGTGGTAGCTGTATAAATCTCTATGTAGTGAGCTCCCTCTAGTGATGGCTGAATAAATCTGTATGTAGTGAGCTCCTCCTAGTGGTGACTGTATAAATCTGTATGTAGTGAGCTCCCTCTAGTGATGACTGTATAAATCAGTACGTAGTGAGCTCCATCTAGTGGTAGCTGTATAAATCTCTATGTAGTGAGCTCCATCTAGTGGTAGCTGTATAAATCTCTATGTAGTGAGCTCCCTCTAGCGATGGCTGAATAAATCTGTATGTAGTGAGCTCCTCCTAGTGGTGACTGTATAAATCTGTATGTAGTGAGCTCCCTCTAGTGATGGCTGTATAAATCTGTATGTAGTGAGCTCCCTCTAGTGATGGCTGTATAAATCTGTATGTAGTGAGCTCCATCTAGTGCTAGCTGTATAAATCTCTATGTAGTGAGCTCCATCTAGTGGTAGCTGTATAAATCTCTATGTAGTGAGCTCCCTCTAGTGATGGCTGAATAAATCTGTATGTAGTGA
This sequence comes from Phyllobates terribilis, assembly GCF_046119375.1. Lineage (NCBI taxonomy): Eukaryota > Metazoa > Chordata > Amphibia > Anura > Dendrobatidae > Phyllobates > Phyllobates terribilis. Next base: position 790,116,175 of record NW_027362764.1, read on the forward strand.
GCTCCTCCTAGTGGTGACTGTATAAATCTGTATGTAGTGAGGTCCTCCTAGTGGTGACTGTATAATCTGTATGTAGTGAGCTCCTCCTAGTGGTGACTGTAAAAATCAGTACGTAGTGAGCTCTCTCTAGTGGTGGCTGTATAAATCTGTATGCAGTGAGCTCGCTCTAGTGGTGGCTGTATAAATCTGTATGCAGTGAGCTCCCCCTAGTGATGACTGTATAAATCTGTATGTAGTGAGCTCCGTCTAGTGGTGACTGTATAGATCTGTATGTAGTGATCTCCCTCTAGTGGTGGCTGTATAATCTGTATGTAGTGAGCTCCCTCTAGTGGTGGCTGTATAATCTGTATGTAGTGAGTTCCTCCTAGTGGTGACTGTATAAATCTGTATGTAGTGAGCTCCCTCTAGTGATGACTGTATACATCTGTTTATAGTGAACTCCCCCTAGTGGTAACTGTAAAAATCTGTATGTAGTGAGCTCCCTCTAGTGGTGACTGTATAAATCTGTATGTAGTGAACTCCATCTAGTGATGGCAGTATAAATCTGTATGTAGTGAGCTCCCTCTAGTGATGGCTGAATAAATCTGTATGTAGTGAGCTCCCCCTAGTGGTGGCTGTATAAATCTGTATGTAGTGAGCTCCCTCTAGTGGTGACTGTAAAAATCTGTATGTAGTGAGCTCCTAGTGGTGACTGTAAAAATCAGTACGTAGTGATCTCCCTCTAGTGGTGGCTGTATAAATCTGTATGTAGTGAGCTCTCTCTAGTGGTGGCTGTATAAATCTGTATGCAGTGAGCTCCGTCTAGTGATGACTGTATAAATCTGTATGTAGTGAGCTCCTCCTAGTGGTGACTGTATAAATCTGTATGTAGTGAGCTCCCCCTAGTGGTGACTGTATAAATCTGTATGTAGTGAGCTCCCTGTAGTGATGGCTGTATAAATCTGTATGTAGAGATCTCCCTCTAGTGATGACTGTATAATCTGTATGTAGTGAGCTCCCTCTAGTGGTGGCTGTATAAATCTGTATGTAGTGATCTCCCTCTAGTGATGACTGTATAATCTGTATGTAGTGAGCTCCTCCTAGTGGTGACTGTATAAATCTGTATGTAGTGAGCTCCCTCTAGTGATGACTGTATAATCTGTATGTAGTGAGCTCCTCCTAGTGGTGACTGTAAAAATCAGTACGTAGTGAGCTCTCTCTAGTGGTGGCTGTATAAATCTGTATGCAGTGAGCTCGCTCTAGTGGTGGCTGTATAAATCTGTATGCAGTGAGCTCGCTCTAGTGGTGGCTGTATAAATCTGTATGCAGTGAGCTCCCCCTAGTGATGACTGTATAAATCTGTATGTAGTGAGCTCCGTCTAGTGGTGACTGTATAAATCTGTATGTAGTGATCTCCCTCTAGTGATGACTGTATAATCTGTATGTAGTGAGCTCCCTCTAGTGATGGCTGTATAAATCTGTATGTAGTGATCTCCCTCTAGTGGTGGCTGTATAAATCTGTATGTAGTGAGCTCCTCCTAGTGATGGCTGAATAAATCTGTATGTAGTGAGCTCCCTCTAGTGGTGGCTGTATAATCTGTATGTAGTGAGCTCCCTCTAGTAGTGACTGTATAATCTGTATGTAGTGAGCTCCCTCTAGTGATGGCTGAATAAATCTGTATGTAGTGAGCTCCCTCTAGTGATGACTGTATAAATCTGTATGTAGTGAGCTCCCCCTAGTGGTGACTGTATAAATCTGTATGTAGGTAGCTCCCTCTAGTGGTGACTGCATAAATCTGTATGTAGTGAGCTCCCCCTAGTGGTGACTGTAAAAATCTGTATGTAGTGAGGTCCTCCTAGTGGTGACTGTATAAATCTGTATGTAGTGAGCTCCATCTAGTGATGGCTGTATAAATCTGTATGTAGTGAGCTCCATCTTGTGGTAGCTGTATAAATCTCTATGTAGTGAGCTCCCTCTAGTGATGGCTGAATAAATCTGTATGTAGTGAGCTCCTCCTAGTGGTGACTGTATGAATCTGTATGTAGTGAGCTCCCTCTAGTGATGACTGTATAAATCAGTACGTAGTGAGCTCCATCTAGTGGTAGCTGTATAAATCTCTATGTAGTGAGCTCCATCTAGTGGTAGCTGTATAAATCTCTATGTAGTGAGCTCCCTCTAGTGATGGCTGAATAAATCTGTATGTAGTGAGCTCCTCCTAGTGGTGACTGTATAAATCTGTATGTAGTGAGCTCCCTCTAGTGATGGCTGTATAAATCTGTATGTAGTGAGCTCCCTCTAGTGATGGCTGTATAAATCTGTATGTAGTGAGCTCCATCTAGTGGTAGCTGTATAAATCTCTATGTAGTGAGCTCCATCTAGTGGTAGCTGTATAAATCTCTATGTAGTGAGCTCCCTCTAGTGATGGCTGAATAAATCTGTATAAAGTGAGCTCCTCCTAGTGGTGACTGTATAAATCTGTATGTAGTGAGGTCCTCCTAGTGGTGACTGTATAATCTGTATGTAGTGAGGTCCTCCTAGTGGTGACTGTATAATCTGTATGTAGTGAGCTCCTCCTAGTGGTGACTGTAAAAATCAGTACGTAGTGAGCTCTCTCTAGTGGTGGCTGTATAAATCTGTATGCAGTGAGCTCGCTCTAGTGGTGGCTGTATAAATCTGTATGCAGTGAGCTCCCCCTAGTGATGACTGTATAAATCTGTATGTAGTGAGCTCCGTCTAGTGGTGACTGTATAGATCTGTATGTAGTGATCTCCCTCTAGTGGTGGCTGTATAATCTGTATGTAGTGAGCTCCCTCTAGTGGTGGCTGTATAATCTGTATGTAGTGAGTTCCTCCTAGTGGTGACTGTATAAATCTGTATGTAGTGAGCTCCCTCTAGTGATGACTGTATACATCTGTTTATAGTGAACTCCCCCTAGTGGTGACTGTAAAAATCTGTATGTAGTGAGCTCCCTCTAGTGGTGACTGTATAAATCTGTATGTAGTGAACTCCATCTAGTGATGGCAGTATAAATCTGTATGTAGTGAGCTCCCTCTAGTGATGGCTGAATAAATCTGTATGTAGTGAGCTCCCCCTAGTGGTGGCTGTATAAATCTGTATGTAGTGAGCTCACTCTAGTGGTAGCTGTATAAATCTATATGTACTGAGCTCCCTCTAGTGGTGACTGTAAAAATCTGTATGTAGTGAGCTCCTAGTGGTGACTGTAAAAATCAGTACGTAGTGATCGCCCTCTAGTGGTGGCTGTATAAATCTGTATGTAGTGAGCTCTCTCTAGTGGTGGCTGTATAAATCTGTATGCAGTGAGCTCCGTCTAGTGATGACTGTATAAATCTGTATGTAGTGAGCTCCTCCTAGTGGTGACTGTATAAATCTGTATGTAGTGAGCTCCCCCTAGTGGTGACTGTATAAATCTGTATGTAGTGAGCTCCCTGTAGTGATGGCTGTATAAATCTGTATGTAGTGATCTCCCTCTAGTGATGACTGTATAATCTGTATGTAGTGAGCTCCCTCTAGTGGTGGCTGTATAAATCTGTATGTAGTGATCTCCCTCTAGTGATGACTGTATAATCTGTATGTAGTGAGCTCTCTCTAGTGATGACTGTATAATCTGTATGCAGTGAGCTCCCTCTAGTGGTGACTGTATAAATCTGTATGTAGTGAGCTCCTCCTAGTGATGGCTGAATAAATCTGTATGTAGTGAGCTCCCTCTAGTGGTGGCTGTATAATCTGTATGTAGTGAGCTCCCTCTAGTGGTGGCTGTATAAATCTGTATGTAGTGAGCTCCCTCTAGTGATGGCTTTATAAATCTGTATGTAGTGAGCTCCCTCTAGTGGTGGCTGTATAAATCTGTATGTAGTGAGCTCCCTCTAGTGATGGCTGTATAAATCTGTATGTAGTGAGCTCCCTCTAGTGGTGACTGTATAAATCTGTATGTAGTGAGCTCCCTCTAGTGATGACTGTATAAATCTGTATGTAGTGAGCTCCCTCTAGTGATGACTGTATAATCTGTATGTAGTGAGCTCCCTCTAGTGATGACTGTATAAATCTGTATGTAGTGAGCTCCCTCTAGTGGTGCCTGTATAAATCTGTATGCAGTGAGCTCCCTCTAGTGATGACTGTATAATCTGTATGTTGTGAGCTCTCTCTAGTGATGACTGTATAATCTGTATGTAGTGAGCTCCTCCTAGTGATGGCTGAATAAATCTGTATGTAGTGAGCTCCCTCTAGTGGTGGCTGTATAAATCTGTATGTTGTGATCTCCCTCTAGTGATGACTGTATAATCTCTATGTAGTGAGCTTTCTCTATGGATGACAGTATAATCTGTATGTTGTGAGCTCCCTCTAGTGGTGACTGTATAAATCTGTATGTAGGGAGCTCCTCCTAGTGATGGCTGAATAAATCTGTATGTAGTGAGCTCCCTCTAGTGGTGGCTGTATAAATCTGTATGTAGTTAGCTCCCTCTAGTGATGACTGTATAATCTGTATGTAGTGAGCTCCTCCTAGTGGTGACTGTATAAATCTGTATGTAGTGAGCTCCCTCTAGTGGTGACTGTATAAATCTGTATGTAGTGAGCTCCCCCTAGTGGTGGTTGTATAAATCTGTATGTAGTGAGCTCCCTCTAGTGATGGCTGTATAAATCTGTATGTAGTGAGCTCCCTCTAGTGGTGGCTGAATAAATCTGTATGTAGTGAGCTCCCTCTAGTGGTGGCTGTATAAATCTGTATGTAGTGAGCTCCCTCTAGTGATGACTGTATAATCTGTATATAGTGAGCTCCCTCTAGTGGTGGCTGTATAAATCTGTATGTAGTGAGCTCCTCCTACTGGTGACTGTATAAATCTGTATGTAGTGAGCTTCCCCTAGTGGTGGCTGTATAAATCTGTATGTAGTGATCTCCCTCTAGTGATGACTGTATAATCTGTATGTAGTGAGCTCCCTCTAGTGGTGACTGTATAAATCTGTATGTAGTGATCTCCCTCTAGTGATGACTGTATAATCTGTATGTAGTGATCTCCCTCTAGTGATGACTGTATAATCTGTATGTAGTGAGCTCCCTCTAGTGATGACTGTATAATCTGTATGTAGTGAGCTCCTCCTAGTGATGGCTGAATAAATCTGTATGTAGTGAGCTTCCTCTAGTGGTGACTGTATAAATCTGTATGTAGTGAGCTCCTCCTAGTGATGGCTGAATAAATCTGTATGTAGTGAGCTCCCTCTAGTGGTGGCTGAATAAATATGTAGTGAGCTTCCTCTAGTGGTGGCTGAATAAATCTGTATGTAGTGAGCTCCCTCTAGTGATGACTGTATAATCTGTATGTAGTGAGCTCCCTCTAGTGATGACTGTATAAATCTGTATGTAGTGAGCTCCCTCTAGTGATGACTGTATAATCTGTATGTTGTGAGCTCCCTCTAGTGATAACTGTATAATCTGTATGTTGTGCGCTCCCTCTAGTGGTGACTGTATAATCTGTATGTAGTGATCTCCCCCTAGTGGTGGCTGTATAAATCTGTATGTAGTGAGCTCCCTCTTGTGATGACTGTATAAATCTGTATGTAGTGAGCTCCCTCTAGTGATGACTGTGTAATCTGTATGTAGTGAGCTCCCTCTAGTGATGACTGTATAAATCTGTATGTAGTGAGCTCCCTCTAGTGGTGGCTGTATAAATCTGTATGTAGTGAGCTCCCTCTAGTGATGACTGTATAAATCTGTATGTAGTGAGCTCCCTCTAGTGATGATTGTATAATCTGTATGTAGTGAGCTCCCTCTAGTGATGACTGTATCATCTGTATGTTGTGAGCTCCCTCTAGTGGTGACTGTATAAATCTGTATGTAGTGAGCTCCTCCTAGTGATGGCTGAATAAATCTGTATGTAGTGAGCTCCCTCTAGTGGTGGCTGAATAAATCTGTATGTAGTGAGCTCCCTCTCGTGGTGGCTGAATAAATCTGTATGTAGTGAGCTCCCTCTAGTGGTGACTGTATAAATCTGTATGTAGTGAGCTCCCTCTAGTGATGACTGTATAATCTGTATGTTGTGAGCTGCCTCTAGTGATGACTGTATAATCTGTATGTAGTGAGCTCCCTCTAGTGGTGGCTGAATAAATCTGTATGTAGTGAGCTCCCTCTAGTGGTGGCTGTATAAATCTGTATGTAGTGAGCTCCCTCTAGTGATGACTGTATAATCTGTATGTTGTGAGCTGCCTCTAGTGATGACTGTATAATCTGTATGTAGTGAGCTCCCTCTAGTGGTGACTGTATAAATCTGTATGTAGTGAGCTCCCTCTAGTGGTGGCTGTATAAATCTGTATGGAGTGAGCTCCTAGTGGTGTTTGTATAAATCTGTATGTAGTGAGCTCCCCCTAGTGGTGACTGTATAATCTGTATGTAGTGAGCTCCCTCTAGTGATGACTGTATAATCTCTATGTTGTGAGCTCCCTCTAGTGATGACTGTATAAATCTGTATGTAGGGAGCTCCCCCTAGTGGTGACTGTATAATCTGTATGTAGTGAGCTCCCTCTAGTGATGACTGTATAATCTGTATGCAGTGAGCTCCCTCTAGTGATGACTGTATAATCTGTATGTTGTGAGCTCTCTCTAGTGATGACTGTATAATCTGTATGTAGTGAGCTCCTCCTAGTGATGGCTGAATAAATCTGTATGTAGTGAGCTCCCTCTAGTGGTGGCTGTATAAATCTGTATGTAGTGATCTCCCTCTAGTGATGACTGTATAATCTGTATGTAGTGAGCTCTCTCTAGTGATGACAGTATAATCTGTATGTTGTGAGCTCCCTCTAGTGGTGACTGTATAAATCTGTATGTAGGGAGCTCCTCCTAGTGATGGCTGAATAAATCTGTATGTAGTGAGCTCCCTCTAGTGGTGGCTGTATAAATCTGTATGTAGTTAGCTCCCTCTAGTGATGACTGTATAATCTGTATGTAGTGAGCTCCCTCTAGTGATGACTGTATAAATCTGTATGCAGTGAGCTCCCTCTAGTGATGACTGTATAATCTGTATGTTGTGAGCTCTCTCTAGTGATGACTGTATAATCTGTATGTAGTGAGCTCCTCCTAGTGGTGACTGTATAAATCTGTATGTAGTGAGCTCCCTCTAGTGGTGACTGTATAAATCTGTATGTAGTGAGCTCCCCCTAGTGGTGGCTGTATAAATCTGTATGTAGTGAGCTCCCCCTAGTGATGGCTGTATAAATCTGTATGTAGTGAGCTCCCTCTAGTGGTGGCTGAATAAATCTGTATGTAGTGAGCTCCCTCTAGTGGTGGCTGTATAAATCTGTATGTAGTGAGCTCCCTCTAGTGATGACTGTATAATCTGTATATAGTGAGCTCCCTCTAGTGGTGGCTGTATAAATCTGTATGTAGTGAGCTCCTCCTAGTGGTGACTGTATAAATCTGTATGTAGTGATCTCCCTCTAGTGATGACTGTATAATCTGTTTGTAGTGAGCTCCCTCTAGTGGTGACTGTAAAATCTGTATGTAGTGATCTCCCTCTAGTGATGACTGTATAATCTGTATGTAGTGAGCTCCCTCTAGTGATGACTGTATAATCTGTATGTAGTGAGCTCCTCCTAGTGATGGCTGAATAAATCTGTATGTAGTGAGCTTCCTCTAGTGGTGACTGTATAAATCTGTATGTAGTGAGCTCCTCCTAGTGATGGCTGAATAAATCTGTATGTAGTGAGCTCCCTCTAGTGGTGGCTGAATAACTATGTAGTGAGCTTCCTCTAGTGGTGGCTGAATAAATCTGTATGTAGTGAGCTCCCTCTAGTGGTGGCTGTATAAATCTGTATGTAGTGAGCTCCCTCTAGTGATGACTGTATAAATCTGTATGTAGTGAGCTCCCTCTAGTGATGACTGTATAATCTGTATGTAGTGAGCTCCCTCTAGTGATAACTGTATAATCTGTATGTTGTGCGCTCCCTCTAGTGGTGACTGTATAATCTGTATGTAGTGATCTCCCCCTAGTGGTGGCTGTATAAATCTGTATGTAGTGAGCTCCCTCTTGTGATGACTGTATGAATCTGTATGTAGTGAGCTCCCTCTAGTGATGACTGTATAATCTGTATGTAGTGAGCTCCCTCTAGTGATGACTGTATAAATCTGTATGTAGTGAGCTCCCTCTAGTGGTGGCTGTATAAATCTGTATGTAGTGAGCTCCCTCTAGTGATGACTGTATAAATCTGTATGTAGTGATCTCCCTCTAGTGATGACTGTATAAATCTGTATGTAGTGAGCTCCCTCTAGTGATGACTGTATAATCTGTATGTAGTGAGCTCCCTCTAGTGATGACTGTATAATCTGTATGTTGTGAGCTCCCTCTAGTGGTGACTGTATAAATCTGTATGTAGTGAGCTCCTCCTAGTGATAACTGAATAAATCTGTATGTAGTGAGCTCCCTCTAGTGGTGGCTGAATAAATCTGTATGTAGTGAGCTCCCTCTAGTGGTGGCTGAATAAATCTGTATGTAGTGAGCTCCCTCTAGTGGTGGCTGTATAAATCTGTATGTAGTGAGCTCCCTCTCGTGATGACTGTATAATCTGTATGTTGTGAGCTGCCTCTAGTGATGACTGCATAATCTGTATGTAGTGAGCTCCCTCTAGTGGTGGCTGAATAAATCTGTATGTAGTGAGCTCCCTCTAGTGGTGGCTGTATAAATCTGTATGTAGTGAGCTCCCTCTAGTGATGACTGTATAATCTGTATGTTGTGAGCTGCCTCTAGTGATGACTGTATAATCTGTATGTAGTGAGCTCCCTCTAGTGGTGACTGTATAAATCTGTATGTAGTGAGCTCCCTCTAGTGGTGGCTGTATAAATCTGTATGTAGTGAGCTCCTAGTGGTGTTTGTATAAATCTGTATGTAGTGAGGTCCCCCTAGTGGTGACTGTATAATCTGTATGTTGTGAGCTCCCTCTAGTGATGACTGTATGAATCTGTATGCAGTGAGCTCCCTCTAGTGATGACTGTATAATCTGTATGTTGTGAGCTCTCTCTAGTGGTGACTATATAATCTGTTTGTAGTGAGCTCCTCCTAGTGATGGCTGAATAAATCTGTATGTAGTGAGCTCCCCCTAGTGGTGGCTGTATAAATCTGTATGTAGTGAGCTCCCTCTAGTGGTGGCTGTATAAATCTGTATGCAGTGAGCTCCGTCTAGTGATGACTGTATAAATCTGTATGTAGTGAGCTCCTCCTAGTGGTGACTGTATAAATCTGTATGTAGTGAGCTCCCCCTAGTGGTGACTGTATAAATCTGTATGTAGTGAGCTCCCTGTAGTGATGGCTGTATAAATCTGTATGTAGAGATCTCCCTCTAGTGGTGGCTGTATAAATCTGTATGTAGTGATCTCCCTCTAGTGATGACTGTATAATCTGTATGTAGTGAGCTCCTCCTAGTGGTGACTGTATAAATCTGTATGTAGTGAGCTCCCTCTAGTGATGACTGTATAATCTGTATGTAGTGAGCTCCTCCTAGTGGTGACTGTAAAAATCAGTACGTAGTGAGCTCTCTCTAGTGGTGGCTGTATAAATCTGTATGCAGTGAGGTCCCACTAGTGATGACTGTATAAATCTGTATGTAGTGAGCTCGCTCTAGTGGTGGCTGTATAAATCTGTATGCAGTGAGCTCCCCCTAGTGATGACTGTATAAATCTGTATGTAGTGATCTCCCTCTAGTGATGACTGTATAATCTGTATGTAGTGAGCTCCCTCTAGTGATGGCTGTATAAATCTGTATGTAGTGATCTCCCTCTAGTGGTGGCTGTATAAATCTGTATGTAGTGAGCTCCTCCTAGTGATGGCTGAATAAATCTGTATGTAGTGAGCTCCCTCTAGTGGTGGCTGTATAATCTGTATGTAGTGAGCTCCCTCTAGTGGTGACTGTATAATCTGTATGTAGTGAGCTCCCTCTAGTGATGGCTGAATAAATCTGTATGTAGTGAGCTCCCTCTAGTGATGACTGTATAAATCTGTATGTAGTGAGCTCCCCCTAGTGGTGACTGTATAAATCTGTATGTAGGTAGCTCCCTCTAGTGGTGACTGCATAAATCTGTATGTAGTGAGCTCCCCCTAGTGGTGACTGTAAAAATCTGTATGTAGTGAGGTATTCCTAGTGGTGACTGTAAAAATCTGTATGTAGTGAGCTCCCTCTAGTGATGACTGTATAAATCTGTATGTAGTGAGCTCCCCCTAGTGGTGGCTGTATAAATCTGTATGTAGTGAGCTCCATCTAGTGATGGCTGTATAAATCTGTATGTAGTGAGCTCCATCTAGTGGTAGCTGTATAAATCTCTATGTAGTGAGCTCCCTCTAGTGATGGCTGAATAAATCTGTATGTAGTGAGCTCCTCCTAGTGGTGACTGTATAAATCTGTATGTAGTGAGCTCCCTCTAGTGATGACTGTATAAATCAGTACTTAGTGAGCTCCATCTAGTGGTAGCTGTATAAATCTCTATGTAGTGAGCTCCATCTAGTGGTAGCTGTATAAATCTCTATGTAGTGAGCTCCCTCTAGTGATGGCTGAATAAATCTGTATGTAGTGAGCTCCTCCTAGTGGTGACTGTATAAATCTGTATGTAGTGAGCTCCCTCTAGTGATGGCTGTATAAATCTGTATGTAGTGAGCTCCCTCTAGTGATGGCTGTATAAATCTGTATGTAGTGAGCTCCATCTAGTGGTAGCTGTATAAATCTCTATGTAGTGAGCTCCATCTAGTGGTAGCTGTATAAATCTCTATGTAGTGAGCTCCCTCTAGTGATGGCTGAATAAATCTGTATGTAGTGAGCTCCTCCTAGTGGTGACTGTATAAATCTGTATGTAGTGAGGTCCTCCTAGTGGTGACTGTATAATCTGTATGTAGTGAGGTCCTCCTAGTGGTGACTGTATAATCTGTATGTAGTGAGCTCCTCCTAGTGGTGACTGTAAAAATCAGTACGTAGTGAGCTCTCTCTAGTGGTGGCTGTATAAATCTGTATGCAGTGAGCTCGCTCTAGTGGTGGCTGTATAAATCTGTATGCAGTGAGCTCCCCCTAGTGATGACTGTATAAATCTGTATGTAGTGAGCTCCGTCTAGTGGTGACTGTATAGATCTGTATGTAGTGATCTACCTCTAGTGGTCGCTGTATAATCTGTATGTAGTGAGTTCCTCCTAGTGGTGACTGTATAAATCTGTATGTAGTGAGCTCCCTCTAGTGATGACTGTATACATCTGTTTATAGTGAACTCCCCCTAGTGGTGACTGTAAAAATCTGTATGTAGTGAGCTCCCTCTAGTGGTGACTGTATAAATCTGTATGTAGTGAACTCCATCTAGTGATGGCAGTATAAATCTGTATGTAGTGAGCTCCCTCTAGTGATGGCTGAATAAATCTGTATGTAGTGAGCTCCCCCTAGTGGTGGCTGTATAAATCTGTATGTAGTGAGCTCACTCTAGTGGTAGCTGTATAAATCTATATGTACTGAGCTCCCTCTAGTGGTGACTGTAAAAATCTGTATGTAGTGAGCTCCTAGTGGTGACTGTAAAAATCAGTACGTAGTGATCTCCCTCTAGTGGTGGCTGTATAAATCTGTATGTAGTGAGCTCTCTCTAGTGGTGGCTGTATAAATCTGTATGCAGTGAGCTCCGTCTAGTGATGACTGTATAAATCTGTATGTAGTGAGCTCCTCCTAGTGGTGACTGTATAAATCTGTATGTAGTGAGCTCCCCCTAGTGGTGACTGTATAAATCTGTATGTAGTGAGCTCCCTGTAGTGATGGTTGTATAAATCTGTATGTAGTGATCTCCCTCTAGTGATGACTGTATAATCTGTATGTAGTGAGCTCCCTCTAGTGGTGGCTGTATAAATCTGTATGTAGTGATCTCCCTCTAGTGATGACTGTATAATCTGTATGTAGTGAGCTCTCTCTAGTGATGACTGTATAATCTGTATGCAGTGAGCTCCCTCTAGTGGTGACTGTATAAATCTGTATGTAGTGAGCTCCTCCTAGTGATGGCTGAATAAATCTGTATGTAGTGAGCTCCCTCTAGTGGTGGCTGTATAATCTGTTTGTAGTGAGCTCCCTCTAGTGGTGGCTGTATAAATCTGTATGTAGTGAGCTCCCTCTAGTGATGGCTTTATAAATCTGTATGTAGTGAGCTCCCTCTAGTGGTGGCTGTATAAATCTGTATGTAGTGAGCTCCCTCTAGTGATGGCTGTATAAATCTGTATGTAGTGAGCTCCCTCTAGTGGTGACTGTATAAATCTGTATGTAGTGAGCTCCCTCTAGTGATGACTGTATAAATCTGTATGTAGTGAGCTCCCTCTAGTGATGACTGTATAATCTGTATGTAGTGAGCTCCCTCTAGTGATGACTGTATAAATCTGTATGTAGTGAGCTCCCTCTAGTGGTGCCTGTATAAATCTGTATGCAGTGAGCTCCCTCTAGTGATGACTGTATAATCTGTATGTTGTGAGCTCTCTCTAGTGATGACTGTATAATCTGTATGTAGTGAGCTCCCCCTAGTGGTGACTGTATAAATCTGTATGTAGGTAGCTCTCTCTAGTGATGACTGTATAATCTGTATGTAGTGAGCTCCTCCTAGTGATGACTGTATAAATCTGTATGTAGTGAGCTCCGTCTAGTGGTGACTGTATAAATCTGTATGTAGTGATCTCCCTCTAGTGATGACTGTATAATCTGTATGTAGTGAGCTCCCTCTAGTGGTGGCTGTATAAATCTGTATGTAGTGATCTCCCTCTAGTGGTGGCTGTATAAATCTGTATGTAGTGAGCTCCTCCTAGTGATGGCTGAATAAATCTGTATGTAGTGAGCTCCCTCTAGTGGTGGCTGTATAATCTGTATGTAGTGAGCTCCCTCTAGTGGTGACTGTATAATCTGTATGTAGTGAGCTCCCTCTAGTGATGGCTGAATAAATCTGTATGTAGTGAGCTCCCTCTAGTGATGACTGTATAAATCTGTATGTAGTGAGCTCCCCCTAGTGGTGACTGTATAAATCTGTATGTAGGTAGCTCCCTCTAGTGGTGACTGCATAAATCTGTATGTAGTGAGCTCCCCCTAGTGGTGACTGTAAAAATCTGTATGTAGTGAGGTCCTCCTAGTGGTGACTGTAAAAATCTGTATGTAGTGAGCTCCCTCTAGTGATGACTGTATAAATCTGTATGTAGTGAGCTCCCCCTAGTGGTGGCTGTATAAATCTGTATGTAGTGAGCTCCATCTAGTGATGGCTGTATAAATCTGTATGTAGTGAGCTCCATCTAGTGGTAGCTGTATAAATCTCTATGTAGTGAGCTCCCTCTAGTGATGGCTGAATAAATCTGTATGTAGTGAGCTCCTCCTAGTGGTGACTGTATAAATCTGTATGTAGTGAGCTCCCTCTAGTGATGACTGTATAAATCAGTACGTAGTGAGCTCCATCTAGTGGTAGCTGTATAAATCTCTATGTAGTGAGCTCCATCTAGTGGTAGCTGTATAAATCTCTATGTAGTGAGCTCCCTCTAGCGATGGCTGAATAAATCTGTATGTAGTGAGCTCCTCCTAGTGGTGACTGTATAAATCTGTATGTAGTGAGCTCCCTCTAGTGATGGCTGTATAAATCTGTATGTAGTGAGCTCCCTCTAGTGATGGCTGTATAAATCTGTATGTAGTGAGCTCCATCTAGTGCTAGCTGTATAAATCTCTATGTAGTGAGCTCCATCTAGTGGTAGCTGTATAAATCTCTATGTAGTGAGCTCCCTCTAGTGATGGCTGAATAAATCTGTATGTAGTGAGCTCCTCCTAGTGGTGACTGTATAAATCTGTATGTAGTGAGGTCCTCCTAGTGGTGACTGTATAATCTGTATGTAGTGAGCTCCTCCTAGTGGTGACTGTAAAAATCAGTACGTAGTGAGCTCTCTCTAGTGGTGGCTGTATAAATCTGTATGCAGTGAGCTCGCTCTAGTGGTGGCTGTATAAATCTGTATGCAGTGAGCTCCCCCTAGTGATGACTGTATAAATCTGTATGTAGTGAGCTCCGTCTAGTGGTGACTGTATAGATCTGTATGTAGTGATCTCCCTCTAGTGGTGGCTGTATAATCTGTATGTAGTGAGCTCCCTCTAGTGGTGGCTGTATAATCTGTATGTAGTGAGTTCCTCCTAGTGGTGACTGTATAAATCTGTATGTAGTGAGCTCCCTCTAGTGATGACTGTATACATCTGTTTATAGTGAACTCCCCCTAGTGGTGACTGTAAAAATCTGTATGTAGTGAGCTCCCTCTAGTGGTGACTGTATAAATCTGTATGTAGTGAACTCCATCTAGTGATGGCAGTATAAATCTGTATGTAGTGAGCTCCCTCTAGTGATGGCTGAATAAATCTGTATGTAGTGAGCTCCCCCTAGTGGTGGCTGTATAAATCTGTATGTAGTGAGCTCCCTCTAGTGGTAGCTGTATAAATCTATATGTAGTGAGCTCCCTCTAGTGGTGACTGTAAAAATCTGTATGTAGTGAGCTCCTAGTGGTGACTGTAAAAATCAGTACGTAGTGATCTCCCTCTAGTGGTGGCTGTATAAATCTGTATGTAGTGAGCTCTCTCTAGTGGTGGCTGTATAAATCTGTATGCAGTGAGCTCCGTCTAGTGATGACTGTATAAATCTGTATGTAGTGAGCTCCTCCTAGTGGTGACTGTATAAATCTGTATGTAGTGAGCTCCCCCTAGTGGTGACTGTATAAATCTGTATGTAGTGAGCTCCCTGTAGTGATGGCTGTATAAATCTGTATGTAGAGATCTCCCTCTAGTGATGACTGTATAATCTGTATGTAGTGAGCTCCCTCTAGTGGTGGCTGTATAAATCTGTATGTAGTGATCTCCCTCTAGTGATGACTGTATAATCTGTATGTAGTGAGCTCCTCCTAGTGGTGACTGTATAAATCTGTATGTAGTGAGCTCCCTCTAGTGATGACTGTATAATCTGTATGTAGTGAGCTCCTCCTAGTGGTGACTGTAAAAATCAGTACGTAGTGAGCTCTCTCTAGTGGTGGCTGTATAAATCTGTATGCAGTGAGCTCGCTCTAGTGGTGGCTGTATAAATCTGTATGCAGTGAGCTCGCTCTAGTGGTGGCTGTATAAATCTGTATGCAGTGAGCTCCCCCTAGTGATGACTGTATAAATCTGTATGTAGTGAGCTCCGTCTAGTGGTGACTGTATAAATCTGTATGTAGTGATCTCCCTCTAGTGATGACTGTATAATCTGTATGTAGTGAGCTCCCTCTAGTGATGGCTGTATAAATCTGTATGTAGTGATCTCCCTCTAGTGGTGGCTGTATAAATCTGTATGTAGTGAGCTCCTCCTAGTGATGGCTGAATAAATCTGTATGTAGTGAGCTCCCTCTAGTGGTGGCTGTATAATCTGTATGTAGTGAGCTCCCTCTAGTAGTGACTGTATAATCTGTATGTAGTGAGCTCCCTCTAGTGATGGCTGAATAAATCTGTATGTAGTGAGCTCCCTCTAGTGATGACTGTATAAATCTGTATGTAGTGAGCTCCCCCTAGTGGTGACTGTATAAATCTGTATGTAGGTAGCTCCCTCTAGTGGTGACTGCATAAATCTGTATGTAGTGAGCTCCCCCTAGTGGTGACTGTAAAAATCTGTATGTAGTGAGGTCCTCCTAGTGGTGACTGTATAAATCTGTATGTAGTGAGCTCCATCTAGTGATGGCTGTATAAATCTGTATGTAGTGAGCTCCATCTAGTGGTAGCTGTATAAATCTCTATGTAGTGAGCTCCCTCTAGTGATGGCTGAATAAATCTGTATGTAGTGAGCTCCTCCTAGTGGTGACTGTATGAATCTGTATGTAGTGAGCTCCCTCTAGTGATGACTGTATAAATCAGTACGTAGTGAGCTCCATCTAGTGGTAGCTGTATAAATCTCTATGTAGTGAGCTCCATCTAGTGGTAGCTGTATAAATCTCTATGTAGTGAGCTCCCTCTAGTGATGGCTGAATAAATCTGTATGTAGTGAGCTCCTCCTAGTGGTGACTGTATAAATCTGTATGTAGTGAGCTCCCTCTAGTGATGGCTGTATAAATCTGTATGTAGTGAGCTCCCTCTAGTGATGGCTGTATAAATCTGTATGTAGTGAGCTCCATCTAGTGGTAGCTGTATAAATCTCTATGTAGTGAGCTCCATCTAGTGGTAGCTGTATAAATCTCTATGTAGTGAGCTCCCTCTAGTGATGGCTGAATAAATCTGTATAAAGTGAGCTCCTCCTAGTGGTGACTGTATAAATCTGTATGTAGTGAGGTCCTCCTAGTGGTGACTGTATAATCTGTATGTAGTGAGGTCCTCCTAGTGGTGACTGTATAATCTGTATGTAGTGAGCTCCTCCTAGTGGTGACTGTAAAAATCAGTACGTAGTGAGCTCTCTCTAGTGGTGGCTGTATAAATCTGTATGCAGTGAGCTCGCTCTAGTGGTGGCTGTATAAATCTGTATGCAGTGAGCTCCCCCTAGTGATGACTGTATAAATCTGTATGTAGTGAGCTCCGTCTAGTGGTGACTGTATAGATCTGTTTGTAGTGATCTCCCTCTAGTGGTGGCTGTATAATCTGTATGTAGTGAGCTCCCTCTAGTGGTGGCTGTATAATCTGTATGTAGTGAGTTCCTCCTAGTGGTGACTGTATAAATCTGTATGTAGTGAGCTCCCTCTAGTGATGACTGTATACATCTGTTTATAGTGAACTCCCCCTAGTGGTGACTGTAAAAATCTGTATGTAGTGAGCTCCCTCTAGTGGTGACTGTATAAATCTGTATGTAGTGAACTCCATCTAGTGATGGCAGTATAAATCTGTATGTAGTGAGCTCCCTCTAGTGATGGCTGAATAAATCTGTATGTAGTGAGCTCCCCCTAGTGGTGGCTGTATAAATCTGTATGTAGTGAGCTCACTCTAGTGGTAGCTGTATAAATCTATATGTACTGAGCTCCCTCTAGTGGTGACTGTAAAAATCTGTATGTAGTGAGCTCCTAGTGGTGACTGTAAAAATCAGTACGTAGTGATCGCCCTCTAGTGGTGGCTGTATAAATCTGTATGTAGTGAGCTCTCTCTAGTGGTGGCTGTATAAATCTGTATGCAGTGAGCTCCGTCTAGTGATGACTGTATAAATCTGTATGTAGTGAGCTCCTCCTAGTGGTGACTGTATAAATCTGTATGTAGTGAGCTCCCCCTAGTGGTGACTGTATAAATCTGTATGTAGTGAGCTCCCTGTAGTGATGGCTGTATAAATCTGTATGTAGTGATCTCCCTCTAGTGATGACTGTATAATCTGTATGTAGTGAGCTCCCTCTAGTGGTGGCTGTATAAATCTGTATGTAGTGATCTCCCTCTAGTGATGACTGTATAATCTGTATGTAGTGAGCTCTCTCTAGTGATGACTGTATAATCTGTATGCAGTGAGCTCCCTCTAGTGGTGACTGTATAAATCTGTATGTAGTGAGCTCCTCCTAGTGATGGCTGAATAAATCTGTATGTAGTGAGCTCCCTCTAGTGGTGGCTGTATAATCTGTATGTAGTGAGCTCCCTCTAGTGGTGGCTGTATAAATCTGTATGTAGTGAGCTCCCTCTAGTGATGGCTTTATAAATCTGTATGTAGTGAGCTCCCTCTAGTGGTGGCTGTATAAATCTGTATGTAGTGAGCTCCCTCTAGTGATGGCTGTATAAATCTGTATGTAGTGAGCTCCCTCTAGTGGTGACTGTATAAATCTGTATGTAGTGAGCTCCCTCTAGTGATGACTGTATAAATCTGTATGTAGTGAGCTCCCTCTAGTGATGACTGTATAATCTGTATGTAGTGAGCTCCCTCTAGTGATGACTGTATAAATCTGTATGTAGTGAGCTCCCTCTAGTGGTGCCTGTATAAATCTGTATGCAGTGAGCTCCCTCTAGTGATGACTGTATAATCTGTATGTTGTGAGCTCTCTCTAGTGATGACTGTATAATCTGTATGTAGTGAGCTCCTCCTAGTGATGGCTGAATAAATCTGTATGTAGTGAGCTCCCTCTAGTGGTGGCTGTATAAATCTGTATGTAGTGATCTCCCTCTAGTGATGACTGTATAATCTCTATGTAGTGAGCTTTCTCTATGGATGACAGTATAATCTGTATGTTGTGAGCTCCCTCTAGTGGTGACTGTATAAATCTGTATGTAGGGAGCTCCTCCTAGTGATGGCTGAATAAATCTGTATGTAGTGAGCTCCCTCTAGTGGTGGCTGTATAAATCTGTATGTAGTTAGCTCCCTCTAGTGATGACTGTATAATCTGTATGTAGTGAGCTCCTCCTAGTGGTGACTGTATAAATCTGTATGTAGTGAGCTCCCTCTAGTGGTGACTGTATAAATCTGTATGTAGTGAGCTCCCCCTAGTGGTGGTTGTATAAATCTGTATGTAGTGAGCTCCCTCTAGTGATGGCTGTATAAATCTGTATGTAGTGAGCTCCCTCTAGTGGTGGCTGAATAAATCTGTATGTAGTGAGCTCCCTCTAGTGGTGGCTGTATAAATCTGTATGTAGTGAGCTCCCTCTAGTGATGACTGTATAATCTGTATATAGTGAGCTCCCTCTAGTGGTGGCTGTATAAATCTGTATGTAGTGAGCTCCTCCTACTGGTGACTGTATAAATCTGTATGTAGTGAGCTTCCCCTAGTGGTGGCTGTATAAATCTGTATGTAGTGATCTCCCTCTAGTGATGACTGTATAATCTGTATGTAGTGAGCTCCCTCTAGTGGTGACTGTATAAATCTGTATGTAGTGATCTCCCTCTAGTGATGACTGTATAATCTGTATGTAGTGATCTCCCTCTAGTGATGACTGTATAATCTGTATGTAGTGAGCTCCCTCTAGTGATGACTGTATAATCTGTATGTAGTGAGCTCCTCCTAGTGATGGCTGAATAAATCTGTATGTAGTGAGCTTCCTCTAGTGGTGACTGTATAAATCTGTATGTAGTGAGCTCCTCCTAGTGATGGCTGAATAAATCTGTATGTAGTGAGCTCCCTCTAGTGGTGGCTGAATAAATATGTAGTGAGCTTCCTCTAGTGGTGGCTGAATAAATCTGTATGTAGTGAGCTCCCTCTAGTGATGACTGTATAATCTGTATGTAGTGAGCTCCCTCTAGTGATGACTGTATAAATCTGTATGTAGTGAGCTCCCTCTAGTGATGACTGTATAATCTGTATGTTGTGAGCTCCCTCTAGTGATAACTGTATAATCTGTATGTTGTGCGCTCCCTCTAGTGGTGACTGTATAATCTGTATGTAGTGATCTCCCCCTAGTGGTGGCTGTATAAATCTGTATGTAGTGAGCTCCCTCTTGTGATGACTGTATAAATCTGTATGTAGTGAGCTCCCTCTAGTGATGACTGTGTAATCTGTATGTAGTGAGCTCCCTCTAGTGATGACTGTATAAATCTGTATGTAGTGAGCTCCCTCTAGTGGTGGCTGTATAAATCTGTATGTAGTGAGCTCCCTCTAGTGATGACTGTATAAATCTGTATGTAGTGAGCTCCCTCTAGTGATGACTGTATAATCTGTATGTAGTGAGCTCCCTCTAGTGATGACTGTATCATCTGTATGTTGTGAGCTCCCTCTAGTGGTGACTGTATAAATCTGTATGTAGTGAGCTCCTCCTAGTGATGGCTGAATAAATCTGTATGTAGTGAGCTCCCTCTAGTGGTGGCTGAATAAATCTGTATGTAGTGAGCTCCCTCTCGTGGTGGCTGAATAAATCTGTATGTAGTGAGCTCCCTCTAGTGGTGACTGTATAAATCTGTATGTAGTGAGCTCCCTCTAGTGATGACTGTATAATCTGTATGTTGTGAGCTGCCTCTAGTGATGACTGTATAATCTGTATGTAGTGAGCTCCCTCTAGTGGTGGCTGAATAAATCTGTATGTAGTGAGCTCCCTCTAGTGGTGGCTGTATAAATCTGTATGTAGTGAGCTCCCTCTAGTGATGACTGTATAATCTGTATGTTGTGAGCTGCCTCTAGTGATGACTGTATAATCTGTATGTAGTGAGCTCCCTCTAGTGGTGACTGTATAAATCTGTATGTAGTGAGCTCCCTCTAGTGGTGGCTGTATAAATCTGTATGGAGTGAGCTCCTAGTGGTGTTTGTATAAATCTGTATGTAGTGAGCTCCCCCTAGTGGTGACTGTATAATCTGTATGTAGTGAGCTCCCTCTAGTGATGACTGTATAATCTCTATGTTGTGAGCTCCCTCTAGTGATGACTGTATAAATCTGTATGTAGGGAGCTCCCCCTAGTGGTGACTGTATAATCTGTATGTAGTGAGCTCCCTCTAGTGATGACTGTATAATCTGTATGCAGTGAGCTCCCTCTAGTGATGACTGTATAATCTGTATGTTGTGAGCTCTCTCTAGTGATGACTGTATAATCTGTATGTAGTGAGCTCCTCCTAGTGATGGCTGAATAAATCTGTATGTAGTGAGCTCCCTCTAGTGGTGGCTGTATAAATCTGTATGTAGTGATCTCCCTCTAGTGATGACTGTATAATCTGTATGTAGTGAGCTCTCTCTAGTGATGACAGTATAATCTGTATGTTGTGAGCTCCCTCTAGTGGTGACTGTATAAATCTGTATGTAGGGAGCTCCTCCTAGTGATGGCTGAATAAATCTGTATGTAGTGAGCTCCCTCTAGTGGTGGCTGTATAAATCTGTATGTAGTTAGCTCCCTCTAGTGATGACTGTATAATCTGTATGTAGTGAGCTCCCTCTAGTGATGACTGTATAATCTGTATGTTGTGAGCTCTCTCTAGTGATGACTGTATAATCTGTATGTAGTGAGCTCCTCCTAGTGGTGACTGTATAAATCTGTATGTAGTGAGCTCCCTCTAGTGGTGACTGTATAAATCTGTATGTAGTGAGCTCCCCCTAGTGGTGGCTGTATAAATCTGTATGTAGTGAGCTCCCCCTAGTGATGGCTGTATAAATCTGTATGTAGTGAGCTCCCTCTAGTGGTGGCTGAATAAATCTGTATGTAGTGAGCTCCCTCTAGTGGTGGCTGTATAAATCTGTATGTAGTGAGCTCCCTCTAGTGATGACTGTATAATCTGTATATAGTGAGCTCCCTCTAGTGGTGGCTGTATAAATCTGTATGTAGTGAGCTCCTCCTAGTGGTGACTGTATAAATCTGTATGTAGTGATCTCCCTCTAGTGATGACTGTATAATCTGTTTGTAGTGAGCTCCCTCTAGTGGTGACTGTAAAATCTGTATGTAGTGATCTCCCTCTAGTGATGACTGTATAATCTGTATGTAGTGAGCTCCCTCTAGTGATGACTGTATAATCTGTATGTAGTGAGCTCCTCCTAGTGATGGCTGAATAAATCTGTATGTAGTGAGCTTCCTCTAGTGGTGACTGTATAAATCTGTATGTAGTGAGCTCCTCCTAGTGATGGCTGAATAAATCTGTATGTAGTGAGCTCCCTCTAGTGGTGGCTGAATAACTATGTAGTGAGCTTCCTCTAGTGGTGGCTGAATAAATCTGTATGTAGTGAGCTCCCTCTAGTGGTGGCTGTATAAATCTGTATGTAGTGAGCTCCCTCTAGTGATGACTGTATAATCTGTATGTAGTGAGCTCCCTCTAGTGATGACTGTATAATCTGTATGTTGTGAGCTCCCTCTAGTGATAACTGTATAATCTGTATGTTGTGCGCTCCCTCTAGTGGTGACTGTATAATCTGTATGTAGTGATCTCCCCCTAGTGGTGGCTGTATAAATCTGTATGTAGTGAGCTCCCTCTTGTGATGACTGTATAAATCTGTATGTAGTGAGCTCCCTCTAGTGATGACTGTATAATCTGTATGTAGTGAGCTCCCTCTAGTGATGACTGTATAAATCTGTATGTAGTGAGCTCCCTCTAGTGGTGGCTGTATAAATCTGTATGTAGTGAGCTCCCTCTAGTGATGACTGTATAAATCTGTATGTAGTGATCTCCCTCTAGTGATGACTGTATAAATCTGTATGTAGTGAGCTCCCTCTAGTGATGACTGTATAATCTGTATGTAGTGAGCTCCCTCTAGTGATGACTGTATAATCTGTATGTTGTGAGCTCCCTCTAGTGGTGACTGTATAAATCTGTATGTAGTGAGCTCCTCCTAGTGATAACTGAATAAATCTGTATGTAGTGAGCTCCCTCTAGTGGTGGCTGAATAAATCTGTATGTAGTGAGCTCCCTCTAGTGGTGGCTGAATAAATCTGTATGTAGTGAGCTCCCTCTAGTGGTGGCTGTATAAATCTGTATGTAGTGAGCTCCCTCTCGTGATGACTGTATAATCTGTATGTTGTGAGCTGCCTCTAGTGATGACTGCATAATCTGTATGTAGTGAGCTCCCTCTAGTGGTGGCTGAATAAATCTGTATGTAGTGAGCTCCCTCTAGTGGTGGCTGTATAAATCTGTATGTAGTGAGCTCCCTCTAGTGATGACTGTATAATCTGTATGTTGTGAGCTGCCTCTAGTGATGACTGTATAATCTGTATGTAGTGAGCTCCCTCTAGTGGTGACTGTATAAATCTGTATGTAGTGAGCTCCCTCTAGTGGTGGCTGTATAAATCTGTATGTAGTGAGCTCCTAGTGGTGTTTGTATAAATCTGTATGTAGTGAGGTCCCCCTAGTGGTGACTGTATAATCTGTATGTTGTGAGCTCCCTCTAGTGATGACTGTATGAATCTGTATGCAGTGAGCTCCCTCTAGTGATGACTGTATAATCTGTATGTTGTGAGCTCTCTCTAGTGGTGACTATATAATCTGTTTGTAGTGAGCTCCTCCTAGTGATGGCTGAATAAATCTGTATGTAGTGAGCTCCCCCTAGTGGTGGCTGTATAAATCTGTATGTAGTGAGCTCCCTCTAGTGGTGGCTGTATAAATCTGTATGTAGTGAGCTCCCTCTAGTGATGACTGTATAATCTGTATGTTGTGAGCTCCCTCTAGTGATAACTGTATAATCTGTATGTTGTGCGCTCCCTCTAGTGGTGACTGTATAATCTGTATGTAGTGATCTCCCCCTAGTGGTGGCTGTATAAATCTGTATGTAGTGAGCTCCCTCTTGTGATGACTGTATAAATCTGTATGTAGTGAGCTCCCTCTAGTGATGACTGTATAATCTGTATGTAGTGAGCTCCCTCTAGTGATGACTGTATAAATCTGTATGTAGTGAGCTCCCTCTAGTGGTGGCTGTATAAATCTGTATGTAGTGAGCTCCCTCTAGTGATGACTGTATAAATCTGTATGTAGTGAGCTCCCTCTAGTGATGACTGTATAATCTGTATGTAGTGAGCTCCCTCTAGTGATGACTGTATAATCTGTATGTTTTGAGCTCCCTCTAGTGGTGACTGTATAAATCTGTATGTAGTGAGCTCCTCCTAGTGATGGCTGAATAAATCTGTATGTAGTGAGCTCCCTCTAGTGGTGGCTGAATAAATCTGTATGTAGTGAGCTCCCTCTAGTGGTGGCTGAATAAATCTGTATGTAGTGAGCTCCCTCTAGTGGTGGCTGAATAAATCTGTATGTAGTGAGCTCCCTCTAGTGGTGACTGTAAAAATCTGTATGTAGTGAGCTCCTAGTGGTGACTGTAAAAATCAGTACGTAGTGATCTCCCTCTAGTGGTGGCTGTATAAATCTGTATGTAGTGAGCTCTCTCTAGTGGTGGCTGTATAAATCTGTATGCAGTGAGCTCCGTCTAGTGATGACTGTATAAATCTGTATGTAGTGAGCTCCTCCTAGTGGTGACTGTATAAATCTGTATGTAGTGAGCTCCCCCTAGTGGTGACTGTATAAATCTGTATGTAGTGAGCTCCCTGTAGTGATGGCTGTATAAATCTGTATGTAGTGATCTCCCTCTAGTGATGACTGTATAATCTGTATGTAGTGAGCTCCCTCTAGTGGTGGCTGTATAAATCTGTATGTAGTGATCTCCCTCTAGTGATGACTGTATAATCTGTATGTAGTGAGCTCTCTCTAGTGATGACTGTATAATCTGTATGCAGTGAGCTCCCTCTAGTGGTGACTGTATAAATCTGTATGTAGTGAGCTCCTCCTAGTGATGGCTGAATAAATCTGTATGTAGTGAGCTCCCTCTAGTGGTGGCTGTATAATCTGTATGTAGTGAGCTCCCTCTAGTGGTGGCTGTATAAATCTGTATGTAGTGAGCTCCCTCTAGTGGTGGCTGTATAAATCTGTATGTAGTGAGCTCCCTCTAGTGATGGCTGTATAAATCTGTATGTAGTGAGCTCCCTCTAGTGATGGCTGTATAAATCTGTATGTAGTGAGCTCCCTCTAGTGGTGACTGTATAAATCTGTATGTAGTGAGCTCCCTCTAGTGATGACTGTATAAATCTGTATGTAGTGAGCTCCCTCTAGTGATGACTGTATAATCTGTATGTAGTGAGCTCCCTCTAGTGATGACTGTATAAATCTGTATGTAGTGAGCTCCCTCTAGTGGTGCCTGTATAAATCTGTATGCAGTGAGCTCCCTCTAGTGATGACTGTATAATCTGTATGTTGTGAGCTCTCTCTAGTGATGACTGTATAATCTGTATGTAGTGAGCTCCTCCTAGTGATGGCTGAATAAATCTGTATGTAGTGAGCTCCCTCTAGTGGTGGCTGTATAAATCTGTATGTAGTGATCTCCCTCTAGTGATGACTGTATAATCTCTATGTAGTGAGCTCTCTCTAGTGATGACAGTATAATCTGTATGTTGTGAGCTCCCTCTAGTGGTGACTGTATAAATCTGTATGTAGGGAGCTCCTCCTAGTGATGGCTGAATAAATCTGTATGTAGTGAACTCCCTCTAGTGGTGGCTGTATAAATCTGTATGTAGTTAGCTCCCTCTAGTGATGACTGTATAATCTGTATGTAGTGAGCTCCTCCTAGCGGTGACTGTATAAATCTGTATGTAGTGAGCTCCCTCTAGTGGTGACTGTATAAATCTGTATGTAGTGAGCTCCCCCTAGTGGTGGCTGTATAAATCTGTATGTAGTGAGCTCCCCCTAGTGATGGCTGTATAAATCTGTATGTAGTGAGCTCCCTCTAGTGGTGGCTGAATAAATCTGTATGTAGTGAGCTCCCTCTAGTGGTGGCTGTATAAATCTGTATGTAGTGAGCTCCCTTTATTGATGACTGTATAATCTGTATATAGTGAGCTCCCTCTAGTGGTGGCTGTATAAATCTGTATGTAGTGAGCTCCTCCTAGTGGTGACTGTATAAATCTGTATGTAGTGAGCTTCCCCTAGTGGTGGCTGTATAAATCTGTATGTAGTGATCTCCCTCTAGTGATGACTGTATAATCTGTATGTAGTGAGCTCCCTCTAGTGGTGACTGTATAAATCTGTATGTAGTGATCTCCCTCTAGTGATGACTGTATAATCTGTATGTAGTGATCTCCCTCTAGTGATGACTGTATAATCTGTATGTAGTGAGCTCCCTCTAGTGATGACTGTATAATCTGTATGTAGTGAGCTCCTCCTAGTGATGACTGTATAATCTGTATGTAGTGAGCTCCTTCTAGTGATGGCTGAATAAATCTGTATGTAGTGAGCTTCCTCTAGTGGTGACTGTATAAATCTGTATGTAGTGAGCTCCTCCTAGTGATGGCTGAATAAATCTGTATGTAGTGAGCTCCCTCTAGTGGTGGCTGAATAAATATGTAGTGAGCTTCCTCTAGTGGTGGCTGAATAAATCTGTATGTAGTGAGCTCCCTCTAGTGGTGGCTGTATAAATCTGTATGTAGTGAGCTCCCTCTAGTGATGACTGTATAATCTGTATGTAGTGAGCTCCCTCTAGTGATGACTGTATAATCTGTATGTAGTGAGCTCCCTCTAGTGATGACTGTATAATCTGTATGTTGTGAGCTCCCTCTAGTGATAACTGTATAATCTGTATGTTGTGCGCTCCCTCTAGTGGTGACTGTATAATCTGTATGTAGTGATCTCCCCCTAGTGGTGGCTGTATAAATCTGTATGTAGTGAGCTCCCTCTTGTGATGACTGTATAAATCTGTATGTAGTGAGCTCCCTCTAGTGATGACTGTATAATCTGTATGTAGTGAGCTCCCTCTAGTGGTGACTGTATAAATCTGTATGTAGTGATCTCCCTCTAGTGATGACTGTATAAATCTGTACGTAGTGAGCTCCCTCTAGTGGTGGCTGTATAAATCTGTATGTAGTGAGCTCCCTCTAGTGATGACTGTATAAATCTGTATGTAGTGAGCTCCCTCTAGTGATGACTGTATAATCTGTATGTAGTGAGCTCCCTCTAGTGATGACTGTATAATCTGTATGTTGTGAGCTCCCTCTAGTGGTGACTGTATAAATCTGTATGTAGTGAGCTCCTCCTAGTGATGGCTGAATAAATCTGTATGTAGTGAGCTCCCTCTAGTGGTGGCTGAATAAATCTGTATGTAGTGAGCTCCCTCTAGTGGTGGCTGAATAAATCTGTATGTAGTGAGCTCCCTCTAGTGGTGGCTGTATAAATCTGTATGTAGTGAGCTCCCTCTAGTGATGACTGTATAATCTGTATGTTGTGAGCTGCCTCTAGTGATGACTGTATAATCTGTATGTAGTGAGCTCCCTCTAGTGGTGGCTGAATAAATCTGTATGTAGTGAGCTCCCTCTAGTGGTGGCTGTATAAATCTGTATGTAGTGAGCTCCCTCTAGTGATGACTGTATAATCTGTATGTTGTGAGCTGCCTCTAGTGATGACTGTATAATCTGTATGTAGTGAGCTCCCTCTAGTGGTGACTGTATAAATCTGTATGTAGTGAGCTCCCTCTAGTGGTGGCTGTATAAATCTGTATGTAGTGAGCTCCTAGTGGTGTTTTTATAAATCTGTATGTAGTGAGCTCCCCCTAGTGGTGACTGTATAATCTGTATGTAGTGAGCTCCCTCTAGTGATGACTGTATAATCTCTATGTTGTGAGCTCCCTCTAGTGATGACTGTATAAATCTGTATGTAGGGAGCTACCCCTAGTGGTGACTGTATAATCTGTATGTAGTGAGCTCCCTCTAGTGATGACTGTATAATCTGTATGTTGTGAGCTCTCTCTAGTGATGACTGTATAATCTGTATGTAGTGAGCTCCTCCTAGTGATGGCTGAATAAATCTGTATGTAGTGAGCTCCCTCTAGTGGTGGCTGTATAAATCTGTATGTAGTGATCTCCCTCTAGTGATGACTGTATAATCTGTATGTAGTGAGCTCTCTCTAGTGATGACAGTATAATCTGTATGTTGTGAGCTCCCTCTAGTGGTGACTGTATAAATCTGTATGTAGGGAGCTCCTCCTAGTGATGGCTGAATAAATCTGTATGCAGTGAGCTCCCTCTAGTGGTGGCTGTATAAATCTGTATGTAGTTAGCTCCCTCTAGTGATGACTGTATAATCTGTATGTAGTTAGCTCCCTCTAGTGATGACTGTATAATCTGTATGTAGTGAGCTCCCTCTAGTGATGACTGTATAAATCTGTATGCAGTGAGCTCCCTCTAGTGATGACTGTATAATCTGTATGTTGTGAGCTCTCTCTAGTGATGACTGTATAATCTGTATGTAGTGAGCTCCTCCTAGTGGTGACTGTATAAATCTGTATGTAGTGAGCTCCCTCTAGTGGTGACTGTATAAATCTGTATGTAGTGAGCTCCCCCTAGTGATGGCTGTATAAATCTGTATGTAGTGAGCTCCCCCTAGTGATGGCTGTATAAATCTGTATGTAGTGAGCTCCCTCTAGTGGTGGCTGAATAAATCTGTATGTAGTGAGCTCCCTCTAGTGGTGGCTGTATAAATCTGTATGTAGTGAGCTCCCTCTAGTGATGACTGTATAATCTGTATATAGTGAGCTCCCTCTAGTGGTGGCTGTATAAATCTGTATGTAGTGAGCTCCTCCTAGTGGTGACTGTATAAATCTGTATGTAGTGATCTCCCTCTAGTGATGACTGTATAATCTGTATGTAGTGAGCTCCCTCTAGTGGTGACTGTATAAATCTGTATGTAGTGATCTCCCTCTAGTGATGACTGTATAATCTGTATGTAGTGAGCTCCCTCTAGTGATGACTGTATAATCTGTATGTAGTGAGCTCCTCCTAGTGATGGCTGAATAAATCTGTATGTAGTGAGCTTCCTCTAGTGGTGACTGTATAAATCTGTATGTAGTGAGCTCCTCCTAGTGATGGCTGAATAAATCTGTATGTAGTGAGCTCCCTCTAGTGGTGGCTGAATAACTATGTAGTGAGCTTCCTCTAGTGGTTCCTCTCTCAAGTAAAACTAACAGGTCAAGCAAATTCTTATCCTCTCTTGCTGACAACTTTATCTTCCAAAAGGTAGGGGAGAAAACAAGGGGATCTGCTACTTTGGATCTAATCCTTATAAACAGGGAGGAAATGGTTGAGGAGGTAAAGGTGGCTGGGACCCTAGGAGGCAGCGATCATGCTATTATAGAATTTTGGATAACTAGAGGAGGAAGACATGTGAAGACTCAAACTTCAAGGTTAGATTTTAGAAAGGCAGATTTTAAGAGACTCAGAAAGAGAATAGGAGGGATCCAATGGCTGGATGTCCTTAAGGACAAAAATGTCCAGGAAGGATGGGAAATTTTTAAAAATGAGATTCTCAAAGCACAATCGTTAACAATCCCGAAAAGTAGGAAGAATGGGAAGCATTTAAGGAAACCAGGATGGATGAACACAGAACTTAAACACATGCTAAAAAGAAAGAAAGAAATGTTTATTAAATGGAAAGAGGGAGCCATATCTAAAGAAGATTATAATGCAGTCTGCAGATCCTGCAGGGCACGTATCAGGTTAGCTAAAGCTGACAATGAATTAAGGCTTGCAAGAGATGTCAAAAGCAATAAAAAAGGATTTTGGGGGTATGTCAAAAGTAAAAGAAAAGTCAAAGATGCTATAGGATTTTTACAGGATGAAAATGGAGAAATGGTAAGAGAGGATGTTGAGAAGGCCGAACTTTTTAATTCCTATTTTGCATCTGTTTTCTCTCAGAAAGAAAATGTAACATCAACTGATCTTCACTGTCCTTTTAAAGGAATAGAGGAATCCAAGTTATCAGTAAACAGAAAGATTGTGAGGGAATATTTAGCTAACATAAATGAGTTCAAGTCTCCAGGTCCAGATGAATTACACCCCAGAGTACTGAAGGAGATTGTAGAAGAAATTTTAGAACCACTCTCCATAATCTTTGAAAATTCTTGGAGAACAGGAGAAGTCCCAGAAGACTGGAGAAGAGCAAATGTTGTTCCTATCTTCAAAAAGGGGAAGAAGGTGGACCCAGGGAACTATAGGCCGGTGAGTCTGACTTCTATACCAGGAAAGATCTTTGAACAAATTATTAAACAACATGTATGTAAGTACATGGATAAGAATGAAGTGATTAACCAGAGTCAGCATGGGTTTGTAACTAACAAGTCATGTCAGACTAACTTAATTTCCTTCTATGACAGAATCACTGACTGGGTGGATCAGGGAAATGCTGTAGATATAGTATATCTTGACTTCAGCAAAGCATTTGACAAAGTATCTCACATCATCCTTATTGAAAAAATGACCAAGTATGCAATGGACCAGGCAACTGTTAGGTGGATTCATAACTGGCTTAGTGATCGGACTCAAAGGGTGGTTGTAAATGGCTTCACATCCAGCTGGATGAATGTCTCAAGTGGGGTACCACAGGGCTCCGTCCTGGGACCTGTATTGTTCAACATCTTTATCAATGATTTAGATGAAGGAATTGAGGGTAAACTGATTAAATTTGCTGATGACACAAAGCTAGGAGGGATAGCTAATACTAGAGAAGAGAGAGAGAGGATTCAAAAAGACCTAAATAAACTGGAGCAGTGGGCAGCAACCAACAGAATGGTTTTTAACAGGGAAAAATGCAAAGTACTACATCTGGGCAATAAAAATGAAAAAAGCATATACAGAATGGGAGGAATAGAGCTAAGCAACAGTACATGTGAAAAAGACTTAGGTATACTAATAGATCATAGACTGAACATGAGTCAACAGTGTGATGCAGCAGCAAAAAAGGCAAATACAATTCTGGGATGTATTAACAGAAGCATACAGTCTAGATCACGTGAAGTCATTATCGGTCTTTACTCCTCTTTGGTCAGACCTCATCTGGAATACTGTGTACAGTTTTGGGCACCACATTTTAAAAAAGACATAGACAAACTGGAGCAAGTTCAGAGAAGAGCGACCAGAATGGTGACTGGTCTGCAAACCATGTCCTATGAGGAACGGTTGCAGGATTTGGGAATGTTTAGCTTGCAAAAAAGAAGACTGAGAGGAGACTTAATAGCTGTCTACAAATATGTCAAGGGCTGTCACATTGTAGAAGGATCATCTTTATTCTCATTTGCACAAGGAAAGACTAGAAGCAATGGGATGAAACTAAATGGGAGGAGACACAGATTAGATATTAGAAAAAACTTTTTGACAGTTAGGGTGATTAATGAGTGGAACAGGCTGCCACGAGAGGTGGTGAGTTCCCCTTCAATGGACGTCTTCAAACAGAGGCTGGACAGACATCTGTCTGAGATGATCTAGTGAATCCTGCTTTGAGCAGGGGGTTGGACCAGATGACCCAGGAGGTCCCTTCCAACTCTACCATTCTATGATTCTATGATTCTATGAATAAATCTGTATGTAGTGAGCTCCCTCTAGTGGTGGCTGTATAAATCTGTATGTAGTGAGCTCCCTCTAGTGATGACTGTATAATCTGTATGTAGTGAGCTCCCTCTAGTGATGACTGTATAATCTGTATGTTGTGAGCTCCCTCTAGTGATAACTGTATAATCTGTATGTTGTGCGCTCCCTCTAGTGGTGACTGTATAATCTGTATGTAGTGATCTCCCCCTAGTGGTGGCTGTATAAATCTGTATGTAGTGAGCTCCCTCTTGTGATGACTGTATAAATCTGTATGTAGTGAGCTCCCTCTAGTGATGACTGTATAATCTGTATGTAGTGAGCTCCCTCTAGTGATGACTGTATAAATCTGTATGTAGTGAGCTCCCTCTAGTGGTGGCTGTATAAATCTGTATGTAGTGAGCTCCCTCTAGTGATGACTGTATAAATCTGTATGTAGTGATCTCCCTCTAGTGATGACTGTATAAATCTGTATGTAGTGAGCTCCCTCTAGTGATGACTGTATAATCTGTATGTAGTGAGCTCCCTCTAGTGATGACTGTATAATCTGTATGTTGTGAGCTCCCTCTAGTGGTGACTGTATAAATCTGTATGTAGTGAGCTCCTCCTAGTGATGGCTGAATAAATCTGTATGTAGTGAGCTCCCTCTAGTGGTGGCTGAATAAATCTGTATGTAGTGAGCTCCCTCTAGTGGTGGCTGAATAAATCTGTATGTAGTGAGCTCCCTCTAGTGGTGGCGGTATAAATCTGTATGTAGTGAGCTCCCTCTAGTGATGACTGTATAATCTGTATGTTGTGAGCTGCCTCTAGTGATGACTGCATAATCTGTATGTAGTGAGCTCCCTCTAGTGGTGGCTGAATAAATCTGTATGTAGTGAGCTCCCTCTAGTGGTGGCTGCATAAATCTGTATGTAGTGAGCTCCCTCTAGTGATGACTGTATAATCTGTATGTTGTGAGCTGCCTCTAGTGATGACTGTATAATCTGTATGTAGTGAGCTCCCTCTAGTGGTGACTGTATAAATCTGTATGTAGTGAGCTCCCTCTAGTGGTGGCTGTATAAATCTGTATGTAGTGAGCTCCTAGTGGTGTTTGTATAAATCTGTATGTAGTGAGCTCCCCCTAGTGGTGACTGTATAATATGTATGTTGTGAGCTCCCTCTAGTGATGACTGTATAAATTTGTATGCAGTGAGCTCCCTCTAGTGATGACTGTATAATCTGTATGTTGTGAGCTCTCTCTAGTGGTGACTATATAATCTGTATGTAGTGAGCTCCTCCTAGTGATGGCTGAATAAATCTGTATGTAGTGAGCTCCCCCTAGTGGTGGCTGTATAAATCTGTATGTAGTGAGCTCCCTCTAGTGGTGGCTGTATAAATCTGTATGTAGTGAGCTCCCTCTAGTGATGACTTTATAATCTGTATATAGTGAGCTCCCTCTAGTGGTGGCTGTATAAATCTGTATGTAGTGAGCTCCTAGTGGTGTTTGTATAAATCTGTATGTAGTGAGCTCCCCCTAGTGGTGACTGTATAATCTGTATGTAGTGAGCTCCCTCTAGTGGTGACTGTATAATCTGTATGTAGTGAGCTCCCTCTAGTGGTGGCTGTATAAATCTGTATGTAGTGAGCTCCCTCTAGTGGTGACTGTATAAATCTGTATGTAGTGAGCTCCTTCTAGTGATGACTGTATAAATCTGTATGTAGTGAGCTCCCTCTAGTGATGACTGTATAAATCTGTATGTAGTGAGCTCCCTCTAGTGGTGACTGTATAAATCTGTATGTAGTGAGCTCCCTCTAATGATGACTGTATAATCTGTATGTAGTGAGCTCCCTCTAGTGATGACTGTATAAATCTGTATGTAGTGAGCTCCCTCTAGTGGTGACTGTATAATCTGTATGTAGTGAGCTCCCTCTAGTGGTGGCTGTATAAATCTGTATGTAGTGAGCTCCCTCTAGTGATGACTGTATAATCTGTATGTAGTGAGCTCCCTCTAGTGGTGACTTTATAAATCTGTATGTAGTGAGCTCCCTCTAGTGGTGACTGTATAAATCTGTATGTAGTGAGCTCCTCCTAGTGGTGGCTGTATAAATCTGTATGTAGTGAGCTCCCCCTAGTGGTGACTGTATAAATCTGTATGTAGTGAGCTCCCCCTAGTGGTGGCTGTATAAATCTGTATGTAGTGCGCTCCCTCTAGTGGTGGCTGTATAAATCTGTATGTAGTGAGCTCCCCCTAGTGGTGGCTGTATAAATCTGTATGTAGTGCGCTCCCTCTAGTGGTGACTGTATAATCTGTATGTAGTGAGCTCCCTCTAGTGATGACTGTATAATCTGTATGTAGTGAGCTCCCTCTAGTGGTGACGGTATAAATCTGTATGTAGTGAGCTCCCTCTAGTGGTGGCTGTATAAATCTGTATGTAGTGAGCTCCCTCTAGTGGTGGCTGTATAAATCTGTATGTAGTGAGCTCCCTCTAGTGGTGACTGTATAAATCTGTATGTAGTGAGCTCCCTCTAGTGGTGACTGTATAAATCTGTATGTAGTGAGCTCCCTCTAGTGGTGGCTGTATAAATCTGTATGTAGTGAGCTCCCTCTAGTGGTGACTGTATAAATCTGTATGTAGTGAGCTCCCTCTAGTGGTGGCTGTATAATCTGTATGTAGTGAACTCTTTTATTACAAAACTGACAATCAATAAATGGCAAAATCCAAACCCCAGCAAAAGCAAAAGTCCGAGTCCAGCATTACCCCTCCTCCAGTCAAAGCAACCCCCCCAAAAAACAAACAAACTCTGTCTTTTTCTTTCTCAGAGAAGCTTCCTCCTTCCATCTTTCTCTCTTACACTGTTCTCTGTCCATTTCTCTTGTCTTGTCACTTTTTCCTTCCAGACCTCCTCCTTCCCAGGTTACCTCACCCAAGGAGAGAAGAAACGTTTTATTAATACACGCGCATACACACATCATACCAAACCTGACAAAGAGAACTCAGCTCCATCGCCCAAAAGAAACATAAAAGACACCTGGCTTAAAACACCTCTATATAAACTACACAATTCTTTTGTTTTTTGTTACACAGCAAATACAATTATAACAAACCTACCACTAACCCCCCCACCACCAAAAAAAATCCCCATACAATACAAAAATAAGGTCACCGAGGAACTCATGACCTCATGCCTACAAGACAGGTGCATTAACCCAGTAAGCCACAGGATCATCACCTTACAATACAATGATTCATAACTCTCTACATTACACCACTTCCCCAGAGCCAGGACTGGAGCCTGTAAGCCCTATATCAGTATTTCACATCTGCAAAACAAAAATCTGATCTCTGTCTCTCCCTGCCTGACCCTACTGCCCTACCTAACTCACCGCGTGCCTACCTAACTGTCCCTCAGCTGTCCCTGTCCTGTCCCTACTAAAGCTATCTACCTGTCCCTACCACTTACCTGCATATCTAGGCCCTAGGGTACATGTAATGAGAACCCTCTCCAGAGAAGAGAGGCCCTCGCTGCACCCAGCCTGTCATATTCCAGAAAGCGCACCTTCACCAGGCCACCCAGAATGTTCCTAACAACCTCGTCCCGGGGGAGGATTTTCTGCTGAGTTGACACTAAGCACCGTGCGTTCCACGTGTAAAACCTGACAACTAAACTGACTAGAAATAAACTGCCCCGATCTCGGCCACCCAGGGATCTGAATGCCCCATATGCCCACTCCGCATAGGAAAGGTGTGCCAGCCGAGGCCAGCCTAAGGAAGGATCCACCCCGTTGTAGACACTGAAGGAGGAAGTGCTCCATGTTTTCCAACGCGTCGCAACACGCCTCACGGGGACAACCCCGATCTTTGGAGTTCCTACACTTCAGGTTGTCCCTTACATACAGTTTCCCATGGAAGCAGTGCCAAGTCCCAAAACTTCAAGGGGACCCGTGTAGAATTCAATAACCTCAGCCCGCCCTCCAGATCCCGACCTGGGCAATCTTTGAGCACCAGAGGCTTCTGGAAATGGGTCAACAGGACCCTCCTGTCAAGGAATTTCCTCGACATGGTCCTGATCTCCCACATTCCCAGACCCCACCGGCGGATTACCTTCAGAACCGGGGTAGCATAAGCCGGGAGATGTCCATGCGGTGTGCGTAGGTCCTTCACTTGTTCTCCTGTCTCCCATTCCTGCAAGAAGGGCCGAAGCCATCCCCTGCAGGAGAATACCCAAGGAGGAGCCCTCTCTGACCAGATGTTAATCTTGGCAAAAGTTGACCATACCCAACCCTCCTAGTCTCCTCGTGCAATACGTGACCTCTCGTTTGACTAGGTTCAACCTATTTCCCCATAACATCTGGAAAAGAAGGCTATAGACCCGTGTCCATAGCGGCTCTGGCAACATGCAGACACTGCCCAGGTATATTAACAAGCGTAGCAAAAAACCCTTAACCAGGCTAACCCTTTCCCTCAGGGTCAAAGACCAACCCTTCCATTGGTCCACCTTCTGGGCGGCGATCTTAAGTCTGCCCTCCCAGTTCTGCTGGGGGTAGTCCCCCGGGACAAATTCGATGCCTAGAATTTTTGCCGATGCCTGGGGCTCTGGAAGTGTGTCCAGGAGACCAAAGCTAGGGTCTCCCCCTCCCAGCCAGAGACTCTCACACTTTTCCTGATTAATCCTGGACCCAGAAGCCTCCGAGTAGTGACCAACCTCTGACATGACCCACTTCGCCTCCTCACCCGAGGACACGAAAAGGGAGACGTCATCGGCATACGCCACCACCCTCAGAGTGGCTTCCGAGGCCGCCTGGTCCATCCTGACTCCCGCCAACGGCCCACGCTCTATCCTCCTTAAAAGGGGATCTATCGCGAACATGTATAACAGCGAGCTCAACGGACAGCCCTGGCAGACCCCAGACCCAACCTCAAAAGGGCGGACAGACCAACCATTCACGAGCAGGAAAGTCTCTGCCCCCGCATACAAGATCTTTAGTCAATTTACAAACCCCCCAGGCAGACCGTACCTCAGAAGGATTGACCAGAGGTAATTGTGGTTAACCCGATCAAAAGCCTTCGCCTGATCTAAAGACAGCAAATACCCCTTCCAGTGGCCCGCCCTACCCTGCTCCACTGCCTCTCGGACACCGAGTACTGCATTAAAAATGCGGCGACCGGTAACAGAGCAATGCTGAGCCCTCGAAAGGAGCCGGGGTGCAAACTTCACCAGCCGATTAAACAGCACCCGTGCCAGAACCTTCCGGTCCATATTGAGAAGTGCTATGGGACGCCAATTCTCAATACAGGACGAGTCCTTACCCTTTGACAGGATAATCAGGGCTGACTGCCTCATTGACCAGGAAAGAGCGCCCGAGGAGAGACACTCGTTAAACACCTCAGTCAAGAGGGGGACCAAGGAGTCCCTAAAGGTCTTATAAATTTCGGATGTTAAGTCATCCGAACCTGGCGATTTCTTAGGCCAAAGCCCATCAATGGCCAGTCGCTCTTCCTCTTCCATGATTGCCCCTGTCAAAATGTGAAGCGAGGGGTCATCCCCTGGCTCAGGGATGGCTTCGGCCAGGAAAGCCGACATCACATACCAATCCAGATCTTTGTTCCCCAAAGAGGTGTGAGTAGAAAGATCTGATCACATCCAGGATCCCTGATTTGGATCTGTTCAGGGAACCCGTACCATCGACCAAACCAGTCACCACCTTACAACTCACTGACATCTTACAGTTTCTGTAGGGGTCGGGCAAGCGGTACCTCCCGAAATTCCTCTAAAAAACCAAAGATGTGTGCCTAGCGTACTGACACCTCTTGAGTAAAGACTTCACTCTGGAGATCTCCTCATGGTCATCTCCAGTCGAGATGAGATGTTCGAGTTTCCTCCTCAGTTCCTGATACAGGTGGTACCTGCTCAGGCTCCTGAGGCTTGAGAGCTGGCGGAAGAAATTCGCAACCCGTTCCTTGAACATCTACTACCACTCTGACTTATTGCAACAGAGATCCAAAAGCGGTACCTGGCTCTGAAGAAAGTCCTCAAAGGATTGTCTTATCTCCACTTCCCCCAAGAGGGACGGATTCAGCTTCCATAGTCCTTTTCCCATCCGAGGGGTTTCTGCAACATTCAGAGAAAAAGAAATCAGACAGTGATCGGAGAACTCCACCTCAACAAAGGACACTGCTGAAGAGATGGCTTCCTCCTTAAAAAAAAAACTGTCTATCCTAGACCTGCAGCTACCTCTATGAAAGGTGAAACCACAGTGACCTGGGATGTGTAGGATGTGGACATCCACCAGGGAGCGTCACTAGCTATGCTATTAAGAGTATTACTATCATAAGCCAGCCGGTCAATGGAGCCTCCCCTATCATGAAGCCTTGTGACAGTATTAAAGTCACCTCCAAAGACCACCTGCCGACTCGTAAAAAGATAGGGCTTAATCTTCAGGAAGAGACATTTATGGTCCCACTTTGACTGTGGACCATAGATGTTAATGAGCCAAAGCTCCTGTTCCCTCATGAAGACGTCTAAGACCAGGCACCTCCCCATTTCTACCTCGATAACTCTCCGGCATTCAACCAACGCAGTCTTAAAAAGGACTGCCACCACGCTACATGGCTCGGCCGCAAGAGACCAGTACGAGGACCCGCACCTCCACTCGCTCTCCGCCTTGTGTATGGCCCCCATATCCGTAAGTCTGGTCTCCTGCAAAAACAAAATTTCAGCCTCAAATCGGGTGAGAAAATCAAAGGTCGAAAATCTAGACGCATCAGACTTTATACTAGCGACATTAATGGATGCCAGAGTCAACGGGGTGGGTGCCACCATCATGAGTGATCAAGTTAGATGGCCTTTTTCTTCAAACAACCCTTTTTCCTAGCCTGTTCATCTCCGGACGATGAAGCCCCCCCTCTTCTTTTCAGAGAGACAGAGGTATCCATCCCTCCCACCTCTTTCTCATCTCCGGACCCAGGGATGGCCCCACCTCCCGAGGAAAACACACCCTCTGGAGAAGGCATCCCGCCCCCTCCCAAAGACCCTCCCGATGTTACCTCCGGAACCTCACCCCCGACCCCCATCTCAGCAGGCTCGTCAAGGGCTTGGAACCAGTTGGAGAGGGGGATCAGAGGGGAGTCGGTGGGACCTTCCTTTGGGCACCTTGGTCAGAGAGGGAGAAGATTTTCCACCTCCCTTCTTTTTCTTCTTTTTTTTACTTTTGGCACTCTTGGCACTCTTGGTACCCTTGTCACCCATTTCTTTTGGCTGTTCCCCTCCGTCCTCATCAAAACTTTCATATTGGGAGGCATCTGAGATATCAGCCAATTCCTCTTTCTCCATCCGCGATCTCTTCATTCACCGCTTTCTCCCTCGGGGCCTCGAAGGAGGGGGCAGCCATTACCCCAGTTTCGCGAGGCTCCTCCTGCCCCCTGCCCTCCTGACACCTTGCCTGCCTCCGCTGGTAAGAGGGGCCCCTAGCCCTGCCATACCTCACCAGCCCCTCAGCTCCTCCCCCGCTGCCACCTCCAACCCCTGCAGAAGTTGCACTGCCAAGAACTTCCTTGCGGCTCCCCTCCACCCGGCCGGCCATGGCATTAGAGAAGGAATGAGGGCAGCGGCTGAACGGGTGACCTAGATCACCACACAGGTGACATCGAATGACACCACAGGATGCAGCGAGGTGACTCACCTCGCCACACAAGGCACATTTCTGCACCTTGCAGCCTGCACTGAAGTGGAAAGGATCACCGAACCTGTGGCAGACCTTTGGCTGCCCCTGGTAGAAGACCAGAATCCGATCCCTTCCCAGGAAAGCCGAGGAAGGGATGTGGGTGACAGTGCCCCATGAACGCTTCAACTTCACCTTGAAGGTCCAGCCTCCTGACCAGATGTCAAAATCGTCCTGGTTCTTCTTAGGGACCTCCACAACCTCACCTTAGCGACTCAACCAGGTCATTATGTCGATGCCAGAAAGAGACTCATTACACGTTAAAACGGTCACTTTCTTTGGCCCACTTTGGCGAGAAATTGCCTCCACGGCAAACCCTCGCCAGCCGGTCTCCTCTTTTACCAGCTCATAATTTGACCAAAAGAGCTCCGAGCCCTCCGGCCGAACAAAGCTGATATCAAAGGTGGAGGTTCCAAAAGAATGTATCAGAGCAAAGATGTTAATAG
Source organism: Phyllobates terribilis (assembly GCF_046119375.1). Classification (NCBI taxonomy): domain Eukaryota; kingdom Metazoa; phylum Chordata; class Amphibia; order Anura; family Dendrobatidae; genus Phyllobates; species Phyllobates terribilis. Next base: position 790,155,010 of record NW_027362764.1, read on the forward strand.
CCCTGAAGTCCATCTTCATGCGGAGCTTCACCACATATGTTCTGGATGGACACGCCTCATCGCCCCTCCAGTGAAGACGAACCACATTTCCCTCTGGCGAGGGTGCGGTCCGGGCTGGCATTACTGCAGCCATTACAGCTGCACCCGAGATGATAACCGGTGCCGGGGTCCCTGACTTTGAACCATCATCGGATCTGCATGTGGGGAACCCCGACACCACAGCACACACCGCCTATAATGCAGCCCCAGCTGACAGCGCACCGCCAACACTGCAGGGAGCGGTGACCCCCGGCAAAGTACCCACAGTCTCCACTCCCAGAGCGTCAGCGGGTGCAGCAGGCGCCAGGCCATCCCACGCTTTCACTGAGGACCGGGCCTGGACACCTCCACAGATCTTATCACCGCCCACCACAGGGCCGCACTCTAGACCACGCACATTGTCCGGCAGCCGCAAGCCCACTCTCGCCCCTTCTGCTACCGCCAGCAGAGACGGCGACCTGCGCCCTATGTCTTGTACTCTCCCAGCTCCCTCGCACCGGACCCACTGCAGGGCCCGGGCCGGGGTGGGTAGCGGGCTCCACACAGCTTGACCGGGGGACAAACACCAACCCCTCCTCCGATGTTTTCTTTCTTTTTTTATGTTTTTTTTTTCCCCCTCCTGGTTGCCTCGTCCCCGCAGACCTCATCCCCAAACTTCAGGTGGGCATAATTTACTGGGGCTCTAGCTGACGGATCTGCTGCATGACGAGGCAACCCCCACTACTGCGGTTATCGCTGCTGCTATCATCCGCATCACCCCCATCATCCTCTGAAATACTATTGTCTTATGGGAGTGGGACCTGTACTGGATCTATCCCGCTGTGTGTGGCCTGGAGATCACTTACCAAGCCGCCAGGTGGGTACGATGCCTCCTCCATTTCCACATGGTCCACCTCCTCCACCTGGGTTGGACGCCGAGACCCCTCTGGCTCCTTTGCAGCAGCCATGTTGTGGAACCGGTCCTCATTTTCCAGTTTTTCCTGAAAGGGCCCGCTGTTGGCTAATATGACCGCTCTCCGGGCTTCCATGCCCTCGATGCATATCCCCAGGCTGGATATCCTGGCTGTTAGAGCAGACTTGTCTGTGCGGGAGGCTCTGTCAGCAGCCTGCCTCGCCTTCTTCATCTCCTCCCGGAGCCTTCTCAGGGTCTTCTCTGCCTCCTCATACTCACAGAGGTACACATGGATGCGGGAGCCATAGCTGGTAACCGGCTCCCTTGCGGCCATAGTGCCCCAAACTTTCTGCACTGCTGCTGCCGCACCTCTGCGAGTACTCCGCTCACCTCCGGGAGGAGACACCGCAGTGGCCCTCGCCTCAGCCTACAGGGTCTTCCTGGGCTCCTCCATGCTTCGGGCCTTGCAGGATCTGGTGACCCTCTGAGCCGGTAGCAATGAGCTCCCACCCCTCGCCGGTTTACACCGAGGGGTGGGAGATGGGGACTCGGCCCCACAGTTCATCCACTAAACCCCTCTCTTCCCTGGGTCAGAGAGGGGGGGATTTCTGGGTGTAAAAAAAAAAAAAAATGGTGGCTCCTATGGAGAAAACGAAGTGACACACCTTCCTACACAGACTACAGGCTCCTAGTGGTGGCTGTATAAATTTGTATGTAGTGAGCTCCTCTTAGTGGTGGCTGTATATATCTGTATGTACTGAGCTCCTCCTAGTGGTGGCTGTATAAATCCATATTTAGTGAGCTTTATCTAGTGGTGGCTGTATATACTGTATATAGTGAGCTCCCCCTAGAGGTGAAAAGTCAGAAATACTGCGCTCACCTATACTGATGAATTAAAATATTACATAGTAAAAAATTTGGGGCTTAAAAACAGAATGTCATAATACATTTGGTGGAGGGATGGAGCCTATTCTCAGTTTTACAATGAAGTGTTAAATGGTTAATCTAAGAAATAGTCTAACATCATTAATAGAACATGAAGAAGCTCGTGTGTCTTTGATGTGGAGTTAACTGCACTTATTGATATTTTAGCAGCTTGGGTAAGAAAATGTCACCATAATGTGATGTCCTATATGATAGTAATCTAGTAGGGTCCGCCAATAGTCTGTGTGTGCCTATCTTTCAATTATGCCTTCATTTTCCCTTAATTTGCGCCTTTTTTTAAATCTATTTTTACATGTTCACTTGTTTTTTTATGTTCATCAATGTGTTATTGTTTTGGGGTTTCTAGATGTTTTCTGCTATTTTTGACTTTTTAAAAGTCACTAAATTTTGCCGCAAATGTACTCCAGTTCCCAAATTTAAGCAGAAAATGCCTTTTTTTTTTTTTTGCTCTAAAAGTCGGAAAAAAGATTGAAGACAAAAATAAAAAATATTTTTTATTTTGCTCAAAATTCAAGAACTTTATGTTATTTTGAAGAATTTGGTGCAAAAACCGTCAACGAGTACCACGAAAAAAAAAAAGTAACTTTATAAAAACCCTGCAAATGATGATTCAGGCCCTAAATGTATATTTTACAGATTAAAAAAAAATCCCAAATTTCCAAATGATCGCCTGTTAGACCTATATATGAGACAGACAAAAATCATTGAAAGGACATTCAGAGAAGGCTGCTTGTAATTTGTTGTACGGCCTGTAGGTGGCAGTACTGCAGTTAATGGTTTCCGCAGACGAGATAACGGAGCAGATTAGAGATTAATCTCCCTTATTGAATACAGGAACACAATCAGCTCTGCATTAACTATAGATAGAGCCTTGCAAAGTCACTGTAAGGATGGCAAAGGCAAAGTGTTTCATTGGGTTCCTTCTTGAGTGTGCGTGTTAGTACCTTACGTACACAGCTTCCTCGGTGGCTTCTTGATATTATTTGACATATAATTCGGGAACCCATAGTTTGGTCAATGAAGGAGTAAACTTTTAATTACTGCAGGAATTGGTTAGTAATATATACAGCTGGTAGTGTGCACATAACACAATAGGTGCATCTTCTGACTTACCCTGAAGGTCAGGCATTGCGGACAGACATGCACTGTACTTGTGAGAAACACTTCAGTTACATGATACAGCTGTCTTTGGCTGTCCATACTTTCAGATTTCCTTCCTGCTGCCCCCAGTTCTCTTCTGCACAGTGCCCTGGTCTAAAGAGCCAAGTATACTTTCACCATCACTTCCAGGTCCCATCTACACGTTGCCTCTGACCCTCATCTTATCCTTTGCTGTCTCAGGTCCCCCACAAACCCACATCTGTAAATTCCTGCGCTCTCTGCTCTGTACTCACTGCAGCTGAGCTCTCCTTCCTTTCTTCTCCACTCTTTTGGAAGGGTGTTCCAGCCGTGTCTGGGGTGCACTTCTACAATCCGGTTGCTTTCTTGCTACTTCTGCTTCACTTTCTTGCCACACACACCCGCCGCAGCCTAACACCTTCTCTCCATTCAATCAGAACTTCCTAGTGTAATAATTCTGCGACATTGTATGTGATGTTAATGTTTTTTCCTGATCTAGAACCAAGGGATTTAATAGGAAACAGGACAAACAAAGAGTTAAACAGCACTTTTATTTCTGGCAAGGTGAGGTACTGAATGGAGATTCCAGGTGTGCGGGGTCGCAATGACAAATGCGATTATGACAAAAGTTCCTGAAAGTTTTCACATTTTATAGATCATTGGTCTCGATGGACGCGGCGTTATCTAAATACAGAGGAGACATTGCTATTTGGTGAAAATGCTAAACTGGCTGGAAAAGTAAATGTTCTGCATGTATCTTTCTAAACATGTAATCTCCACCCGCAGGCTCCAAACAAGGTCCCAAAATGCCCTGAAATGTCCCCATTTGGGTGGAATTATTACAATCCTGCGGCCATAATTGTTCTAGCAAAATCAGGACTGTTGGCAAGTATCCAACTTATTGTAATGTTTTGTTGACTTGTATAAATAAAGTTTTTTAAAAAGTTTCTTTCCTGCAACAAGTGGAGTCAGGACTGTACATTTGGGACTAACAAGTCTTCATTTCAGTTCCTATTTTGGAATCTGGGTGCCACTGGGTATCCCAGCCACTACATGTAACGTGCAGGCGGACTGGCGACAAATGGACGGAGACCCTCCACAGCATGTCTTCAGGGTCTGCGATCCATCTGGTTGTGGAGATAGTTCAGTGACCTATGCCATACTTGCTTCCACCCTGTGCCAGTACCACCTGGATGTGCCAACTCTTCTGGTGACTCCAGTGAATCCCCTCTACCCAAATCCTGCTTCTCTGCTTCAGTCACATCCAGGCTTCTGTGAATCCTAGCTGCGCCATTCGATCCGTCAGGCTGGGTCCCTGGGATCCCTTTGATAAGTCAGTCTTCTCCCAAAGCATGGAGGTCTCCCGGGCACTCCATGTGGTCCAGGCCACACACTGAGACACTTCCTAACTTTTATCACCTTTTATAATCTGTGATTCAGCAGTGACATCTAGTGGCCAATAAGCAATAACGCAGTCAATAAATGGAATTAGACCAGTCTATGTTTAGAGAAAGGACCACACTGGATTATTAAATCAGTAAAGAATTATCTGGTGGCTGCAGAGGAAGCAGAAAAGGACAGCCATCAATATAATAATTAGGAAAGGGGTTTATTGTGGAAAAAGTAGTCTCATCATTGACTAGTGTGAATTCCAAAAAGAGTTTATCCCCAGTGGAAAAAATGATTTTGGAGTTTCTCATCTCTGACCTCAATGTTCTCCAGTGTGAAGATGGGTGGAAAGACTGAGCAGTTTGGTGCCGTTGGGTTTGTGGAGTCACCACTTGGTCTATGTCATCTCCAGCTCAGGATGTTCCATAGAAGATCTTGTGTAACATATAAGATACCTCTGACTAACGCTGGTCCCCAATACTGCATTTACAGAACTAACTCCACCTTTTCCCAGGAAGCTCCATCCACTTTTTAGAAAATCCATTTGGTAAGATTGACACAAAGGAGCAAGAAGTCACCAAAAATTTACACAAACGTGAAACACCCAAAAATATCTGACTGCTGAATTCCAGAAATAGGACATTTTTTCATAGTTTTTATCTCTGCGTTTGAAAGTCAGTTTTTTTGCTCTTTCGAGATCTTATTTTTTGGCTGAGTTGTGTTTCCTAACGGCGCTGTTTTAGGGTACAGAGCCATTTTTGGGATGAGGGAAAATGTGGCAGCGATTCCGCTATTGTTACTTTTAACATGACAATATTGGAGGGTGGGATAAGTACTTTGCTATGGGGTCCTTCTTCCTTTCTTCTACTCCTCTCTGGACTTAATGAAAATCCTGAATTAATTAAAAAAAAAAAAAATGGAAGATCAAAAAAATGAAGAAAATAGTCAACACTTTCCTTGAAGTCCTCACCTTGAACTTAGAGAGCAGAAGCTGAAATATAAAAGGATGAAACAAATGTAGGATGAGCGGTGTTTATTCATCAAAATAAATCAAAGTGAAGGATGGCTGATAACTGCGGCTGGAGACGCGGCCGTGAGTGATTGCTGTCATTACTGCTGTCTATAAAGTCTCACAATCTGCAGCCGGGGTAAGGAGGGGGCAACGGAGGAATAATTACAGAAAGTAAATGTTACGAATATTGATGGGAATTTGTGTTTCTTGTTAAGTGATAAAAATGACAACGCTTAGGATGGGATTATGATATGAAATATGGCTGTCATGTTCGGAAATAATGAACGTGTCTCCTTAAATTATAACATAAGGTTTGAGGCAAAGAGCAGAACGGTGAAATGTCACTTGACTGAGTTTTGTGAATGGATCTGTTGACTAAACATGGAAGTTTTCTGGAAGAGAAACATTACAACCTCCAGAGACAAACCATGATCGTCCCTGACACTGAGAACATTGGAGGAACCACTAAGGTGCAGACCTGAGGCTTGGGAACTAATGGTGGACCTGAGGCTTGGGAACTAATGGTGGACCTGAGGCTTGGGAACTAATGGTGGACCTGAGGCTTGGGAACTAATGGTGGACCTGAGGCTTGGGAACTAATGGTGGACCTGAGGCTTAGGAACCAATGGTGGACCTGAGGCTTGGGAACCAATGGTGGACCTGAGGTTTGCGAACCAATGGTGGAAGTATTACTTGACTGATGAGTTTTGTGAATGGATCTGTTGACTAAACATTGAAGTTTCGTGGAAGAGAAACATTACAACCCCCATATAAAAACCATGATCGTCCCTGACAGCGAGAACATTGGAGGAATCACTAAGGTGCGGACCTGAGGCTTGGGAACTAATGGTGGATCTGAGGCTTGAGAACTAATGGTGGACCTGAGGCTTGGGAACTAATGGTGGACCTGAGGCTTGGGAACCAATGGTGGACCTGAGGCTTGGGAACTAATGGTGGACCTGAGGATTGGGAATCAATGGCAGACCTGAGGCTTAGGAACCAATGGTGGACCTGAGGCTTGGGAACCAATGGTGGACCTGAGGTTTGGGAACCAATGGTGGAGGTATTACTTGACTGATGAGTTTTGTGAATGGATCTGTTGACTAAACATTGAAGTTTCGTGGAAGAGAAACATTACAACCCCCATAGACAAACCATGATCGTCCCTGACAGCAAGAACATTAGAGGAACCACTAAGGTGCGGACATGAGGCTTGGGAACCAATAGTGGACCTGAGGCTTGGGAACCAATGGTGGACCTGAGGTTTGGGAACCAATGGTGGACCTGCGGTTTGGGAACCAATGGTGGAGGTATTACTTGACTGATGAGTTTTGTGAATGGATCTGTTTACTAAACATGGAAGTTTTGTGGAAGAGAAACATTACAACCTCCATAGACAAACCATGATCGTCCCTGACAGCGAGAACATTGGAGGAACCACTAAGGTGCGGACCTGAGGCTTGAGAACTAATGGTGGACCTGAGACTTAGGAACTAATGGTGGACCTGAGGCTTGGGAACCAATCGTGGACCTGAAGCTTTGGAACCAATGGTGGACCTGAAGCTTTGGAACCAATGGTGGACCTGAAGCTCGGGAACGAATGGTGGACCTGAGGCTTGGAAACCAATGGTGGACGTGAGGTTTGGGAACCAATGGTGAAGGTGAACTCTATGCAGACTCTCTACACCGACCACCCTCTATGGTCATCATGGCATCATGGCAAGTAACAGTCTAGTAGATGAGGTCCAGTAGTCATTGTGCGCAGCCGGAAATGGTCTAGTAGATAAAGCTCAATATTTACGGCATGTGGATGGCAGTAGAGTAGTGGATGAAACTCAATAGTTGTGCCAAATGGCTGAAGAACCAACCAGAAGATAACCAGCAGTGATGGGGCAAGGCTGGAAATAGACAGGTGGATGACACCCAGTGGTCGTAACACTCGACTGGCAGGGAAATAGCAGATGAGGCTCAACACTTCTATCATGGGGATGATAATGTATCAGAGGATATATCAGCAGTTTTATTAACAAACATAGGAATCATTTTGGGGCCCCATAGCAGAAGTTCTAATCCTACCACTTATAAAAAAAATTCAGCGGAGCCACAAAAGAGCATATCTCACAACTTTGCAGACACCCCACACCTCAGCAAAGTATGGTGATCCCAAAACAGTATGATGCCCCTACTGTGACTCCAACACAACCCTCTACACAATACAATGGAGCCCCTATAGCCCTCCACACTGTATAATTGCCCCAATACAGCCTCCACACTGTATAATGTCCCCAACTAGCCCTCCAAACAGCATAATGGTCCCCACTAGTGATGAGCGAGCATGCTCGGCACTGCTCGATGTGCGATCAAGCATCAGAGTGCTCCCGCACACTCGTTACTCAATCAAGTATCGTGGGTGCTCAAGCGGCATGCTAGAGTCCCCACCCTGCATGTTTCGCGGCTATTAGAAAACCAATAAACATTCATGAAAGTCCCTGCCATACACAGTAATGCCGTAGCCATGTTTTCTACTGACATTACTGTGATTGGCTGGCCACATCGCATCATTGGGTCTTGTGTAAGACCCGGTGATGTGATGCTCGGCACATTCTCCTCTGGAGGCAGTTCAGGGAGAGTTGATCTAGCAGGGAGAGCTTACATTAGAGCAGGCATATAGGCAGGGTTTAATTGCTATTGCAGTACTTGTATACCGCTGCTGCACCATTAAAAGAAAAGTCTTTTTCAGGGCTGCATGCTGTCCTTTCTCTAGTAAAACTGCTGTTACCTGCATTCAGTGTCGGGATAGTGTCACAGGTTTACCTTGACAGAGAGGGGCCAGAAGACTCCGGTGTCTGATTTCACATACTCCTGCACTGATTAGAAGCACTTCACCATCATGTTAAACAGTGCAGGTTTCTGCTAGCAGTACAGTTGAGAGGCTCTGGAGCTTTCCAGCTTTGATGGTCTCAGCTGGTCAGTGTTGGCCACTCCCCTCTCTCCCCTCTGCTATATATATACTGCCCTCTGGCAATCAGAGATTGCCAGTGTTAGTTCATACTGCCTGGTTCTGGAGTTGGAGGTGTTGGTTATTTGAGGAGACATTTGGAATGTTGTTCAGAAGACTGTTGCTTAGTGTTTGCCTGTGTGCACATCTTCATCTTCTCCTGTTTGGTTTCTCCTCCCTTAATTTCCCGGTATTCCACTCTATTCTTTGTGAGTGCATATTTGTATGACTGGTATTTTCATTTAACCCTGTCTGTCTTCCCTTGTTAGACAGGTTGGTGCATTCTTATACACTTTTGCTCTCCACTTCCATGGGTGGAGGAAGGGACAGATAAGGGTTGAAACAGGAGCACAGCAAGGCACATGGCCCATGCATCTTCACCTTCAGAAGTAATTTGGGGAGCACGGAGAGAATAGGATGCCCCCTAGCTTGAGTGATAGGGAAAGAGCCCCTAGCACTGGAATATCCTGCTACAGTGCCATGATAGATAGCTGGTGGAGGAGGGATAGTTTTACATTAGAGGTATATAGGCATGGTTTATTGCCTTACAGTCCTTATATACAGTACAGACCAAAAGTTTGGACACACCTTCTCATTTAAAGATCTTTCTGTATTTTCATGACTTTTAAAATTGTACATTCACACTGAAGACATCAAAACTATGAATTAACACATGTGGAATTATATACTTAACAAAAAAGTGCGAAACAACTGAAAATATGTCTTATATTCTAGGTTCTTCAAAGTAGCCACCTTTTTGCTTTGATGACTGCTTTGCACACTCTTGGCATTCTCTTAGCCATGAAAATACAGAAAAATCTTTAAATGAGAAGGTGTGTCCAAACTTTTGGTCTGTACTGTAGGTATGCTGCTGCTGCAAGCTAAAAACAAAAGTCCTTTTCAGGGCTACATATTTTATTTTCCTTATTAATACCGGAAACTTTGCAGGCATATATTATATATCTAATTTAAAATGCGCAAGGCGTGCGGTAAGGGACGGGGAAGTGTATGTGCTGCTGATGGTGCACGCAGAGGGCGAGGCCATGGGCCCAGACTTCTAAACCCCACCGGATGACAGCAGCGGAACATAAAGTAAATTCAAGTTTCTTTTTTTTCTCGTGTATTCCCATGCACCCCTTCCCACCCGAAAAAGGATATACGGTTCATGGTTTCTTCTTTTTCTTATCCTCATCCTCCAACTCCACCATATCAACAGGGTCATCATGTGACCCTCACTCATAATTCTTACAGGGTAAACAGGCAGCCCTCGCTCACAATTTTTAGAAGGTCATCAGGCGACCCTCGCTCTTACTTTTTCCAGGATGTGTATGAGGCCTACCTCTACAATTCTCTTACATATACATTTATATACCCACCAAGGGTAAATGTTTGGCAGCTCTTGCACCTAGTACATAGGCTTTACCAGTCTAGGAGTCCCACTCCTTAAAACTGTCTTCCAGGGGGTATTGCAGTCCCTCCTTCTAATTTTTGGCAGCCCTTGCACTTAGTGCAAATGTGGCGCCCCGAGGGTTCGGTTGCCACAGGGGTATTGCACCTCAACCAGAAGTGTGATATTCCACTCGCAGGTAAGGATGGAGTGTGGACCAGGGCTCAGTTAGCTGCATACACACACTCACCCCATTTCCCGGGGACAGCTCGACGGTGCTCCCATTTATGCAGGCACAACTGACCATGTCCCTGGCTGGAGTGGGGAGGGGGGAGAGAACCCAGTGATGTAGGAGCAGTAGGGGACGGTTTCTGGGCATAGGAAGGAGCTCATTGGGTGCAGGTCACCTGAGCTCAGACACAGAGAGGTAGATAAAAGGTGGGAGCCATCTTAAGTCAGAGAGTCAAGACGCAGGAGGAGTGCAGAGAAGAGTAGCAGCTCAGTCAGAGCTGACAGGGAGCCGAGGCTCAGCCAGAGCTGAGCTCCACGAGGCAGGCCTGGAGAGAAGGCCTGGGCCAGAGAGGAGAAGAGGAGAAGGAGAAGGAAGGAAAGAGAAGAGACAGAGGAGTAGAAAGGCTCCAGAAACAAGGCAGAAGGGACCCTAAGAGAGCAGAACGGACAGCAACCGTTGCAAGCCCACGATACATCGGGTGAAGGGTCAGGCCGCGGAAGGGTACCAGATTCCCTCAGCCAAGAACCGGAGGTCGTGATCATTTATTGGTGCGACCCCTTGCTACACCCGCTAGGAAGACACCACATAGGGTCAGGGAAACTGGCGCCAAGTTTTACCAGAGAAGGCCCAAGGCAGCCGGACAGAAGCGTGGTCACTGGTGGGGCACGAGAGGCCAGAGAAAGGATAGAAGGGGGTCCTGTGCCACACTCCTGAGTTGCCTGGGGGTTGACCGAGCCCCTCACCTGGTGGACGCAGCACGGCTTGGGCAGTCATTGCTGACAGAAGTGACTTGGATATCAACTGTGAGTAAAAGGCCTGAACTGCACCATTGGATTCTGTGTGATTTATACTGCGCCTGCACCATCACCCCCAGCATCCACCTACACGCCCTGAGGCTACACTCTTCCCGTGGGGAGTTATCCTACCCCTGTGCTGCACACCAACACCAGCCTCAGCGGTCCGCCTTGCAGCGGCGGTCATCCCTGACCGCAATCCACGGGTGGCGTAGTCGGACATTCCCAAATCTATAAATAGACTGCCACAACATTTGGTCTGACCACCCTGAGCCACGGGACCTGGTTGCCACTACTACCCCCAGCATCGCACAGTAGCCCGGTTCCGGGTGCCCCACGGCCCAGGGGGCGAGTCACAATTGTGACAGAATGTGTATGAGGCCCTCCTTTTGTCTAATACATAGTATCGGAGTCCTTCTTCCTAATCTTTGTGACTTTCAGAGTCCCTCCTTCAAAAATTACACAGGATGTATCTGACCATGTCAGACACGCCACATGGCCAGATAAGGTAGGAAAATGTTAAAATTCCATTTACTGATGACTATCGGTGGGTGTAGTTATATTTCCCCCTCTAATATGTCAACTACTGTAGTCATAGGCCACCGGAAAATATGGAGAGAGATGGCCCAGCTGTTAAGGGGTGGAGGAGGCAGGTTTTTTTTCTCTCTTTAATTTTGCCTTATATACAAGTCATTATACAGGAAAGAATGTTTCCTAACATTTTTTCCTGTAACATCAGTATTATCTTTGGCTTTGTATGTTTTATTGTGAGTCCGTAAAAGTGGCGTAATACATCTGACAACATTGTTCCCAGCTGTGATCTGAAAGTTAGAAATGCTTCCAGGGGTCTTCCCCATGCTGTTCCCATTCCATTTCAGAGCTCTGTTTCCATCTATTTCAGCGATTTTCCTCCCCCCCCCCCAGCCCTCCTATTAAGGTCTTCTGGAAAAATGATCCAGGTTCCCATTGACTTCCATTATGCCCGGTACTCGAGTTGAGCCTATCCGAACGTCCAACCTGCTTGGTTTGAGAACCGAGCACTGGAGCATTTTAGTGCTCGACCAGTCCCCACACAACATGATGGACCTTACACAAACCTCCACAGTGTACAATCCTCCAAACAGTATAACAGCCCATATAGCCCTTCAAAGAGTATAATGGCCCCCACATAGCCCTCCAAATATTATAATGGCCCTCCATATAGCCCTCCAAATAGTATAATGGCCCTCCACATAGCCCTCCATATAGTATAAGGTAATTCTCACCTCTCTTCATTCCCCCGCAGCTCCAGTCTCCGCAGCGTGTGGTCTGCCACTCCGCACTGCTTGTACGGAGTCTGAGACGCTAGTGCTCAGACACATAGGGAGAATGATGGAGGAGGGAGTGTCAGCTGACGGCAGTCACTGTGTACATACATTACATTACTGATCCTGAGTTACATCTTGTATTATACTCCAGAGCTGCACTCACTATTCTGCTGGTGCAGTCACTGTGTACATACATTACATTACTGATCCTGAGTTACCTCCTGTATTATACCCCAGAGCTGCACTCACTATTCTGCTGGTGCCGTCACTGTGTACATACATTACATTACTCATCCTGAGTTACATCCTGTATTATACTCCAGAGCTGCACTCACTATTCTGCTGGTGCAGTCACTGTGTACATACATTACATTACTGATCCTGAGTTACCTCCTGTATTATACTCCAGAGCTGCACTCACTATTCTGCTGGTGCAGTCACTGTGTACATACAGTACATTACTGATCCTGAGTTACATCCTGTATTATACTCCAGAGCTGCACTCACTATTCTGCTGGTGCAGTCACTGTGTACATACAGTACATTACTGATCCTGAGTTACATCCTGTATTATACTCCAGAGCTGCACTCACTATTCTGCTGGTGTAGTCACTGTGTACATACATTACATTACTGATCCTGAGTTACCTTCTGTATTATACTCCAGAGCTGCGCTCACTATTCTGCTGGTGCAGTCACTGTGTACATACATTACATTACTGATCCTGAGTTACCTTCTGTATTATACTCCAGAGCTGCGCTCACTATTCTGCTGGTGCAGTCACTGTGTACATACATTACATTACTGATCCTGAGTTACCTCCTGTATTATACTCCAGAGCTGCACTCACTATTCTGCTTGTGAGGTCATCACTCTCCCACTCTCTTAGACCAGTTTACATACAGGTGTAAGATTGCTGACTCCGGCCCTCCCTCACATCACTGGTGGTCTCAGCGCAGGCTGGAGCAGTCAATTGGACCTTGGTGACTTTAGGGCTTATTAACTTAAACTTTATCCTTAAAGGGGTATTCCCATCTCCAAGCTCCTATCCCAATATCTAGTAATCTAGTATACATTACAAAACTACAATATCTAGTAATATCTAGATGTAATAATAATAATATTAGCAAATACTTTCAATTAGAAATGTAGTATAGTTCTTCTGATTCTCTGTGTCGCTTTCCACCATGTGCAGACATTGCGGAAGGTTTTGGTGTCCATGGTTATGACCACTGATATAGTGACAGTTAGTTAGCTGTTAGTGGTCGTAAGTGGCCTCATTTGTGGATATGGGCCCTGGGCAATTGCCCAGTTACTCCACTTAACACTGGCCCTGGTGGGTAGTGGTGCATTATATGTACTGGTGTGTGCAGTGGTGCATTATATATACTAGTGTGGGCAGTGGTGCATTATATGTACTGGTTTGGGTAGTGATGCATTATATGTACTGGTTTGGGTAGTGGTGCATTATATGTACTGGGGTGGGCAGTGGTGCATTGTATATACTAGTAGCCTAGGGCAGGAAGATATTGAGAAATATTGAACACATTCTTTCTTGCTTCCCCTGAAGCCCCCCTCACCCCTCCCTTATCCATATTTTGTAACGAGACAAGAGCTGACAGTCCACGCAGCTGTCTGTATGCAAGTAACAGTGCAAGAAGCTCAATAGCCTACTCTACTTAACATATGAATGCATATCCTCTTAACACAGACCTGGAATAGATTGACACCTTCCAGCATAGGGGCAGAGATGGAAGGAAGGAGGAAATGGCTAGTTTAGTCTCAAAGAGAGTTTAAACAAAGACTGCAGGATTTTCGACTCCGATACGAAATATGGAATAACTAAAGTTCCATACATCCGGAAATGATGGGACCCATATTTTTAGGGGCAGGGTCAGCTAGGGAACGATAGGGATATTTTTCTGTCAGTGAAAAACCCTCCGTGGAGCTGTAGCGCAAAAACACCAGAATAGCAGACTGCAACTATGCGAGGTCTGGTCTCTAAATGAAGGTAAAATCATAATAGAAACTATGGTACCACTTTTGGGCTTCTGGGATCAACGAGCGATAAGTTATCCCAAAAAACAGGTTTTTAATTACAAATATGAAGGGTGGAGTCCAGCCCCTGTGATGTCAGCACAGGGGGTGTGTGGGCAGATCTTCCCTTTCGGCATAAAAGTGACAAGGGAAGATTGAGCCATATTCATTGCCAGAGGGGTACAAGGACTATAAGCTACGGATCCTGTTCGAGACCAGTCTAATCAAATCGGGGAGCCCCTCCTCCACCTATATTGAATCGTCTCAGCGATCGTATAGTAAGTTTCCTCCTTAATCCTTATTATTTTGTGTAACTGCTTAGGTATTATATGTCTCCTTTGTAAAATCTTATAGATTTTTCTTAAACACTGCCTCCCTTTTGGATTAAATATAAAATTTAATAGTTCTGTTTCTTTTGTCCTGTAAGCGTTCCCTCCTCCGAAGCCATATACGCTACCAGAACGCAGGCGTTCGCCCAGGCCTGTATTATATTTCAAAGCCAGATGGTGGTGGCAGCGAATGATATTAATAATCAGGTTATCATAAAGCTGACAGTGACCGTACGGAGGGCGTAAACAGATATTCCATGCAATGAAATCCAGAGGTGTGACACCATACGCTCACTGGTCGCTTGCCAATACCTAAGTAGAAAGTATTCTGGATAGTATGCTCGCAATTTTGGACGAAATCCGTTACATAGTGTCGGCACGTGAGATATTGCATTGTCGTCGCTGTGGGATCCCTGACAGCAGTGGTGTATTATATGTACTGATTTCAGTAGTGGTGCATTATATGTACTGGTGTGGGCAGTGGTGCATTGTATATACTAGTGTGGGCAGTCGTGCATTATATATACTAGTTTGGGTAGTGGTGCATTATATGTACTGGTGTGGGCAGTGGTGCATTATATATACTGGGATGGGCAGTGGTGCACTGTATATACTAGTGTGGGCAGTATTGCATTATATGCACTGGTTTGGGTAGTGATGCATTATATGCACTGCTTTGGGTAGTGGTGCATTATATGTACTAGGGTGGGCAGTGGTGCATTATATGTACTGGGGTGGGTAGTGGTACATTATATATACTGGTGTGGGCAGTGGTGCATTATATATACTGGTGTGGGTGATGGTGCATTATATATACTATAGTGGGGGCGATGGTGCATTATATGTACTGGGATGGGTAGTGGTGCATTATATGTACTGGTGTGGGCAGTGGTGCATTATATATACTGGCGTGGGCAGTGGTGGATTATATATTCTGAGGTGGGTAGTGTTGCATTATATATACTGTTTTGAGCAGTAGTGCATAATATACGTACTGGTGTGGGCAGTGGTGCATTATATATACTGGGGTGGGCAGTGGTGCATTATATATACTGGGGTGGGCAGTGGTGCATTATATATACTGGTGTGGGCAGTGGTGCATTATATATACTGGTGTGGGCAGTGGTGCATTATATATACTGGGATGGGCAGTGGTGCACTGTATATACTAGTGTGGGCAGTATTGCATTATATGCACTGGTTTGGGTAGTGATGCATTATATGCACTGCTTTGGGTAGTGGTGCATTATATGTACTAGGGTGGGCAGTGGTGCATTATATGTACTGGGGTGGGTAGTGGTACATTATATATACTGGTGTGGGCAGTGGTGCATTATATATACTGGTGTGGGTGATGGTGCATTATATATACTATAGTGGGGGCGATGGTGCATTATATGTACTGGGATGGGTAGTGGTGCATTATATGTACTGGTGTGGGCAGTGGTGCATTATATATACTGGCGTGGGCAGTGGTGGATTATATATTCTGAGGTGGGTAGTGTGGCATTATATATACTGTTTTGAGCAGTAGTGCATAATATACGTACTGGTGTGGGCAGTGGTGCATTATATATACTGGGGTGGGCAGTGGTGCATTATATATACTGGTGTGGGCAGTGGTGCATTATATATACTGGTGTGGGCAGTGGTGCATTATATATACTGGTGTGGGCAGTGGTGCATTATATATACTGGGGTGGGCAGTGGTGAATTATATATTCTGGGGAGGGTAGTGTTGCATTATATTTACTGGTCTGGGCAGTGGTGAATTATATATTCTGGGGTGGGTAGTGGTGCATGATAACTACTGGGGTGCGTAGTGTTGCATTATATGTACTGGTGTGGGCAGTGGTGAATTATATATTCTGGTGTGGGTACTGGTGCATTATACGTACTGGGGTGGGCAGTGGTGCATTATATGTACTGGTGTGGGCAGTGGTGAATTATATATTTTGGTGTGGGTAGTGGTGCATTATATGTACTGGTGTGGGCAGTGGTGCATTATATATACTGGCGTGGGCAATGGTGAATTATATATTCTGGGGTGGATAGTGTTGCATTATATGTACATACAGGTGTGAACAGGGGTGCGTTATATACGTTCTGGTGTGGGCAGTGGTGCGTTATATATTCTGGTGTGGGTAGTGGTGCATCATATGTACTGCTGTTGGCAATGGTGTATTATATATACTGGTGTGGGCAGTGGTGCATTATATATACTGGTGTGGGCAGTGGTGCATTATATATACTAGGGTGGGCAGTGGTGCATTATATATATTGATGTGGGCAGTGCTACATTACTGTATATATTCTGGTGTGGGCAGTGGTGCATTATATATACTGATGTGGGCAGTGGTGCATTATATATACTGGTGTGGGCAGTGGTGCATTATATGTACTGGGGTGGGCAGTGGTGCATTATATGTACTGAGGTGGGCAGTGGTGCATTATATATACTGGGGTGGGCAGTGGTGCATTATATGTACTGGTGTGGGTAGTGGTGCATGATATCTACTGGGGTGGGCAGTGGTGCATTATATGTACTGGTGTGGGTAGTGGTGCATTATATGTACTGGGGTGGGCGGTGGTGCATTATATATACTGGTTTGGGCGGTGGTGCATTATATATACTGGTGTGGGAAGTGGTGCATTATATGTACTGGTGTGGGTAGTGGGGCATTATATATACTGGTTTGGACAGTGGTGCATTATATGTATTGGTGTGGGTGGTGATGCATTTTATGTACTGGTTTGCGCAGTGGTGCATTATATGTACTGGTGTGGGTAGTGGTGCATCATATGTACTGGTGTGGGCAGTGGTGTATTATATGTACTGGGGTGGGCGGTGGTGTATTATATATACTGGTGTGGGCAGTGGTGCATTATATGTATTGGTGTGGGCAGTGATGCATTATATGTACTGGGGTGGGCGATGATGCATTATATGTACTGGGGTGGGCAGTGGTGCATTATATTTAGTGGTGTGGGTAGTGGGGCATTATATATACTGGTTTGGACAGTGGTGCATTATATGTATTGGTGTGGGTGGTGATGCATTTTATGTACTGGTTTGCGCAGTGGTGCATTATATGTACTGGTGTGGGTAGTGGTGCATCATATGTACTGGTGTGGGCAGTGGTGCATTATATGTACTGGTGTGGGCGGTGGTGTATTATATATACTGGTGTGGGCAGTGGTGCATTATATGTATTGGTGTGGGCAGTGATGCATTATATGTACTGGGGTGGGCGATGATGCATTATATGTACTGGGGTGGACAGTGGTGCATTATATGTACTGGTGTGGGTAGTGGGGCATTATATATACTGGTTTGGACAGTGGTGCATTATATGTATTGGTGTGGGTGGTGATGCATTTTATGTACTGGTTTGCGCAGTGGTGCATTATATGTACTGGTGTGGGTAGTGGTGCATCATATGTACTGGTGTGGGCAGTGGTGCATTATATGTACTGGTGTGGGCGGTGGTGTATTATATATACTGGTTTGAACAGTGATGCATTATATGTACTGGGGTGGGCGGTGATGCGTTATATGTACTGATGGAGATGGCACCATTAACGTTTCCCTTGTTGTCTTGGGCAGTGAAGAGGTCGATGTCTAATTCCCTTGCTAGTGTAGATCAGTGAAAGGATTAACGTTCATTCTTTGTTCTCCCCTCTGGTATACAGCAATGTATTATAGCTGCATTATTAAAGATCTGAGCAGAGAGGGGATATAGAGGGGATTATACTGCTATAATGACTTCTAATAACACAATGACGTATGGAGATTGTACACCGCACGTAATCACTGGGTGCGGTGACACAGGACATCAATAGCGGTATGTGGCGTATAGCCCTCGTATCTGCTATTCCTATATTCACTCTCTAATGTCTGTGTCTGTGGAACAAAAGTGTCCCTGTGTCCCCCGCCATTCATTGCCGCCCCCCGGCTCCTGAGGTGACGACTGCCTTATATGGTCGTGCAGGAAGCGCTGACTTGTTACATTGTAGCCGCTTTCTATAGAATGTTCTCAGTGATGAGAGACGGGAGGGCGATAAGCGTCATACCCATAATGAGGGGGCTTTATAGGGATCAATCAGGTTCTTCATTTATGTGGGAACAATGGGGAGTGAAGCTCTGAAGTTTGGTTCCTTGGTAAACATGAAAATCCAGACGCCAATGATGTTTAGTGTGGGGGGGATGTGGGCTGGTTCTGACCACTACCGGTATCACATCTAAAATGTGCGGCCGAGGTTGTTCATGTTGTTTGGATCGTAGACCTTACGAATAAAGAGGAACACCTTAAAACAGAGGTCCCCAACCGCCGGTCCGTGGACCAGGACCGGGCCGTTGGGGTTTTTCAGCCGGTCCGCGGCACCGCCACAGACAATCACTAAACATTGACAGTGTGCTCTGGTCTGCGGTGGCTCAGAGCACACTGTGTGGGGTGGATGCTGCCCGTTGTTCTAGACTCCCGCAGGGTAGACCTGTAGAGGACCTGTGATGACATCAAGGTACATAACTGTGATGTCACCACAGGTCCTGAAGCAGGATGAAGCAGGGGCGGAACTAGCGCCCGTGCAGCCGGTTCATTGAACGGGGGCCCCGAGGGAGAGGGGGCCCCTCCAGCCTCCAGCAGGGCCGCCATCAGGGCATGACTGCCCTGACTCCAGTATGGGGCCCGGCCGGTAGGAGCCCCCTCGGAGCCCCCCTCTTGTGCGTCTCTCTCCTCATGGGGCCCCCGGCCCCATGCAAAGCGCCGGGTCCAGGACATCTCATAATTCCTCTGACTTCCGGTCATGTGACGGCGCCGTCACATGACCGGAAGGCAGGAGAACCTGGTGTCAGCGATTTGGACGAGCGCCAGGATTCTGCAGGGATCGCATGGGGGTAAGTATAACAAGTTTTATTTTTTATAAATACAATTAACTAGGAGTGGGGGGAATGGGAGATGCACATGGGGGGAGGGGAGAGATGAGAGATGCACATGGGGGAGGGGAGAGATGAGAGATGCACATGGGGGGGAGGGGAGAGATGGGAGATGCACATGGGGGAGGGGAGAGATGAGAGATGCACATGGGGGGGAGGGGAGAGATGAGAGATGCACATGGGGGGAGGGGAGAGATGAGAGATGCACATGGGGGGAGAGGAGAGATGAGAGATGCACATGGGGGAGGGGAGAGATGAGAGATGCACATGGGGGAGGGGAGAAATGAGAGATGCACATGGGGGAGGGGAGAGATGAGAGATGCACATGGGGGGAGGGGAGAGATGAGAGATGCACATGGGGGGCAGGGGAGAGATGCACATGGGGGGGAGGGGAGATATGAGAGATGCACATGGGGGGAGGGGAGAGATGCACATGGGGGGAGGGGAGAGATGAGAGATGCACATGGGGGGGAGGGGAGAGATGCACGGGGGGGATGAGAGATGCACGGGGGGGATGAGAGATGCACGGGGGGGTGAGAGATGCACGGAGGGGGATGAGAGATGCACGGGGGGTGAGCTGCACATGGGGGGGTGAGAGATGCACATGGGGGGGTTATGTTTACATAACTTTGTTGCCTTATGAAGGGCGGGGGGGGCCCCCAAAAATTTCTTGCACAGGGGCCCACTACAGTCTGTGTCCGCCCCTGGGATGAAGTAAATGCAGCTGTCAGGACAGCTGCCCTGTCCTGCTGCAGGGCGTGATGGGGCCTCAGTGATGCGGCTCCTGGCATAGCACATTATGTGGGGCTCCTGGCATAGCTCCTGGCGGGGACCTGGTCTACACTATATGATAAGTATGCACTAAACTCCAAATCCCTCCATTACCCCGCCCCCATATGACCAAAGCCCCGCCCACCCCACCCCCTCCTTGCCGGGCCATGGAAAAATGATCTTGCTTCAAGCCGGTCCCTGGTGCAAAAAAGGTTGGGGACCACTGGTCTAGGGCACTGAAGGGATCAATGTCTCAATCCATGGTGATCTGAGACAGCGAAGGAGTCAATGCCTGTAACCAAGATGGCATCAGTCATTAAAGTGGTCAATTTCTGCATCCCTGGTGGTCTAGAGCAATGACAGGGTCAATGTCTCCAACCCTGATGGTGTGGAGCAGGGATGTCAAACTCAAATACACAGAGGGTCAAAGTGAAAAACTTGGACAAAGTCGCGGGCCAACCAGTATACAGTATAATGGGCCTCACAAAGTCTTCCATACAGAATAATGGGCTCCACATAGTCATCCATACAAAATAATGGGCCACACATAGTCCTCCATACAGAATAATGGGCCCCACATAGTCCTCCATACAGAATAATGGCCCCACATAGTCCTACATACAGAATAATGAGACCCACATAGTCCTCTATACAGAATAATGGGCCGCACATAGTCCTCCATACAGAATAATGGCCCCACATAGTCCTCCATACAGTATAATGGGCCCCACATAGTCCTCCATACAGAATAATGGCCCCACATAGTCCTACATACAGAATAATGAGACCCACATAGTCCTCTATACAGAATAATGGGCCCCACATAGTCCTCCATACAGAATAATGGCCCCACATAGTCCTCCATACAGTATAATGGGCCCCACGTAGTCCTCCATACAGAATAATGGCCCCACATAGTCCTACATACAGAATAATGAGACCCACATAGTCCTACATACAGAATAATGGGCCCCACATAGTCCTCCATACAGAATAATGGCCCCACATAGTCCTCCATACAGAATAATGGGCCCCACATAGTCCTCCATACAGAATAATGGCCCCACATAGTCCTCTATACAGAATAATGGGCCCCACATAGTCCTCCATACAGAATAATGGGCCCCACATAGTCCTCCATACAGAATAATGGCCCCACATAGTCCTACATACAGAATAGTGAGACCCACATAGTCCTCTATACAAAATAATGGGCCCCACATAGTCCTCCATACAGAATAATGGTTTCCACATAGTCCTCCATACAGTATAATGGGCCCCACATAGTCCTCCATACAGAATAATTGGCTCCACATAGTCATCCATACAGAATAATGGCCCCACATAGTCCTCCATACAGAATAATGGCCCCACATAGTCCTCCATACAGAATAATGGGCCCCACATAGTCCTCCATACCGAATAATGGGCCCCACATAGTCCTCCATACAGTATAATGGCCCCAAATAGTCCTCCATACAAAATAATTGGCTCCACATAGTCCTCCATACAGAATAATGGGCCCCACATAGTCCTCCATACAGAATAATTGGCTCCACATAGTCATCCATACAGAATAATGGCCCCACATAGTCCTCCATACAGAATAATGGCCCCACATAGTCCTCCATACAGAATAATGGGCCCCACATAGTCCTCCATACAGAATAATGGGCCCCACATAGTCCTCCATTCAGTATAATGGCCCCACATAGTCCTCCATACAGAATAATTGGCTCCACATAGTCCTCCATACAGAATAATTGGCTCCACATAGTCCTCCATACAGAATAATGGGCCCCACATAGTCTTCCTTCCTGCAGAATAATGGGCCCCACAAAGTCCTCCATGCAGTATAATCGGCCCCACATAGTCCTCCATACAGGAAAATGGCCCCACATAGTCTCCCATACAGAAACATGGGCCCCACATAGTCCTCCATGCAGGAAAATGGCCCCAAATAGTCCTCCATACAGGAAAATGGCCCCACATAGTCCTCCATACAGAATAATGGGCCCCACATAGTCCTCCATACAGAATAATGGGCCCCACATAGTCCTCCATACCGAATAATGGGCCCCACATAGTCCTCCATACAGTATAATGGCCCCAAATAGTCCTCCATACAAAATAATTGGCTCCACATAGTCCTCCATACAGAATAATGGGCCCCACATAGTCCTCCATACAGAATAATTGGCTCCACATAGTCATCCATACAGAATAATGGCCCCACATAGTCCTCCATACAGAATAATGGCCCCACATAGTCCTCCATACAGAATAATGGGCCCCACATAGTCCTCCATACAGAATAATGGGCCCCACATAGTCCTCCATTCAGTATAATGGCCCCACATAGTCCTCCATACAGAATAATTGGCTCCACATAGTCCTCCATACAGAATAATTGGCTCCACATAGTCCTCCATACAGAATAATGGGCCCCACATAGTCTTCCTTCCTGCAGAATAATGGGCCCCACAAAGTCCTCCATGCAGTATAATCGGCCCCACATAGTCCTCCATACAGGAAAATGGCCCCACATAGTCTCCCATACAGAAACATGGGCCCCACATAGTCCTCCATGCAGTATAATGGGCCCCACATAGTCCTCCATACAGGAAAATGGCCCCACATAGTCCTCCATACAGAATAATGGGCCCCACATAGTCCTCCATACAGAATAATGGCCCCACATAGACTCCCATACAGAAACATGGCCCCACATAGTCCTCTATACAGAATAATGGCCCCACATAGTCCTCCATACAGAATAATGGGCCCCACATAGTCCTCCATACAGAGAAATGGGCCCCACATAGTCCTTGATACAGAAAAATGGCCCCACATAGTCCTCCATACAGAAAAATGGCCCCACATAGTCCTCCATATAAAATAATGGGCCCCGCATAGTCCTCCTTACAGTATAATGGGCCCACATAGTCCTGCATACAGGAAAATGGCCCCACATAGTCCTCCATACAGTATTATGGGCCCCACATAGTCTCACTACAGAATAATGGGCCTCACATAGTCCTCCATGCAGTATAATGGGCCCCACATAGTCCTCTATTCAGAATAATGGGCCCCACAAAGTCCTCCATACAGAATAATGGGCCCCACAAAGTCCACCATACAGAATAATTTACCCCATGTAGTCTTCCCTACAGAATAATGGCCCCACATAGCCCTCCATACAGTATAATTTGCCCCATGTAGTCTTCCATACAGAATAATGGTACCACATAGTCCTCCATACGGAATAATGGGCCCCACATAGTCCTCTATACAGAATAATGGCCCCACATAGTCCTCTATACAGGATAATGGGCCCCACAAAGTCCTCTATACAGAATAATGGGCCCCACAAAGTCCTCCATACAGAATAATGGGCCCCACAAAGTCCTCTATACAGAATAATTTACCCCATGTAGTCTTCCCTACAGAATAATGGCCCAACATAGTCCTCCATACAGAATAATGGCCCCACATAGTCCTCCATACTGTATATTGGCACCACATAGTCCTCCGTACGGAATAATAGGCCCCACATAGTCCTCCATACAGAATAATGGGCCCCACATAGTCCTCTATACAGAATAATGGGCCCCACAAAGTCCTCCATACAGAATAATGGCCCCACATAGTACTCCATACAGAATAATGGCAACACATAGGGTTCTGGCGTCGCAGGCCAAATAACATTCCACTGCAGGCCCGATTTGACCCACATGCAAGAATTTGACATGTATGGTCGAGAGCAATGAAGGGGGTAATGTCCTTATCCCCGTTGATTTAAAAAAGTAAAAGAGTAAATATCTTGTTCCTGGTGGTTTAGAACAGTGATGGATCAATATCTGCATCCTTAGATGTCTAGAGGAGTGAAAGAACAAATATCTGCATCATCAATAGTCACCAGGGCACTTAATGGGTCAATATCTACACCCCTCATGGTTTAGAGCAAAGAAAGGTCACAGTTTCCATGTGTAAGGGGGTGTGCCATGCAAGATGAAATTCCCCAGCGTTGTGCAGCATTTGTGAATGGAGACTGCCACCTACTGTTCAAATGGAATGCAGTGGAACTAAAGGATGAGGAAAGTGTTTCGGGAAGGACGAGTATAAAAAGAGCACCAGGTCAAGTGACATCTGTGACACGGCTAGAAGATATAAAAGGCCGGAGCGGCAAGGCGAAAAGTCAGTTGGCTCCAATAAGTGAAATCTGCAGGACATGTGCTGAGAGGGATACCATGGTCGAGTCATTGGGATGTGCTTGGAGGCCTGGCCCAGCTGGGCGTCATGAGTCAGTGAGCGGGATCCAGATATCCCCGGTTAAGATCCGTGAGTCCAGTTATGCTGGTCAAGACCTGAGGCCTAGCCCTTTGCCAGTCAAGACCCTAGGCCCAGACAACACCGGCCAAGACTCTAGGCCTATCCATCATTCATCCTGGCCTGATAGACGACCGTCACAAGTCTAGTACGGAAGACCGGGTGCGGACCCCGATCCGGATGTGGACGTCCGGAGGCGCGAGTGAACCGGGCCGTTACGTCCAGCGCTGACGAACTATACAGGGTTCGGTCCGGGGCTGTACAGCAGACAGGACGGGGGCCGGTCAGTACCCATAGAGCATTACTTTACTTTGTTAGAAGGACTTGTGGCCTAGCAGGAAATACCGGTGACCGCGTGTGCCCATACCGTGCTGTCAGGTGCTAATTTTCTGAAGACTCACCTCAAATGTGTTTTGAGTAAAATGGCGCCGGATAGCGCTATGTGCATGCGCCGATTCCAACGCCTTCACTCCCGGCCCGGTCTCCGGCGAGAAGAGAGGCGCCGCGGCAACGATCATCCTGGTCAGGTAAGTATGTACAGTAAGTATGGCGCCGGAGATCGCGGTATGCGTTCAGTGTCTACACATACCGGGATCTCCAGCACCATACACTCCTCTTACCTGTAACGGCTCCATGCGTTCTACTGTCTGGAGCCAGACTGCGCGTCATGCATGCACAGTCTATAGAGGCTTCAGACAGAGGGACGCTTGGCCGATTATATTATAGATATGTACAGCTGGTATAACCTGGGCATCTCCTGTATGTAATTATATATGTACAGCTGGTATAACCTGGGCATCTCCTGTATGTAATTATATATGTACAGCTGGTATAACCTGGGCATCTCCTGTATGTAATTATATATGTACAGCTGGTATAACCTGGGCACATTCTGTATGTAATTATATATGTACAGATGGCATAACCTGGGCATCTCCTGTATGTAATTATATATGTACAGATGGTATAACCTGGGCATCTCCTGTATGTAATTATATATGTACAGCTGGTATAACCTGGGCATCTCCTGTATATAATTATATATGTACAGCTGGTATAACCTGGGCATCTCCTGTATATAATTATATATGTACAGCTGGTATAACCTGGGCATCTCCTGTATATAATTATATATGTACAGCTGGTATTACCTGGGCATTTTCTGTATATAGTGATACATGTACAGCTGGTATAACCTGGGCATCTTCTGTATATAATTATATATGTATAGTGGGTATAACCTGGGCACATTTTGTATATAATTATATATGTACAGTTGGTATAACCTGGACATCTCCTGTATATAATTATATATGTACAGCTGGTATAACCTGGGCACATTTTGTATATAATTATATATGTACAGCTGGTATAACCTGGGCATCTCCTGTATATAATTATATATGTACAGCTGGTATAACCTGGGTATCTCCTGTGTATAATTATATATGTATAGCTGGTATAACCTGGACATTATCTGTATATAATTATATATGTACAGCTGGTATAACCTGGGCATCTCCTGTATATAATTATATATGTACAGCTGGTATAACCTGGGCATCTTCTGTATATAATTATATATGTATAGCTGGTATAACCTGGACATTATCTGTATATAATTATATATGCACAGCTGTTATAACCTGGGATGAGCATCACTTCTTTATTTTTCACCCTCTCTTGATTTTGTCTTACAAATACTGATGTAAAACACTGACCAAATACTGAACGTGTGAATGTGGCCATAGTGTCAGAGTATATGCGGACACAATCTCTCCATACGTTTCTGACGCGCCCCCAGGGCCGTGGGGTACTCGGCAGCCGGGCCTCTGGTTGCTGGGGGATATCACGGTGGCTGGCTCGGTCCGTGGCCCAGGGCGGTCACTCAAAAGGGGAATTATTTATAGGGGGTTTTTGGAAAGTTCGTGACGCCACCTGTGGAATGCGGCTATGTGGAGCCGCCGCTGCGGAGCAGTCCTCTGGAGCTGGTGTTACGTCAGCAGGGATGGTGTGGCTCTCCACAGGTAGAGCTAGCTCCAGGGCAGTGTAAGGTGTGTAAGTTGCGCTGGGTGCTGTAGTGCCGGGAGGGACAGATGGCGCAGATGAAAGAATGGATGGAGGCAGTACGGTGCAGTCATCCGAGTTTTTACTCACAGTTCTTATGACAGTTCCACTGGTGCACTGTACGGGTGTCAGCCTCCCACGTCGCGCTGCGTTCACCAGGCAGGGGTTCAGCACTTCCTCAGGCAGATCAGGAGCACCTGACAGAACCCCACTTTCTTGTGTTCCTCTCTAGACCGTCTTCACACTGGGTCTTCTCCCTCCTGCCCTGCGCTTCCCACTCTCAATCCCGCTCGGGTGCTCTGCAGTCCCTCCTGTCTTGTTGGAGTTCCTGGACCTGCTTGACCCTCAATGGGATTAGAATGCGGCTTCGGCAACTGACTATATAAGCCAGAAGCCTCCGGTTTTCCCAGCCGAGAAGTAGAGTAACACGGCTGGAACAGGGGCCGGTCCCCTTCTTGCGGCCTGATCCCTCTGTCTTCTGACAGATTCGGGGTGTACGGGTGCCATCCTGCACTCGCCGTACCCCCTAGGATCCCTTCTGTAGATCGGAGCCTACTCCTCTGCTCCCCTCCTGGACCTCTATGACTGGGCCCTACTTGTGGAGCAGAGCTCCTACAGAGACTCTGCTCCCTGACTGACTTCTCCACTTACTACTCTGCCACCCTAAGATGGCCTCCCTTTTTATATCTCACTCTATAGTGCTCCCCTAAACAGCTTCCTCCACCCACACCCACTACTGGTTCCCCCTACCTTTGGTTCCCCCCACTCCAGCCAGGGTCAGGGCTCAGCAGGGTCACATTGCATCTTGCCCCTCCTGCTGGCCTGGGGTAGTGTAGTGTTGGATGTAGGTGTTGGGGTCCCGTGCAGCACTCCCTCCTTACCTGAGAGAAGGGGACACCACACCTGTGGGTGAGGTGCAGTACCTCTGTGGCGACAACCCTCAGGGGCGCCACATTTCCATGAGGAAGCACAGAGGAACTGCGCAGTGATAAGTCCCAATATGAGACTCTCCGGGATTTCTTTTTTCGTGGGGAATATAAGTATTTATTAACCAGACTTATACCCTGATGGATCCTCCTGAGATGACTCCTTTTCTCTGCCTTCGCCTTGCACTAGCTCGGACACCTTCCTCCTCCTCCTCCACGTTTTGTGTCTGTGTCAGTATTTCGCGCGGTTTCTGCTATGGTAACCATTTACCATTTACATGTTTCTATAGGATGAAATGATGGAATAATTACAGCTTATTGAAAGGTGCCCGGCCGGCGGTGTCACCTACCCATGAGTCACATCTCAGCTCCATCTTTTCTTTGTGCCGAGCTTTTTATGTGATTTTCGTTTTGCATTGTGGGCGCCTCGGCTGCTGTTCCTCCCCATTGTACGGTCCCAGTGTGAGCTGGAAAGCTAAATATTAGCGGTAATTGCTGTTCTGTGTGATGCAGCTCTTTATGGCTGGTGCTCAGATCGAGCTCGCGAGCAGGGGAACAATGGCAGACGTCCAATTCATTGACTTGGCTAAATTTAGAGACTGCTGCTCTGGAGGACTGCTTATCGAAGGGGGAACGCCGTAGTTATCCCCACCCCGCAAGGTGAAATTCCCACAAGTCTGCCAGCGGGGACTCTTCTCACTCCCTATGTTTTTTGCTTTAATTGCTTTAACTGCTTAATCATATGGCTAAAGCTGCTAACCTCCTTCCACCTATCAATTGCCTGAAGCCTCTATCTCCTTTCTTCTCGCTATCCTTTGCCATAAGCCTCTGCCCTCTTGTCTAGTATTTGCCTAAAGCCATTACCCTTCTTCCCACTATCATTTACTTCAAATTGCTGCCAATATTCCCCTGTCTATTATTTGCTTTAAGTCTCTATCTCCTTTGCTCTCTCTATCATTTGCCATAAGCCTCTACCCTTTTCCCCCTTCTCTATTATTTAGCAAAAGCCGCTGCCCTTCTTTCCTCCTCTCTATCAGTTTCCTGATAATATTCATTTTCCTGCTACACCAATGTGTTTTCTATAACACTATAGCAATAATCTTTTTTTTTTTATTATTCATGTCCTGCTGAACTTGTACTTATACACAAAAAAAGCAAGCTGAGCTTCAGTGCAAAGCATGGGGGAAAGGCAAAGCTTCAAGTGAGATAGGAGCAGAATTTTGGATTAGCTCAGATTCTGCAAACATAGTTGCTGTAGTACTGTAGATTATTTTATTATCACTCTGTCCTAGTGAAATGAACTGCAGTGTAAAGCATAAGGGATAGGGTAAACTTCTGATAAGACAGAAGCCACATTTTGGACTATTTCAGAGTTCACTAGACACTGCTGGAATACCCCAAAAAATAACTATGCCTTATTGGAAAAAAGCTGCACTGTAAAGCATGAGGAAATGCCGAGCCTCTGATGTATAATAAGGTAGCTGGTGTACCTAAAAATAGTGGTGACTTAATAGAGCACAGCTGTAGTGTAAAGCATTGGGGAATGCAGTCATGAGACTAGAAACCCTACTAACTAGTAAGCTTCAGTAATCAGAAATAATTATGTCCTAATGGAATAGAGCTGCAGTGTAAAGCATGGAGGAGAGACAGAACAGCAGCTTGAGTTGGATTTCAGATTATCCCAGACTCTAATACCCAATGCAGCTAATCTGGAGTCATTGGTTAAAGCTAATGGAGCTATAAAGCAGCCAACACAGAAGAAAATTACTAGTAGTTATTAATTAGACCTAGTAAATAATGTAGAGTAAATAACACAAAAAAAATTATATTTTCACATTTTATTATTCCATAGTCATCTGTACATTGACACAATTGGTTTTACAAAACGAAGTTTACAAGACCTCTTTGGATAAATGCAATGTGCTTCCATACACGTATTATAGACCATTGGTACAAAACCTGACGCTTTCTTCATTTTTGCTTCTTTTTTTTTTGTTGTAGCTTTGATAAGGCTTCCACATTAAGGTCACTTTTATCTGTCATGTCCAGTCCACTCCAAACTTTTCACTTGTACAATTTGATTCAATGTCATAGAGGTATCGACCATCTGTCATTAACATGGGCGAGATGAAACAGATCGGAGACATGTCCTACTAAGTTGTCAGGCTTTTGCGGCGCCTGATTGGCCTTGAGGTTTCAATGTCTTGAGCCGGTAATGGAGATCTGTGCTCGCAGGAACCTTTAGACGTACAAAGTTGACGTTTGTCGGAAATCGGTTTGACTATTTCTGTTGATTCTTACTACTTTTTTTTTTGAAGATTTAAGATTTTCTTGACGTAATATCCATACTTGGTTCCAGGAGTCCACATAGAGAAGATCTGTTCCAGAATTGACCACACATGAGCCTGGTGGTAGGCATCAGTTTCCACCAACGAAGGTCAGGAGAAAGACGAAGAGTGTTGTCTTGCCATGTCTGACATTTTCCCGAAGGTCAACAGCTTGATTTAGTGCTGGCATCTGAAAATAAAGGATAAAGAGAGTTGAGTTTAGGTCTTTTATGTGTAGACTTTTTTTTTACTTTTTACATTGGACTATAAATCTAATTGTCTACTCGGTCTAATATGGAGTGAATAGTTTAGGTCTATGCAACATAAGACATTTGGATTTAAGCCATCACTTAAGGAAATGATTTGAAAGTTGGGCTAAAACTTAATAAAACTTTTCAATCTATTATATTTTGTAGATATTAACATTGAATAGCTCAAATCGTATACTTACATTGTTGTCAGAGGGTCTCCAGCTCATCGGATGGATGTTCTTCACGACCAACCTCATGGACTTCAACAAGAGCAGTGCCCTTCAGGGATGTCTTTCTTGGTCACTCCCAAGTCCTTGTACATAGGACAGATGAGAATCCTTTGACCGGTGACTATTAGACTTCTGGACTTTGCTAAGATCTAGTCCAACACGAAGGTTCAAAAAGTTTGAAGAATGTTTCAAGAAGTCCTGAATTTTGCAGATATTCCTGAGAGAAGTTGACTGAGAGAGTCCTACATTCCTCACCGCCCTTGTGTAATGGTAACGGCAGTGGTTGGCATAGCTAAGAACGTTGATTCATGGGCATTTGTATCTACTTTGTAGGTGTACAAATGGTTCTCTGCTTGGTCCATTGATTTTTTTGTCCATTTGAAGCTTTCTGCTTGAAGATGTACATATATGAGAATGTCCATCAAGTAGAAATGTCCAGTAAAGTCCAATGATTATTTCCAAGGTTCCAAAAGTTTGGTTCGACTTTGATGCAACACATTATTGTTGTCTGATACAAATTGCTACTATGTATTTTCATGTATATTCCACTTGTACAAAAACACCATAAGTATCATTATACGATATGAACCCCAAACCCGCCCTCCCCCCCCCAAAAAAAAAAAATTACAAATTCGTTATAAAAATAAAGTTTACATTGCCATTCGTGACATTTTTTAGAATTTTTGAAGCATATTATTGCTTGCTAATAAAATATGGTAAAAAGTCCCGTTCAATGATATTTTCTATGACATCTTTTGCCGCTCTTTACAATAGGTCGCATTTATCTGATGTACAGCGTAGATCACAATTGACATTTTGGTACATACAGCATGGTAATAAATACAAAAAAAAAATAGGATTTTTCTTTCTTATTTATACATTCGTCATAAAAAAAAAAAATGCTCTTAAAACTGAACAAATTGTGAATTTTCTTACCTATGCCATTCCCTGAAATTTAAAGGGAGGAGGCAGAACACTTGTGCAAAAATCATCAATATTATATTTTTGATTTTTTTTTTTATTATTATTATTTGCATCAAAAAGTTGTGACACCAGATTCTGGTGACGATTCACAAACTTTTCCATAGTTGCTCTATGTGGTCGTAGAAAGCAATTACTGCGTCCTTTCTGGCTACATGCAGGGCAATATGTCCTGTTCACATGAGAAAACCTATAATTGTTATATTGTATCTACGCTTCAGTTGCTTAAATAGAAGTTAATTCATTGATCTCTAATCTTACTCCTCATGTTATTAAACTTGTATAGAGCAGATTTTTTTCTGAATGTAATACATCATTTTGACACATTTCTCCTATGTCTATGATGAGAATGTCTCATTGTCGAATGCACCTTATACAAACTTTCTTGCTCAAAACTCACAACTTTCCTTCAAGTTCTGAGCCTAAATTGACTTTATTCTTCCAAAGTCTAAAAGTATTTTTCATTCAAGAGCATTAATTTCACTCCAAGGTTTTGCAAAGCCTTCTGCTTAACATGCTTCTATGTAACCCGCTTTCTCAGTGATTATGCTATTGCTATTGCTATCGTAAGGATCCTTGGTGACGATGACATTCAGCTTTGTGCTGATTTGCTCATCTGAGTAAGCCGCCTTAAGGGTTAGCTTCTCTGACTGCTCAAAATCAAATTGGATTTCCTTCCCCATCTGCACTAGCTGGTCCATCGTCTTGGGGAGGGGTGATTTGAGGAACCTCTTAATCTCTGGGTGCAGAGTGCTAATAATGTAACGTATCATCTCCTCCTCGTTGGCATCAGCATAAAGTCTATGATACAAAGCTCTTTTCTTCCAAACAAATTGCTCAAGGGGTTCCCAACGTCTCTGAGGAAGATCTAAGTCCCTCTTGATGGCTTCTCTAACGACTAACCTTTCACAGTACTGCAAGAAAGCGATTTTAAAGTCATGCCAACTTTCTACTGTCTCCTGCCTGTATTCCCACCACTTCTTTGCTGCCCCGGTCAAGTGGTTGTCTACTTGAGAAAGCCAAACTTTCTCATTCCACCCACTACGCTTAAAAAACTTTTCTAAGTTTACTAAAAACTCACGTGGATCTTCTGACATCTTTGCATCAAACTCGGGAGGAGCCAAAATATCAACAGAAATGACAACCCAATGGTGTGGGTGACAAGATTGAGCTGGCAGTGGAGGTGGTGGTGGGGGTGGAGATGATGGTGGGCTGGGGGCATAAGGATCAACAATCTCTTGATTGGCCTCTGCCTCTTTTTCTTTATCGCTTTTCTCTCCATAGAAAGACCTCCTATGCTTCTCTTCCATCTTACATGTCCTACACAAGTTCTGATCAGCCTTACTAACCATTTTTTCAAAACGAGAGAACACCCCTCTCCAAGAGTTCATCTCCCTCTTCACCCACCTTTCCAAGTTGACTAAAGTATCTTGACACCTCAACAAACAAGCCTTGATAGATCGTTTCCACCTCTGAATCCCAACAACCGGGGACTGATCATTCATGTTAGCATTTAACCTCTGGACTGACCTCTTAAACCCTTTCAGCTCATTCTCGACCTGTCTGGAAACTCCAGAAAGAATATACACCTGCGTCTTTCTAACCCTGTCCAACATTTCTGCCGGACTACAAGTACCAATCTGTAGAGCCACAGTTTGTTCAGGCACAGAGAGAGTGGGTGCTACAATGCCACTAAGAGCCATGCTTGCTGCCATGGTGGGAATTTGAAATTGTTACAATTGTAGCAAATTTTCAAAAAATATTCAAATTTTTGAATCGTTTTGCCAAGCGAACAAAAGTTATCGTTAATGAGATTCTCAGCAAGAAATGACTTGACATGCAAACCCTTCTCTCTATGCTTTTTTTGGGTTAAGAGCACTTTCATAAAACCCCAAAAAACATTCTACAATTCCTTACAGAATAGAAAGTATCAAAAGGTGAAATTTTCAGTTCAGTAAAACAATGCAATTTTTTGTTTAAAGTTGAAGAAAGATAGGAAAGATGGTAGATGGATATCACCGCAAAAAAAAGTGTCCAGTCTTTTCAGAAGTTTTGTAGTATTGGAGGAATCCCGATGATCAGAAGACTTGTCCAAGGATTCAAGGCAGAGAAGATTCTTCTCACAAGCAGAGAAAAGAAAGTCTTTGAGTTAAAAGTGAAGCTTCGGAGAAAGCTAGCTATTGAGCCGGTAACGATCCTCGAAAGTCGGTGCGAATGCAAGAGAACAGAGAAAACTATTTCCTATCTGCTCGCATCTGAGTTTGTGAGGATAGTTTTCCAGGCTCGGTATTTATACTGTATCTTGCCGAGCTCGACATGTGAGTTATCAGCAAACCCCAGTCTACGTTTACCACGCTCATTGGTTGGAGCTTCTGTCTCCCTGACAACCGGAACATTGGGATGCCAATTCAATGCCCCCCCCTCCCTATGATTCAGCTAACACGTTGAAGGCTGTGAACACTCCAGCTTTGGAAGAATGTGTAATTCCCTTTCTCTCTCTTTCTGCGAAAACACGTAATTGAGCTATAATAACCAGGAGACACATCTCCCACGGAATATTACACGTCTTCCCTGTCTGAAATTGACAAAAAAGGTCTTCTCGTAATTTTACCAGATGGGTGAACGACCATGTCCTCCCACCTTACGCACACCTACGTGAAGTACACACACATACGCACTCACATAGACACAATCTTGTTTGTGAAGTGGGGTTGGTGGCGCAGACTTGTTGACTCACATTATTTAGGTCGGAGGAAATTTTGGAATTTTTATTGAAGTGGGTTGACAAACAGTCAAGGCCGTTGAGTAATATGTCATTTGTAGGAGGACTTATAATAAACACACAACGGGAGAAGAGACCTACAGCCAAAATACTAAATCAGTGACTGCCGGGAATCCAAGGACTTGCTCGAAGGTGGAGTTTATTCCTCGATGGAATAAGCCTAGAGCTAATGTGACAATAGTGGAAAGACTGAGATCACTTTTTACAGTTGAACGTTTGTGCGCTATGGTTCAGGATTGAGTAACGGAAATACAGTGAAACTTCTTCAAATGGCCACCTCTTGTAGAAGACACCACCATCCATGATATTAATTTTCCAAGTTGAGAAGACCATTCAATGCACATTTTGAGTGGTCATTTGAAAGAAGCTTCTCCATAGCTATATATGTATAAACTATTGAATTATCATTTGGGATGAATGACCCTGGACCAAAATAATTTCTTAAACAAAGGGATGTGACTTTTTGAAACCAGATGAAACCCTATGACTCTACTTGACCAAATCGATCACTCGGAGTGTGAGATATAGGACTATGGAGCTGAGCCTTTAACCAAAGGAACGATGCATTTTTAAATTCCGAGTAATAGAAATCTGCTCATAAAAGTCATAAAAAAGTGTCAATGCTCCTCTGTTTCGGGAAATGGTTGAGTACTTACTTCATTTTATTATCTGACCTGTCTATACAGGAGATGAATTTTAGTAGAGTTTCTTTTTTTTTTTGCACCATTTGAACCAATCCTTTATGGAATTTGTGGGTCAAGATGAGACTTCAAAGAAGGGAACGTAAAAGCGTTCCATGATTTCAGTTCAGAGTTGACAAATTATGAATTTTTAGAAGGTTGAGCCTCAAACTCACCATTGGGTTGACTGAATATCTTACCATCGTAGCTGCAGGTAGAGCTGGCCATAGTCTGTGACCACAATAATCCTAAATATCCTGAATGAATATTCTAGCCATTAGGTCAAGGTGAAATCCAACCTCAGACTTAATTGTTGTCTCCATGAGATCTTCAGACCAGATCCATTTCAAATGTATTAGTCCCACCAAATAAATACTGTAGATTTATTGGATGAACCCAATGTCTCTATTTCTTCAAAATGGCCATCCCGACTGTTAATAGGGATCCCAACAAGTTTTCTAATATGCAACACGCACCTAATAATGATTCATGAAGAATTTGTCCAGAATGAATAAAACAGGACTTGATTTCATAAACAGCACCACCTCTGTCTACAGGTTGTTTGTGGTACTGCAGCCGAGCTTAATTTGCTTCACATTAAGGCTGAGCTGCAATATCAATTGCAGTCTCTTATCAGGTGTGGGTCTGTTTCTGGAGGAGAGCAGCCATGTTTTTTTAATCCTGGACAACCCCTTTAAAAAATGTTGGATCCTGGAGACCGCTAAGTACATATTTAACAGCGCCCTGGGCCCCATTTATTAATTCTACACCCCCCTCCGATAGCTACGGATCCATTGCACCTTGAACGGGAGGTCTATGAATGGCTTTGTCTTGTAGAAATTTCCGACATTGTATCTTTTTTTCGTTCTCCGCCTTTGTTCTTATGAAGAATTCTCTGTGTTCTTTGAGTCTCGGCAATTCTCTACATTTAGTTTTGTTTTTTTTCCTCTTTCTTTTCAGTCCTGATCTCCTCTCCTCTGGCTAGCTGCAGTTTTGGCCTTATTTAGTCACAGTTCTTCAACACCTACTCACTGACTAATTTTCCCGGTGACTCATGCCTTCTCACAGGCTCGGCTTCTGGTCCCACCATGCTGTACTTCCAAGCTCCACATGCTATGTGAGGGGGATTGTGTGAACAGAGCATAAATTACAGCGTACACCTTCCAATTTCTCCGAGTGGGATGTCAATTAAGCGTCTCATGCATGTTATCTGTGGGAAGGTGGAGAGGGGGATTACCCTACATTCGAGGCTTCGTTCCTTCGGATGAGAGAGACGAGGAAACCTGCTTCACATCTGTTCCCGTTGTAAGGCGCGCAGCGAGGGGCCGGTGCGGGAACCCATCATCATGGAAAGATGATTTCATTATAATTGTAAATTATCTATCAAAAAAAGTTTTTTTTTTTGCACTGTGAAGAGTGACTGATTACAGAACTGATCGTAGCGTCATACACAGCCATCGCCATATATGTAGCCATATAAATACATCATAAACCATATCTAGGATCCAATCTGTCAATCTGGTTGTCAGTCTCAGTAGACATTGGGTCAAAGTCAGTAGTCTGGAGGACCCTATCGGGTGGTTCTCGGCACAGTATCCTTTGGATGCACCCTTCTTGGTAGGTTGTGGGTCCTGTTCGAGGGTCATGGGTGTTATGAGGTAGCAAAATATTGATGATTGGTGAAGGGTCATAACATCATCCTTTAATATTTTGGTCTGAGAAGAAATAAATATCCATACTATAGTGAATTTAGGGCCCAATGATTCAATGCTGATGTCCGGATATTGGCTACTCAAGCCTTACAGTGTGAACCAGGACCCAGCATGAGACCCAGTAGTATATCAATGGAGGAACCTACGACCATCCTTATATCCCACCCTTAGCTGTAATGGACTTTGACAGGTGATACTTGGCAGCTTTTCCAATTCTCTTTATGCAGAATAGTCTGTAGAGGTAGAATCACTGATCCACTTGGCTCAGTGGTGGTATGTAATAAGGGAAAAAAGCGAGGAGCAGCAGACTTCTGCGCAGTAAAGTCTACAGTGATGTCATGCTGGACCTGTAAGTTAGAGGCAACCGGGATTCCAATAGGTAGGAGGTGGTTCACAGAGATCCTATCCGACGGTCAATGTTTCTGCAAAACAATTCACTCTTTCTACTTATAATGTATACCAGCGTTCCTTATTACATAGTGTCCTCTGTTATTATACATAGCACTATGTCTTATTACAGTGTCCTCTCTTATTATACACAGTACTGTCCTTTATTAAGTAGTGTCCACTCTTATTATGTACAGTGTCATCCCTTATTACGTTATGTCCTCTCTTACTATACATACCACAGTCCCTTATTACATTGTGTTCTCTCTTATTTTACATACTGCTGTTCTTTATTGCAATGTCCTCTCTTGTTATGTATATAAGGCCATAGTAATATGTAATAAGTGTCAACCCTTATTACAAAGCATCCTCACTTACTATGGATAGTGACATCCTTTATTACATTGTGTTCTCTCTGTTTATACATAGCGCTGTCCTTTATTACATAGAGTCAGCTCTTAATATGTATAGCACCATCCCTTATTACATAGTATCTTCTTTTATAATGTATAGTGGTGTCCCTTGTTACATAGTGTACTCTCTTATAATGTATAGTGGTGTCCCTTGTTACATAGTGTACTCTCTTATTATACGTAGATCTGTCCCTTATTACATACAGTGACCTATTTTAGGTCTCCTTCACACGTCCTTATAAACCACGAACATGAAAAAGAACAGTACAGGTGTCATCCTCGCTTACTATGTGTAGCGGCATCCTTTATTACATTGTTTTCTCTCTTTTTATACATTGCGCTGTCCTTTATTACATAGAGTCTGCTCTTAATATGTATAGCACCATCCCTTATTACATAGTATCTTCTTTTATAATGTATAGTGGTGTCCCTTGTTACATAGTGTACTCTCTTATTGTACGTATTGCTGTCCCTTATTACAATGTCCTCTCTTATTCTGTATAGCACCATCCCTTATTACATAATGTCCTCTTTTCATGCTTTCATACTTTCCATAGTATTGTTATTTATTATGTAGTGTCCTCTGTTATTATGTATAGTGTAATCCCTTATTACATTGTGTTGTTTCTTATTATACATAGCACTGTTCCTGTTCCTTATTACAGTGTCCTCTCTTATACTGTATTAGCGCCAGCCCTAATTACATAGCGTTCTCACATGTTAGATTTAGCGCCGTCCCTTATTACAGCGTGTCATCTCTTATTATACATAGTGCTATTCTTTATTGCAATGTCCTCTCTTGTTATGTATAGTGTATATAGTGCCATCCCTTATTACACAGCATCCTCTCTTACTATGTATAGTAATGTGCTTTATTACATAGAGTTTGCTCTTAATATGTATAGCACCATCCCTTATTACATAGTATCTTCTTTTATAATGTATAGTGGTGTCCCTTGTTACATAGTGTACTATCTTATTATACGTATCGCTGTCCCTTTCTACATACAGTGACCTCTCTTACGTCTCCTTCACACATCCGTATAAAACACGTACATGAAAAAAACAGTACAGGTGTCATCAGCGTGTCCGTTTTTACCATCAGTATTTTTCCGGTATGGATAAAGAAAGAAAGAAATTACAAAGCAACTCCTATACTTTGCAGTGTTAAACACAGACAGCACACAGATGGCTACTCTCTTAGGTGGGGTTTGTATTCATTTTGAAGAATCATCAGGGTGGGGTTTGACATTGCATTAAAAAATGTGACATGGACACCGGCGACCCGTAGTCTGCCCCTGACTATGCTGACATATATTCAAGATCCTGAGAGACCCCATTCTTCTATGGCAGTCATATTAGTTATCACCCAACTTTCCCATGAACAGATATTGTCTAAAACTAAGATATTTAATAACAGTATTTAATAGGGTTAAGGGGAATATTCTGCAAGTACTGAGTATGTCAGAAGGGGACGAGAGATTTGCTGAACGCAGCTTCTTCCATTTATTTTCATCCGGTACGAGGTGTTGCGGATCAGCTGCGACATCTGATGATGATGCGCTGACACCTCGGTGTGAGGGAGGACGGGTTGACGGATGACAGGGGGAATTCACAGCTTGATGCTGGCTCTGCACATAAAAGGCTCGTTATGGGTACGAGCACCGGGAGGTGCGGCTGAGACTACGTAGCCGACAGGAAAGGAAGTCCATGTATGGCTGCGGAGCTCGGAGCAGGAAAGGACACAGAGATGAGGAAGCCCCGGGGAAGGCGAGGAAGCCATAATGGGGACTCCATCTGGATACAGGATCAATGACTTATCGAGCTCCAAATCAGGAGGATAATTATTGCACGGGGCGACTTCAGATACAGAAGCCAAAGTCGTTAATATCTTACAGCGGCCCAATAACGTGGTGACACGGACCGCGCTGTCAATGATGCACATGGCGAGTGTGACCGGCGGACTAAATACATTCAGATTGGAGATGTGGATGACGAGAAATTCCAATCAGAAGCCAAAAAAAAAGCGCCAAAATCCAATAGTCACAGATATTGTGCTGCCTTTTCAGCAGCTGCTGTCCCAGCCGGCGCAAAAGTTATCCACATGGTGACCTGTGACGAAACTCGTCCATCTTCGATCATTTGTTTTTCATCTCATTGAAGGGTTTTTCTGCCCTATATTTTAATACAACATTTGGTCCTAGTGGGGTAAAAAATATAAGAAACATCATAAAGTCGCCTTTCATATCTTCCACTTCTCCTCCATACCACCAGCCATGTATCCCTCTGGTCTTTTCTTTTTCTCTTCCTGTTTACTTGACAGATGCGGGCAATCGCCGTGGTCACTGATTAGCTGCAGTGGTCATACGCAAACAAACTCGGAAGAGAAGGAGAGGAGACCGTTGGGGGACATGGCTAGCGGGATGGAGGACCTGCGGGTGGTCGGAAGAAGATTGTATACTATGTATTTACCACACTCGGGTCATATGTAACATTAAAGAAATGGAGAGAAAACTCTAAAGAAATACAACAATGTCGGCCGATTATTTTTTGTACATATTTTTTAGAGATGGGTGAGTTTGCTCGTGGCAAATTGAATTTCTCCTGAATCTGAATTTTTGGCAATTAACTTCGTGCAAATTCAGCAAAATGCCAGCCACCGTTCTGCTGAATCGTAGAGAGCCTGGAAATGGGTTGTAAAAAAGGCTGTGCACCTCGCTCATCGACCAGTCCTTCTTTATGTCTGGCATTTACTTTCCTCATTCCTCTGGCACAAAACAACTTCGTTGGTCATCTTCACACAACCAACAACAAATGTGCGGGGGTCACTCTGGGCGGCACTGATCCTGTAACGCTGATGTTGTGGTGCAATGTACCTCATGGTGTTCAGTATAGAGCAAAAAACTAATGTTTCCTGGTGAAAGCACAAAGCTTAGTGTTACATCTTCTGTAGCACAAGGGCACATGCATATCGGTGACAATCAGCAGTAGTTATACTGCATGGTGGTGCACAGTGCAGTGCTCCACCAAGGACAACCATTAGTGTCTCTATTTCCTTGTCTTCAGAGGAGTTTCTCCACTCTAATAAAGGCATCTCCTCCCCAGAGCGCCTCAGGCTCCAGCAGGTCTTCATCCCTTGCTGCACAGTGAAGACTGCCAACATCTTCTGCTCTCCTCGCTCCATACATTTCCTTTGGGGCAGCTCCTTATGGGTATTCTAGCAGGTCTTCCTAGAGAAGTACATAGACAACTTCTGCATGACACTGATCTCCTCTCAGAACTACTGTAAACATCAAACTGTGGCCACGGCCATTCACCAACTGGAAGGTTCTGCGCTAATCCACCAACTAGAAGGTTCTACATTAATCTACCAACTAGAAGGTTCTGTATTAATCGACCAAATAGAAGGTTCTGCATTAATCCACCAACTAGAAGGATCTACATTAACCCACCAACTAGAAGGTTCTACATTAACCCACCAACTAGAAGGTTCTACATTAACCCACCAACTAGAAGGTTCTACATTAATCCACCAACTAGAAGGTTCTACATTAACCCACCAACTAGAAGGTTCTGTATTAATCCACCAACTAGAAGGTTCTACATTAACCCACCAACTAGAAGCTTCTACATTAATCCACCAACTAGAAGGTTCTACATTAATCCACCAACTAGAAGATTCTGTATTAATCCACCAATTAGAAGGTTCTGCATTAACCCACCAACTAAAAGGTTCTGTCTTAATCCACCAACTAGAGGGTTCTGTATTAATCCACCAAATAAAAGGTTATGCATTAATCCACCAACTAGAAGGTTCTGCTTTAATCGACCAACTAGAAGGTTTTGCATGAATCCACCAAACAGAAGTTTCTATATCAATCCACCAATTAGAAGGTTCTGCCTTAATCCACCATCTACAAGGTTCTGCATTAATCCACCATCTAGAAGATTCTGAATTATTCCACCAACTAGAAGGTTCTGCATTAATTCACTAACTAAAAGGTTCTGTATCAATCCACCAACTAGAAGTTTCTGCCTTAATACACCAACTAGAAGCTTCTACATCAATCTACCAACTAAAAGATTCTGAGTTAATCCACCAACTAGAAGGTTGTACAACAATACACTAACTAAAAGATACTACATCAATCTACCAACTGAAAGGTCCTCCAATACTCCACCAACTAGAAGGTTCTGCATTAATTCACCAACTAGAAAGTTCTATATTAATCCACCAACTAGAAGGTTCTATATCAATCTACCAAACTAGAAGATTCTGCATTAATCCACCAACTAGATTCTGCATTAATCCACCAACTAGATTCTGCATTAATCCACCAACTAGAAGGTTCTGCATTACTCCACCAACTAGAAGGTTCTGCATTAATTCACCAACTATAAAGTTCTATATTAGTCACCTTCAAGCACCCTCTCAGATCCAGGGCATGCCGATAAGAAGCAATTCCTGCTCTGTTTGGAAGTCATAGGACCGCTGCAGCATGTGATTGGTTGCAGTGGTCAGGTGGTTGATTCTGTAATGATTTGATCTCTAGCCACCTGATGGCTGCCACCATTCACAAGCTGCAGTGGTCCTCTGACTTCCAAATGAAGCAGACATTGCTTCCGGAGCGGCTACAGACCTTAAAAGAGTGGCACTGAAATGTGAGTACGCCACCTATGGTATTAATAGTGTGTGCATGCCTTGATTTTTTTTCTACTTCGGACACCCCCTTTAAAGGTCTGGGGTCTGTTTTAGTTTATGTTTAGTTTAGGGGGTCCAGTGTGGGGGGTCTGCAGAGACGTAACTGTAAAGGGTGCAGTAGACCATGTCCCTCAAGCCTGGGGAGGACCAAAAAGTAACTTTGACCCACATGAGAAGACAAATCCTTTAAATATGCCTTATCGATTCGAGTCATGATGGAGATTGTGTACTGGACCCACGGGCTTCACATTATGCCACTGGCACATGACAAATTCAGCTCTGCTATACCTTTCCCCTTGACACAGCACCGATCAGCTTCATGTTCAGTGACGTTACTGCTCTGGTTGTGGTGACCGCAATGGTCTAACCCTGTTACACGGCCTTTACTGGACCCTCCAGTCACTCCGGGACCCCCTCACTGCTCCCTCTCTCTGCTGTTCCAGTGCATATAGTGGGAGCAGGCAGCATTAGATCTGATTGTGGGGGGGCGGCTATAATCTCAGCTATCGCTGCGGTCATTGAACTGTTCTGGCGAGAACCGATGAGAACAAAGTGTTCCCTCCGCTTGTTAGAACTGTGACATTCAGACAGATCGTACAGCGGGGGGGGGACATTACTGCCACTTACAGGGCTGAAAACCGCGAGCACGTAAAACAAGAGAGAGAGGGACGAGTGTCGGAATAACGAGTATTACACACCAGGAGCAAAGGAAGGAATACAATTATATTTAACCCTTTATCCATTATAAACAGCAAGCAGGGACGGAAAACTTCTGGATG
This sequence comes from Phyllobates terribilis, assembly GCF_046119375.1. Classification (NCBI taxonomy): domain Eukaryota; kingdom Metazoa; phylum Chordata; class Amphibia; order Anura; family Dendrobatidae; genus Phyllobates; species Phyllobates terribilis. Next base: position 790,197,764 of record NW_027362764.1, read on the forward strand.
GTCTATCAGCAGCTATCATAGCCAGTATAAAAGCAGAGGCAGGAAATGCAGCAGATATTTTGTGGCGAATCTGGATAGTTAGGGGACGTCACAAATTTGCCATAGAGATAGGGATATATAGTCATAAAACAGTGAACAAAGTGTGCAGAGTGTGTATGACAGCACAGCAGTAGAGATGAGTGTGTGAGGATAATGTCAAAAATGTCTTTTTAAAGCAATTGGTCTTAAAATCCTTTGATTCGCCACAAATCTCAAATCTAATTTCCTAAGAAAATTTGGCAAATCTGATATATTCAAATTTCCAGTCAAAGAAAAATTGTATTGTTTGGTCTTGATGAAGAAAAGCATTATACCCGTTGGCAAGTTTATGTTTCCAAACAATAATGTTGCTAACCCTTCACATATGGTGGAGGATGCGGGCACTGGTTGCTCGGAGTAATGGCAGAATAATTGCTTTCATCTGAAGATTGTAACTGTTCTAGATAAAGCCTGCTACCTCCCCACTGAGCCAGTCACATGCTATGGAGGAGCTAGATAAGCAACTGGAGCAGAACAACTTGCTAATCATCCACACCACCAAAAGACTGTACTGGATATTCTGGGAGAAATCACTGTGTTAACTGTGTTGTTACGTAGGACTGCAGGTGACCTCTTCTACATTATCTGTACTCAGAGAGCTATCACTGTGTTATCTGTGGTGTTACATAGGACTGCAGGTGACATCTACTACATTATCTGTACTCAGAGAGTTATCACTGTGTTATCTGTGGTGTTACATAGGACTGCAGGTGACATCTACTACATTATCTGTACTCAGAGAGTTATCACTGTGTTATCTGTGGTGTTACATAGGACTGCAGGTGACATCTACTACATTATCTGTACTCAGAGAGTTATCACTGTGTTATCTGTGGTGTTACATAGGACTGCAGGTGACATCTGCTACATTATCTGTACTCAGAGAGTTATCACTGTGTTATCTGTGCTGTTACATAGGACTGCAGGTGACATCTACATTATCTGTACTCAGAGAGTTATCACTGTGTTATCTGTGGTGTTACATAGGACTGCAGGTGACATCTACATTATCTGTACTCAGAGAGTTATCACTGTGTTATCTGTGGTGTTACATAGGACTGCAGGTGACATCTACTACATTATCTATACTCAGAGAGTTATCACTGTGTTATCTGTGGTGTTACATAGGACTGCAGGTGACATCCACTACATTATCTGTATTCAGAGAGTTATCACTGTGTTATCTGTGGTGTTACATAGGACTGCAGGTGACATCTACTACATTATCTGTACTCAGAGAGTTATCACTGTGTTATCTGTGGTGTTACATAGGACTGCAGTTGATATCTACTACATTATCTGTACTCAGAGAGTTATCACTGTGTTATCTGTAGTGTTACATAGGACTGCAGGTGACATCTACTACATTATCTGTACTCAGAGAGTTATCACTGTGTTATCTGTAGTGTTACATAGGACTGCAGGGAACATCTACTACATTATCTGTACTCAGAGAGTTATCACTGTGTTATCTGTGGTGTTACATAGGACTGCAGGTGACATCTACTATATTATCTGTACTCAGAGAGTTATCACTGTTATCTGTAGTGTTACATAGGACTGCAGGTGACATCTACTACATTATCTGTACTCAGAGAGTTATCACTGTGTTATCTGTAGTGTTACATAGGACTGCAGGGAACATCTACTACATTATCTGTACTCAGAGAGATATCACTGTGTTATCTGTGGTGTTACATAGGACTGCAGGTGATATCTACTACATTATCTGTACTCAGAGAGTTATCACTGTTATCTGTGTTGTTACATAGGACTGCAGGTGACATCTACTACATTATCTGTACTCAGAGAGTTATCACTGTGTTATCCGTGGTGTTACATAGGACTGCAGGTGATATCTACTACATTATCTGTACTCAGAGAGTTATCACTGTGTTATCTGTGATGTTACATAGGACTGCAGATGACATCTACTACATTATCTGTACTCAGAGAGATATCACTGTGTTATCTGTGATGTTACATAGGACTGCAGGTGACATCTACTACATTATCTGTACTTAGAGAGTTATCACTATGGTATCTGTGGTGTTACATAGGACTGCAGGTGACATCTACTACATTATCTGTACTCAGAGAGTTATCACTGTGGTATCTGTGGTGTTACATAGGACTGCAGGTGACATCTACTACATTATCTGTACTCAGAGAGTTATCACTATGTTATCTGTAGTGTTACATAGGACTGCAGGTGACATCTACTGCATTATCTGTACTCAGAGAGTTATCACTGTGTTATCTGTGGTGTTACATAGGACTGTAGGTGATATCTACTACATTATCTGTACTCAGAGAGTTATCACTGTTATCTGTGGTGTTACATAGGACTGCAGGTGACATCTACTACATTATCTGTACTCAGAGAGTTATCACTGTGTTATCCGTGGTGTTACATAGGACTGCAGGTGACATCTACTACATTATCTGTGCTCAGAGAGTTATCACTGTGTTATCTGTAGTGTTACATAGGACTGCAGGTGACATCTACTACATTATCTGTACTCAGAGAGTTATCACTGTGTTATCTGTAGTGTTACATAGGACTGCAGGTGACATCTACTACATTATCTGTACTCAGAGAGTTATCACTGTGTTATCTGTGGTGTTACATAGGACTGCAGGTGACATCTACTACATTATCTGTACTCAGAGAGTTATCACTGTGGTATCTGTGGTGTTACATAGGACTGCAGATGACATCTACTACATTATCTGTACTCAGAGAGTTATCACTGTGGTATCTGTGGTGTTACATAGGACTGCAGGTGACATCTACTACATTATCTGTACTCAGAGAGTTATCACTGTGGTATCTGTGGTGTTACATAGGACTGCAGGTGACATCTACATTATCTGTACTCAGAGAGTTATCACTGTGTTACCTGTGGTGTTACATAGGACTGCAGGTGACATCTACTACATTATCTGTACTCAGAGAGTTATCACTGTGTTATCTGTGATGTTACATAGGACTGCAGGTGACATCTACTACATTATCTATACTCAGAGAGTTATCACTGTGTCATCTGTGGTGTTACATAGGACTGCAGGTGACATCTACTACATTATCTATACTCAGAGAGTTATCACTGTGTCATCTGTGGTGTTACATAGGACTGCAGGTGACATCTACTACATTATCTATACTCAGAGAGTTATCACTGTGTCATCTGTGGTGTTACATGGGACTGCAGGTGACATCTACATTATCTGTACTCAGAGTTATCACTGTGTTATCTGTGATGTTACATAGGACTGCAGGTGACATCTACTACATTATCTGTACTCATGGAGTTATCACTGTGCTATCTGTGGTGTTACATAGGACTGCAGGTGACATCTACTACATTATCTGTACCCAGAGAGTTATCACTGTGTTATCTGTGGTGTTACATGGGACTGCAGGTAAACCCACTGTGTTATCTGTTCTTGTATCTGTGCTTGGTCGGCAGTAACTTGTTTAGAAATGTTATGAACAGTCGCTGATGGCATTTTGGATCTTTGGTACATTGATCTCTTTTGAAGCTGGAGTTTCCCTTTAATTCTCATTGTGGATCACATAATATATAAGTATATACGATGGGACTGATCTTTTTTTTTAATACCAGAATCTCCCTTTTTCCTCGGATTATTCTCGGCTGTTTCTGGATTCTTGCTCATCTGCATTGTGTGACCTTTACAGAAAATGAAATGCAGAGAAGCCTTCACACTCATCCTGCTCCCTCCGCAGGCACCTGATTCTCTCCATCTGCATCTGTCATGTGCTCGGCTCTGCCAAGTAATCCTCCACCTACAGGAGCACCTTGTCGGCACAGACAGCGGCCCCCACAATACACACACTCTTGCTTCTGGGGATCCCTCCACGCTCCGGTCCCATTCTGCAGTAGTTATAGGGTTTCTATGCCGGCATTATTATTATGGTCTTCTGAACAGGTAGCAGACGCTGGGTGACAACCCCTAATGGTGCCTTATGGTTGCCCATAGGAGTCATATTAGGAATTCATGAACCTGCATTACTTTCTAGCTTATAACACCTTTCTTCTGCTGCCCTGCATGTGTCAGTCTATACTGTAGTTTTTGCATTTTACTCTTGATCTCTACCGAGTAGAGAGTTCTGGTAGCACTCATTAAATGTTTGACATGGGGGGAGCAACATGAAGACAAAGTGGAAATCCATGACTTTTCTGTTTTGTTTTTCTTCAAAACCATAATGGTCTGAGTTGTAATTTATTATGTAGTTTATATTAATATAGATTAAAAGTTTTATCAAGTAAACCCACTAGACCACCGGTGATGATATTATACCTCCTAGACCCACTGAGCCATCAAAATGGGAAGATGTCCAGCAGTGCTATCGGCTCAGAAATGGAAGCAACCGGTGGGACCATTTACACACATCTGTTGTTTGGAGAAGTCCGTCCAGAACTGGTCTTCTTGGAAAAATTGTGGCCAAAAAACGAAATATTCCACATAGAAACGCGGCCAAGTATTGACTCGCCCAGGGGATGGGGACGTCTCGGCGCCCGGGCCTTGTTGTTGGTTTTGGGGATGCCGCGGTGGCCGGCTCCTGGGGGTCTCTCTTAAAAAAGGGAAGGGGGAAGTTATATGGGATAGGGGAAAGTTCGTGACGCCACCTGTGGTGTCTGGTGAGGATCACCAGCGCTGCAACAGTCCTCTGAGGCCGGTGTTCAGGCAGCTTAGTTGGTGCGGCTCCCCACAGATGGAGCGGGGCCTCAGGGCAGCGTAAGTGTAGGGATGCAGGACAGAATGGACCCAGCCGGGTCAGAGGAAGAATAGGCACACACACGACAGTTCACTTCAGTACCTTTACTGGTGTTGTTTCTGGCACGGTCCAGGGTACTTCAGGGTGAAGGGTGCATATCAGGACTCTCCCCAGTGAGCGGGTGTGGGGCCTCCTGTTTCTTGCCTTTCCTCGATAAGTTTCTGACCTGCCTGGAGCTAGGCCTAACTTGGTCTCTGTCTGGCACCTGCTGACCTGGTGGTAGGGCCTTCTGTTGGAGATCACACTCCCTGGTCTCCTGGGCCTCCGTGACTCCTGACCCTGGTATAACAGTCAGCTTTTTGGTGTTCCTGGGACATATAGTTTGCCAGGGGTTCCGGTTATTCCTGCTGGGGATATAGGCCCCCTGTAGGCGCGGACCCGGTGTCCGGTAAATGGTTTTGGGGTGAGCTGCTTAAGCTCCTCTGCCCCCTATGTTGCTCTCTTTCCACTTGCCTTCGGCCACGCTCGGGGCCCTCACTAGGCTTCACACTGCAGCAGGCACACTGCGCTTCGCTGCTCTTTTGGCGTTGGCACGCCCTAGGCTCAATAATCTGAGCTCACTGAGTCTGAACTGACCTGACAACCTCTCTGGCTGCAGCAGACTGACTAACTGCCTAGCTCCATCTTCCCTTTTTATATCCCTAACGGGCTCCCTCTGCTGGTCTGAGGTGGAAGGTGGAGGTGTGTGAATGCTATGAGGGCCTCTTGTGGAGGAATCCGTCCATGCACCCCTCTGGGATCTGTGGCACCAATGCGCAGCAGGGCGCCACAATATCTCAACTGTGCACGAAAACATAGGAACTGCGGTGCAAAATAATGTCAGCAGGTCTCTGGACCAAGAAGTCACAATGTGAAATGTTTGCAGATTGTTCCCGAAGGACTGGAGAGAGGCACAATAATGAGGGTCTGCAGGAGCAGAGACGCTGGGTAGAGGGTCCGGCAGGTCTGTGGCTGCATTTCAGTGAATGGAGATGTGGATTAGGTCAAGATTACTTGTGTCCTCAATGCTGAGAAATACAGGCAGATCCTTATCCATCATTTAACACCATCAGGAGGCGTCTGATTGGCTCCAAATTTATTCTGCAGCTGGACAACGACCCCCAACATCCAGCCAATGTGAGTAAGAACGAGGAGTCCTGATCTCACATCATCTCCCTGTCTGGGATCACACGAAGAGACAGAAGGAGCCGCACAAGATCTGGGCTCAGGTCTCCAAGGTGTTTGGCCCAACCTCCTGCCGAGACCCTCCATAACCTGTAATACTGATGATGGAGGTGATGGGCTGTCACCAGATACTGATGATGGAGGTGATGGGCGGTCACCAGATACTGATGATGGAGGTGATGGGCGGTCACCAGATACGGATGATGGAGGTGATGGTCGGTCACCAGATACTGATGATGGAGGTGATGGGCGGTCACCCGATACTGATAATGGAGGCGACTGACAGTCACCAGATACTGATGATGGAGGTGATGGGCAGTCACCAGATACTGATGATGGAGGTGACGGGCGGTCACCAGATACTGATGATGGAGGTGACGGGCAGTCACCAGATACTGATGATGGAAGTGACGGGCGGTCACCAGATACTGATGATGGAGGTGACGTGCGGTCACCAGATACTGATGATGGAAGTGACGGGCGGTCACCAGATACTGATGATGGAAGTGACGAGCGGTCACCAGATACTGATGATGGAAGTGACGGGCGGTCACCAGATACTGATGATGGAAGTGACGGGCGGTCACCAGATACTGATGATGGAAGTGACGGGCGGTCACCAGATACTGATGATGGAGGTGACGGGCAGTCACCAGATACTGATGATGGAAGTGACGGGCGGTCACCAGATACTGATGATGGAAGTGACGGGTGGTCACCAGATACTGATGATGGAAGTGACGGGCGGTCACCAGATACTGATGATGGAAGTGACGGGCGGTCACCAGATACTGATGATGGAAGTGACGGGCGGTCACCAGATACTGATGATGGAAGTGACGGGCGGTCACCAGATACTGATGATGGAAGTGACGGGCGGTCACCAGATACTGATGATGGAAGTGACGGGCAGTCACCAGATACTGATGATGGAAGTGACGGGCGGTCACCAGATACTGATGGGATTTGTATTTCTTTTTTGTTTATTCACTTAGTTTATTTGTTTCAATGAATAAAATACAATTAATTCTTCTATTTTTTAAAGCTTCTTGCTCTGCAGCATTTCTTTAACACCTGTCTATAACTTTTGCACTGGGCCATAAGGGATTACTAGGTTGACTAGATGGGAAACTGTAGAAACTCATCTTCAATAACCGGCTCAGCATCGGTGGGCATTAATCAAAGAGAGCTTGTGGCCGCCCCATTCACTAATTTTAGGAATCTAGGTTATGTTCTCCCCACCCCCGCCGCACACATTAGAAAGGTTTGGCTGCTCAGTCTGGATCCTATATTAACCCTGTCATCCGCTTCATGCCAATACATCCCACGAGCAACTTTAAATAAATGACAGCACCATAGAAGGCGACATCGGCGGCCCGGAAGCTGCGAGACCTGTGCCTACCGCTATATATAGTGCTGGGCATGCACAGGAGGCGCCATCAATAGGACAATTAGCTGCAGGATCTGCAGCCTTGACTTGTTCTTTTTTTTTACTCCCACGGAGCACAGGAAATTCCTAGTTAGGCTGTAATAACCGGCAATCAATTAGCGGTGCACCGGCTGCCAAGTGCTCAAATGTCCCCTCAGATGATGCTAATTGTGGAATGGCATATTAATGGTTATTTCTCAATGTACAGTAGTCGCTTCGTTATTAGTATGATGACTGGCGGCGTTCTCTGTTGCACCTCACATGAATATTGTGGTGGTGATTGGTACATGGACCCCACTAATGAGCAAGATTAGTATTACTAGCTATTGAACCCGTTCTACACCCGGGTGGCGAGCATTTTTATTGGTATATGGTCTCCCATGCTGGTATGTGCTGCCCCCATCCTGTCCCCACCATCCTATCCTGGAATGCATGGCACCGCTCATCCACATCATGGTATGCATGGCGCCCCTCATCCTAATCCTGGTATGCATGGCACCCCTCATCCTGGTATACATGGCACCCCTCATCCCAATTCTGGTATGTATGGCCTCCTCATCCCCCATTCTTGGTATGCATGGCACTCCTCACCCCCAATACTGGTATGCATGGCACCCCTCATCCTCAATCCTGGTATGCATGGCACCTCTCATCCCCAAACCTGGTATGCATGGCCCCCTCATCCCCAATCCTGGTATGCATGGCACCCCTCATCCACAATCCTGATATGCATGGCACCCCTCATCCCCAATCCTGGTATGCATGACATCCCTCATCCCTATCCTGGTATGCATGGCACCCCTCATCCCCAATCCTGGCATGCATGGCACCCCTCATCCCCAATCCTGGTATGCATGGCCCCCTCATCTCCAATCCTTGTATGCATGGCACCCCTCATCCCCAATCCTGGTATGCATGGCACCCATCATCCCCAATCCTGGTTTGCATGGCACCCATCATCCCCAATCCTGGTTTGCATGGCACCCCTCATCCCCAATCCTGGTATGCATGGCACCCCTCATCCCCAATCCTGGTATGAATGGCCCCTTCATCCCCAATCCTGGTATGCATGGCAACCCTCATCCCCAATCCTGGTATGCATGGCACCCCTCATCCCCAATCCTGGCATGCATGGCACCCCTCATCCCATTTCTGGTATGCATGGCACCCCTCATCCCAATTCCGGTATGCATGGCGCCCCTCATCCTAATCCTGGTATGCATGTTGCCCTCATACCCAATCCTGGTATGCATCGGGCCCTCATACCCAATCCTGGTATGCATGGCACCCCTCACCCCCATCCTGGTAAGCATGGCACTCCTCATCCCTCATCCTGGTATGCATGGCCCCCCACATCCCTATCCTGGTATGCATGGCACCCCCACACCCCCAATCATTGTATGCATGGTACCACTCATTCCCAATCCTGGTATGTATGGCACCCCTCACCCCCATCCTGGTAAGCATGGCACTCCTCATCCCTCATCCTGGTATGCATGGCCCCCCACATCCCTATCCTGGTATGCATGGCACCCCCACACCCCCAATCATTGTATGCATGGTACCACTCATTCCCAATCCTGGTATGCATGGCACCCCTCATCCTGGTATGCATGGCACCCCTCATCCTGGTATGCATGGCACCCCTCATCCTGGTATACATGGCACCCCTCATCCCAATTCTGGTATGTATGGCCTCCTCATCCCCCAATCTTGGTATGCATGGCACCCCCACACCCCCAATCATTGTATGCATGGAACCACTCATTCCCAATCCTGGTATGCATGGCACCCCTCATCCCCAATCCTGGTATGCATGGCACCCCTCATCCTGGTATGCATGGCACCCCTCATCCTGGTATGCATGGCACCCCTCATCCTGGTATACATGGCACCCCTCATCCCAATTCTGGTATATATGGCCCCTTCATCCCCAATCCTGGTATGCATGGCAACCCTCATCCCCAATCCTGGTATGCATTGGACCCCTCATCCCCAATCCTGGCATGCATGGCACCCCTCATCCCAATTCTGGTATGCATGGCACCCCTCATCCCAATTCCGGTATGCATGGCGCCCCTCATCCTAATCCTGGTATGCATGTTGCCCTCATACCCAATCCTGGTATGCATCGGGCCCTCATACCCAATCCTGGTATGCATGGCACCCCTCACCCCCATCCTGGTATACATGGCACTCCTCATCCCTCATCCTGGTATGCATGGCCCCCCACATCCCTATCCTGGTATGCATGGCACCCCCACACCCCCAATCATTGTATGCATGGTACCACAAATTCCCAATCCTGGTATGTATGGCACCCCTCATCCCCAAACCTGGTATGCATGGCACCCCACATCCTGGTATGCATGGCACCCCTCATCCTGGTATGCATGGCACCCCTCATCCTGGTATACATGGCACCCCTCATCCCAATTCTGGTATGTATGGCCTCCTCATCCCCCAATCTTGGTATGCATGGCACCCCCACACCCCCAATCATTGTATGCATGGTACCACTCATTCCCAATCCTGGTATGCATGGCACCCCTCATCCCCAATCCTGGTATGCATGGCACCCCTCATCCTGGTATGCATGGCACCCCTCATCCTGGTATGCATGGCACCCCTCATCCTGGTATGCATGGCACCCCTCATCCTGGTATACATGGCACCCCTCATCCCAATTCTGGTATGTATGGCCTCCTCATCCCCCAATCCTGGTATGCATGGCACTCCTCACCCCCAATCCTGGTATGCATGGCACCCCTCATCTCCAATCCTGGTATGCATGGCACCCCTCATCCCTATCCTGGTATGCATGGCACCCCTCATCCCCAATCCTGGCATGCATGGCACCCCTCATCTCCAATCCTGGCATGCCTGGCACCCCTCATCCCCAATCCTGGTATGCATGGCACCCCTCATCCCCAATCCTGGTATGCATGGCACCCCTCATCCCAATTCTGGTATGCATAGCACCCCTCATCCCAGTCCTGGTATGCATGGCACCCCTCATCCCCAATCCTGGTATGCATGGCACCCCTCATCCCAATTCTGGTATGCATGGCACCCCTCATCCCCAATCCTTGTATGCATGGCACCCCTCATCCCCAATCCTGGTATGCATGGCACCCCTCATCCCAATTCTGGTATGCATGGCACCCCTCATCCCCAATCCTGGTATGCATGGCACTCCTCATCCCCAATCCTGGTATGCATGGCACCCCTCATCCCAATTCTGGTATGCATGGCACCCCTCATCCCAATCCTGGTATGCATGGCTCCCTCATCTCCAATCCTGGTATGCATTGCACCCCTCATCCCCAATCCTGGTATGCAAGGTACCCCTCATCCCCATTGTTGGTATGCATGGCACCCCTCACCTCCCAATCGTGGTATGCGTGGCCCCCTCTCCCCCCACTACTGGTATGCATGGTGCCCTCATCCCTTTCACGCTGTACACACATGCAAAAAAACAAACACTTATACTCACCTTTCTTCCCTGTGCTCCAGGGCTGCTGCGTCCTGTTCTGCCGGAGGCCGGGGGAGGAGTGCAGCGCCAGAGTACGCGCGTGCCCATACTGCAGTGTCTGGCGCCATTTTGCTGAAGACACACTGCAAATGCGCCGATCCCAACGCCTCACTCCTCCCCCGGCCTCCGGACCAAACAGAGGCACCGCGGCAACACTCCTCCCGGTCAGGTAAGTATGGCGCCGGAGATCGCGGTATGCATTCAGTGTCTATGCATACCGCGATCTCCGACGCCATACACACTCCTCTTACCTGTAACGCCGTGTCGAGCTTGCACAGTCTATAAAGGCTTCAGACAGAGAGACGCATCTCCGGTTATATTATAGATATAGCGCCATTGATTCCATGGTGCAGTACATAAGAAGGGGTTACATACAAAATACAGATATCACTTACAGTAAACAAACTAACAATGATACACTGGTACAGAAATGAGAGGGCCCTGCCTTTGAGGACTTAGTCTACCAGATAATGGGGAAGGAGACAGTAGGTTGGGGGGTTGCAGCAGCTCCGGTGGTGGTGAGGAGGCAGCTCTGGTGAGGGTGAAGAGGCAGCTCCGGTGGTAGTGAAGAGGCAGCTCCGGTGGGGGTGAAGAGGCAGCTCCCGTGGGGGTGAAGAGACCGCTCCGGTGGTGGAAAGAGGCACCTCCGGTGATGGTGAGGAGGCAGATCCGGTGATGGTGAGGAGGCAGCTCTGGTGGGGGTGAAGAGGCTGCTCCGGTGGTGGTGAAGAGGCACCTCCGGTGATGGTGAGGAGGCAGATCCAGTGATGGTGAGGAGGCAGCTCTGGTGGGGGTGAGGAGGCAGCTCCGGTGGTGGTGAAGAGGAAGCTCCAGTGAGCTTGAAGAGGCAGCACCGGTGGTGGTGAGGATACAGCCCCAGTGAAGGTGAAGAGGCAGCTCCTGTGGCCTGTGGCGGTGAGGAGACAGCTCCAGTGGTGGTGAGGAGACAGCTCCAGTGGCGGTGGGGAGGCAGCTCCAGTGGTGGTGAGGTGGCAGTTCCGGTGGGGATGAAGAGGCTGCTCCGGTGGGAGTGAGGAGGCAGCTTCGGTGGTGGTGGTGGTGAAGAGGCAGCTCCGGTGGGGATGCGAAGGCAGCTCTAGTGGTGGTGAGGAGGCAGCTCCGGTGGGGGTGCGAAGGCAACTCCAGTGGTGGTGAGGAGGCAGCTCCAGTGGTGGTGGTGGTGGAGAGGCAGCTCCGGTGGTGGTGAAGAGGCATCTCCAGTGGTGGTGAGGAGGCAGCTTCGGTGGTGGTGAAGAGGCAACTCCGGTGGTGGTGAGGAGGCAGCTCCGGTGGTGGTGAAGAGGCAGGGGGGTTATTGCAGGCTATAAGCTTGCCTGAAGACATGATCTTGGAGGAGATTGGATGAGGAATATATAAGTGTGGAGGAGAGAAGGAGATCTTTAGAAACAGAGTTTACGCGTTGGAAGGTATCAGGAGATTAGTTGGGAGATGTACGGAGGAGACAGGTTATGGATGGCTTTGTAGGTCAGTGTTAGTAGTTTGATCTAGATACATTGGGGAATTGGGAGCCAATGAAGGAATTTGTAGAGGGGAGAAGCAATGGAGTATCCAGGAGAGAGGTGAATTAGTCAGGCAGCAATGTTAAGGATGGACTGGAGGGGTGCGAGAGGGTTAGCAGGTAGGCCACAGAGGAGGATGTTGCAGAAGTCGAGGTGGGAGATGATGAGGGCACTAACATTTTAGTAGATTCAGGGTTGAGTAAAGGACGGATTCCGGAAATATTTTTGAGTTGGAGGCGGCAGACTGCAAGGAGTGTGATACATCAGCCCTTTCCTTTATTAACCTGGGCTGCTTTAAACAAAACCCCTTAACAAATAAAACACACTGAAACTTTTGTGGGTTAAGTGAATTGGCCTCAGCTTTTATTAAACCATAACAACATACTCCATCCTTGCCCATTTTCTTTACTTTCCTCCGCTCATTTCAAAAACCAAAGGTCTTGTAAAATAACATAAGTAGGCATGGACTAGAAAAACCGCCATACTGTGACAACTTTATGATTAAAAATGCATAACCTAGAAAATGTCTGAATATTTTTTTTTAGAATTATATATACAGTATATATATCATGCATATATATCTACACGTACAACCCATATATACAGTATGTATCTATCTATATAATTGTCTTATCCCGTCTGTCTGTCTGTCTTTCTGTCTGTCTGTCTGTCCTGGAAATCCTGGGTTGCTGATTGGTCTGGCCACGGCCAATCAGCGACGCGGCATTTCTGAAAAACATGGTGGCCATTAGCGACTCATGTGTGGCACGGAGGTCAGCGGCGATGCAGCCGGAAGATGCAGCCGGCTGCTCGCAGCATAAGTCCCCCGACCGCAGGCGCCGCTGACCTACATGCGGCTATCGTCGGAAGATCAGCGGCTACGGCCGCTTATCTCCCGAGGACAAGTGTGACGCCCCTCCCCTCCTCTCCTCTCCCCTCTCCTCCCGTCCCTCCCCCCGCTCGATCGGGACCCCGGCACCCGGCGTCATACTTACCCCTCCCCTCCTCTCCACTCCCCTTGACGCGCCCCCTGGGCCAGTGTTGTTTGGGGGATACCCGGAGCCGGATCAGATGGGGGTTGTAGTCTCCGAGTGGCGGTGACCCGGTCCGTGCCCAGGATGTCAAGCTCAGTGTGTGGCAGTCCTACAGATGTTACTGGATGTTCTTTAGTGTCGACTACGCCACCCGTTGATTTGCGGTCACTACGGCCGCCGCTGCAGCAGGGTCCGCTGAGGCTGGTGGTGTGTGTGCAGCTTCGGGTAGTATAACCCCCAACGGGAGGGGTATAGCCTCAGGGGGTCAGTTGCAGAGGATGGTGGTTGTGGAGGTGCAGTGAGGATGGTAATGAAACTCAGAGTCGGGCTGTGCAGTTCAGGGTTTTTACTTACTGCTTTTGTGTTGGTCACTCAGGCCTTGAGTGACCGCCCGAGACGTGCTGCGTCCACCAGGTCCTGGACTCGGCCAACCCCCAGGTGATTCTGGAGCGTGGTCCTGAGCTCCCTTTCTGACTTGTCCTTCTCTCTGGCCTTCCCCACCAGGGATCCACCTAAGTCCGGCTCCCTCGGGCCTCTTGTTGGTAAAACCCTTGTCTCTGGGTTCCCTGACCCTATTCACGGTTTGCCTTCCGGGTGGATTTAGTGGGTGGTCGTGGCAGATCCTGCCCACGACCTCCGGTCTCTGGCTAGGGATTAGGGCCCTCCACCAGCTTGGGATCCGGTACCCTTGTGCCAACCCTCTGGTCTAGTTTTGGGTTCTTGGAGTTCCCTCTTCTCCCCCTCTGGGTCCTTCTTTCTCCTCTCTCTCTCTCTTGGCCTTGGAGCTGGCTGTTGACTTTCAGACCAAACCTCTACAAAAGACCCTGTTCTAAGATGGTTCCCACCTTATATACTCCCTCTATGTGTGAGCTCAGGTGACCAGCACCCAATGAGCTCCTAGCTTTACCCAGACTGCTCCCCCTATCTGCCCCTACACTACTGGGATGTTCCACCCCCCTCCCACTCCAGCCAGGGACAGACACTGTCGTACCTGCACATTTCTCTAGTGGGAGTACCATTGGTCTGTCCCCCGGAAATGGGATGTGTGTAGTGCATGCAGCCTACTGAGCTCAGTTCCACACTCCATCCTTACCCGGGAGTGGAATACCACACCTCTGGCTTGAGGTGTAATACCCCTGTAGCAGCCGAATCCTCAGGGTGCTACATTCCCCCCTGGTAAATCACAGCACGTCCTCGGGCTGTAAGAGAATAAACATCCAAAACATACAATTTTTTTTTTTTCATAAACATAAACATATAAAACATCACATATATTATCAGCAATAAAACTTTTCATATAAATAACATTCTTGTTCCTCCGGCCACGGTGCAACTTGTGACCGGGTAAAGTGCGACAGTCTCTTTAAGAAAAACAACAGTTTCCTATAAAACCGGTAGGGGGCGCCTTAGGAAGCGCAACTATATACAAGGGGAATATGGCCGCTCTCAGTCCTCGGCCAGGTAATGGGAATAGGGACACACGGGTTAACAGTTCACTCTTGTCCCAACGGGGACATATTTAAAGCAGCAACAGTTCACTGTACCCCGATGGGTAACTATTTACAGTCTCTTTACCGTACTTTAACGACGGCGTCCTCCTGCTCCTTCTTTATCTTCAGACCCGTCCGGGTCCTCTTGCTCCTCCTCACACCGCAGCTCCTCCTCCGTCAGGCGATGTACATGGAGGGCGTAGGGTCCTTTGGCACACTTGTGCCGGGTGAAGGTGACCTCGTCCCCTACATACAGGTCACGACCTCTGTGTCCCTCCGGCAGATGGCTTTCTACGTCTCTGCGGGTGACAAAGACGTCGCCGGGGGTATGATGGTCTCTTATGAAGCCCCACCCATGCTGCAGGTTGAATTTAATCACAGTCCCGGTGGTACGGGGACCATGAGCTGCGCGGGGATCTCTCCTGGTCCGGCTCTTCTGCTCCGCGCTCCTTATCTGTGCTTGCTGTTCCCGGACCCGCCTCTCTCTCCGCTCCTTCTCGAAGACCTCGAGCTGCTGGCGGCAGCACTCTGCACGCTCCGCTGCGGCCGCCCGAGTCTCCTGAGTGAACCCCATGAGGTCTCCTCCGGTGGGGTCCCACTCAAACTGTGCCTCTTCTAGCGGGGGCTGGGTCCTCCTGACGGGCTTCGGAACCGGAATCAGGGGCTCATCTAGGGGTCTTTCTTTCCGGAGTTGGGGATGGTGAAACTCCGGTGGCCACACAAAGGGCTGCCCATCCGGGCACGTATGCTGGGCGAACAGGTCCTCACCCAGGTGCGGTACTTTAGGTGTTATGGGCGCTGTGGTGGTAGCGGCGCCCGGGTTGACCAGGCCTTGCGACCAGGCTTGGGGCACGCTAAAGGAAAAGGGCACCGTAAGAACGGCGGCGCCCGTGGTTACTCGGCCTTGCGACCAGGCTGGTGGCTCCGCGGAGGTAGGGGGCGCTGTTGGAATGGCGGCGCCCGGGTGTACTAGGCCTTGCGACCAGGCCGATGGTATTTCCTGCTTTGCCGCGCTCAGGGTCGAAGCGCGTGACGTCACAGGGGTCGCGGCCGCGGTTTCCGGTTGAGGCCTAGTCTGCGGCGGTGACGATGCAGCGACGGGCACGGCAGGGGGAATTTCGGGCTCTGCGACGGGGAGCTGGGGCAGGTACACGGTTTCTTGGCTCGGGGTAGAGACGTCCCCTTTACCTGCCTCCGTCCGTTCAGCTCCCTTCTTGGCGCCGACTCCGGCCTTCACTCCTCCTGCACCATCCTCAGAGGCGGTCTGTCTCCTCGTCTCGGGTGGCGTGCTCCGCTGACGGGTTTCGGTCTGCTGGGCCATCTCTCGGCTCCACTCCGCCAACGTCTCTCGCTGCACCCGGGACATCCTCCGTGCGAGGCCCTCCAGCGCAGTCTGTGCACACTCCCGGTCTCGGGGGAGCTGTGCCAGGACCTCCACTAGGCCTAGTGGGGTTGTGGCTTGTAGCAGGCGCCTGACCACTGGGTCGGTGCTGCCTGACTCTCCCTCCATCTCCGGGTAGGCTTTCTCTGGACTCCTCTCCAGACTTCTTGTCTCCGGGTGCGCTCTCTCCAGACTGCTCCAGGCGACACCCATCTTCGCTCTCTTGTTCTGTCTCCGCCCACATTGAGGGTGGTCCCGGGGCAACTTTGTGATTGTCAGTTCCAGGGGCAGTTCTCTCACGCTGATGGACACTTCCAGCATCACAGTCTCTGTTGGTGGGCGCGGTTTCCGCTTTTGGCACCATTCTTCGACCTGGCCCACGATGGGAGGTGGCCTCTTGCCACCCTCTGGCACGCCCATAATGGCGTCCGCTCTTCCAAGGCGGGAAATCTTTGGAAATGGCGGGAATCGTCTCCCAGTGGCGGGAAACTCCATGGATGGCGGGAAAAAGCTGCAAATGGTGGACAACCGGCGGGAAACGACCTATGATGGGGTCCGTTGGCGGGGACCCTCCGGAACCGGCGGGAGACTTCTTTTTAAGGTAACGGTGAACTTTTCTTCAGGCACGCAGTACCCGGTTGTTGCGGGCACGTTATCCTGCCGACTACGCCAAAGTTGACGCGCCCCCTGGGCCAGTGTTGTTTGGGGGATACCCGGAGCCGGATCAGATGGGGGTTGTAGTCTCCGAGTGGCGGTGACCCGGTCCGTGCCCAGGGTGTCAAGCTCAGTGTGTGGCAGTCCTACAGATGTTACTGGATGTTCTTTAGTGTCGACTACGCCACCCGTTGATTTGCGGTCACTACGGCCGCCGCTGCAGCAGGGTCCGCTGAGGCTGGTGGTGTGTGTGCAGCTTCGGGTAGTATAACCCCCAACGGGAGGGGTATAGCCTCAGGGGGTCAGTTGCAGAGGATGGTGGTTGTGGAGGTGCAGTGAGGATGGTAATGAAACTCAGAGTCGGGCTGTGCAGTTCAGGGTTTTTACTTACTGCTTTTGTGTTGGTCACTCCGGCCTTGAGTGACCGCCCGAGCCGTGCTGCGTCCACCAGGTCCTGGACTCGGCCAACCCCCAGGTGATTCTGGAGCGTGGTCCTGAGCTCCCTTTCTGACTTGTCCTTCTCTCTGGCCTTCCCCACCAGGGATCCACCTAAGTCCGGCTCCCTCGGGCCTCTTGTTGGTAAAACCCTTGTCTCTGGGTTCCCTGACCCTATTCACGGTTTGCCTTCCGGGTGGATTTAGTGGGTGGTCGTGGCAGATCCTGCCCACGACCTCCGGTCTCTGGCTAGGGATTAGGGCCCTCCACCAGCTTGGGATCCGGTACCCTTGTGCCAACTCTTCACCCTCTGGTCTAGTTTTGGGTTCTTGGAGTTCCCTCTTCTCCCCCTCTGGGTCCTTCTTTCTCCTCTCTCTCTCTCTTGGCCTTGGAGCTGGCTGTTGACTTTCAGACCAAACCTCTACAAAAGACCCTGTTCTAAGATGGTTCCCACCTTATATACTCCCTCTATGTGTGAGCTCAGGTGACCAGCACCCAATGAGCTCCTAGCTTTACCCAGACTGCTCCCCCTATCTGCCCCTACACTACTGGGATGTTCCACCCCCCTCCCACTCCAGCCAGGGACAGACACTGTCGTACCTGCACATTTCTCTAGTGGGAGTACCATTGGTCTGTCCCCTGGAAATGGGATGTGTGTAGTGCATGCAGCCTACTGAGCTCAGTTCCACACTCCATCCTTACCCGGGAGTGGAATACCACACCTCTGGCTTGAGGTGTAATACCCCTGTAGCAGCCGAATCCTCAGGGTGCTACACCCTCCTCTCTCCTCTCCTCCCGTCCCTCCCCCCGCTCGATCAGGACCCCGGCACCCGGCGTCATACTCCCTCCCTGTGCCTGCGCAGCAGCTCCTGTGTCTTCCGCTGCTGCTCTGTGACGTCTCAGGTCAGAGGGCGCGGTGACGTCTTTACACCGCGCTCTCTCCTGACCGGTCACAGCGCGCAGCGTGAAGATGCCGGCTGCGCTCGAGTCCAGAGAAGCAGTGAGGTGAGTATTGGATTTTTTTTTTTTTGTATGGGGCCATAGGGGACCTGCATGGGGCACTATGGGGGGATGGGACATCCTGCATGGGGCATTATATGGGGGGAGAGGTGACATCCTACATGGGGCATTATATGGGGGAGAGGTGACATCCTGCATGGGGTATTATATAGGGGGGATGTGACAGCCTGCATGGGGCATTATATGGGGGGAGAGGTGACATCCTGCATGGGCCATTATATGGGGGGAGAGGTGACATCCTACATGGGGCATTATATGGGGGAGAGGTGACATCCTGCATGGGGTATTATATAGGGGGGATGTGACAGCCTGCATGGGGCATTATATGGGGGGAGAGGTGACATCCTGCATGGGCCATTATATGGGGGGAGAGGTGACATCCTACATGGGGCATTATATGGGGGAGAGGTGACATCCTGCATGGGGTATTATATAGGGGGGATGTGACAGCCTGCATGGGGCATTATATGGGGGGAGAGGTGACATCCTGCATGGGCCATTATATGGGGGGAGAGGTGACATCCTACATGGGGCATTATATGGGTGAACAAGTGACATCCTGCATGGGGTATTATATAGGTGGGATGTGACTTCCTGCATGGGGCATTATAAAGGAGGGTCGGGAGACATATGCTAGAATACCCGATGCGTTAGAATCGGGGCACCATCTAGTATATATATATATATCCCTATGTACTGCAAATCCTCAAAAATCCATCTATATATATAATCGTCTTATCCCGTCTGTCTGTCTGTCTTTCTGTCTGTCTTTCTGTCTGTCTGTCCAGGAAATCCCGCGTCGCTCATTGGTCCAGCAGCGGCCAATCAGCGCCGCGGGATTTCTGAAAAAAGATGGCGGCCGTTAGCGGCTCATCTGCGGGCGGAGCTCAGCGGCGATGCAGCCGGGAGATGACCGGCGCGAGGAGCTCATCTCCCGACCGCCGGCGACGCTGACCTCCATGCGGCTAGGGTGTCAAGGGAGGACCGGGGAGCGGCGCTGCGGGTCGGGATACTTCTGCACCGAGCGCCCGCTCATGTCCCGGGTTCTCGCAGCGGAAGTAGCCGCACAGGCAGCGGCGCTGACATCCATGCGGCTAGGGTGTCAAGGGAGGACCGGGGAGCGGCGCTGCGGGTCGGGATACTTCTGCTGCGAGCAGTCGCTCATGTCCCGGGTTCTCGCAGCGGAAGTATCTGCACAGGCAGCGGCGCTCCTCGGTCCTCACCAATACGATTCCGCTCCCCGGTCCTCACCAATACGATTCGCTGATTGGTCGCGATCTCTCGCCACGACCAATCACTGATCTTGGCCCAAAAGTTAAACACCGCTGTGGTGATTGGTCGCGGCCGCTCCCCTCGACCAATCACCGATTTGGGCGCCACATTTAAATAGCGGCCGCGACCAATCACCGATCTTGGCGTCACATTTAAACACTGCTGTGCTGATTTGTCGCGGACGCCAGCCGCGACCAATCAGCGAGCTTGGCGCCAAATTTAAACAACACTCTGCTGATTGGTCGCGACCGCCAGCCGCGACCAATCAGCGAGACTGGCCCCAAATTTAAACAACGCTCTGCTGATTGGTCGCGACCGCCGGCCGCAACCAATCAGCATTATTGGCGCCAAATTTAAACACCGCTCTGCTGATTGCGCCCGGTCGGCCGCATACCTATTCTAGAATACCCGATACGTTAGAATCGGGCCACCATCTAGTAGATACATACACATATATATAACTTTTACAAATTTAACCCCTTAAGCCCCGAGGGTGGTTTGCACGTTAATCACCGGGCCAATTTTTACAATTCTGACCACTGTCACTTTATGAGGTAATTACTCTGGAACGCTTCAACGGATCCCCCTGATTCTGAGACTGTTTTTTCGTGACATATTGTACTTCATGATTGTGGTAAAATTTCTTCGATATCACTTGCGTTTATTTGTGAAAAAAACGGAAATTTGGTGAAAATTTTGAAAATTTTGCAATTTTCAAAATTTGAATTTTTATGCCCTTAAATCAGAGAGATGTCACACAGAAGAGTTAATAAATAACATTTCCCACATGTCTACTTTACATCAGTACAATTTTGGAACCAAAATTTTTTTTTGTTAGGGAGCTATAAGGGTTAAAAGTTGACCAGCGATTTCTCATTTTTACAACAAAATTTACAAAACCATTTTATTAGGAACTACATCACATTTGAAGTCACTTTGAGGGGTCTTTATGACAGAAAATACCCAAAAGTGACACCATTATAAAAACTGCACCCCTCAAGGTGCTCAAAACCACATTCAAGAACTTTATTAACCCTTCAGGTGCTTCACAGGAATTTTTTGAATGTGGAAGAAAAAAATGAACATTTAACTTTTTTCACAAAAATGTTACTTTAGACCCAATTTTTTTTATTTTCACAGAGGTAACAAGAAAAAATGGACCTCAAAATTTGTTGTGCAATTTCCCCTGGGCACGCAGATACCCAATATGTGGGGAAAAAACACTGTTTGGGCGCACTGTAGGGCTCGGAAGGGAAGGAGCGCCATTTGACTTTTTGATTGTAAAATTTGCTTGAATAATTAGCGGACGCCATGTTGTGTTTGGAGAGCCCATGTGTGCCCAAACATTGGAGCTCCCCCACAAGTGACCCCATTTTGGAAACTAGACCCCCCAAGGCACCTATCTAGATGCATAGTAAGCACTTCGAACCCCCAGGTGCTTCACAAATTGATTTGTAAAAATGAAAAAGTGAAAAAAAAAACACTTTTTCATTTTTATGAATCAATTTGTGAAGCACCTGGTGGTTCCAAGTGCTCACTATGCATCTAGATAGGTGCCTTGGGGGGTCTAGTTTCCAAAATGGGGTCACTTGTGGGGGAGCTCCAATGTTTGGGCACACAGGGACTCTCCAAATGCAACATGGTCTTTTTGATCGCGTGTTATTCCATTTTTTATTTGGCGGTATGGTGATAAAGCATTGTTTTTTGCTTCGTTTTTTTTTTTTTACCGTGTTCACTGAAGGGGTTAACTAGTGGGACAGTTTTATAGGTCAGGTTGTTCCGGACGCGGCGATACCAAATATGTGTACTTTTATTGTTTTTTTTGTTTTTTTTTATAATAATATTTATTGATGGGTACATTATATTTTTATTTTTGGTGGATTATTTTATTTATTTATTTTTTATATTTTTGCAATTTTTTTTTTTTTTCACTTACTGACAGTTTTTATACTTTATTACTTTGTCCCACTCTGGGACTTTCACTTTTTTTTCTCTGATCGCCTGCATGGCACAGAAATGCAGCACCATCCCTGTGCCATGCAGGCTGTCAGCGCTGCACAGTGAGAAGATTGTTTGGAGATGCACTGCGCATGTCCAAACAATCTTCCTGCTGTCTGGTGACCCGGATGTTGTCATGACGACATCGGGTCGTCATGGCAACACCCCGGAAGCCTTTGCAGACAGCGCTGGAAGCCGGAAGAGGAGGTGAGTATCTGCGATCACCTCCCCTTGCCCCCGCAATGCTGCAATTGGCTGCGATCGACTTCGATCGCAGCATCGCAGGGGTTAATGTGCTGGGAGTGGTGCAGGACCGCTCCCTGCACATAGTACCGGGTGTCAGCTGTGACAATCAGCTGACACCCGGCGGCGATCGCGCCCGCACAGCCTGTGTGCGCGCGCGATCGCGATGACGTACTAATACGGGTCTGGCTCTTAAGTCCCAGGGCACAGACGCGTATTAGTACGTCAGATGTTATTAAGGGGTTAATGACAAAAAACATAAGGGGAGGGCACAATAACTTTGGTTAAGATGGCCGACAGGCCTGTTGTCGCCAAAACCCCCTTAGGAAACCTATCCACTCCTCCCCTAACTTCTCGGGACAGCCCCTTTACTTTCCTACATTTTTTGGTTAACCCCTTCCTACTCCCTTGCAGCCATAGGACCTATCCTGATTTAGTTCAGGCCCTGTAAGGAGGTGGTAAGAGTTTGGATGTGGGGTTTGAAGGACAGGGCAGAGTCGAGGGTTACTCCGAGGCAGCAGACTTGCGGAAGAGAGGAAAGAGTGATATAATTTATTTTGATAGATACAGTGGTGGCCAAAAGTATTGGCACCCCTGCAATTCTGTCAGATAATACTCAGTTTCTTCCTGAAAATGATTGCAATCACAAATTCTTCGGTATTATTATCTTCATTTAATTTGTCTTCAATGAAAAAACACAAAAAGAATTGTCCTAAAGCCAAATTGGATATAATTCCACACCAAACCTAAAAAGGGGGGTGGACAAAAGTATTGACACTGTTTTAAAAATCATGTGATGCTTCTCTAATTGGTGTAATTAACAGCACCTGTAACTTACCTGTGGCACCTAACAGGTGTTGGCAATAACTAAATCACACTTGCAGCCAGTTAACATGGATTAAAGTTGACTCAGCCTCTGTCCTGTGTCCTTGTGTGTACCACATTGAGCATGGAGAAAAGAAAGAAGACCAAAGAACTGTCTGAGGACTTGAGAAACCAAATTGTGAGGAAGCATGAGCAATCTCAAGGCTACAAGTCCATCTCCAAAGACCTGAATGTTCCTGTGTCTTCCGTGCGCAGTGTCATCAAGAAGTGTAAAGCCCATGGCACTGTGGCTAACCTCCCTAGATGTGGACGGAAAAGAAAAATTGACGAGAGATTTCAACGCAAGATTGTGCGGATGGTGGATAAAGAACCTCGACTAACATCCAAACAAGTTCAAGCTGCCCTGCAGTCCGAGGGTACAACAGTGTCAACCCGTACTATCCGTCGACGTCTGAATGAAAAGGGACTGTATGGTAGGATACACAGGAAGACCCCACTTCTTACCCCGAGACATAAAAAAGCCAGGCTGGAGTTTGCCAAAACTTACCTGAGAAAGCCTAAAACGTTTTGGAAGAATGTTATCTGGTCAGATAAGACAAAAGTAGAGCTTTTTGGGAAAAAGTATCAACATAGAATGTACAGGAAAAAAAAAGAGGCATTCAAAGAAAAGAGCACGGTCCCTATAGTCAAACATGGCGGAGGTTCCCTGATGTTTTGGGGTTGCTTTGCTGCCTCTGGCACTGGACTGCTTGACCGTGTGCATGGCATTATGAAGTCTGAAGACTACCAACAAATTTTGCAGCATAATGTAGGGCCCAGTGTGAGAAAGCTGGGTCTCCCTCAGAGGTCATGGGTCTTCCAGCAGGACAATGACCCAAAACACACTTCCAAAAGCACTATAAAATGGTTTTAGAGAAAGCACTGGAGACTTCTAAGGTGGCCAGCAATGAGTCCAGACCTGAATCCCATAGAACACCTGTGGAGAGATCTCAAAATGGCAGTTTGGAGAAGGCACCCTTCAAATATCAGGGACCTGGAGCAGTTTGCCAAAGAAGAATGGTCTACAATTCCAGCAGAGCATTGTAAGAAACTCATTGATGGTTACCGGAAGCGGTTGTTCGCAGTTATTTTGGCTAAAGGTTGTGCAACCAAGTATAAGGCTGAGAGTGCCAATACTTTTGTCTGGCCCATTTTTGGAGTTTTGTGTGAAATGATCAATGATTTGATTTTTGCTTCATTATCTTTTGTGTTTTTTCCTTGCAAGCAAATTAAATAAAGATAACAATACCAAAGAATTTGTGACTGCAATCATTTTCAGGAAGAAACTGAGTATTATCTGACAGAATTGCAGGGGTGCCAATACTTTTGGCCACCACTGTAGATCAGGTAGGGAAGATACGTGAGATGGCCGAAAGAGGATGAGTTCAGATTTGTCCACATTGAGCTGTAGGAAGCTTGAGGAGAAGAAGTAGGATATGGCTGATAGACACTCTGGGATTCTGGACAGCAGAGAGGCGACATCTGGGCCAGAGAGGTAGATCTGAGTGTCACCAGCGTATAAGTGGCACTGGAAGCCTTGGGACTTTATGAGTTGTCCCAGGCCAAAGGTATAGAGGGAAAAGAGTAGGGGTCCTAGGACAGAGCCTTTAGGGACTCCAACAGAGAGAGGGTGGAATGAGGCGGTAGTGTATGAGGAGGTATAGTATGAGGAGATCCAGGATAGGGCAAGGTTTTTGATGCAAAGGGAAGAGAGGATTTGTAGTAGGAGGAAGTGGTAGACTGGGTCGAAGGCAGTGGACAGTTCTAGAAGGAGGATAAAGAATTGTCTGTTAGCCCTGGCTGTAAGCAAGTCGTTGGTAATTTTGGTCAGGGCAGTTTTGGTGGAGTGGTGGG
This sequence comes from Phyllobates terribilis, assembly GCF_046119375.1. Taxonomy (NCBI): domain Eukaryota; kingdom Metazoa; phylum Chordata; class Amphibia; order Anura; family Dendrobatidae; genus Phyllobates; species Phyllobates terribilis. The sequence goes on from NW_027362764.1 coordinate 790,222,539, forward strand.
GACTGAAACCGGATTGTAGGTTGTCAAAGAGCGGGTTAGATGAGAGATGGGAGAAAAGTTCAGCGTGGACATGCTGTTCGAGGAGTTTGGAGGCGAACAGGAGCAGCGATATGGGGCGAAATCTGGACGTAGTGGTCGGGTCAAGGGATGTATTCTTTAAGATAGGTGTGATAGTGGCATGTTTGAAAGCAGAATAGAAGGTACTAGACGTTGGCGATAGGTTGAAAAGATGGGTAAGGACTGGGAAAATCTTGGTGGTGAGGTGGGATGGGATGGGGTCGAGTGCATAAGTGGTGAGCTGCAATTTGTACAGATGAGTGAGCTCTCTTTCAGTGATGGTGAGGAGGAAGGTTATGGGGGAGGGGCAGTGGTCTTTTATACATAGGGGTTGTGGTGGATGGGCAGTAAAGACTTGCCTTGTTTGGTCGACCTTATTTTTCAAACGTTCGGCAAAGTCTTCTGCAGTGATAAGGGAGGTCGGAGGGGGCAGTGGAGGGCGGAGGAGTGAATTAAAAGTGTTGAATAACTATTTGGGGTTATGGGATAACGAAGACACAAGGGCTGTGAAATAGACCTTTTTAGCAGAGGTGAGGCCTGATTTGAATGCGAGTGTTGCTGTTTTGAATGCGGTGAAGTCATCTTGCGAATGTCTTTTCTTCCAACACCGCTCCACAACCCTGGACACTTGCCAAAGCTTTTTAGTGAGGTTGTTGTGCCAGGGTTGTCTATTGATTCATTGCACTCTCCATTCATGAGAGGAGTGACTGCGTCTATTGCTGATGCCAGTGTGGTGTTGTAGAAAACCATGGCGCTGCCTGTGTTGTGGAGTGATATGGAGGACAGCGGTGGAATAGAGTCAAAGAGTGTGTGTGTGTCTAGATGTGTGAGGTTTCTGCGGGGGTGTGCTAGTTTTTGAACATGTGGGGCAGGTGAGGAGGACAACGATGAGAAAGTGAGTAGATGGTGGTCAGATAGGGGGAGAGGTGAGGTTGTGATGTTAGATAAGGAGGAGTGGCAGGTGAAGATCAGGTATAATGTATGTCTGTCTGTGTGGGTGGGTGCGGAGGACCACTGAGTAAGACCAAAGGATGTACCAAGGGATAGGAGCTTGGAGGCTGCTGACTGGTGGGTGTTAGTGGGGATGTTGAAGTGACCCATGATAATGGTGGAAATGTCAGCAGAGAGAAAGTGTAGAATCCAGGTGGAGAAGTGGTCAAAAAAGGTAGTGGCCATGCCCAAAGGTCGGTATATGACAGTCACTTGGAGGTTGGAGGGAGAGTAGATACCGACAGAGTGCACTTCAAAGGAAGAGAGGATGAGGGAGGATAGAGGTAGGATTGGACTGAAGGTGCAGAGAAAAGAAGACCCACTCCTCCACCATGTCTATTGCTGGCGTGAGGGGTCTGAGTGAAAGGAAGTCCACCATAATACAGTGCAGCGGGTGAGGCTGTGTCAGAGAATGCTAGCCATGTTTCAGTGATTCCCAGGAAGGATTAGTTACGAGAGGTAAACAGGTCATGCATGGCATAGAGTTTATGGAAGATGGTGATTTCTAGTGGGTGGGGAATGATAAGAGGGAGAAATAATGGGAGGGTATCAGCTGTGGGGGTCCAGGATTGGGGGATATATCACCAACAGTGAGGAGAAGTAGAGAGAGAGAGGAGGTGGGAAAAGGAGAGTGGCCGGCTTGTTTTATGTTTTAGTAGGAGAGATCTGAGGTTAAGGAGCAGGTCTGCAGTTGAGGTCAGGTAGGGAGGTAAGAGGGAAGGTGAAATAATTATTTCTTTGAAGAGTGCTGGGGTTTGGTGATAGTGAAGTAGAGTAAGGATTAGTGGAGTAAAAATTGTCAGGGCATAAGTGAGCATGGTGAAAAGTAAGTGTGGGTGATGAAGAGGAAAGCACCTTCTTGTCACTGAACTGGGACATTTCTGATGGGCACTTGAGAAGATGCACTCAGAGACCAGAGGTCAGAGGTCTCTTGGTCTAAATTTATACACTTTTAATTTCACATGAAAGATACTAGGTGTGAACAGGAGGAAGGAGTGACAGGGAGACAGGAGAATTAAAAGAATGGCACAGCTTAACAGACAGAAGTTAATAAGAAAAGTCTGCAGCTAGCACAGCAGGGAAAGGAATAAGAATACCAGCAAAGACAGACGTAGATACACAAGTGTGAATGGAGTTCAGTGAATATGCGGATAATGCAGACAGGAAACATGCCAGCGGATGAAACAGATGGATGGTCAGATCAAAGGTGGTGCTGACATTGAGGAATACATTCCGTAGAATTACATTATCATGTGCACTTAAAAGCTGCACTTGAGAAGATGCACTCAGAAGACACCTCCATCAATGCAGTAGTGTAGTTCCATTAGTTCTGCTGAGTGGATTTTCGAACCCATCCTCCACACACAGTCCCATTATACTCCAGAGCTGTATGCAGAATTCTGTTGCTTTTCCTGGACCCTCCACTAGTTATATATTTATTGCCTATCCAGAAACAGGACAAGTTTTTCTGTGCCCAAAGTAGGGGTTTCAGAATGTACTGATCCCACACATCCAGACAGGAGTCTCAACTCTATCCAGAGCTATACTCAGAATTCTGCTGGATTCCCAGGACCCCTACGAATTATTCATTAACAGGTCAGGTGTTCCTATGCCCGAGGTAGTCATTTCAAAATGCACCCAAGTTGCAGATCCAACCAGGACACTGGGGACACGGCCCCACTATCAGTATTTGTTCAGTATCCGGTCAGTATTTTTTCTCAGGAGTGGGTGATAAATGCAGAATTGTTGACTTGTTTCTATTCTACCTTTTCTCTGATTGTTCCTCACCTGGTTTCGGCTCTCACTACTGAGAAAAAATACTGACCGAATACTGATAGTGGGGCCGTGGCTTTAGGCTCATTATATTCCAGAGCTGTGCTCAGAATTCTGTCAGTTTCCTAGGACCCTTACTAATCATACATTGATGGCCAAATCAGAAACGGGACAAGTTTTCCTGGAACCCAAGGTAACAGTTTTAGCATGCACCCATTCTCCACACGCAGCCAGGAGTCTCAGTTTTACTATACTCTAGAGCTGTACTCAGAATTCTGCTGAAATACAAGTTTTCCTGGTGCCCAAGTCAGTGATTTCAGAATGGGCCCATCTCCCTCATCCAGCCAGGAGTCTCATTCACTAATTTATTGAATGCACCTTTTTTTTATCTTGTGGTATTCACTGACATTTTTTGCACCAAATTCCTCAAAATGATGCCCGCGTTTCATGAATTTGGCACAAATTGAAAATGATAATTTTTTTTGTTCTTAAAAAGTTTTTGCAAATCCCTTAAAAAATGCGCCAAATTGAATGGTGGTAGAAATGTACGAGGAGATGATCGTGTGCAGAGGCTCGCGCAGCCTGATGGAGAGATGCTCTGCAAGACTTAATCATCGCGCCAGTAAAGTTCGTTCTCCCCCCACCACACACATAAGGAATTAATCATTTGGCCTTGATCCCACTTTCTTCCATGAGTTGCTTATCTCTGGTTCTGATAAATATAGACCTCGGTACAACGTCTCTGCTCAGACAATGATGAGAATAGACCGGGCTAGAAATATCTGCAGGGACGAGCGCTGAGCCATGTCCAACGCCAGTGTGCACGTCCATTTATAGTCCCAACTATCGTACATATTATTTACTCGCTATCCATACAGCTCTGTCACATCTATTTCTCAATCCTTCCTAATGCTTTACACTGCAGCATTTCTCCATTTAGTACAGTTGATGACTCTGACGCGCCCCCAGGGCCGTGGGGCACTCGGCAGCCGGGCCTATGGATGCCGGTGGGGGATATCACGGTGGCTGGCCCAGTCCGTGGCCCCGGGCGGTCAACAAAAAGAAGGGGGATATTTATAAGGGATTTTAAGTGTTCGTGACGCCACCTGTGGAATGCGGCTAAAGGGAGCCGCCGCTGCGGAGCAGTCCTCTGAAGCTGATTTTACGGCAGCAGGGCTGGTGTGGCTCTCCACAGGAAGAGCTAGCTCCAGGGCAGTATAGGTAATGGTTGCGCTGGGCGTTGTTGTGGCACCCCTGAGGGTTCAGTCGCCACAGGGGTACTGCACCTCAGAACGAGGTGTGGTATCTCCTCTCCCAGGTAAGAATGGAGTACCACTCAGGACCCCAACCACACACTCAACACTACACCACTCCAGTTCTGAAGGGGGCCTATAGCACCATAGTGCTGCCCCGGGCCTGAATGGAGGAGTTGGGGGGAACCAAAGTTAGGGGGAACCATGTAGTGAGTGAGGGTGGAGGAAGCATTTACCTAACCACTTTACTAAAATTCTATAAAAATGGAGGCCATTTTAATAACCGGGTCTTTGGTCATGGGTCCTTGGGACGGCAGGTCAGCACAAGGCTGCAGCCGGCTGAGGGTCCACGGTTCCCGGTCTCAGGCCTCGAGACGGGGGATTGGGGCAGAGTTATAACTGGCTCTGTCCCCGGTCAGAGTCCAAGCAAGAAGGCCCAGGAGGGGAGCAGAGGAGATAGGCTCCACAGGCAAAAGGGTCTCAGGGGGTGCGGACGGAGCAGAGTCGCCACCTGCATACCTTATTCTGGCCCAGCCAGAGAGACCCTGCCGCAAGAGGGGGTACCGGTCCCCGATTATCTGACTTTGCGCTTCACGTCTCTGTCGGAAAAGTCCGGAGGCTTATGTGGATGCCAGGGGGATACGGACGGAGCGGAGTTGCCACCTGTATGCCCTAATCTGAGTTTATCCAGAGGGACACGGCCTTACGCCATGTTCTCACCACAAGTCACCAAAAAGGGCACCCAGTCGGTCCGGGAGCTATACGTTACCCACAAGGGACATTGCAGTACCCGTACGGGACTCAGTGGGGGACACAAGGCGGGAGAAGTTCAACAAGAGAGGAACACACTAGAGCAGGGGGTCCTGGCAGAGAGAAGCTCTGAGCTGAGAAAACACTACTGTGAGTAAAAGACTTGGATGACTTCAACTACTGCCTCTGTCTGTTCTTTCCTCCGCGGCTCTGCACCCACCAGCGCTCTATCCTACACTCTCTCTACGCTGCCCTGAGGCCTGCTCCACCTGTGGGGAGCCGAACCATCCATAGTTGCCCTGACACCTGCCTCGGAGGACTGTTGCAGCGCTGGTGACCTTCACCAGACACCACAGGTGGCGTCACGAACATTCCCCTTTCCCATACACCTTTTCCCCTTTTCCCTTGCTTTTAAGAGTGACCCCAGGGTACGGGCCCGGGAGCCGGCCACCGCGACATTCCCCAAGATCAGGCAACAAGGCCCGGGTGCCGAGTCATTCCCCATCCCCTGGGCGCGTCATTGTAGTGCAGGGGGAAAGATGGCGCAGATGAAAGAATGGTCCAGCCCGCGGACGTGCTGTGTTTTACCAGGGGGGAGTGTGGCGCCCCTGAGGGTTCAGTCGCCACAGAGGTACTGCACCTCACCCAGAGGTGTGGTGTCTCCTTCTCTCAGGTAAGGAGGGAGTGCTGCCCGGAACCCCAACACCCACATTCAACACTACACTGCTCCAGGCCTGCTGGAAGGGCAAGATGCAATGTGTTTTTCCTGCTGAGCCCTGTCCCTGGCTGGAGTGGGGGGAACCAAAGGTAGGGGGAACCAGTAGTAGGTGTGGGTGGAGGAAGTAGTTAGGGGGAGCACTTTGGTAGGAGATATAATTAGGGAAGCCATCTTAGGGTGGTGGAGTCAGACAGAGGGGACAGTTCAGAAGAACAGTCTGGGAGCAGAGTCTCAGTAGGAGCTCTGCTCCACAACGCGGGCCTAGTGTCAGAGGCCCAAGAGGGGAGCAGGGAGTAGGCTCCGTTCTGTTGAAGGGATCCTAGGGGGTACGGCGCGTGCAGGACGGCACCTGTAAGCCCCGCATCTGTCAGAAGACAGAGGGATCGTAGGCCGCAAGAAGGGGACCGGTCCCTGGCCCAGTCGTGTACTTCAAGTCCCGGCTGGAAAAGCCGGAGGCTTCTGGCTTATATAGTCAGTTGCCGAAGCCGCATTCTAATCCCCGTGAGGGTCAAGCAGGTCTGTGAACTCCGACGGACAGGAGGGACTTCAGAGCACCCGAGCGAGATTGAGAGTGGGCAGCGCAGGGCAGGAGGGAGAAAGACCCAGCGTGAAGTCAGTCTAGCTAGGAACATGAGAAAGTGGGGTTCTGTCAGGTACTCCTATTCTACCTGAGGAAGAACTGAACCCCTGCCTGGTGAACGCAGCGCAACGCGGGAGGCAGTAAGCTGACAGTGCACCCTGAGGAACTAAAGAGCTGTGAATAAAGACTCGGGTGACTGCACCGCACTGCCTCCGTCCATTCTTTATCTGCGCCATCTTTCCCTCCCTGCATTACAGCGCCCAGCGCAACCTTCACCGCCTTACACTGCCCTGGAGCAAGCTCTACCTGTGGAGAGCCACACCATCCCTGCTGCCGTAACACCCGCTCCAGAGGACTGCTCTGCAGCGGCGGCACCCCTTTTGCCGCATTCCACAGGTGGCATCACGAACAATCCCAAATGCCCCATATAAAAATATCCCCCCTTTTGCACTGACTGCCCTGGGTCACGGACCGGGCCAGCTGGGTCACGGACCGGGCCAGCCACCGTGATATTCCCCAGACCGGCATCCATAGGCCCGGCTGCCGAGTACCCCATGGCCCTGGGGGCACGTCAAGTTTTGGTGTCACGAACAGGATACGTGACCAGCCCGTTATCAGCGGGTATTGTGCGCCTAAGGAACTGTGTTATGGTACTGAATGTGGCGCCTACCCCAGAAGAACGGGCGCCATTATGTGCGTGCTAAAAGACAGCAAAATGGAACCTCCCATCATGGGCCGGGTCCCAGAATGGCACCAAAAGCCAACCCTGCCCCTTGCAACAGTGACTGTCCACATAGATGTGTCTGTCAAGGCAGGGAGGCCGTCACAGGGAGTGACCGACAGCAGATTGCCATGGGACCGCCCCCGAAAGAGGAGAGGAGGAGGAGAAAAGGAATGGAGACAGGGTGTGGTCTTAACCAGTCTAGACAGACCGCACCCGGCAGCCAAAATGGACGGACGCGAAGACGAAGCCTCCACCTCTGGCCTGCTGCAGCAAGCGATTCCCCTCACCCTAGAGGGAGAAGCCAAAAAATTTTCCCCGGAAGACGCAGAGTTCCTCCAGAAAGAGGTCCTGGAGCTGAGCCAACGTGTGGAACAGGCCCAGCAAGCAACGGTCACCCAATGGAGGAGCGAGCTGCTATAAAAGTTGGCAGCACGGCGGAAAGCAGCACCGAACGCCAGCAGCGGCACCCCAGCCCCGGCGGAGCCAGCGGAGCACCAGGAGGCTGCATACAGCACAGGAGCAGGTAGGAAGGAATCCCCTGTCCCGGGCGCTGCAAGCACCGACCTGCTCTTGGGCCTCTTTCCCCAGCACTCCCCGTATGCCGCCATGCCCTCTCTGGGGAAGCTGCTCTGCCCGGAACCTCCACTCCCGGGCGCTGAAGCCATGGGCCTGCTACTGGATGCCCTCCCGGCGCCTCCAGTTCCGGCACCCGAGTGGGTGTGCGGCGCGCCGGTCTTCGATTGGTCAGCTCCGTTCGAGGACCAGCAGCCGCGCCTGCTACTCCCGACACAAGCACCTCTGGTTGCCTACTCCGCAGGAGAGGAGTTTTGCTGGAACAATCAGGGGGGGGGACCTGATGGGGTTCCCGCGGGAGACCCAGGCCGAAGCCCTGCAGAGGAAGGAATTCTGCAGACGGGAGCTCCAGCAGCCGGAGAAGGAGCGGCGCGCTCGGCGGGCGCGGTGTGAACGTCTGGAGGCCCGGAACAAGGCTGAAAAGGCTCAAGCCCGTCAAGTGGAGTCAGCCCACCCAAGCCGCCACGAGGAAGGACTCGTGGTAAAGTTTGACCTGAAGGCTGGGTGGGGCTTTATCAGAGGTCCTAACTTTTCAAGGGACATTTTCGTAAACCGGCGGGATGTGGAGCCCGAGCTGGAAGAGGGCCATCCCGACCGGAATCTATACCCCGGTGACAGGGTCACCTACACACGTCACCACGGGGAACGCGGGTGGTATGCCCTGCAAGTGTACCGCGTAATCGAGGACCCCCCCCCCGCAGGACATACCGTATGACCCGGCTGGGTCAGGTAAAAATCAGCAGTTCCCCAGGCGGGGACCCCACTATTAGTCCAGCAAGTGGGACTGAACGTAATATATATATATAGTCACCTGTAAGGGTGTAGTGTTGAAAGTTGGAATAATGTTTCATTTGCAGTGTGTGTTCATAAGTACCCGTCAGGGTAAATAGACTCCAGGCTGGGGACTGTGAACAGCCAGAAACTTATAATGTATATAGTTTAGCACCTCTTTAGGTGCACCCTATTGGTTTTATATTAACAACCATGACCTCAGAAGAAAAACCCGTTTGGCGTGGCGGAAGACGTGGTCCACCTCAGGATCGTCTATGCCCTGCAGCCACACCCAGGGTCTACGTTGAGGGTTTGCGGACGGGTCCCTCATGCTGCTACTTGTTGCACCTGTTTAATAGAGAATAAGGACGCCCGGTTGCGGATCGTGCTGTAACCTATTACAAGAACGTTATGAAGAAGTACTCTTAAAATGTTATAATACCCTGTAACGTTTAAGTGAAGTGCCTCCCATAAAGGGAAGAAATGTTGTGTTTTCCAATCTTATATGTAATGCATTCAAAAATTTGTATGTCATATATACCCTGTTTTACTCTGTTCCAGCCCGCGGACGTGCTGTGTTTTACCAGGGGGGAATGTGGCGCCCCTGAGGGTTCAGTCGCCACAGAGGCACTGCACCTCACCCAGAGGTGTGGTGTCTCCTTCTCTCAGGTAAGGAGGGAGTGCTGCCCGGAAACCCAACACCCACATTCAACACTACACTGCTCCAGGCCTGCTGGAAGGGCAAGATGCAATATATTTTTCCTGCTGAGCCCTGTCCCTGGCTGGAGTGGGGGGAACCAAAGGTAGGGGGAACCAGTAGTGGGTGTGGGTGGAGGAAGTAGTTAGGGGGAGCACTTTGGTAGGAGATATAAATAGGGAAGCCATCTTAGGGTGGTGGAGTCAGACAGAGGGGACAGTTCAGAAGAACAGTCTGGGAGCAGAGTCTCAGTAGGAGCTCTGCTCCACAACACGGGCCTAGTGTCAGAGGCCCAGGAGGGGAGCAGGGAGTAGGCTCCGTTCTGTTGAAGGGATCCTAGGGGGTACGGCGCATGCAGGACGGCACCCGTACGCCCTGCATCTGTCAGAAGACAGAGGGATCGTAGGCCGCAAGAAGGGGACCGGTCCCTGGCCCAGTCAAGTACTTCAAGTCCCGGCTGGAAAAACAGGAGGCTTCTGGCTTATATAGTCAGTTGCCGAAGCCACATTCTAATCCCCGTGAGGGTCAAGCAGGTCTGTGAACTCCGACGGACTGGAGGGACTTCAGAGCACCCGAGCGAGATTGAGAGTGGGCAGCGCAGGGCAGGAGGGAGAAGACCCAGCGTGAAGTCAGTCTAGCTAGGAACATGAGAAAGTGGGGTTCCGTCAGGTGCTCCTAATCTGCCTGAGGAATAACTGAACCCCTGCCTGGTGAACGCAGCGCGACGCGGGAGGCAGTAAGCTGACAGTGAACCCTGAGGAACTAAAGAACTGTGAGTAAAAACTCGGATGACTGCACCGCACTGCCTCCGTCCATTCTTTATCTGCGCCATCTCTCCCTCCCTGCACTACAACGCCCAGCGCAACCTTCACCGCCTTACACTGCCCTGGAGCAAGCTCTTCCTGTGGAGAGCTATACCGTCCCTGCTGCCGTAACACCAGCTCCAGAGGACTGCTCCGCAGCGGCGGCACCCCTTTTGCCGCATTCCACAGGTGGCGTCACGAACAATCCCAAATACCCCATATAAAAATATCCCCCCTTTTGCACTGACCGCCCTGGGTCACGGACTGGGCCAGCCACCATGATATTCCCCAGACCGGCATCCATATGCCCGGCTGCCGAGTACCCCACGGCCCTGGGGGCACGTCATGTGCGCTTGACAATGGTCTCCTTCTAGGACCTGACGCTTCCTGGTTCGGCGTCAAGGCGCGAGGCGGGGCGTGGGCTTCGCGTGCTTCCAGCGGTTACGCCTCTCCGATTCCCACGGTTACGCCCCTCTTCTTCCCGTGCGGCGACAGGATAATGGCAGGAAACCTCGGGAATGGCGGAAAATCTTCACCACGGTATGCGACACAGTTCTTTAAGGCGGACAGTACTCGGTGGCAACGGGCACGCAATCCTGTTCGTTGCAACGGGCACGAAATCCTGTTTGTGACGCCAGAAGTTGACGCGCCCCCAGGGCCGTGGGGTACTCGGCAGCTGGGCCTATGGATGCCGGTGGGGGATATCACGGTGGCTGGCCCGGTCCGTGGCCCAGGGCGGTCAACAAAAAGAAGGGGGATATTTATAGGGGATTTGTAAAGTGTTCGTGACGCCACCTGTGGAATGCGGCTAAAGGGAGCCGCCGCTGCGGAGCAGTCCTCTGGAGCTGGTGTTACTGCATCAGGGATGGTGTGGCTCTCTACAGGAAGAGCTAGCTCCAGGGCAGTATAGGTAATGGTTGCGCTGGGCGTTGTAGTGCAGGGGGAAAGCTGGTGCAGATGAAAGAATGGACGGAGGCAGTACGGTGCAGTCATCCGAGTCTTTACTCACAGTTCTTATGACAGTTCCACTGGTGCACTGTACGGGTGCCAGCCTCACCACTTCGAGCTGCGTTCACCAGGCAGGGGTTCAGCTCTTCCTCAGGCAAATTAGGAGCACCTGACGGAACCCACCTTTCTCGTGTTCCTCTCTAGACCGACTTCACCCTGGGTCTTCTCCCTCCTGCCCTGCGCTTCCCCACTCTCAATCCCGCTCGGGTGCTCTGAAGTCCCTCCTGTCTTACTGGAGTTCCCGGACCTGCTTGACCCTCATGGAGATCAGAATGAGGCTTTTGGCAACTGGCTATATAAGCCAGAAGCCTCCGGTTTTTCCAGCCGAGACTTGGAGTTACACGACTGGTCCAGGGGCCGGTCCCCTTCTTGCGGCCTGATCCCTCTGTCTTCTAACAGATTCGGGGCGTACGGGTGCCGTCCCGCACTCGCCGTACCCCCTGGGATCCCTTTACTAGAAAGGAGCCTACTCCTCTGCTCCCCTCCTGGGCCTCTAGCAATAGGCCCCAACTTGTGGAGCAGAGCTCCTAAAGAGACTCTGCTTCCTGACTGTCTTCGCTGTCTCAACTCTCCTTCAGTTCTCTCTCCACCCTAAGATGGCTTCCCTTTATATACCTCCTTCAAGGGTGCTCCCCTAAACTGCTTCCTCCATCCACACCCACTACTGGTTCCCCCTACCTCTGGGTTCCCCCCACTCCAGCCAGGGTCACGGCTCAGCTCTACGCACGCATGTTGCCCCTCCAGCCGGCCTGGAGCAGTGTAGTTTTGGATGTGGGTGTTGGGGTTCCGGGCAGCACTCCCTCCTTACCTGAGAGAAGGAGACACCACACCCCTGGGTGAGGTGCAGTACCTCTGTGGCGACTGAACCCTCAGGGGCGCCACAACTCCAGTTTAGCTGCATTGCCTGTTGGAGTCTAAGACAGTTCACAATCTCCCTGTTTCATTAGAGGCTCATTCTGAAGCTCTGTCACTCCTCCGTGCTTTATACGTCAGCTCGCTTTGTTCAGCAAACATCAGTAGAGAGTTGATTACCACTAAAATGAGCACAGGATGCAGCAACCTGCAAAGAAACTCATGTAACTGAGAGAAAAGGGTGTCAGTAATGTGCAACACTTAGACTGAGGCGCCTGGCGTACCTAGCACCAAGGTGTAAGTTATCAGTGCTCTTTACCTGGTTCAGCCCTCTGTGCTCCGCTCCTGCAGGTCCAGTGCTCTTTACCTGGTTCACCCCTATGTGCTCCACTCCTGCAGGTCCAGTGCTCTTTACCTGGTTCACCCTTTTGTGCTCCGCTCCTGCAGGTCCAGTACTCTTTACTTGGTTCACCCCCCTGTGCTCCGCTCCTGCAGGTCCAGTGCTCTTTACCTGGTTCACCCCTCTGTGCTCCGCTCCTGCAGGTCCAGTGCTCTTTACCTGGTTCACCCCATTGTGCTCTTCTACTGCAGGTCCAGTGCGCTTTACATGGTTCACCCCCCTGTGCTCTGCTTCTGCAGGTCCAGTGCTCTTTACATGGTTCACCCCCCTGTGCTCCGCTCCTGCAGATCCAGTGCTCTTTACCTGGTTCACCCCCCTGTGCTCTGCTCCTGCAGGTCCAATGCTCTTTACCTGGTTCAGCCCTTTAATGCTCTGCTCCTGCAGGTTCAGTGCTCTTTACCTGGTTCATCCCCCTGTGCTCTGCTCCTGCAGGTGCAGTGCTCTTTACCTGGTTCACCCCACTGTGCTCCGCTCCTGCAGGTCCAGTGCTCTTTACCTGGTTCACCCCCCTGTGCTCCGCTCCTGCAGGTTCAGTGCTCTTTACCTGGTTCACCCCTCTGTGCTCCGCTCCTGCAGGTCCAGTGCTTTTTACCTGGTTCACCCCATTGTGCTCTTCTACTGCAGGTCCAGTGCTCTTTACATGGTTCACCCCCCTGTGCTCTGCTTCTGCAGGTCCAGTGCTCTTTACATGGTTCACCCCCCTGTGCTCCGCTCCTGCAGGTCCAGTGCTCTTTACCTGGTTCACCCCCCTGTGCTCTGCTCCTGCAGGTCCAATGCTCTTTACCTGGTTCAGCCCTCTGCTCTGCTCCTGCAGGTTCAGTGCTCTTTACCTGGTTCATCCCCCTGTGCTCTGCTCCTGCAGGTGCAGTGCTCTTTACCTGGTTCACCCCCCTGTGCTACGCTCCTGGGGGTCCAGTGCTCTTTACCTAGTTTATCCTTCTGTGCTCCGCTCCTGCAGATCTAGTGCTCTTTACATGGTTCACTGCTCTGTGCTCTGCTCCTGCAGGTCCAGTGCTCTTTACCTGGTTCACCGCTCTGTGCTCCGCTCCTGAAGATCCAGTGCTCTTTACTTGGTTCACCCCCCTGTGCTCGGCTCCTGCAGGTCCAGTACTCTTTACCTGGTTCACCCCTCTGTGCTCCGCTCCTGCAGGTCCAGTGCTCTTTACCTGGTTCACCCGATTGTGCTCTTCTACTGCAGGTCCAGTGCGCTTTACATGGTTCACCCCCCTGTGCTCTGCTTCTGCAGGTCCAGTGCTCTTTACATGGTTCACCCCCCTGTGCTCTGCTCCTGCAGGTCCAATGCTCTTTACCTGGTTCAGCCCTCTATGCTCTGCTCCTGCAGGTTCAGTGCTCTTTACCTGGTTCACCCCCCTGTGCTCTGCTCCTGCAGGTCCAATGCTCTTTACCTGGTTCAGCCCTCTATGCTCTGCTCCTGCAGGTTCAGTGCTCTTTACCTGGTTCATCCCCCTGTGCTCTGCTCCTGCAGGTGCAGTGCTCTTTACCTGGTTCACCCCCCTGTGCTCCGCTTCTGCAGGTCCAGTGCTCTTTACCTGGTTCACCCCCCTGTGCTCCGCTCCTGCAGGTCCAGTGCTCTTTACCTGGTTCACCCCTCTGTGCTCCGCTCCTGCAGGTCCAGTGCTCTTTACCTGGTTCACCCCATTGTGCTCTTCTACTGCAGGTCCAGTGCTCTTTACATGGTTCACCCCCCTGTGCTCTGCTTCTGCAGGTCCAGTGCTCTTTACATGGTTCACCCCCCTGTGCTCCGCTCCTTCAGGTCCAGTGCTCTTTACCTGGTTCACCCCCCTGTGCTCTGCTCCTGCAGGTCCAATGCTCTTTACCTGGTTCAGCCCTCTATGCTCTGCTCTTGCAGGTTCAGTGCTCTTTACCTGGTTCATCCCCCTGTGCTCTGCTCCTGCAGGTGCAGTGCTCTTTACCTGGTTCACCCCCCTGTGCTCCGCTCCTGCAGGTCCAGTGCTCTTTACCTGGTTCACCCTCCTGTGCTCTGCTCCTGCAGGTCCAGTGCTCTTTACCTGGTTCACCCCCCTGTGCTACACTCCTGGGGGTCCAGTGCTCTTTACCTAGTTTATCCTTCTGTGCTCCGCTCCTGCAGATCTAGTGCTTTTTTACATGGTTCACTGTTCTGTGCTCTGCTCCTGCAGGTCCAGTGCTCTTTACCTGGTTCACCGCTCTGTGCTCCGCTCCTGAAGATCCAGTGCTCTTTACTTGGTTCACCCCCCTGTGCTCTGCTCCTGCAGGTGCAGTGCTTTTTACCTTGTTCACTCCCCTGTGCTCCGCTCCTGCAGGTCCAGTGCTCTTTACCTGGTTCACCCCCCTGTGCTCTGATCCTGCTGGTCCAGTGCTCTTTACCTGGTTCACCCCCTTTTTCTCCGCTCCTGCAGGTCCAGTGCTCTTTACTAGAGATGAGCGTTGTTCTACTCGAACTGTTCGCCAATCTCAAATTCGAGCTGTTTTGGGCGGTGTTCGAGCCGTTCGGCGAACACGAACAATTTGAGAAAAATTCGGCTGTTCGAGGTTATGTTCGATAACTGTTCGTGCACCAAAATCATAACTGGATTTTTTCTCAGTAATGATGAAAATTAATGTTAATACGCAGTTTGAGTGTACAGCGGGGCGGGGGGAGGGGCAGGGGATGGATCTCTGCAGGAACAATGAAGATCTCCATTTTTTTTTCTCTTTCCCGCATTTACAGTGGGGAGGTGCAATCTGTCAGCCTATCAGCAGCGCACACACGGAGCGAAGTGCTTTTTTTCACACAAGCAAGGGCATGTGTCATTGGCAGTGTATGTCACATGTCCTTGCCCTATAAGACCAAGCCATTTTCCCCGTCGCCACCATTTTCTCACTGCTGCAGCTGCGTGTTAGACGGCACCGCTGTTGCTGTGTGCGCTATACCTTGTTAATTTCAAGCCAATTTTCGCACAAATCTACAGATAGCTTGGGAGTAGGGAATAGTTGTGATTGCAGTCCTTTTAAGGACTAGGTTACAGCATTTCCTACGACTTTTATCAGGGAGGTCTGTGCTCTTAAATAGATAGGTTGTGGGAGTAAAGACTAATTGTAATTGCAGTCCTTTTCAGGACTAGGTTACATCAGTTCCTATCAGTTTTTGCCAGGCAGGTCTGTGCCAGTGCTGTGCAAGTTTTTTTCACAGCATTTGGCTGAATCTAGCAAAGCTAATCCTTTTTGGCCTATTGCAGAGTGTGTTAGTCAGTGGAGTAGCCTATCTGTGTTGCAAGATATAACACCTGTGTATAGAATACCAATTTTTTTACTGCACCTAGTGAAGTAAAATCTTTTGGGCATAGCATCATTCTATTAGTCCATCTATACTGACCTCCATCAGGTTGCAAATTAAAACTAATTTTTATCTGCATCTACAGTACCTCTGAAAAAATATTTGGGCTTCTACCTGTGTGTGGGACTTGTTGTATTAGTCCATCTATACTGACCTCCTTCAGGTTGCAAACTGAATATATTATTTTCCTGCATCTACCTCTGAAAAAATATTGGGCTTCTAGCTGTGTGTGGGTCTTGTTCTATTAATCCATCTATACTGACCTCCATCAGGTTGCAAACTGAATATAATTTTTTTCTGCATCTAGCTCTGAAAAAATATTTGGGCTTCTAGCAGTGTGTCGGACTTTCTCTATTAGTCCATCTATACTGACCTCCATCAGGTTGCAAATTAAAACTAATTTTTATCTGCATCTACAGTACCTCTGAAAAAATATTGGGCTTCTAGCTGTGTGTGGGACTTGTTCTATTAGTCCATCTATACTGACCACCATCAGGTTGCAAATTCAAAATAATTTTTTTCTGCATCTACCTCTGAAAAAATATTGGGCTTCTAGCTGTGTGTGGGTCTTGTTCTATTAGTCCATCTATACTGACCTCCATCAGGTTGCAAATTCAAAATAATTTTTTTCTGCATCTAACCCAGCCAATAGTTTTGGCCTAATACCACAGTTTGGCCACTCAGCTCTGCTCGGTTACCATCCATTGTTTTTTTGTGCAAACAACTCCAGAGTTGTGAATTAGTTAACCACCAAAATGAGTGGAAAAAGGCCTGCTGCTGGTGGAAAGGGGAATAGGCGTGTTGGGAAGGGGAAAAAAGGTTGTGTCCGTGGGGCAGGTGTTAAAGCAACAGTAACATCTGCAGAAGAAAGACCATCTTCCAGCCAAACTAAAATGTCTACTTCTTTTAGCGGACAATGTGATAAGATCCCTTTCTTACGGCCACGCCAATCGCTACAAATTCCAGATGAGGCACAAAAACAGCAGGTGCTTCAACGGATATCAAGTGCTCCTTTAAGTGGGCTCTCCTCCACATCAACTTCAACATCACAAATACTCCAGTCCTCAAAGGTGTCACCCAAATCGCACTTGCTTCCTCACAGCTCCCAAATCTCCAGCTGCCCGTCTGAGTATGAGGTAGAACAGATGGTTGAGTCTGCAGAGCTGTTTACTCATACTATAGCCTGGGAATCAGAGGTCGACTCCAGCGCTTCTGTGAATCCAGACGAGGAAATGATCTGCACTGATGCCCAGAATCTTTATGAGTCGGATCCAGGACCAGACGCAGAAGGTTCTGACCATAATGTAGACCCTCATTCCCAAACTGTAACTCCTGTTGGTGGAGACAATGAGGAAGACAATGATAAGACTCAAATACCTGATTGGAGCGACAACTTTAGTTTTTTGTCAGGGCAGGAACAGGTTGGCTCTGAGGACGACGGGTGTGATAACGCACAGGGTGATGATGATGAGGTCGGAGATCCCACTTACTGTCAACCCACAGTCAGCCAAGAGATGAGGTCAGCAGAGGAGGTGGAGGAAGATGCTAGTGACGACGAGGTCAGGTTGCGCCTTCCTGGACAGAGACGTAGTACTGGAAGCACGTCAACAACTGCATCCTCAAACACAACTCTGCCTCTCACCACAAGTCGTGGTGGCTCTTCAGGTCGCATGGGTGCTAAGCCTTGCATAGCCTGGGCATTTTTTCAGATCGATAAAGATGACCCAACTCGTGTTATCTGTAACATTTGTCAGCAAAAGCTAAGTAGAGGCCAAAAAATACATAGTTTGAGTACTTCATGCATGAACCGGCACATGGACATGAAGCATAAGTTGCAGTGGGAAGCTCAGTGTGCTACAATGCGGCCTAGCCGGCCGGGCCAACCACCGTCTGCCATATCTTGTGCATCCGCGGCCTCTTCATCCTCTGTGACTGGGGGGACAGCAGTCACACCTGTTTTGGGGCGCAGACCTGCCACCTCTTTACCCGCAACAGCCAGCGTGATTGGCAGGTCATCATTTTCTTTGGAGGTGGTAACACCAGCTGGTGTTGAGCGCTGTCCGACATCGATAGCACCACCTTTGGATCAAGGCAACCTAACATGTCCGCCTGCATCTTCCTCACAGACCGGCAGTTTGCCGGGGACACCCTTATCAACCCCGTCTAAGCACAATAGCCAGCCCTCGGTCCCTCAGATGTGGACAAGTAAAAGACCATTTCCTCCTAGCCATGAGAAAGCTAAGAGGTTGAATTTCACCATCTGCAAGCTCTTGGCTACAGAAATGCTGCCTTTCCGCCTGGTGGACACAGAGGATTTTCGAGACCTTATGTCCGTCGCAGTGCCCCAGTACCAGATGCCCAGTCGGCACTACTTCTCAAAGAAAGGTGTGCCTGCGCTCCACCAGCATGTCGCACATAACATCACCGCTTCTTTGAGAAACTCTGTGTGTGACAGGGTGCATTTCACCACAGACACTTGGACGAGTAGGCATGGACAGGGGCGTTACATGTCGCTGACTGGGCACTGGGTAACTATGGTGACAGCAGGACAAGGGGCTGCTGTCCAAGTCTTGCCGTCCCCACGAGTTGTGCGTCAATCCTCTTTATGTCAAAGTTCCTCCACTGCTTCTGCCTCCTCAACCTCCTCTCGGTCTTCCACCTGCACCCAAAGCCTGTCTGGTCATGCCACAAGCTTTCTAACTGCGCAGAAGGGATCCTGCACACCTCCTTACTATGCTGGCAGTAGGGCTCAACGTCATCAGGCGGTTTTTACATTGAAATCTCTGGGAAATGTGAGTCACACAGCTGAGGAGTTGTGGTCAGCTCTGGAGAACCAATTTCATGAATGGTTGTCTCCACTGGACCTGAAACCAGGGAAGGCCGTGTGCGACAATGCTGCAAACCTGGGTGCGGCCCTTCGCCGGGGCAATGTCACACACGTGCCTTGTATGGCTCATGTGTTGAACCTGGTTGTCCAGCAATTTTTAGCCCACTATCCCAGACTAGATGGCCTTCTGCAGAGGGCACGGTCGCTGTGTGCTCACTTCCGCCGTTCGCATCCCGCAGCTCAGCGACTTACATCTCTACAGAAGTCGTTGGGCCTGCCACTTCACCGGCTAAAATGCGATGTGCCTACCCGGTGGAATTCAACTCTGCACATGTTGCAGCGACTGTGGCAGCACCGACAAGCCCTGATGCAATACGTTCTGACGTATAGCCTGGGCCAACGAGATTCAGAGGTGGGGCAAATCACGCTGGAGGAGTGGTCTCAGATCAGGGACCTATGCACCCTTCTGCACAGTTTTGAAATGACGACGAAGATGTTTAGTGCTGACGATGCCATTATCAGCATGACTATTCCGGTGATTTACATGCTGGAGCACATGTTAAACAGAATTCGGAGTCAGGTGGTGGCACAAGAGGAGGTGGAGGAAGTAGAGGAGGAGGAGTTGTATGCGGAAGTGCTAACATCTGCAAGGTCCAGACGGTCGGCAGCACCAAGGCGGTAGGCATGTGAGGGTGGGGGAGATGGTTTTACCAGGGCGCATGGTAGCAGCCAAACTAGTGAGGAAGGTGCAGGAGCCCAGGAAGAAGTGGAGGACGAACTGATGGAAGACTCATCAGATGAGGGAGACCTTGATCACATTTCTGTTGTGCGAGGTTGGGGGGAGAGGACAGAGGAAGGAAGCATGATTGTTACCTCGCCACCAACACAACAGGGACTTGTTGCTCCTGGATGCGCAACACACATGAGTGCCTTCTTGCTGCACTACCTGCAACATGACCCTCGAATTGTGAGAATTAGAAATAATCCTGACTACTGGGTTGCCACACTGTTAGATCCCCGGTACAAAAGTAAATTTGCAGAAATTATTCCTGCCATAGAAAGGGATGCACGTGTAGCACCCTGAGGATTCGGCTGCTACAGGGGTATTGCACCTCAACCCAGAGGTGTGATATTCCACTCCCGGGTAAGGAAGGAGTGTGGAACTGAGCTCAGTCAGCTGCATGCACTACACACATCCCATTTCTGAGGAACAGGCCGACGGTACTCCCACTTAGAAATGTGCAGGTACGACCGAGTCTGTTCCTGGCTGGAGTGGGAGGGGGGTGGTACATCCCAAGTAGTGTAGGGGCAGATAGGGGGAGCAGCCTGGGTAAAGATAGGAGCTCATTGCGTGCTGGTCACCTGAGCTCACACATAGAGGGTGTATATAAGGTGGGCACCAACTAAGATCAGGGTCAGATGCAGAGAACAAGTCAGATGCAGAGAACAAGTCAGTTGGAGACAGCAAGACAGCTGCAGAGGAGCAGACAGCAAGCAGAGAGGAAGTCAGCCTGCAGCAAGAGAGAGACCCTGAGTGAGAGAGGAGCAGAGAAGGAGTACCCAGAGGGGAGAACAGAGAGGACCCAAGAACCCAAATTAAAGCACCGGGTGAGGAGTCGGCACAGGGTACCGGAACCCAAGCTGGTGGGGGCAGAAAACACACCCTAGCCAGAGACCGGAGGCCGTGGGCAGCATCTGCCACGGCCACCCATCACATCCACCCCGAAGGCACACCACATGAAGGGTCAGGGAACCCAAGGCCAAGGGTGTCCCAACAGAAGGCCCGAGGGAGCTGGACCTAGGTGGATTACTGGTGGGGACGGCCAGAGAACGGGACAGAAAGAGAGCTCAGGGCCACGCTCCGGACTTGTTTGGGGGTTGGCTGGATCCAGGACCTGGTGGACGCAGCACGGCTCGGGTGGTCACTAGCAGCTGGAGTGACCAGTACAACATCTGCAGTAAGTAAACACCCTTAACTGCACAACCCGACTCTGTCTTCACTGCCGTCTGCACTACACCACCACAACCCCCATCCTCTGCGCCTGTCCCCTCTGAGGCTATACCCCTCCCGTTGGGGGTTATCCCACCAAGCTGCGCACCCACCATCAGCCTCAGCGGACCCTGCTGCAGCGGCGGCCACAGTGACCGCATCACAACGGGTGGCGTAGTCGACATTAAGAACTTATAACATCTGTAGGACTGCCACATAACACTGAGCTTGACGCCCTGGGCACGGGGCCGGGTCACAGCCGCTCGGAGACTACAACTCCCCATCTGATCCGGTGCCGGGTATTCCCCTCAAAAAGGAATATGTCCCAGGGGGCGCGTCAACTTTGGCGTAGTCGGCAGGATTACGTGCCCGCAACACCCGGGTACTGCGTGCCTGAAGAAAAGTGCAAGTTTACCTCAGAAAGAAGTCTCCCGCCGGTTCCGGAGGGTCCACGCCATCGGACTCCATCACCAGTCGTTTCCCGCCGATTGTCCGCCATTTCCAACTTGTTCCCGCCATCTGCAGAGTTTCCCGCCACTGGGCGACGCTTCCCGCCAAAACCGCAGATTTCCCGCCTTGGAAGAGCAGCGGACGCCATTATGGGCGTGCCAAAGGAGGGCAAGAGGCCACCTCCCATCGTGGGCCAGGACAGAAAATGGCGCCAAAAGTGGAAACCGCCCCCACCAACAGAGACTGTGATGCTGGAGGTGTCTGTGAGCGTGAAAGAACTACCCCTGGAGCTGACAGTCACCGAGTGGCCCCGGGACCGCCCTCGAAGGGGGAGGAGACGAAAGAAAAGAACGAAGATGGGTGCCGCCTGGAGCAGTCTGGAGCGAGCGCACCCGGAGGCAAGAAGTCTAACGAGGAGTAGCGGAGAAGTTTACCAGGATATGGAGAGAAAGCAGAACAGCACCGGCCCGCTGGCCAGGAGTCTGCTAAAGACCGAGGAAGGAGAGCAGAGCAGCACCGGCCCGCTGGCCAGGAGCCTGCTGGAAGAAGAGCAGAGCAGCACCGACCCGTTGGTCAGGAGCCTGCTAGACACCACGACCCCACTAGGCCTAGTGGAGGTCCTTGCACAGCTCCCCCGAGACCGGGAGTGTGCACAGACTGCCCTGGAGGGCCTCGCACGGAGGATGGCCCGGGTACAGCGCGAGATACTGGCGGAGTGGAGCCGGGAGATGACCCAGCAAGCTGAGACCAGTCAACGGAGCACGCCACCCTGGAAGAGGAAGCAGACCGCCTCTGAGGAAGGCGCGGGAGGACCCAAGGCCGGAGACGGCGCCGAGAAGGGAGCCGAACGCATGGAGGCAGGTAAAGGGGACGCCTATACCCCAAGCCGAGAAACCGCCCACCTGCCCCAGCTCCCCGTCGCAGAGCCCGAAAGTCCCCCTGCTGTGCCCGTAGCCGCCATGTCACCGCTATGGACTAGGCCCCGACCGGAAGCCGCCGCAGCGACCCCTGTGACGTCACGCGCCTCGACCCGGAGCGTGACAAAGCAGGAAATACCACCAGCCTGGTCGCAAGGCCTAGTACCCCCGGGCGCCGCATCACCAACAGCGCCCCCTACCTCCGCGGAGCCTCCGGCCTGGCCGCAAGGCCAGGTAGCCCAGGGTGCCGCCGTCCTAACGGTGCCCTTCACCTTCCAGGTGCCCCAGGCCTGGCCGCAAGGCCTGGGCAACCCGGGCGCCACCACCACCGCGCCCGCGCCCGTAAAACCAAGGGTGCCACACCTGGGGGAGGACTTGTTCAGCCAGCTCACATGGCCGGACGGGCGGCCCTTCATCTGGCCCGAAGGATACCATGAGCTGGAACGGCAGCAGAAACTAAGACCCCTGGATGAACCCCTGATTCCGGCTCCGAAGCCCGTGGCACGGATCTCGCCCCCGCTAGCGGAAGCACAGTTTGAGTGGGACCCCACCGGAGAAGATCTAATGGGGTTCACTCAGGAAACTAGGGCAGCTGCAGCAGAGCGCGCTGAGTGTTGCCGACAGCAGCTCGAAGAGTTCGCGAGGGAGCGGAGAGAGAGGCGGGTCCGGGAACAACAGGCCCAAATAAGGAGCGCCGAGCAAAAGAGCCGGACCAGGAGGGACCCCCGTGCAGCGCACAGTCCCTGTACCACCGGGACTGTAATCAAGTTTAACCAGCAGCACGGGTGGGGCTTTATCAGAGACAACAACACCCTCGGCGACGTCTTTGTCACGCGCAGAGACGTGGAGTCCCATCTGCCGGAGGGGCACAGAGGTCGTGACCTCTACATCGGAGACGAGGTCACCTTCACCCGGCACAAGTGTGCCAAAGGACCTTACGCCCTCCACGTACACCGCCTGACGGAGGAGGAGTTGCGGTGCGAGGAGGAGGAGCAAGAGGACCCGGACGGGTCTGAAGTTCAAAGAGCAGGAGGAAGACGCCGTTGAGTGCGGCAGAGCAAGTGATGTAAATAGTTACCCGACCGGGTACCAAAGAAACTGTTGATACATATATATATAGTCCCCGTTGGGACCAGCAAGAGTGAACTGTTTACCCGTTAACCCCTTAATCCCACAGGCTGAGGACTGTGAGCAGCCATTCCCTTCCCTCTACCTGGCCGAGGACTGAGAGCGGCCAACTTCCCCTGTATATAGTTGCGTTTCCTAAAGCGCCCCCTACCGGTTTTATAGGAAAACCAGTTTTTCTAAGAGACTGTCGTACTTTTCCCGGACACACGTTGCACAGTGTCCGGAGGAGGAACCTGAAACAAGAAACGACTACGAGAATGTTTATATGAAAAGTTTTATATGATGTTTTATATGTTTATGTTTATAAAAAAAAAATGTATGTTTGGTGTTTTATGTCTTACAGCCCGAGGACGTGCTGTGATTTACCAGGGGGGAATGTAGCACCCTGAGGATTCGGCTGCTACAGGGGTATTGCACCTCAACCCAGAGGTGTGATATTCCACTCCCGGGTAAGGAAGGAGTGTGGAACTGAGCTCAGTCAGCTGCATGCACTACACACATCCCATTTCCGAGGAACAGGCCGACGGTACTCCCACTTAGAAATGTGCAGGTACGACCGAGTCTGTTCCTGGCTGGAGTGGGAGGGGGGTGGTACATCCCAAGTAGTGTAGGGGCAGATAGGGGGAGCAGCCTGGGTAAAGATAGGAGCTCATTGGGTGCTGGTCACCTGAGCTCACACATAGAGGGTGTATATAAGGTGGGCACCAACTAAGATCAGGGTCAGATGCAGAGAACAAGTCAGATGCAGAGAACAAGTCAGTTGGAGACAGCAAGACAGCTGCAGAGGAGCAGACAGCAAGCAGAGAGGAAGTCAGCCTGCAGCAAGGGAGAAGAGAGACCCTGAGTGAGAGAGGAGCAGAGAAGGAGTACCCAGAGGGGAGAACAGAGAGGACCCAAGAACCCAAATTAAAGCACCGGGTGAGGAGTCGGCACAGGGTACCGGAACCCAAGCTGGTGGGGGCAGAAAACACACCCTAGCCAGAGACCGGAGGCCGTGGGCAGCATCTGCCACGGCCACCCATCACATCCACCCCGAAGGCACACCACATGAAGGGTCAGGGAACCCAAGGCCAAGGGTGTCCCAACAGAAGGCCCGAGGGAGCTGGACCTAGGTGGATTACTGGTGGGGACGGCCAGAGAACGGGACAGAAAGAGAGCTCAGGGCCACGCTCCGGACTTGTTTGGGGGTTGGCTGGATCCAGGACCTGGTGGACGCAGCACGGCTCGGGTGGTCACTAGCAGCTGGAGTGACCAGTACAACATCTGCAGTAAGTAAACACCCTTAACTGCACAACCCGACTCTGTCTTCACTGCCGTCTGCACTACACCACCACAACCCCCATCCTCTGCGCCTGTCCCCTCTGAGGCTATACCCCTCCCGTTGGGGGTTATCCCACCAAGCTGCGCACCCACCATCAGCCTCAGCGGACCCTGCTGCAGCGGCGGCCACAGTGACCGCATCACAACGGGTGGCGTAGTCGACATTAAGAACTTATAACATCTGTAGGACTGCCACATAACACTGAGCTTGACGCCCTGGGCACGGGGCCGGGTCACAGCCGCTCGGAGACTACAACCCCCCATCTGATCCGGTGCCGGGTATTCCCCTCAAAAAGGAATATGTCCCAGGGGGCGCGTCACACGCATGCAGGAGTATCAGCAGAGACTGTTGCAGAATCTTACATGTGCTTTTCCACAAAATACCAGTGGTGCACGTAGTGAATCTCACAGTTCCAACTTGCCAACCGTGGGACCGTCAAGTGTTCAGCACTCAAACCGTAACAGAACCACAGTATCTGCTGGTAACATCAATTTTGCGGAATCATTTCACCACTTTTTTAGCCCATCCTTTGCAAGGCCACAGGAGACAAGAAGTCTGACACATAGTCAACGCCTAGAGACGATGGTACAGGAGTATCTCCAAGTAAACATTGAAGCCACGACTGTGTCACTGGACCCTTGCTCTTTTTGGGCTTCCAATCTGGATAAATGTCCGGAGCTAGCCACTTACGCCTTGGAGATCTTGTCATGCCCCGCAGCCAGCGTTCTGTCTGAACGTGTGTTCAGCGCTGCTGGTGGTGTGCTGACAGATAAGCGCACGCGGCTCTCCACTGATAATGTAGACAGACTCACGTTCATAAAGATGAACAAATCATGGATCCGAAACGACTTTTCTACCCCTGTGTCATCCTGGGGAGAGTAAAAGCTTGATGATTGGTTAAAATCACCCTACCAACCGTTTTAAGCTTTCAAATTACTAATCATGTTTATCTGTATCTTGACTGGAAAATAATTTGGGCTTTGTAGCAGTGTGCAGCACTGATCCTATTAGGCCATCTATACTAAAGCTTCACCAGATTTAAAATTAAAAATAATTTTTAGCTGCATCTAGCCCGGAAAATAATTTTGGGGCTCCGAGATGCGCAAGACACATAAGTGCCTTCTTGCTGCACTACCTGCAGCATGACCCTCATATTGTCAGAATTCGAAGTAATCATGACTACTGGGTTGCCACACTCTTAGATCCCCCAAACTTTTCGATCAACCTTTTCATTTTAATAAAGACCAAAAAAATGGTCATTTTTGAAATTATAAGCATTAGCAGGTTATTAGAAACTGAAATCAAACAGTTTTCAACTCAAAACTTTATTCTAGGTGATGGTACATTTTCACATAGGACCCCTTGTTCGAAAGGAGCTTCTGAACTCTCTCGTCCATTGAATTTGTCAGGTTTTGGATGGTTTCTGCTTCAATTGTTTTGCATGAGGACAGAATACCCTCCCAGAGCTGTTGCTTAGATGTGAACTGCCTCCCGCCATCATAGACACTCCTTTTAATGATGCTCCAAAGGTTCTGAATGGGGTAGAGGTCAGGGGAGCATGGGGGTCACACCATAAGTTTGTCCCCTTTTATGCCCATATCAGCCAGAGATGCAGATGTTTTATGTGCAGCATGAGATGGTGCATTATCATGCAGAAAAATGATCTTGCTGTGAAATACACGGTTCTTCTTCTTGAACCATGGCAGGAAGTGCTGTTTGAGAAAATCCACATACATTATGGAGTTCATCTTTAGCGCCTTCAGGGATCCTAAAGGGGCCGACAATCTCTCTCCCCATGATTCCAGCCCAAAACATTACTCCACCTCCTCCTTGTTGGCGCTGTAGCCGTGTTTGCGTGGGGTGTCCATCAACCAGCCATCCTCCACTCCATCCATCTGGACCATCGAGCGCTGCACGGCACTCATCCGTGAACAAAACAGTTTTGAAATCAGTCTTCATGTAATGTTTGGCCCACTGGAGCCGTTTCTGCTTGTGTGAAGTGGATAGAGGAGGTCGACAGGATGGCGCATGCACAGCTGCAAACCTCTGAAGGACCCTGCATCTTGTTGTTCGGGGGACGTTGGAGGCACAAGCAGCTTCAAAAACTTGTCTGCTGCTATGACAAGGCTTTTTTGCCGCTGCTCTTTCAACCTGACGTAATTGCCTGTAGGAAAGAGTCCTCAATTTGCCCTTATCAGCACGCACACGTGTGTACTGTGAATCAGCTACATACTTCTTGATTGCCAAGACACTTCATCCTGATCATCGCACAATGTTGATTGTAGTCATGCCTTGACCTAAACACTCCACAATTTGTTGCTTCTCAGCAGCCGACACATCCTTTTTCTTTCCCATTTTGGCAGAAAATGTAGGCTGCTTAATAATGTGAGAGAGCCTTCTTAAGTAGTCTTGCCTTTCATTGGACACACCTGCCAAACTAATTAGCACAGGTGTCTGCAATTGCTTACAGTGATATAAAGAGCCCTGACACACATCACCATCAATGAGTTTAACTGACAAACAAACAAATTCTTCCCTTATCACTCCTAAACACTTTTTGCATAATAATTTGGAACGCGGTGTACATGTGCTTTTCCACAAAACACCAGTGGTTCACGTAGTGAATCTTACAGTTCTAACTTGCCAACCGTGGTCTGTATGGAATTGTTCAATAAAGGGCCCAAAATTAAGATAACATAGATGGGAGAGGTCTCTATGAATAGGAATTCCTAAGTATTTGATACCCTGTGAGGGCCAGGCAAAGGGAAAGTTGGACTGGATGGAATCCTATATGGATTTAGGGAGGGAGACATCGAGGGCCTCAGACTTCGCTGCATTGATTTTAAAATTTTACCATGTAACAAAGTGATCTATTTCAGCCATAACAGCAGGGATGGATATATGTGATTGAGTGATATATACTAGGACATCATCAGCAAATAGAGAGCACTTGTACTCGGTGCCTCCCACCTCAATCCACCTAATATTGGGGTTATGGCGAATTGATGAGAGCAGGTGCTCCATCACTAGGATGTATAAGAGAGGGGACAGAGGACATCACTGCCTTGTCCCATTGGTGATTGTGAAAGGTGATGAAAATGTTCTGACGCACCCCCTGGGCCTTGGGACACCCGGAGCCGGACCCTTTTTGGTGGATGCTGGTGGTTGTAGTCTTCGTGGCGGCGATCCGGTTCCGTGGCTCAGGGCGGTCAAACCAGTGGCGGAACTATTTATGTGGTTTTGATGTTTAAATGTCCGACTACGCCACCCGTGGATTGCGGTCAGAGTGAACCGCCGCTACAGGGCAGACCGCTGAGGCTGGTGTTGTGGGTGCAGCAGAGCGTAGCATAACTCCACACGGGAGGAGTATAGCCTCAGGGCAGTGTATGCCGAGGATGGGGGTGATGGTGCAGGGCAGCAGCAGTAACGACACAGAGTCAGTGATGCAGTTCAGGGCCTTTACTCACAGTTCTTATTATCCAGACCACGTCTGCAGGTAACGGCTGCCCACGTCGTACTGTGCTCACCAGGTGAGGGGCTCAGACAACTCCCAGATAACTTTGGAGCACTTCACAGGACCCCCTTTGTGTGTCCTTTGTCTGGCCTTTCTTACCAACACTTCTGTCCGGCTGCCTCGGGCCTCCTCTTGGTAAACTTGGCGCCAGTTTCCCTGACCCTATGTGGTGCCTTCCTAGCGGGTGTAGCGAGGGGCTGCGCCACATAAAATGTCAGAGCCTCCGGTTTCTAGCTGAGGGTCGTTTCCTGCCTCCACTAGTTCGGGGACCGGTCTCCCCCTTTGGCCTGACCCCTCCACGCAGGTGGATTCGGGCGTGCGGTGGCGACTCGCCCGTCCGCACCCCTGGGATCCCTTCATTCCTCGTTCCTGGAGCCTTCTCTCCTCTTCCTTCCTTCTCCCTCTTCCAGGCCTGGGCCTCTGTTACTAGGCCCGCCTCCGGAGCAGAGCTCATGCAGAGCCCCTGCTCCCTGCCACTTCTGCTCAGACTTCTCTGCACTGAACTAAGATGGTGCCCACCTTTTATACTCCCTTCTCAATGCACCCAGGAACTGCTTCCTCCCTGCTCCTGCACTACAGGGTTCCCCTTCCTCAGTGTTCCCTCCCCCCACTCCAGCCAGGGACAGGGACTGTCGTGCCCATCTCAGGGGCATATTGGTCGCCCTGCCCCACGGCAATGTGGTGTAATGCATGCAGGTGTCGGGTCCTGATCCACACTCCATCCTTACCTGAGAGTGAGATATCACACCTCTGGGTGAGGTGCAATACGTCTGTAGCAACCGAGCCCTCAGGGTGCTACAGTTCCATTTATCTTCAGCCTAGGTGACGTATTGCGATACAGGGCCGTGATTTTGGCTATAAAAGGGTCCCCTAGACCCCTACCCCAAGCTTTTTAAGAGAATCATATATGGCGTGCCAGGAGACTCTATGGAATGCTTTCTTAGCATCCAACGAGAGTATCTAATTACAAATTTTTAACTGCATCTAGCCCAGGAAATACTTTGTGCCTAGTAGCAGTGTCTGCTAGTCAGCGGATTATCCCGGCTGTTAAGCAAGCTGCACCACCTGTAGTTTAGACACTTAATTTTTTCAAAGGAAATGCTTCAGGACCACGGGATACTTAGTGAAGAGCATCAGGAGGCACCCCAAGGCATAGGGGCTGGGACTGGCAATAGGATGCCTTGCGGTGGACAGCCGAGCTCGATCCTTATAAAAGCTTTTTAACTGCAGCAGCTTTAGTGGACGCTACTGGAGCTGGAATTACCGCGGCTGCTGGCATGAGACTTGCCCTCCAATAGATCCTTGTAAATGGATTTAAAGTGTATTCATTCAAATTAGAGAGACAATTTAAATTAAAAAGCTTAGAGCTGCCTCCACCACAGGGGGGCTCGCTCGACCCACCAGCGGACAGGCACCAGTATTGGGAGAGGGGGGCTGGCCGTCAGGGTTCACCGCGGCTCTGGCACAAACCCGGCGACACGGAGGTGGCACGGGCAGGAGCGGACTGGCCGTGTCGGCTTCTCACTTTTTGGATTTTAGAAGGGCATGACATGCCTATATCTGTGTCTCCCCCTCCTTTTACTCCTCCACCTCTTTTATTTTCGCATGACTATATGTACTTGTCACTTTTCCATGTGTTAGTTATGTCTTCTGAGCAGTTTGTCAGCTTTTGGACACCTTTGAAGGTGTTTTCTATGTGTTTCTATGTGTTTTTGTTTGCCTGCCATTGGTTTTAACGGTGTTCGAAGGTGTTCGACGAACAGTTCGACGAACAGTTCGGCGAACACACGGGTGTTCGACGAACCGAACCGAACTCGAACACTACGGGGGTGGCTCAACACTACTCTTTACCTGGTTCACCCCTCTGTGCTCTACTCCTGCAGGTCCAGTGCCCTTTACCTGGTTCGCCCCCCTGTGCTCCGCTTCTGCGGGTCCAGTGCTTTTTACCTAGTACACCCCTCTGTGCTCCGCTCCTGCTGGTCCAGTGATTTTTACCTGGTTGACCCCTCTGTGCTCCGCTCCTGCAGATCCAGTGCTTTTTACATGGTTCACCCCACTGTGCTCCGCTCCTGCAGGTCCACTGCTCTTCACCTAGTTCACCCCTCTGTGCTCCACTCCTGCAGATCCAGTACTCTTTACCTGGTTCACCCCCTGTGCTCCGATCCTGCAGGTCGAATGCTCTCTTCCTTGTTCACCCTCCCTGTGCCCCGCTCCTGCAGGTCCGGTGCTCTTTACCTGGTTCACCCCCCTGTGCTCCGCTCCTGCAGGTCCAGTGCTCTTTACCTGGTTCACCCCTCTGTGCTCTACTCCTGCAGGTCCAGTGCCCTTTACCTGGTTTGCCCCCCTGTGCTCCGCTTCTGCGGGTCCAGTGCTTTTTACCTAGTTCACCCCTCTGTGCTCCGCTCCTGCTGGTCCAGTGTTTTTTACCTGGTTGACCCCTCTGTGCTCCGCTCATGCAGATCCAGTGTTTTTTACATGGTTCACCCCTCTGTGCTCCGCTCCTGTTGGTCCAGTACTCTTCACCTAGTTCACCCCTCTGTGCTCCACTCCTGCAGATCCAGTACTTTTTACCTGGTTCACCCCCTGTGCTCCGATCCTGCAGGTCCAATGCTCTCTACCTGGTTCACCCTCCCTGTGCTCCGTTCCTGCAGGTCCAGTGCTCTTTACCTGGTTCACCCCCTGTGAAGTCCCAGGGTCCTTCATGGGCGTAATACTACTCAGACAACACAGGGTAAGGGTAAAACAGCGTGGCAATCCTTTATTGAACCACAAAGCGGACAATAAACACATAGAAGAGTCCCAAGATGGTACAACATTACACAGTCTCACACCTTCTGGCGGACCCCCACAGAGAGGAGGTAGCGGCAAGCTTGGGAAGCTAGGAGTCCATCGAGGTGGAAGGCCAGGAGACCTGAGGGTCCCACCCTGGCCTCTCTGAGAGTTTCCATGGGTTCGGGTGACAGGACGGTCCCTCCTGGCAACCTCAAACAACATATCCATGGGTCCAGATGACTTCAACCTGGTCTCCCCAAATGTATCCATGGGCTTTCTGATGGCCAATGGAGCTAATCCGTATCTTTCCAGTCAGGGCTATATTCCCTTAGACTAGAATCATGTAGAATCCAAATCTGTGTCTCTTTGGTTAAATCCATGCTTCCAAGCTGATGGTCTCAGAGAGTCTGTGTGTCCTCTTGCTTCCCCTTGATTCTCTGTTTTATGCCTCTCCTGCTACAGAAGCACATGTCCTTTTCAAGTATACATCCACAGGTCATGAGGAAAGGGCAGCCTCATGTCTCATTGTTTGAGCATTTAATGAATTTGCTTTGTTTGTCCTTCTGTCTTGTGAGTCAATAAGCCACAGGGTCCACAAAGGTTAATTAACATAATTAGCAAACATTCATTGTTCCAGAAGCAAAGAGGAGACAACAATCAGGGTTATACAAATACTGGTCTGTTCTTCTTGACCCGGCACATAAATACACATACATTAAGGCTATGTGCCCATGTTGCGGAAATGAAGCAGAAAATTTCTGCTTCATTTCTGCAAGTAAAAACGCATGCGGAATTCCGCACGCGTTTATCGCGCTTTTATCGCGCGATTTTCACATGCGGAATTGCCTTGCATTTTTTAATGCATTGCAAAAGGCAATTCCGCTTGCGGAAACGCAAAATTAATGAACATGCTGCGGATTTTTGAATGCAGCATAAACGCTGCGGAAAAATCCGCAGCGTGGGCATATAACTTGCGGAATCCCCTTGGGGACCATGGGGTGTGGATTACAAAGCGTTTTACAAGCGTTTCCGCTGCGGAAATTCCGCATCAAAAACGCTTGTAATCCGCAACGTGGGAACGCAGCCTTGCAAGTCAACACAAAGATAATAGTGTATTTCTCCTGGATTAACAAATCTAAATGTCTGGCTGATTAAGATTATAGGCTGTATCATCACACCGCCCCTTTCCTCCGCTCCTGCAGGTCCAGTGGGTATTCTTGCTTTTGACCTCGGCTTGTTTTCTGACTTTTCTACTATTTGACGGTTTTCTGCCCTCCTTGTTCTGACTCGACTACCCGACTTTCCTGCTGATCCACTCCATCTGCAGCAGCTACTCCAAGAACTCAACCCAGGGAGCAGCCACTGTTGTTATACATGGAGGATACAAATAGATACAGCTATCACTATCACAAGTAATAGAGCTACTAGGCAGGAAGTATGATGGAAGACAGCTTTAAATATGCAGGCTGAGCAGAATGTATCATACATGACAGCAATAGAAGCAGCAGCCCAGCAGACAGTATCACACAGGATAGGATTAGATACACGGCTCAGCAGTCAGTATCTCCCAGGCTAGGATTAGATACACGGCTCAGTAGACAGTATCGTCCAGGCTAGGATTAGATACACGGCTCAGCAGACAGTATCACACAGGATAGGATTAGATACATGGCTCAGCAGACAGTATCACACAGGATAGGATTAGATACACGGCTCAGCAGACAGTATCACACAGGATAGGATTAGATACACGGCTCAGCAGTCAGTATCACCCAGGATAGGATTAGATACACGGCTCAGCAGACAGTATCACACAGGATGGGATTAGATACACGGCTCAGCAGACAGTATCCCACAGGATAGGATTAGATACACGGCTCAGCAGACAGTATCACACAGGATAGGATTAGATACACGGCTCAGCAGACAGTATCCCACAGGATAGGCTTAGATACATGGCTCAGCAGACAGTATCACACAGGATAGGATTAGATACACGGCTCAGCAGACAGTATCACACAGGATAGGATTAGATACACGGCTCAGCAGACAGTATCACACAGGATAGGATTAGATACACTGCTCAGCAGACAGTATCACACAGGATAGGATTAGATACACAGCTCAGCAGACAGTATCACACAGGATAGGATTAGATACACGGCTCAGCAGTCAGTATCTCCCAGGCTAGGATTAGATACACGGCTCATCAGACAGTATCGCCCAGGCTAGGATTAGATACACGGCTCAGCAGACAGTATCACACAGGATAGGATTAGATACACGGCTCAGCAGACAGTATCACACAGGATAGGATTAGATACACGGCTCAGCAGACAGTATCACACAGGATAGGATTAGATACACGGCTCAGCAGTCAGTATCACCCAGGATAGGATTAGATACACGGCTCAGCAGACAGTATCGTACATGATGGGATTAGATACACGGCTCAGCACACAGTATCACACAGGAGAGGATTAGATACATGGCTCAGCAGACAGTATCACACAGGAGAGGATTAGATACACGGCTCAGCAGACAGTATCACACAGGATAGGATTAGATACACGGCTCAGCAGACAGTATCACACAGGATAGGATTAGATACACAGCTCAGAAGACAGTATCACACAGGAAAGGATTAGATACATGGCTCAGCAGACAGTATCACACAGGAGAGGATTAGATACACAGCTCAGAAGACAGTATCACACAGGAAAGGATTAGATACACGGCTCAGCAGACAGTATCACACAGGATAGGAATAGATACACGGCTCAGCAGACAGTATCACACAGGAGAGGATTAGATACACGGCTCAGCAGACAGTATCACACAGGAGAGGATTAGATACACGGCTCAGCAGACAGTATCACACAGGAGAGGATTAGATACACGGCTCAGCAGACAGTATCACACAGGAGAGGATTAGATACACGGCTCAGCAGACAGTATCACACAGGAGAGGATTAGATACACGGCTGAGCAGACAGTA
Source organism: Phyllobates terribilis (assembly GCF_046119375.1). Taxonomy (NCBI): domain Eukaryota; kingdom Metazoa; phylum Chordata; class Amphibia; order Anura; family Dendrobatidae; genus Phyllobates; species Phyllobates terribilis. The sequence continues at coordinate 790,255,721 of NW_027362764.1, forward strand.
TTACACAGGATAGGAATAGATACACGGCTCAGCAGACAGTATCACACAGGATAGGATTAGATACACAGCTCAGCAGACAGTATCACACAGGATAGGATTAGATACACAGCTCAGCAGACAGTATCACACAGGAGAGGATTAGATACACAGCTCAGGAGACAGTATCACACAGGATAGGATTAGATACACGGCTCAGCAGACAGTATCACACAGGAGAGGATTCGATACACAGCTCAGCAGACAGTATCACACAGGATAGGATTAGATACAAGGCTCCGCAGACAGTATCACACAGGAGAGGATTAGATACACAGCTCAGCAGACAGTATCACACAGGGTAGGATTAGATACACGGCTCAGCAGACAGTATCACACAGGAGAGGATTAGATACACAGCTCAGCAGACAGTATCACACAGGAGAGGATTAGATACACAGCTCAGCAGACAGTATCACACAGGAGAGGATTAGATACAGAGCTCAGCAGACAGTATCACACAGGAGAGGATTAGATACACAGCTCAGCAGACAGTATCACACAGGAGAGGATTAGATACACGGCTCAGCAGACAGTATCACACAGGATAGGATTAGATACACGGCTCAGCAGACAGTATCACACAGGATAGGATTAGATACACAGCTCAGCAGACAGTATCACACAGGAGAGGATTAGATACACGGCTCAGCAGACAGTATCACACAGGAGAGGATTAGATACACAGCTCAGCAGACAGTATCACACAGGATAGGATTAGATACATGACTCAGCAGACAGTATCACACAGGAGAGGATTAGATACACGGCTCAGCAGACAGTATCACACAGGATAGGATTAGATACACAGCTCAGCAGACAGGATAGGATTAGATACAAGGCTCAGCAGACAGTATTACACAGGATAGGATTAGATACAAGGTTCAGCAGACATTATCACACAGGAGAGGATTAGATACACGACTCAGCAGACAGTATCACACAGGAGAGGATTAGATACACGGCTCAGCAGACAGTATCACACAGGAGAGGATTAGATACACAGCTCAGCAGACAGTATCACACAGGAGAGGATTAGATACACGGCTCAGCAGGCAGCATCACACAGGATAGGATTAGATACATGACTCAGCAGACAGTTTCACACAGGAGAGGATTAGATACACGGCTCAGCAGACAGTATCACACAGGATAGGATTAGATACATGACTCAGCAGACAGTATCACACAGGAGAGGATTAGATACACGGCTCAGCAGACAGTATCACACAGGATAGGATTAGATACACAGCTCAGCAGACAGGATAGGATTAGATACAAGGCTCAGCAGACAGTATTACACAGGATTGGATTAGATACACAGCTCAGCAGACAGTATCACACAGGATAGGATTAGATACAAGGCTCAGCAGACAGTATCACACAGGATAGGATTAGATACACAGCTCAGCAGACAGTATCACACAGGATAGGATTAGATACACGGCTCAGCAGACAGTATCACACAGTGTAGGATTAGATACACAGCTCAGCAGACAGTATCACACAGGAGAGGATTAGATACACAGCTCAGCAGACAGTATCACACAGGATAGGATTAGATACACAGCTCAGCAGACAGTATCACACAGGATAGGATTAGATACACAGCTCAGCAGACAGTATCACACAGGATAGGATTAGATACACGGCTCAGCAGACAGTATCACACAGTGTAGGATTAGATACACAGCTCAGCAGACAGTATCACACAGGATAGGATTAGATACACGGCTCAGCAGACAGTATCACACAGGATAGGATTAGATACACGGCTCAGCAGACAGTATCACACAGTGTAGGATTAGATACACAGCTCAGCAGACAGTATCACACAGGAGAGGATTAGATACACAGCTCAGCAGACAGTATCACACAGGATAGGATTAGATACACGGCTCAGCAGACAGTATCACACAGGATAGGATTAGATACACAGCTCAGCAGACAGTATCACACAGGATAGGATTAGATACACAGCTCAGCAGACAGTATCACACAGGAGAGGATTAGATACACGGCTCAGCAGACAGTATCACACAGGAGAGGATTAGATACACAGCTCAGCAGACAGTATCACACAGGATAGGATTAGATACATGACTCAGCAGACAGTATCACACAGGAGAGGATTAGATACACGGCTCAGCAGACAGTATCACACAGGATAGGATTAGATACACAGCTCAGCAGACAGGATAGGATTAGATACAAGGCTCAGCAGACAGTATTACACAGGATAGGATTAGATACAAGGTTCAGCAGACATTATCACACAGGAGAGGATTAGATACACGACTCAGCAGACAGTATCACACAGGAGAGGATTAGATACACGGCTCAGCAGACAGTATCACACAGGAGAGGATTAGATACACAGCTCAGCAGACAGTATCACACAGGAGAGGATTAGATACACGGCTCAGCAGGCAGCATCACACAGGATAGGATTAGATACATGACTCAGCAGACAGTTTCACACAGGAGAGGATTAGATACACGGCTCAGCAGACAGTATCACACAGGATAGGATTAGATACATGACTCAGCAGACAGTATCACACAGGAGAGGATTAGATACACGGCTCAGCAGACAGTATCACACAGGATAGGATTAGATACACAGCTCAGCAGACAGGATAGGATTAGATACAAGGCTCAGCAGACAGTATTACACAGGATTGGATTAGATACACAGCTCAGCAGACAGTATCACACAGGATAGGATTAGATACAAGGCTCAGCAGACAGTATCACACAGGATAGGATTAGATACACAGCTCAGCAGACAGTATCACACAGGATAGGATTAGATACACGGCTCAGCAGACAGTATCACACAGTGTAGGATTAGATACACAGCTCAGCAGACAGTATCACACAGGAGAGGATTAGATACACAGCTCAGCAGACAGTATCACACAGGATAGGATTAGATACACAGCTCAGCAGACAGTATCACACAGGATAGGATTAGATACACAGCTCAGCAGACAGTATCACACAGGATAGGATTAGATACACGGCTCAGCAGACAGTATCACACAGTGTAGGATTAGATACACAGCTCAGCAGACAGTATCACACAGGATAGGATTAGATACACGGCTCAGCAGACAGTATCACACAGGATAGGATTAGATACACGGCTCAGCAGACAGTATCACACAGTGTAGGATTAGATACACAGCTCAGCAGACAGTATCACACAGGAGAGGATTAGATACACAGCTCAGCAGACAGTATCACACAGGATAGGATTAGATACACGTCTCAGCAGACAGTATCACACAGGATAGGATTAGATACACAGCTCAGCAGACAGTATCACACAGGATAGGATTAGATACACAGCTCAGCAGACAGTATCACACAGGAGAGGATTAGATACACGGCTCAGCAGACAGTATCACACAGGATAGGATTAGATACACAGCTCAGCAGACAGTATCACACAGGAGAGGATTAGATACACGGCTCAGCAGACAGTATCACACAGGATAGGATTAGATACACAGCTCAGCAGACAGTATCACACATGATGGGATTAGATACACGGCTCAGCAGACAGTATCATACAAGAGAGGATTAGATACACGGCTCAGCAGACAGTATCACACAGGATAGGATTAGATACATGGCTCAGCGGACAGTATCACACATGATGGGATTAGATACACGGCTCAGCAGACAGTATCATACAAGAGAGGATTAGATACACGGCTCAGCAGACAGTATCACACAGGAGAGGATTAGATACACGGCTCAGCAGACAGTATCACACATGATGGGATTAGATACACGGCTCAGCAGACAGTATCATACAAGAGAGGATTAGATACACGGCTCAGCAGACAGTATCACACAGGATAGGATTAGATACACGGCTCAGCAGACAGTATCACACAGGAGAGGATTAGATACACAGCTCAGCAGACAGTATCACACATGATGGGATTAGATACACGGCTCAGCAGACAGTATCATACAAGAGAGGATTAGATACACGGCTCAGCAGACAGTATCACACAGGATAGGATTAGATACACGGCTCAGCAGACAGTATCACACAGGAGAGGATTAGATACACGGCTCAGCAGTCAGTATCACACAGGATGGGATTAGATACACAGCTCAGCAGACAGTATCACACATGATGGGATTAGATACACGGCTCAGCAGACAGTATCACACAGGAGAGGATTAGATACACGGCTCAGCAGATAGTATCACACAGGAGAGGATTAGATACATGGCTGAGCAGACAGTGTCACATAGATTAGGATTAGATACACGGCTCAGCAGACATTATCACACAGGATAGGATTAGATACACGGCTCAGCAGACAGGATAGGATTAGATACACTGCTCAGCAGACAGTATCACACAGGATAGGATTAGATACATGGGTCAGCAGACAGTATCACACAGGATAGGATTAGATACACGGCTCAGCAGACAGTGTCACACAGGATAGGATTAGATACACAGCTCAGCAGACAGGATAGGATTAGATACACTGCTCAGCAGACAGTATCACACAGGAGAGGATTAGATACACAGCTCAGCAGACAGTATCACACAGGATAGGATTAGATACACGGCTCAGCAGACAGTATCACACAGGATAGGATTAGATACAAGGCTCAGCAGACAGTATCACACAGGATAGGATTAGATACACAGCTCAGCAGACAGTATCACACAGGATAGGATTAGATACACGGCTCAGCAGACAGTATCACGCATGATAGGATTAGATACAGAGCTCAGCAGACGGTATCACACAGGATGGGATTAGATACATGGCTTAGCAGACAGTATCACACAGGATGGGATTAGATACACGGCTCAGCACACAGTATCACACAGGAGAGGATTAGATATACAGCTCATCAGACAGTATCACAGGATAGGATTAGATACACAGCTCAGCAGACAGTATCACACAAGATAGGATTAGATACACGACTAAGCAGACAGTATCGCACATGATGGGATTAGATACACAGCTCAGCACACAGTATCACACAGGAGAGGATTAGATACACGGCTCAGCAGACAGTATCACACAGGAAAGGATTAGATACACGGCTCAGCAGACAGTATCACACAGGAGAGGATTAGATACACAGCTCAGCAGACAGTATCACATAGGATAGGATTAGATACACGGCTCAGCAGACAGTATCACACAGGAGAGGATTAGATACACAGCTCAGCAGACAGTATCACACAGGAGAGGATTAGATACACGGCTCAGCAGACAGTATCACACAGGATAGGATTAGATACACGGCTCAGCAGACAGTATCACACAGGAGAGGATTAGATACACAGCTCAGCAGACAGTATCACATAGGATAGGATTAGATACACGGCTCAGCAGACAGTATCACACAGGAGAGGATTAGATACAGAGGTCAGCAGACAGTATCACACAGGATAGGATTAGATACACGGCTCAGCAGACAGTATCACACAGGAGAGGATTAGATACACAGCTCAGCAGACAGTATCACACAGGATAGGATTAGATACACGGCTCAGCAGACTGTATCACACAGGATAGGATTAGATACACAGCTCAGCAGACAGTATCACGCAGGAGAGGATTAGATACATGGCTCAGCAGACAGCATCACACAGGAGAGGATTAGATACATGACTCAGCAGACAGTATCACACAGGAGAGGATTAGATACATGGCTCAGCAGACAGTATCACACAGGATAGGATTAGATACAAGGCTCAGCAGACAGTATCACACAGGATAGGATTAGATACAAGGCTCAGCAGACAGTATCACACAGGAGAGGATTAGATACACGGCTCAGCAGACAGTATCACACAGGATAGGATTAGATACACGGCTCAGCAGACAGTATCACACAGGATAGGATTAGATACAAGGCTCAGCAGACAGTGTCACACAGGATAGGATTAGATACACGGCTCAGCAGACAGTATCACACAGGATAAGATTAGATACACAGCTCAGCAGACAGGATAGGATTAGATACACAGCTCAGCAGGCAGTATCACACAGGAGAGGATTAGATACACAGCTCAGCAGACAGTATCACACAGGAGAGGATTAGATACACGGCTCAGCAGACAGTATCACACAGGAGAGGATTAGATACACAGCTCAGCAGACAGTATCACATAGGATAGGATTAGATACAAGGCTCAGCAGACAGTATCACACAGGAGAGGATTAGATACACGGCTCAGCAGACAGTATCACACAGGAGAGGATTAGATACACAGCTCAGCAGACAGTATCACACAGGATAGGATTAGATACACGGCTCAGCAGACAGTATCACACAGGATAGGATTAGATACACAGCTCAGAAGACAGTGTCACACAGGAGAGGATTAGATACACAGCTCAGCAGACAGTATCACACAGGAGAGGATTAGATACACGGCTTAGCAGACAGTATTATACAAGAGAGGATTAGATACAAGGCTCAGCAGACAGCATCACACAGGAGAGGATTAGATACACGGCTCAGCAGACAGTATCACACAGGATAGGATTAGATACACGGCTCAGCAGACAGTATCACACAGGATAGGATTAGATACACGGCTCAGCGGACAGTATCACACAGGATAGGAATAGATACACAGCTCAGCAGACAGTATCACACAGGAGAGGATTAGATACACAGCTCAGCAGACAGTATCACACAGGATAAGATTAGATACACGGCTCAGCAGACTGTATCGCACAGGATAGGATTAGATACACGGCTCAGCAGACAGTATCACACAGGATAGGATTAGATACAAGGCTCAGCAGACAGTATCACACAGGATAGGATTAGATACACGGCTCAGCAGACAGTATCACACAGGATAAGATTAGATACACAGCTCAGCAGACAGGATAGGATTAGATACACAGCTCAGCAGGCAGTATCACACAGGAGAGGATTAGATACACGGCTCAGCAGACAGTATCACATAGGATAGGATTAGATACAAGGCTCAGCAGACAGTATCACACAGGAGAGGATTAGATACACGGCTCAGCAGACAGTATCACATAGGATAGGATTAGATACACAGCTCAGCAGACAGTATCACACAGGATAGGATTAGATACATACACAGCTCAGCAGATAGTATCACATAGGATAGGATTAGATACATGGCTCAGCAGACAGTATCACATAGGATAGGATTAGATACATGGCTCAGCAGACAGTATCACACAGGATAGGATTAGATACACGGCTCAGCAGACAGTATCACATAGGATAGGATTAGATACAAGGCTCAGCAGACAGTATCACACAGGAGAGGATTAGATACACGGCTCAGCAGACAGTATCACATAGGATAGGATTAGATACAAGGCTCAGCAGACAGTATCACACAGGATAGGATTAGATACACAGCTCAGCAGACAGTATCACACAGGAGAGGATTAGATACACAGCTCAGCAGACAGTATCACACAGGATAGGATTAGATACACGGCTCAGCAGACAGTATCACACAGGATAGGATTAGATACACAGCTCAGCAGACAGTGTCACACAGGAGAGGATTAGATACACAGCTCAGCAGACAGTATCACACAGGAGAGGATTAGATACACGGCTTAGCAGACAGTATTATACAAGAGAGGATTAGATACACGGCTCAGCAGACAGCATCACACAGGAGAGGATTAGATACACGGCTCAGCAGACAGTATCACACAGGATAGGATTAGATACACGGCTCAGCAGACAGTATCACATAGGATAGGATTAGATACAAGGCTCAGCAGACAGTATCACACAGGAGAGGATTAGATACACAGCTCAGAAGACAGTGTCACACAGGAGAGGATTAGATACACGGCTCAGCAGACAGTATCACACAGGAGAGGATTAGATACAAGGCTCAGCAGACAGTATTATACAAGAGAGGATTAGATACACGGCTGAGCATATTGGAGTAGCTTAGATACATATTGGCTCAGCATTGGTATCTGAGATTCTTCTTTATTGAGAGTCAGTGACATGCTGGGTGCTGTAGTTATTCCTTGTTATTGTTGTCTCTCATCTGGAGGAATCTCCGGGAATCAGCGTCGGATACATGACATAATCAGTGAGGGAAGCCGCCGCCGCCGCCACCGAGGAAATCGCCTCCTTATAAGGTTTATTTCCGAGCCTGCTCGTCATCCACGTCTGTATCACAGCTCTGCTCCGTCAGGACAGCACCGCCCCGCACCGGAGCCTCATCATCCTCATCCTCATCATCCTCATCATCATCATCATCATCCTCCTCCTCCTCATCATCATCATCATCCTCATCATCAGCTCCAGCCGGGGATCACTCATCCTTCGTCACATCTGTGTAATCAGTGACTCCGGCAGCTCCACAATATCTCACCTGTGAAGGCCGAGGAAACATGTTCTGCAACCACAAGAAACGCTGAGCTTCCCGTCAGTGAGCGCGGAAATCCTGGACAACCCTCAGAGGGTGTGCTCTGTACTCAGAGAGTGATCACTGTGTTATCTGTGGTGTTACATAGGACTGCAGGTGACACCTACTACATTATCTGTACTCAGAGAGATATCACTGTGTTATCTGTAGTGTTACATGGGACTGCCGGTGACATCTACTACATTATCTGTACTCAGAGAGTGATCACTGTGTTATCTGTGGTGTTACATAGGACTGCAGGTGACACCTACTACATTATCTGTACTCAGAGAGTGATCACTGTGTTATCTGTGGTGTTACATAGGACTGCAGGTGACATCTACTACATTATCTGTACTCAGAGAGTGATCACTGTGTTATCTGTGGTGTTACATAGGACTGCAGGTGACATCTACTACATTATCTGTACTCAGAGAGATATCACTGTGTTATCTGTAGTGTTACATGGGACTGCCGGTGACATCTACTACATTATCTGTACTCAGAGAGTGATCACTGTGTTATCTGTGGTGTTACATAGGACTGCAGGTGACACCTACTACATTATCTGTACTCAGAGAGTGATCACTGTGTTATCTGTGGTGTTACATAGGACTGCAGGTGACACCTACTACATTATCTGTACTCAGAGAGTTATCACTGTGTTATCTGTGGTGTTACATAGGACTGCAGGTGACATCTACTACATTATCTGTACTCAGAGAGATATCACTGTGTTATCTGTAGTGTTACATAAGACTGCAGGTGACATCTACATTATCTGTACTCAGAGAGTTATCACTGTGTTATCTGTGGTGTTACATAGGACTGCAGGTGACATCTACTACATTATCTGTACTCAGAGAGTTATCACTGTGCTATCTGTGGTGTTACATAGGACTGCAGGTGACATCTACTACATTATCTGTACTCAGAGAGTGATCACTGTGTTATCTGTGGTGTTACATAGGACTGCAGGTGACATCTACTACATTATCTGTACTCAGAGAGTTATCACTGTGTTATCTGTGGTGTTACATAGGACTGCAGGTGACATCTCCTACATTATCTGTACTCAGAGAGTTATCACTGTGTTATCTGTAGTGTTACATAGGACTGCAGGTGACATCTACTACATTATCTGTACTCAGAGAGTGATCACTGTGTTATCTGTGGTGTTACATAGGACTGCAGGTGACATCTACTACATTATCTGTACTCAGAGAGATATCACTGTGTTATCTGTAGTGTTACATGGGACTGCCGGTGACATCTACTACATTATCTGTACTCAGAGAGTGATCACTGTGTTATCTGTGGTGTTACATAGGACTGCAGGTGACACCTACTACATTATCTGTACTCAGAGAGTGATCACTGTGTTATCTGTGGTGTTACATAGGACTGCAGGTGACATCTACTACATTATCTGTACTCAGAGAGTGATCACTGTGTTATCTGTGGTGTTACATAGGACTGCAGGTGACATCTACTACATTATCTGTACTCAGAGAGATATCACTGTGTTATCTGTAGTGTTACATGGGACTGCCGGTGACATCTACTACATTATCTGTACTCAGAGAGTGATCACTGTGTTATCTGTGGTGTTACATAGGACTGCAGGTGACACCTACTACATTATCTGTACTCAGAGAGTGATCACTGTGTTATCTGTGGTGTTACATAGGACTGCAGGTGACACCTACTACATTATCTGTACTCAGAGAGTTATCACTGTGTTATCTGTGGTGTTACATAGGACTGCAGGTGACATCTACTACATTATCTGTACTCAGAGAGATATCACTGTGTTATCTGTGGTGTTACATAGGACTGCAGGTGACATCTACATTATCTGTACTCAGAGAGTTATCACTGTGTTATCTGTGGTGTTACATAGGACTGCAGGTGACATCTACTACATTATCTGTACTCAGAGAGTTATCACTGTGCTATCTGTGGTGTTACATAGGACTGCAGGTGACATCTACTACATTATCTGTACTCAGAGAGTGATCACTGTGTTATCTGTGGTGTTACATAGGACTGCAGGTGACATCTACTACATTATCTGTACTCAGAGAGTTATCACTGTGTTATCTGTGGTGTTACATAGGACTGCAGGTGACATCTCCTACATTATCTGTACTCAGAGAGTTATCACTGTGTTATCTGTAGTGTTACATAGGACTGCAGGTGACATCTACTACATTATCTGTACTCAGAGAGATATCACTGTGTTATCTGTAGTGTTACATGGGACTGCCGGTGACATCTACTACATTATCTGTACTCAGAGAGTGATCACTGTGTTATCTGTGGTGTTACATAGGACTGCAGGTGACACCTACTACATTATCTGTACTCAGAGAGTGATCACTGTGTTATCTGTGGTGTTACATAGGACTGCAGGTGACACCTACTACATTATCTGTACTCAGAGAGTTATCACTGTGTTATCTGTGGTGTTACATAGGACTGCAGGTGACATCTACTACATTATCTGTACTCAGAGAGATATCACTGTGTTATCTGTAGTGTTACATAAGACTGCAGGTGACATCTACATTATCTGTACTCAGAGAGTTATCACTGTGTTATCTGTGGTGTTACATAGGACTGCAGGTGACATCTACTACATTATCTGTACTCAGAGAGTTATCACTGTGCTATCTGTGGTGTTACATAGGACTGCAGGTGACATCTACTACATTATCTGTACTCAGAGAGTGATCACTGTGTTATCTGTGGTGTTACATAGGACTGCAGGTGACATCTACTACATTATCTGTACTCAGAGAGTTATCACTGTGTTATCTGTGGTGTTACATAGGACTGCAGGTGACATCTCCTACATTATCTGTACTCAGAGAGTTATCACTGTGTTATCTGTAGTGTTACATAGGACTGCAGGTGACATCTACTACATTATCTGTACTCAGAGAGTGATCACTGTGTTATCTGTGGTGTTACATAGGACTGCAGGTGACATCTACTACATTATCTGTACTCAGAGAGTTATCACTGTGTTATCTGTGGTGTTACATAGGACTGCAGGTGACATCTACTACATTATCTGTACTCAGAGAGATATCACTGTGTTATCTGTGGTGTTACATAGGACTGCAGGTGACACCTACTACATTATCTGTACTCAGAGAGTGATCACTGTGTTATCTGTGGTGTTACATAAGACTGCAGGTGACATCTACTACATTATCTGTACTGAGAGAGCTATCACTGTGTTATCTGTGGTGTTACATAGGACTGCAGGTGACATCTACATTATCTGTACTCAGAGAGTCATCACTGTGTTATCTGTGGTGTTACATAGGACTGCAGGTGACATCTACTGTATTATCTGTACTCAGAGAGTTATCACTGTGTTATCTGTGGTGTTACATAGGACTGCAGGTGACATCTACTACATTATCTGTACTCAGAGAGTTATCACTGTGTTATCTGTGGTGTTACATAGGACTGCAGGTGACATCTACATTATCTGTACTCAGAGAGTCATCACTGTGTTATCTGTGGTGTTACATAGGACTGCAGGTGACATCTACTGTATTATCTGTACTCAGAGAGTTATCACTGTGTTATCTGTGGTGTTACATAGGACTGCAGGTGACATCTACTACATTATCTGTACTCAGAGAGTTATCACTGTGTTATCTGTGGTGTTACATAGGACTGCAGGTGACATCTACATTATCTGTACTCAGAGAGTCATCACTGTGTTATCTGTGGTGTTACATAGGACTGCAGGTGACATCTACTGTATTATCTGTACTCAGAGAGTTATCACTGTGTTATCTGTGGTGTTACATAGGACTGCAGGTGACATCTACTACATTATCTGTACTCAGAGAGTTATCACTGTGTTATCTGTGGTGTTACATAGGACTGCAGGTGACATCTACTACTTTATCTGTACTCAGAGAGTTATCACTGTGTTATCTGTGGTGTTACATAGGACTGCAGGTGACATCTACTACATTATCTGTACTCAGAGAGTTATCACTGTGTTATCTGTGGTGTTACATAGGACTGCAGGTGACATCTACTACATTATCTGTACTCAGAGAGTGATCACTGTGTTATCTGTGGTGTTACATAGGACTGCAGGTGACATCTACTACATTATCTGTACTCAGAGAGTTATCACTGTGTTATCTGTGGTGTTACATAGGACTGCAGGTGACATCTACTACATTATCTGTACTCAGAGAGTTATCACTGTGTTATCTGTGGTGTTACATAGGACTGCAGGTGACATCTACTACATTATCTGTACTCAGAGAGTTATCACTGTGTTATCTGTGGTGTTACATAGGACTGCAGGTGACATCTACTACATTATCTGTACTCAGAGAGTCATCACTGTGTTATCTGTGGTGTTACACAGGACTGCAGGTGACATCTACTACATTATCTGTACTCAGAGAGTTATCACTGTGTTATCTGTGGTGTTACATAGGACTGCAGGTGACATCTACTACATTATATGTACCCAGAGAGTTATCACTGTGTTATCTGTGGTGTTACATAGGACTGCAGGTGACATCTACATTATCTGTACTCAGAGTTATCACTGTGTTATCTGTGGTGTTACATAGGACAGCAGGTGACATCTACTACATTATCTGTACTCAGGGAGTCATCACTGTGTTATCTGTGGTGTTACACAGGACTGCAGGTGACATCTATTACACTATCTGTGCTCAGAGAGTGATCACTGTGTTATCTGTGGTGTTACATAGGACTGCAGGTGACATCTACTACATTATCTGTACTCAGAGAGTGATCACTGTGTTATCTGTGGTGTTACATAGGACTGCAGGTGACATCTACTACATTATCTGTACTCAGAGAGTTATCACTGTGTTATCTGTGGTGTTACATAGGACTGCAGGTGACATCTACTACATTATCTGCACTCAGAGTTATCACTGTGTTATCTGTGGTGTTACATAGGACTGCAGGTGACACCTACTACATTATCTGTGCTCAGAGAGTGATCACTGTGTTATCTGTGGTGTTACATAGGACTGCAGGTGACACCTACTACATTATCTGTGCTCAGAGAGTTATCACTGTGTTATCTGTGGTGTTACATAGGACTGCAGGTGACATCTACTACATTATCTGTACTCAGAGAGTGATCACTGTGTTATCTGTAGTGTTACATAGGACTGCAGGTGACATCTACTACATTATCTGTACTCAGAGAGATATCACTGTGTTATCTGTGGTGTTACATAGGACTGCAGGTGACATCTACTACATTATCTGTACTCAGAGAGTTATCACTGTGTTATCTGTGGTGTTACATAGGACTGCAGGTGACATCTACTACATTATCTGTACTCAGAGAGTGATCACTGTGTTATCTGTAGTGTTACATAGGACTGCAGGTGACATCTACTACATTATCTGTACTCAGAGAGATATCACTGTGTTATCTGTGGTGTTACATAGGACTGCAGGTGACATCTACTACATTATCTGTACTCAGAGAGTTATCACTGTGTTATCTGTGGTGTTACATAGGACTGCAGGTGACATCTACATTATCTATACTCAGAGAGTTATCACTGTGTTATCTGTGGTGTTACATAGGACTGCAGGTGACATCTACTACATTATCTGTACTCAGAGAGTGATCACTGTGTTATCTGTAGTGTTACATAAGACTGCAGGTGACATCTACATTATCTGTACTCAGAGAGTTATCACTGTGTTATCTGTGGTGTTACATAGGACTGCAGGTGACATCTACTACATTATCTGTACTCAGAGAGTTATCACTGTGTTATCTGTAGTGTTACATAGGACTGCAGGTGACATCTACTACATTATCTGTACTCAGAGAGTTATCACTGTGTTATCTGTGGTGTTACATAGGACTGCAGCTGACATCTACTACATTATCTGTACTCAGAGAGTTATCACTGTGTTATCTGTGGTGTTACATAGTACTGCAGGTGACATCTACTACATTATCTGTACTCAGAGAGTGATCACTGTGTTATCTGTGGTGTTACATAGGACTGCAGGTGACATCTACATTATCTGTACTCAGAGAGTTATCACTGTGTTATCTGTGGTGTTACATAGGACTGCAGGTGACATCTACTACATTATCTGTACTCAGAGAGTTATCACTGTGTTATCTGTAGTGTTACATAGGACTGCAGGGAACATCTACTACATTATCTGTACTCAGAGAGTTATCACTGTGTTATCTGTGGTGTTACATAGGACTGCAGGTGATATCTACTACATTATCTGTACTCAGAGAGTTATCACTGTTATCTGTGTTGTTACATAGGACTGCAGGTGACATCTACTACATTATCTGTACTCAGAGAGTTATCACTGTGTTATCCGTGGTGTTACATAGGACTGCAGGTGATATCTACTACATTATCTGTACTCAGAGAGTTATCACTGTGTTATCTGTGATGTTACATAGGACTGCAGATGACATCTACTACATTATCTGTACTCAGAGAGATATCACTGTGTTATCTGTGATGTTACATAGGACTGCAGGTGACATCTACTACATTATCTGTACTTAGAGAGTTATCACTATGGTATCTGTGGTGTTACATAGGACTGCAGGTGACATCTACTACATTATCTGTACTCAGAGAGTTATCACTGTGGTATCTGTGGTGTTACATAGGACTGCAGGTGACATCTACTACATTATCTGTACTCAGAGAGTTATCACTATGTTATCTGTAGTGTTACATAGGACTGCAGGTGACATCTACTGCATTATCTGTACTCAGAGAGTTATCACTGTGTTATCTGTGGTGTTACATAGGACTGTAGGTGATATCTACTACATTATCTGTACTCAGAGAGTTATCACTGTTATCTGTGGTGTTACATAGGACTGCAGGTGACATCTACTACATTATCTGTACTCAGAGAGTTATCACTGTGTTATCCGTGGTGTTACATAGGACTGCAGGTGACATCTACTACATTATCTGTGCTCAGAGAGTTATCACTGTGTTATCTTAGTGTTACATAGGACTGCAGGTGACATCTACTACATTATCTGTACTCAGAGAGTTATCACTGTGTTATCTGTAGTGTTACATAGGACTGCAGGTGACATCTACTACATTATCTGTACTCAGAGAGTTATCACTGTGTTATCTGTGGTGTTACATAGGACTGCAGGTGACATCTACTACATTATCTGTACTCAGAGAGTTATCACTGTGGTATCTGTGGTGTTACATAGGACTGCAGATGACATCTACTACATTATCTGTACTCAGAGAGTTATCACTGTGGTATCTGTGGTGTTACATAGGACTGCAGGTGACATCTACTACATTATCTGTACTCAGAGAGTTATCACTGTGGTATCTGTGGTGTTACATAGGACTGCAGGTGACATCTACATTATCTGTACTCAGAGAGTTATCACTGTGTTACCTGTGGTGTTACATAGGACTGCAGGTGACATCTACTACATTATCTGTACTCAGAGAGTTATCACTGTGTTATCTGTGATGTTACATAGGACTGCAGGTGACATCTACTACATTATCTATACTCAGAGAGTTATCACTGTGTCATCTGTGGTGTTACATAGGACTGCAGGTGACATCTACTACATTATCTATACTCAGAGAGTTATCACTGTGTCATCTGTGGTGTTACATAGGACTGCAGGTGACATCTACTACATTATCTATACTCAGAGAGTTATCACTGTGTCATCTGTGGTGTTACATGGGACTGCAGGTGACATCTACATTATCTGTACTCAGAGTTATCACTGTGTTATCTGTGATGTTACATAGGACTGCAGGTGACATCTACTACATTATCTGTACTCAGAGAGTTATCACTGTGCTATCTGTGGTGTTACATAGGACTGCAGGTGACATCTACTACATTATCTGTACCCAGAGAGTTATCACTGTGTTATCTGTGGTGTTACATGGGACTGCAGGTAAACCCACTGTGTTATCTGTTCTTGTATCTGTGCTTGGTCGGCAGTAACTTGTTTAGAAATGTTATGAACAGTCGCTGATGGCATTTTGGATCTTTGGTACATTGATCTCTTTTGAAGCTGGAGTTTCCCTTTAATTCTCATTGTGGATCACATAATATATAAGTATATACGATGGGACTGATCTTTTTTTTTAATACCAGAATCTCCCTTTTTCCTCGGATTATTCTCGGCTGTTTCTGGATTCTTGCTCATCTGCATTGTGTGACCTTTACAGAAAATGAAATGCAGAGAAGCCTTCACACTCATCCTGCTCCCTCCGCAGGCACCTGATTCTCTCCATCTGCATCTGTCATGTGCTCGGCTCTGCCAAGTAATCCTCCACCTACAGGAGCACCTTGTCGGCACAGACAGCGGCCCCCACAATACACACACTCTTGCTTCTGGGGATCCCTCCACGCTCCGGTCCCATTCTGCAGTAGTTATAGGGTTTCTATGCCGGCATTATTATTATGGTCTTCTGAACAGGTAGCAGACGCTGGGTGACAACCCCTAATGGTGCCTTATGGTTGCCCATAGGAGTCATATTAGGAATTCATGAACCTGCATTACTTTCTAGCTTATAACACCTTTCTTCTGCTGCCCTGCATGTGTCAGTCTATACTGTAGTTTTTGCATTTTACTCTTGATCTCTACCGAGTAGAGAGTTCTGGTAGCACTCATTAAATGTTTGACATGGGGGGAGCAACATGAAGACAAAGTGGAAATCCATGACTTTTCTGTTTTGTTTTTCTTCAAAACCATAATGGTCTGAGTTGTAATTTATTATGTAGTTTATATTAATATAGATTAAAAGTTTTATCAAGTAAACCCACTAGACCACCGGTGATGATATTATACCTCCTAGACCCACTGAGCCATCAAAATGGGAAGATGTCCAGCAGTGCTATCGGCTCAGAAATGGAAGCAACCGGTGGGACCATTTACACACATCTGTTGTTTGGAGAAGTCCGTCCAGAACTGGTCTTCTTGGAAAAATTGTGGCCAAAAAACGAAATATTCCACATAGAAACGCGGCCAAGTATTGACTCGCCCAGGGGATGGGGACGTCTCGGCGCCCGGGCCTTGTTGTTGGTTTTGGGGATGCCGCGGTGGCCGGCTCCTGGGGGTCTCTCTTAAAAAAGGGAAGGGGGAAGTTATATGGGATAGGGGAAAGTTCGTGACGCCACCTGTGGTGTCTGGTGAGGATCACCAGCGCTGCAACAGTCCTCTGAGGCCGGTGTTCAGGCAGCTTAGTTGGTGCGGCTCCCCACAGATGGAGCGGGGCCTCAGGGCAGCGTAAGTGTAGGGATGCAGGACAGAATGGACCCAGCCGGGTCAGAGGAAGAATAGGCACACACACGACAGTTCACTTCAGTACCTTTACTGGTGTTGTTTCTGGCACGGTCCAGGGTACTTCAGGGTGAAGGGTGCATATCAGGACTCTCCCCAGTGAGCGGGTGTGGGGCCTCCTGTTTCTTGCCTTTCCTCGATAAGTTTCTGACCTGCCTGGAGCTAGGCCTAACTTGGTCTCTGTCTGGCACCTGCTGACCTGGTGGTAGGGCCTTCTGTTGGAGATCACACTCCCTGGTCTCCTGGGCCTCCGTGACTCCTGACCCTGGTATAACAGTCAGCTTTTTGGTGTTCCTGGGACATATAGTTTGCCAGGGGTTCCGGTTATTCCTGCTGGGGATATAGGCCCCCTGTAGGCGCGGACCCGGTGTCCGGTAAATGGTTTTGGGGTGAGCTGCTTAAGCTCCTCTGCCCCCTATGTTGCTCTCTTTCCACTTGCCTTCGGCCACGCTCGGGGCCCTCACTAGGCTTCACACTGCAGCAGGCACACTGCGCTTCGCTGCTCTTTTGGCGTTGGCACGCCCTAGGCTCAATAATCTGAGCTCACTGAGTCTGAACTGACCTGACAACCTCTCTGGCTGCAGCAGACTGACTAACTGCCTAGCTCCATCTTCCCTTTTTATATCCCTAACGGGCTCCCTCTGCTGGTCTGAGGTGGAAGGTGGAGGTGTGTGAATGCTATGAGGGCCTCTTGTGGAGGAATCCGTCCATGCACCCCTCTGGGATCTGTGGCACCAATGCGCAGCAGGGCGCCACAATATCTCAACTGTGCACGAAAACATAGGAACTGCGGTGCAAAATAATGTCAGCAGGTCTCTGGACCAAGAAGTCACAATGTGAAATGTTTGCAGATTGTTCCCGAAGGACTGGAGAGAGGCACAATAATGAGGGTCTGCAGGAGCAGAGACGCTGGGTAGAGGGTCCGGCAGGTCTGTGGCTGCATTTCAGTGAATGGAGATGTGGATTAGGTCAAGATTACTTGTGTCCTCAATGCTGAGAAATACAGGCAGATCCTTATCCATCATTTAACACCATCAGGAGGCGTCTGATTGGCTCCAAATTTATTCTGCAGCTGGACAACGACCCCCAACATCCAGCCAATGTGAGTAAGAACGAGGAGTCCTGATCTCACATCATCTCCCTGTCTGGGATCACACGAAGAGACAGAAGGAGCCGCACAAGATCTGGGCTCAGGTCTCCAAGGTGTTTGGCCCAACCTCCTGCCGAGACCCTCCATAACCTGTAATACTGATGATGGAGGTGATGGGCTGTCACCAGATACTGATGATGGAGGTGATGGGCGGTCACCAGATACTGATGATGGAGGTGATGGGCGGTCACCAGATACGGATGATGGAGGTGATGGTCGGTCACCAGATACTGATGATGGAGGTGATGGGCGGTCACCCGATACTGATAATGGAGGCGACTGACAGTCACCAGATACTGATGATGGAGGTGATGGGCAGTCACCAGATACTGATGATGGAGGTGACGGGCGGTCACCAGATACTGATGATGGAGGTGACGGGCAGTCACCAGATACTGATGATGGAAGTGACGGGCGGTCACCAGATACTGATGATGGAGGTGACGTGCGGTCACCAGATACTGATGATGGAAGTGACGGGCGGTCACCAGATACTGATGATGGAAGTGACGAGCGGTCACCAGATACTGATGATGGAAGTGACGGGCGGTCACCAGATACTGATGATGGAAGTGACGGGCGGTCACCAGATACTGATGATGGAAGTGACGGGCGGTCACCAGATACTGATGATGGAGGTGACGGGCAGTCACCAGATACTGATGATGGAAGTGACGGGCGGTCACCAGATACTGATGATGGAAGTGACGGGCGGTCACCAGATACTGATGATGGAAGTGACGGGCGGTCACCAGATACTGATGATGGAAGTGACGGGCGGTCACCAGATACTGATGATGGAAGTGACGGGCGGTCACCAGATACTGATGATGGAAGTGACGGGCAGTCACCAGATACTGATGATGGAAGTGACGGGCGGTCACCAGATACTGATGATGGAGGTGACGGGCGGTCACCAGATACTGATGGGATTTGTATTTCTTTTTTGTTTATTCACTTAGTTTATTTGTTTCAATGAATAAAATACAATTAATTCTTCTATTTTTTAAAGCTTCTTGCTCTGCAGCATTTCTTTAACACCTGTCTATAACTTTTGCACTGGGCCATAAGGGATTACTAGGTTGACTAGATGGGAAACTGTAGAAACTCATCTTCAATAACCGGCTCAGCATCGGTGGGCATTAATCAAAGAGAGCTTGTGGCCGCCCCATTCACTAATTTTAGGAATCTAGGTTATGTTCTCCCCACCCCCGCCGCACACATTAGAAAGGTTTGGCTGCTCAGTCTGGATCCTATATTAACCCTGTCATCCGCTTCATGCCAATACATCCCACGAGCAACTTTAAATAAATGACAGCACCATAGAAGGCGACATCGGCGGCCCGGAAGCTGCGAGACCTGTGCCTACCGCTATATATAGTGCTGGGCATGCACAGGAGGCGCCATCAATAGGACAATTAGCTGCAGGATCTGCAGCCTTGACTTGTTCTTTTTTTTTACTCCCACGGAGCACAGGAAATTCCTAGTTAGGCTGTAATAACCGGCAATCAATTAGCGGTGCACCGGCTGCCAAGTGCTCAAATGTCCCCTCAGATGATGCTAATTGTGGAATGGCATATTAATGGTTATTTCTCAATGTACAGTAGTCGCTTCGTTATTAGTATGATGACTGGCGGCGTTCTCTGTTGCACCTCACATGAATATTGTGGTGGTGATTGGTACATGGACCCCACTAATGAGCAAGATTAGTATTACTAGCTATTGAACCCGTTCTACACCCGGGTGGCGAGCATTTTTATTGGTATATGGTCTCCCATGCTGGTATGTGCTGCCCCCATCCTGTCCCCACCATCCTATCCTGGAATGCATGGCACCGCTCATCCACATCATGGTATGCATGGCGCCCCTCATCCTAATCCTGGTATGCATGGCACCCCTCATCCTGGTATACATGGCACCCCTCATCCCAATTCTGGTATGTATGGCCTCCTCATCCCCCATTCTTGGTATGCATGGCACTCCTCACCCCCAATACTGGTATGCATGGCACCCCTCATCCTCAATCCTGGTATGCATGGCACCTCTCATCCCCAAACCTGGTATGCATGGCCCCCTCATCCCCAATCCTGGTATGCATGGCACCCCTCATCCACAATCCTGATATGCATGGCACCCCTCATCCCCAATCCTGGTATGCATGACATCCCTCATCCCTATCCTGGTATGCATGGCACCCCTCATCCCCAATCCTGGCATGCATGGCACCCCTCATCCCCAATCCTGGTATGCATGGCCCCCTCATCTCCAATCCTTGTATGCATGGCACCCCTCATCCCCAATCCTGGTATGCATGGCACCCATCATCCCCAATCCTGGTTTGCATGGCACCCATCATCCCCAATCCTGGTTTGCATGGCACCCCTCATCCCCAATCCTGGTATGCATGGCACCCCTCATCCCCAATCCTGGTATGAATGGCCCCTTCATCCCCAATCCTGGTATGCATGGCAACCCTCATCCCCAATCCTGGTATGCATGGCACCCCTCATCCCCAATCCTGGCATGCATGGCACCCCTCATCCCATTTCTGGTATGCATGGCACCCCTCATCCCAATTCCGGTATGCATGGCGCCCCTCATCCTAATCCTGGTATGCATGTTGCCCTCATACCCAATCCTGGTATGCATCGGGCCCTCATACCCAATCCTGGTATGCATGGCACCCCTCACCCCCATCCTGGTAAGAATGGCACTCCTCATCCCTCATCCTGGTATGCATGGCCCCCCACATCCCTATCCTGGTATGCATGGCACCCCCACACCCCCAATCATTGTATGCATGGTACCACTCATTCCCAATCCTGGTATGTATGGCACCCCTCACCCCCATCCTGGTAAGCATGGCACTCCTCATCCCTCATCCTGGTATGCATGGCCCCCCACATCCCTATCCTGGTATGCATGGCACCCCCACACCCCCAATCATTGTATGCATGGTACCACTCATTCCCAATCCTGGTATGCATGGCACCCCTCATCCTGGTATGCATGGCACCCCTCATCCTGGTATGCATGGCACCCCTCATCCTGGTATACATGGCACCCCTCATCCCAATTCTGGTATGTATGGCCTCCTCATCCCCCAATCTTGGTATGCATGGCACCCCCACACCCCCAATCATTGTATGCATGGAACCACTCATTCCCAATCCTGGTATGCATGGCACCCCTCATCCCCAATCCTGGTATGCATGGCACCCCTCATCCTGGTATGCATGGCACCCCTCATCCTGGTATGCATGGCACCCCTCATCCTGGTATACATGGCACCCCTCATCCCAATTCTGGTATATATGGCCCCTTCATCCCCAATCCTGGTATGCATGGCAACCCTCATCCCCAATCCTGGTATGCATTGGACCCCTCATCCCCAATCCTGGCATGCATGGCACCCCTCATCCCAATTCTGGTATGCATGGCACCCCTCATCCCAATTCCGGTATGCATGGCGCCCCTCATCCTAATCCTGGTATGCATGTTGCCCTCATACCCAATCCTGGTATGCATCGGGCCCTCATACCCAATCCTGGTATGCATGGCACCCCTCACCCCCATCCTGGTATACATGGCACTCCTCATCCCTCATCCTGGTATGCATGGCCCCCCACATCCCTATCCTGGTATGCATGGCACCCCCACACCCCCAATCATTGTATGCATGGTACCACAAATTCCCAATCCTGGTATGTATGGCACCCCTCATCCCCAAACCTGGTATGCATGGCACCCCACATCCTGGTATGCATGGCACCCCTCATCCTGGTATGCATGGCACCCCTCATCCTGGTATACATGGCACCCCTCATCCCAATTCTGGTATGTATGGCCTCCTCATCCCCCAATCTTGGTATGCATGGCACCCCCACACCCCCAATCATTGTATGCATGGTACCACTCATTCCCAATCCTGGTATGCATGGCACCCCTCATCCCCAATCCTGGTATGCATGGCACCCCTCATCCTGGTATGCATGGCACCCCTCATCCTGGTATGCATGGCACCCCTCATCCTGGTATGCATGGCACCCCTCATCCTGGTATACATGGCACCCCTCATCCCAATTCTGGTATGTATGGCCTCCTCATCCCCCAATCCTGGTATGCATGGCACTCCTCACCCCCAATCCTGGTATGCATGGCACCCCTCATCTCCAATCCTGGTATGCATGGCACCCCTCATCCCTATCCTGGTATGCATGGCACCCCTCATCCCCAATCCTGGCATGCATGGCACCCCTCATCTCCAATCCTGGCATGCCTGGCACCCCTCATCCCCAATCCTGGTATGCATGGCACCCCTCATCCCCAATCCTGGTATGCATGGCACCCCTCATCCCAATTCTGGTATGCATAGCACCCCTCATCCCAGTCCTGGTATGCATGGCACCCCTCATCCCCAATCCTGGTATGCATGGCACCCCTCATCCCAATTCTGGTATGCATGGCACCCCTCATCCCCAATCCTTGTATGCATGGCACCCCTCATCCCCAATCCTGGTATGCATGGCACCCCTCATCCCAATTCTGGTATGCATGGCACCCCTCATCCCCAATCCTGGTATGCATGGCACTCCTCATCCCCAATCCTGGTATGCATGGCACCCCTCATCCCAATTCTGGTATGCATGGCACCCCTCATCCCAATCCTGGTATGCATGGCTCCCTCATCTCCAATCCTGGTATGCATTGCACCCCTCATCCCCAATCCTGGTATGCAAGGTACCCCTCATCCCCATTGTTGGTATGCATGGCACCCCTCACCTCCCAATCGTGGTATGCGTGGCCCCCTCTCCCCCCACTACTGGTATGCATGGTGCCCTCATCCCTTTCACGCTGTACACACATGCAAAAAAACAAACACTTATACTCACCTTTCTTCCCTGTGCTCCAGGGCTGCTGCGTCCTGTTCTGCCGGAGGCCGGGGGAGGAGTGCAGCGCCAGAGTACGCGCGTGCCCATACTGCAGTGTCTGGCGCCATTTTGCTGAAGACACACTGCAAATGCGCCGATCCCAACGCCTCACTCCTCCCCCGGCCTCCGGACCAAACAGAGGCACCGCGGCAACACTCCTCCCGGTCAGGTAAGTATGGCGCCGGAGATCGCGGTATGCATTCAGTGTCTATGCATACCGCGATCTCCGACGCCATACACACTCCTCTTACCTGTAACGCCGTGTCGAGCTTGCACAGTCTATAAAGGCTTCAGACAGAGAGACGCATCTCCGGTTATATTATAGATATAGCGCCATTGATTCCATGGTGCAGTACATAAGAAGGGGTTACATACAAAATACAGATATCACTTACAGTAAACAAACTAACAATGATACACTGGTACAGAAATGAGAGGGCCCTGCCTTTGAGGACTTAGTCTACCAGATAATGGGGAAGGAGACAGTAGGTTGGGGGGTTGCAGCAGCTCCGGTGGTGGTGAGGAGGCAGCTCTGGTGAGGGTGAAGAGGCAGCTCCGGTGGTAGTGAAGAGGCAGCTCCGGTGGGGGTGAAGAGGCAGCTCCCGTGGGGGTGAAGAGACCGCTCCGGTGGTGGAAAGAGGCACCTCCGGTGATGGTGAGGAGGCAGATCCGGTGATGGTGAGGAGGCAGCTCTGGTGGGGGTGAAGAGGCTGCTCCGGTGGTGGTGAAGAGGCACCTCCAGTGATGGTGAGGAGGCAGATCCAGTGATGGTGAGGAGGCAGCTCTGGTGGGGGTGAGGAGGCAGCTCCGGTGGTGGTGAAGAGGAAGCTCCAGTGAGCTTGAAGAGGCAGCACCGGTGGTGGTGAGGATACAGCCCCAGTGAAGGTGAAGAGGCAGCTCCTGTGGCCTGTGGCGGTGAGGAGACAGCTCCAGTGGTGGTGAGGAGACAGCTCCAGTGGCGGTGGGGAGGCAGCTCCAGTGGTGGTGAGGTGGCAGTTCCGGTGGGGATGAAGAGGCTGCTCCGGTGGGAGTGAGGAGGCAGCTTCGGTGGTGGTGGTGGTGAAGAGGCAGCTCCGGTGGGGATGCGAAGGCAGCTCTAGTGGTGGTGAGGAGGCAGCTCCGGTGGGGGTGCGAAGGCAACTCCAGTGGTGGTGAGGAGGCAGCTCCAGTGGTGGTGGTGGTGGAGAGGCAGCTCCGGTGGTGGTGAAGAGGCATCTCCAGTGGTGGTGAGGAGGCAGCTTCGGTGGTGGTGAAGAGGCAACTCCGGTGGTGGTGAGGAGGCAGCTCCGGTGGTGGTGAAGAGGCAGGGGGGTTATTGCAGGCTATAAGCTTGCCTGAAGACATGATCTTGGAGGAGATTGGATGAGGAATATATAAGTGTGGAGGAGAGAAGGAGATCTTTAGAAACAGAGTTTACGCGTTGGAAGGTATCAGGAGATTAGTTGGGAGATGTACGGAGGAGACAGGTTATGGATGGCTTTGTAGGTCAGTGTTAGTAGTTTGATCTAGATACATTGGGGAATTGGGAGCCAATGAAGGAATTTGTAGAGGGGAGAAGCAATGGAGTATCCAGGAGAGAGGTGAATTAGTCAGGCAGCAATGTTAAGGATGGACTGGAGGGGTGCGAGAGGGTTAGCAGGTAGGCCACAGAGGAGGATGTTGCAGAAGTCGAGGTGGGAGATGATGAGGGCACTAACATTTTAGTAGATTCAGGGTTGAGTAAAGGACGGATTCCGGAAATATTTTTGAGTTGGAGGCGGCAGACTGCAAGGAGTGTGATACATCAGCCCTTTCCTTTATTAACCTGGGCTGCTTTAAACAAAACCCCTTAACAAATAAAACACACTGAAACTTTTGTGGGTTAAGTGAATTGGCCTCAGCTTTTATTAAACCATAACAACATACTCCATCCTTGCCCATTTTCTTTACTTTCCTCCGCTCATTTCAAAAACCAAAGGTCTTGTAAAATAACATAAGTAGGCATGGACTAGAAAAACCGCCATACTGTGACAACTTTATGATTAAAAATGCATAACCTAGAAAATGTCTGAATATTTTTTTTTAGAATTATATATACAGTATATATATCATGCATATATATCTACACGTACAACCCATATATACAGTATGTATCTATCTATATAATTGTCTTATCCCGTCTGTCTGTCTGTCTTTCTGTCTGTCTGTCTGTCCTGGAAATCCTGGGTTGCTGATTGGTCTGGCCACGGCCAATCAGCGACGCGGCATTTCTGAAAAACATGGTGGCCATTAGCGACTCATGTGTGGCACGGAGGTCAGCGGCGATGCAGCCGGAAGATGCAGCCGGCTGCTCGCAGCATAAGTCCCCCGACCGCAGGCGCCGCTGACCTACATGCGGCTATCGTCGGAAGATCAGCGGCTACGGCCGCTTATCTCCCGAGGACAAGTGTGACGCCCCTCCCCTCCTCTCCTCTCCCCTCTCCTCCCGTCCCTCCCCCCGCTCGATCGGGACCCCGGCACCCGGCGTCATACTTACCCCTCCCCTCCTCTCCACTCCCCTTGACGCGCCCCCTGGGCCAGTGTTGTTTGGGGGATACCCGGAGCCGGATCAGATGGGGGTTGTAGTCTCCGAGTGGCGGTGACCCGGTCCGTGCCCAGGATGTCAAGCTCAGTGTGTGGCAGTCCTACAGATGTTACTGGATGTTCTTTAGTGTCGACTACGCCACCCGTTGATTTGCGGTCACTACGGCCGCCGCTGCAGCAGGGTCCGCTGAGGCTGGTGGTGTGTGTGCAGCTTCGGGTAGTATAACCCCCAACGGGAGGGGTATAGCCTCAGGGGGTCAGTTGCAGAGGATGGTGGTTGTGGAGGTGCAGTGAGGATGGTAATGAAACTCAGAGTCGGGCTGTGCAGTTCAGGGTTTTTACTTACTGCTTTTGTGTTGGTCACTCAGGCCTTGAGTGACCGCCCGAGATGTGCTGCGTCCACCAGGTCCTGGACTCGGCCAACCCCCAGGTGATTCTGGAGCGTGGTCCTGAGCTCCCTTTCTGACTTGTCCTTCTCTCTGGCCTTCCCCACCAGGGATCCACCTAAGTCCGGCTCCCTCGGGCCTCTTGTTCGTAAAACCCTTGTCTCTGGGTTCCCTGACCCTATTCACGGTTTGCCTTCCGGGTGGATTTAGTGGGTGGTCGTGGCAGATCCTGCCCACGACCTCCGGTCTCTGGCTAGGGATTAGGGCCCTCCACCAGCTTGGGATCCGGTACCCTTGTGCCAACCCTCTGGTCTAGTTTTGGGTTCTTGGAGTTCCCTCTTCTCCCCCTCTGGGTCCTTCTTTCTCCTCTCTCTCTCTCTTGGCCTTGGAGCTGGCTGTTGACTTTCAGACCAAACCTCTACAAAAGACCCTGTTCTAAGATGGTTCCCACCTTATATACTCCCTCTATGTGTGAGCTCAGGTGACCAGCACCCAATGAGCTCCTAGCTTTACCCAGACTGCTCCCCCTATCTGCCCCTACACTACTGGGATGTTCCACCCCCCTCCCACTCCAGCCAGGGACAGACACTGTCGTACCTGCACATTTCTCTAGTGGGAGTACCATTGGTCTGTCCCCCGGAAATGGGATGTGTGTAGTGCATGCAGCCTACTGAGCTCAGTTCCACACTCCATCCTTACCCGGGAGTGGAATACCACACCTCTGGCTTGAGGTGTAATACCCCTGTAGCAGCCGAATCCTCAGGGTGCTACATTCCCCCCTGGTAAATCACAGCACGTCCTCGGGCTGTAAGAGAATAAACATCCAAAACATACAATTTTTTTTTTTTCATAAACATAAACATATAAAACATCACATATATTATCAGCAATAAAACTTTTCATATAAATAACATTCTTGTTCCTCCGGCCACGGTGCAACTTGTGACCGGGTAAAGTGCGACAGTCTCTTTAAGAAAAACAACAGTTTCCTATAAAACCGGTAGGGGGCGCCTTAGGAAGCGCAACTATATACAAGGGGAATATGGCCGCTCTCAGTCCTCGGCCAGGTAATGGGAATAGGGACACACGGGTTAACAGTTCACTCTTGTCCCAACGGGGACATATTTAAAGCAGCAACAGTTCACTGTACCCCGATGGGTAACTATTTACAGTCTCTTTACCGTACTTTAACGACGGCGTCCTCCTGCTCCTTCTTTATCTTCAGACCCGTCCGGGTCCTCTTGCTCCTCCTCACACCGCAGCTCCTCCTCCGTCAGGCGATGTACATGGAGGGCGTAGGGTCCTTTGGCACACTTGTGCCGGGTGAAGGTGACCTCGTCCCCTACATACAGGTCACGACCTCTGTGTCCCTCCGGCAGATGGCTTTCTACGTCTCTGCGGGTGACAAAGACGTCGCCGGGGGTATGATGGTCTCTTATGAAGCCCCACCCATGCTGCAGGTTGAATTTAATCACAGTCCCGGTGGTACGGGGACCATGAGCTGCACGGGGATCTCTCCTGGTCCGGCTCTTCTGCTCCGCGCTCCTTATCTGTGCTTGCTGTTCCCGGACCCGCCTCTCTCTCCGCTCCTTCTCGAAGACCTCGAGCTGCTGGCGGCAGCACTCTGCACGCTCCGCTGCGGCCGCCCGAGTCTCCTGAGTGAACCCCATGAGGTCTCCTCCGGTGGGGTCCCACTCAAACTGTGCCTCTTCTAGCGGGGGCTGGGTCCTCCTGACGGGCTTCGGAACCGGAATCAGGGGCTCATCTAGGGGTCTTTCTTTCCGGAGTTGGGGATGGTGAAACTCCGGTGGCCACACAAAGGGCTGCCCATCCGGGCACGTATGCTGGGCGAACAGGTCCTCACCCAGGTGCGGTACTTTAGGTGTTATGGGCGCTGTGGTGGTAGCGGCGCCCGGGTTGACCAGGCCTTGCGACCAGGCTTGGGGCACGCTAAAGGAAAAGGGCACCGTAAGAACGGCGGCGCCCGTGGTTACTCGGCCTTGCGACCAGGCTGGTGGCTCCGCGGAGGTAGGGGGCGCTGTTGGAATGGCGGCGCCCGGGTGTACTAGGCCTTGCGACCAGGCCGATGGTATTTCCTGCTTTGCCGCGCTCAGGGTCGAAGCGCGTGACGTCACAGGGGTCGCGGCCGCGGTTTCCGGTTGAGGCCTAGTCTGCGGCGGTGACGATGCAGCGACGGGCACGGCAGGGGGAATTTCGGGCTCTGCGACGGGGAGCTGGGGCAGGTACACGGTTTCTTGGCTCGGGGTAGAGACGTCCCCTTTACCTGCCTCCGTCCGTTCAGCTCCCTTCTTGGCGCCGACTCTGGCCTTCACTCCTCCTGCACCATCCTCAGAGGCGGTCTGTCTCCTCGTCTCGGGTGGCGTGCTCTGCTGACGGGTTTCGGTCTGCTGGGCCATCTCTCGGCTCCACTCCGCCAACGTCTCTCGCTGCACCCGGGACATCCTCCGTGCGAGGCCCTCCAGCGCAGTCTGTGCACACTCCCGGTCTCGGGGGAGCTGTGCCAGGACCTCCACTAGGCCTAGTGGGGTTGTGGCTTGTAGCAGGCGCCTGACCACTGGGTCGGTGCTGCCTGACTCTCCCTCCATCTCCGGGTAGGCTTTCTCTGGACTCCTCTCCAGACTTCTTGTCTCCGGGTGCGCTCTCTCCAGACTGCTCCAGGCGACACCCATCTTCGCTCTCTTGTTCTGTCTCCGCCCACATTGAGGGTGGTCCCGGGGCAACTTTGTGATTGTCAGTTCCAGGGGCAGTTCTCTCACGCTGATGGACACTTCCAGCATCACAGTCTCTGTTGGTGGGCGCGGTTTCCGCTTTTGGCACCATTCTTCGACCTGGCCCACGATGGGAGGTGGCCTCTTGCCACCCTCTGGCACGCCCATAATGGCGTCCGCTCTTCCAAGGCGGGAAATCTTTGGAAATGGCGGGAATCGTCTCCCAGTGGCGGGAAACTCCATGGATGGCGGGAAAAAGCTGCAAATGGTGGACAACCGGCGGGAAACGACCTATGATGGGGTCCGTTGGCGGGGACCCTCCGGAACCGGCGGGAGACTTCTTTTTAAGGTAACGGTGAACTTTTCTTCAGGCACGCAGTACCCGGTTGTTGCGGGCACGTTATCCTGCCGACTACGCCAAAGTTGACGCGCCCCCTGGGCCAGTGTTGTTTGGGGGATACCCGGAGCCGGATCAGATGGGGGTTGTAGTCTCCGAGTGGCGGTGACCCGGTCCGTGCCCAGGGTGTCAAGCTCAGTGTGTGGCAGTCCTACAGATGTTACTGGATGTTCTTTAGTGTCGACTACGCCACCCGTTGATTTGCGGTCACTACGGCCGCCGCTGCAGCAGGGTCCGCTGAGGCTGGTGGTGTGTGTGCAGCTTCGGGTAGTATAACCCCCAACGGGAGGGGTATAGCCTCAGGGGGTCAGTTGCAGAGGATGGTGGTTGTGGAGGTGCAGTGAGGATGGTAATGAAACTCAGAGTCGGGCTGTGCAGTTCAGGGTTTTTACTTACTGCTTTTGTGTTGGTCACTCCGGCCTTGAGTGACCGCCCGAGCCGTGCTGCGTCCACCAGGTCCTGGACTCGGCCAACCCCCAGGTGATTCTGGAGCGTGGTCCTGAGCTCCCTTTCTGACTTGTCCTTCTCTCTGGCCTTCCCCACCAGGGATCCACCTAAGTCCGGCTCCCTCGGGCCTCTTGTTGGTAAAACCCTTGTCTCTGGGTTCCCTGACCCTATTCACGGTTTGCCTTCCGGGTGGATTTAGTGGGTGGTCGTGGCAGATCCTGCCCACGACCTCCGGTCTCTGGCTAGGGATTAGGGCCCTCCACCAGCTTGGGATCCGGTACCCTTGTGCCAACTCTTCACCCTCTGGTCTAGTTTTGGGTTCTTGGAGTTCCCTCTTCTCCCCCTCTGGGTCCTTCTTTCTCCTCTCTCTCTCTCTTGGCCTTGGAGCTGGCTGTTGACTTTCAGACCAAACCTCTACAAAAGACCCTGTTCTAAGATGGTTCCCACCTTATATACTCCCTCTATGTGTGAGCTCAGGTGACCAGCACCCAATGAGCTCCTAGCTTTACCCAGACTGCTCCCCCTATCTGCCCCTACACTACTGGGATGTTCCACCCCCCTCCCACTCCAGCCAGGGACAGACACTGTCGTACCTGCACATTTCTCTAGTGGGAGTACCATTGGTCTGTCCCCTGGAAATGGGATGTGTGTAGTGCATGCAGCCTACTGAGCTCAGTTCCACACTCCATCCTTACCCGGGAGTGGAATACCACACCTCTGGCTTGAGGTGTAATACCCCTGTAGCAGCCGAATCCTCAGGGTGCTACACCCTCCTCTCTCCTCTCCTCCCGTCCCTCCCCCCGCTCGATCAGGACCCCGGCACCCGGCGTCATACTCCCTCCCTGTGCCTGCGCAGCAGCTCCTGTGTCTTCCGCTGCTGCTCTGTGACGTCTCAGGTCAGAGGGCGCGGTGACGTCTTTACACCGCGCTCTCTCCTGACCGGTCACAGCGCGCAGCGTGAAGATGCCGGCTGCGCTCGAGTCCAGAGAAGCAGTGAGGTGAGTATTGGATTTTTTTTTTTTTGTATGGGGCCATAGGGGACCTGCATGGGGCACTATGGGGGGATGGGACATCCTGCATGGGGCATTATATGGGGGGAGAGGTGACATCCTACATGGGGCATTATATGGGGGAGAGGTGACATCCTGCATGGGGTATTATATAGGGGGGATGTGACAGCCTGCATGGGGCATTATATGGGGGGAGAGGTGACATCCTGCATGGGCCATTATATGGGGGGAGAGGTGACATCCTACATGGGGCATTATATGGGGGAGAGGTGACATCCTGCATGGGGTATTATATAGGGGGGATGTGACAGCCTGCATGGGGCATTATATGGGGGGAGAGGTGACATCCTGCATGGGCCATTATATGGGGGGAGAGGTGACATCCTACATGGGGCATTATATGGGGGAGAGGTGACATCCTGCATGGGGTATTATATAGGGGGGATGTGACAGCCTGCATGGGGCATTATATGGGGGGAGAGGTGACATCCTGCATGGGCCATTATATGGGGGGAGAGGTGACATCCTACATGGGGCATTATATGGGTGAACAAGTGACATCCTGCATGGGGTATTATATAGGGGGGATGTGACTTCCTGCATGGGGCATTATAAAGGAGGGTCGGGAGACATATGCTAGAATACCCGATGCGTTAGAATCGGGGCACCATCTAGTATATATATATATATCCCTATGTACTGCAAATCCTCAAAAATCCATCTATATATATAATCGTCTTATCCCGTCTGTCTGTCTGTCTTTCTGTCTGTCTTTCTGTCTGTCTGTCCAGGAAATCCCGCGTCGCTCATTGGTCCAGCAGCGGCCAATCAGCGCCGCGGGATTTCTGAAAAAAGATGGCGGCCGTTAGCGGCTCATCTGCGGGCGGAGCTCAGCGGCGATGCAGCCGGGAGATGACCGGCGCGAGGAGCTCATCTCCCGACCGCCGGCGACGCTGACCTCCATGCGGCTAGGGTGTCAAGGGAGGACCGGGGAGCGGCGCTGCGGGTCGGGATACTTCTGCTCCGAGCGCCCGCTCATGTCCCGGGTTCTCGCAGCGGAAGTAGCCGCACAGGCAGCGGCGCTGACATCCATGCGGCTAGGGTGTCAAGGGAGGACCGGGGAGCGGCGCTGCGGGTCGGGATACTTCTGCTGCGAGCAGTCGCTCATGTCCCGGGTTCTCGCAGCGGAAGTATCTGCACAGGCAGCGGCGCTCCTCGGTCCTCACCAATACGATTCCGCTCCCCGGTCCTCACCAATACGATTCGCTGATTGGTCGCGATCTCTCGCCACGACCAATCACTGATCTTGGCCCAAAAGTTAAACACCGCTGTGGTGATTGGTCGCGGCCGCTCCCCTCGACCAATCACCGATTTGGGCGCCACATTTAAATAGCGGCCGCGACCAATCACCGATCTTGGCGTCACATTTAAACACTGCTGTGCTGATTTGTCGCGGACGCCAGCCGCGACCAATCAGCGAGCTTGGCGCCAAATTTAAACAACACTCTGCTGATTGGTCGCGACCGCCAGCCGCGACCAATCAGCGAGACTGGCCCCAAATTTAAACAACGCTCTGCTGATTGGTCGCGACCGCCGGCCGCAACCAATCAGCATTATTGGCGCCAAATTTAAACACCGCTCTGCTGATTGCGCCCGGTCGGCCGCATACCTATTCTAGAATACCCGATACGTTAGAATCGGGCCACCATCTAGTAGATACATACACATATATATAACTTTTACAAATTTAACCCCTTAAGCCCCGAGGGTGGTTTGCACGTTAATCACCGGGCCAATTTTTACAATTCTGACCACTGTCACTTTATGAGGTAATTACTCTGGAACGCTTCAACGGATCCCCCTGATTCTGAGACTGTTTTTTCGTGACATATTGTACTTCATGATTGTGGTAAAATTTCTTCGATATCACTTGCGTTTATTTGTGAAAAAAACGGAAATTTGGTGAAAATTTTGAAAATTTTGCAATTTTCAAAATTTGAATTTTTATGCCCTTAAATCAGAGAGATGTCACACAGAAGAGTTAATAAATAACATTTCCCACATGTCTACTTTACATCAGTACAATTTTGGAACCAAAATTTTTTTTTGTTAGGGAGCTATAAGGGTTAAAAGTTGACCAGCGATTTCTCATTTTTACAACAAAATTTACAAAACCATTTTATTAGGAACTACATCACATTTGAAGTCACTTTGAGGGGTCTTTATGACAGAAAATACCCAAAAGTGACACCATTATAAAAACTGCACCCCTCAAGGTGCTCAAAACCACATTCAAGAACTTTATTAACCCTTCAGGTGCTTCACAGGAATTTTTTGAATGTGGAAGAAAAAAATGAACATTTAACTTTTTTCACAAAAATGTTACTTTAGACCCAATTTTTTTTATTTTCACAGAGGTAACAAGAAAAAATGGACCTCAAAATTTGTTGTGCAATTTCCCCTGGGCACGCAGATACCCAATATGTGGGGAAAAAACACTGTTTGGGCGCACTGTAGGGCTCGGAAGGGAAGGAGCGCCATTTGACTTTTTGATTGTAAAATTTGCTTGAATAATTAGCGGACGCCATGTTGTGTTTGGAGAGCCCATGTGTGCCCAAACATTGGAGCTCCCCCACAAGTGACCCCATTTTGGAAACTAGACCCCCCAAGGCACCTATCTAGATGCATAGTAAGCACTTCGAACCCCCAGGTGCTTCACAAATTGATTTGTAAAAATGAAAAAGTGAAAAAAAAAACACTTTTTCATTTTTATGAATCAATTTGTGAAGCACCTGGTGGTTCCAAGTGCTCACTATGCATCTAGATAGGTGCCTTGGGGGGTCTAGTTTCCAAAATGGGGTCACTTGTGGGGGAGCTCCAATGTTTGGGCACACAGGGACTCTCCAAATGCAACATGGTCTTTTTGATCGCGTGTTATTCCATTTTTTATTTGGCGGTATGGTGATAAAGCATTGTTTTTTGCTTCGTTTTTTTTTTTTTACCGTGTTCACTGAAGGGGTTAACTAGTGGGACAGTTTTATAGGTCAGGTTGTTCCGGACGCGGCGATACCAAATATGTGTACTTTTATTGTTTTTTTTGTTTTTTTTTATAATAATATTTATTGATGGGTACATTATATTTTTATTTTTGGTGGATTATTTTATTTATTTATTTTTTATATTTTTGCAATTTTTTTTTTTTTTCACTTACTGACAGTTTTTATACTTTATTACTTTGTCCCACTCTGGGACTTTCACTTTTTTTTCTCTGATCGCCTGCATGGCACAGAAATGCAGCACCATCCCTGTGCCATGCAGGCTGTCAGCGCTGCACAGTGAGAAGATTGTTTGGAGATGCACTGCGCATGTCCAAACAATCTTCCTGCTGTCTGGTGACCCGGATGTTGTCATGACGACATCGGGTCGTCATGGCAACACCCCGGAAGCCTTTGCAGACAGCGCTGGAAGCCGGAAGAGGAGGTGAGTATCTGCGATCACCTCCCCTTGCCCCCGCAATGCTGCAATTGGCTGCGATCGACTTCGATCGCAGCATCGCAGGGGTTAATGTGCTGGGAGTGGTGCAGGACCGCTCCCTGCACATAGTACCGGGTGTCAGCTGTGACAATCAGCTGACACCCGGCGGCGATCGCGCCCGCACAGCCTGTGTGCGCGCGCGATCGCGATGACGTACTAATACGGGTCTGGCTCTTAAGTCCCAGGGCACAGACGCGTATTAGTACGTCAGATGTTATTAAGGGGTTAATGACAAAAAACATAAGGGGAGGGCACAATAACTTTGGTTAAGATGGCCGACAGGCCTGTTGTCGCCAAAACCCCCTTAGGAAACCTATCCACTCCTCCCCTAACTTCTCGGGACAGCCCCTTTACTTTCCCACATTTTTTGGTTAACCCCTTCCTACTCCCTTGCAGCCATAGGACCTATCCTGATTTAGTTCAGGCCCTGTAAGGAGGTGGTAAGAGTTTGGATGTGGGGTTTGAAGGACAGGGCAGAGTCGAGGGTTACTCCGAGGCAGCAGACTTGCGGAAGAGAGGAAAGAGTGATATAATTTATTTTGATAGATACAGTGGTGGCCAAAAGTATTGGCACCCCTGCAATTCTGTCAGATAATACTCAGTTTCTTCCTGAAAATGATTGCAATCACAAATTCTTCGGTATTATTATCTTCATTTAATTTGTCTTCAATGAAAAAACACAAAAAGAATTGTCCTAAAGCCAAATTGGATATAATTCCACACCAAACCTAAAAAGGGGGGTGGACAAAAGTATTGACACTGTTTTAAAAATCATGTGATGCTTCTCTAATTGGTGTAATTAACAGCACCTGTAACTTACCTGTGGCACCTAACAGGTGTTGGCAATAACTAAATCACACTTGCAGCCAGTTAACATGGATTAAAGTTGACTCAGCCTCTGTCCTGTGTCCTTGTGTGTACCACATTGAGCATGGAGAAAAGAAAGAAGACCAAAGAACTGTCTGAGGACTTGAGAAACCAAATTGTGAGGAAGCATGAGCAATCTCAAGGCTACAAGTCCATCTCCAAAGACCTGAATGTTCCTGTGTCTTCCGTGCGCAGTGTCATCAAGAAGTGTAAAGCCCATGGCACTGTGGCTAACCTCCCTAGATGTGGACGGAAAAGAAAAATTGACGAGAGATTTCAACGCAAGATTGTGCGGATGGTGGATAAAGAACCTCGACTAACATCCAAACAAGTTCAAGCTGCCCTGCAGTCCGAGGGTACAACAGTGTCAACCCGTACTATC
The DNA here is from genome assembly GCF_046119375.1 of Phyllobates terribilis. Classification (NCBI taxonomy): domain Eukaryota; kingdom Metazoa; phylum Chordata; class Amphibia; order Anura; family Dendrobatidae; genus Phyllobates; species Phyllobates terribilis. The sequence goes on from NW_027362764.1 coordinate 790,291,968, forward strand.
CGTCGACGTCTGAATGAAAAGGGACTGTATGGTAGGATACACAGGAAGACCCCACTTCTTACCCCGAGACATAAAAAAGCCAGGCTGGAGTTTGCCAAAACTTACCTGAGAAAGCCTAAAACGTTTTGGAAGAATGTTATCTGGTCAGATAAGACAAAAGTAGAGCTTTTTGGGAAAAAGTATCAACATAGAATGTACAGGAAAAAAAAAGAGGCATTCAAAGAAAAGAGCACGGTCCCTATAGTCAAACATGGCGGAGGTTCCCTGATGTTTTGGGGTTGCTTTGCTGCCTCTGGCACTGGACTGCTTGACCGTGTGCATGGCATTATGAAGTCTGAAGACTACCAACAAATTTTGCAGCATAATGTAGGGCCCAGTGTGAGAAAGCTGGGTCTCCCTCAGAGGTCATGGGTCTTCCAGCAGGACAATGACCCAAAACACACTTCCAAAAGCACTATAAAATGGTTTTAGAGAAAGCACTGGAGACTTCTAAGGTGGCCAGCAATGAGTCCAGACCTGAATCCCATAGAACACCTGTGGAGAGATCTCAAAATGGCAGTTTGGAGAAGGCACCCTTCAAATATCAGGGACCTGGAGCAGTTTGCCAAAGAAGAATGGTCTACAATTCCAGCAGAGCATTGTAAGAAACTCATTGATGGTTACCGGAAGCGGTTGTTCGCAGTTATTTTGGCTAAAGGTTGTGCAACCAAGTATAAGGCTGAGAGTGCCAATACTTTTGTCTGGCCCATTTTTGGAGTTTTGTGTGAAATGATCAATGATTTGATTTTTGCTTCATTATCTTTTGTGTTTTTTCCTTGCAAGCAAATTAAATAAAGATAACAATACCAAAGAATTTGTGACTGCAATCATTTTCAGGAAGAAACTGAGTATTATCTGACAGAATTGCAGGGGTGCCAATACTTTTGGCCACCACTGTAGATCAGGTAGGGAAGATACGTGAGATGGCCGAAAGAGGATGAGTTCAGATTTGTCCACATTGAGCTGTAGGAAGCTTGAGGAGAAGAAGTAGGATATGGCTGATAGACACTCTGGGATTCTGGACAGCAGAGAGGCGACATCTGGGCCAGAGAGGTAGATCTGAGTGTCACCAGCGTATAAGTGGCACTGGAAGCCTTGGGACTTTATGAGTTGTCCCAGGCCAAAGGTATAGAGGGAAAAGAGTAGGGGTCCTAGGACAGAGCCTTTAGGGACTCCAACAGAGAGAGGGTGGAATGAGGCGGTAGTGTATGAGGAGGTATAGTATGAGGAGATCCAGGATAGGGCAAGGTTTTTGATGCAAAGGGAAGAGAGGATTTGTAGTAGGAGGAAGTGGTAGACTGGGTCGAAGGCAGTGGACAGTTCTAGAAGGAGGATAAAGAATTGTCTGTTAGCCCTGGCTGTAAGCAAGTCGTTGGTAATTTTGGTCAGGGCAGTTTTGGTGGAGTGGTGGGGACTGAAACCGGATTGTAGGTTGTCAAAGAGCGGGTTAGATGAGAGATGGGAGAAAAGTTCAGCGTGGACATGCTGTTCGAGGAGTTTGGAGGCGAACAGGAGCAGCGATATGGGGCGAAATCTGGACGTAGTGGTCGGGTCAAGGGATGTATTCTTTAAGATAGGTGTGATAGTGGCATGTTTGAAAGCAGAATAGAAGGTACTAGACGTTGGCGATAGGTTGAAAAGATGGGTAAGGACTGGGAAAATCTTGGTGGTGAGGTGGGATGGGATGGGGTCGAGTGCATAAGTGGTGAGCTGCAATTTGTACAGATGAGTGAGCTCTCTTTCAGTGATGGTGAGGAGGAAGGTTATGGGGGAGGGGCAGTGGTCTTTTATACATAGGGGTTGTGGTGGATGGGCAGTAAAGACTTGCCTTGTTTGGTCGACCTTATTTTTCAAACGTTCGGCAAAGTCTTCTGCAGTGATAAGGGAGGTCGGAGGGGGCAGTGGAGGGCGGAGGAGTGAATTAAAAGTGTTGAATAACTATTTGGGGTTATGGGATAACGAAGACACAAGGGCTGTGAAATAGACCTTTTTAGCAGAGGTGAGGCCTGATTTGAATGCGAGTGTTGCTGTTTTGAATGCGGTGAAGTCATCTTGCGAATGTCTTTTCTTCCAACACCGCTCCACAACCCTGGACACTTGCCAAAGCTTTTTAGTGAGGTTGTTGTGCCAGGGTTGTCTATTGATTCATTGCACTCTCCATTCATGAGAGGAGTGACTGCGTCTATTGCTGATGCCAGTGTGGTGTTGTAGAAAACCATGGCGCTGCCTGTGTTGTGGAGTGATATGGAGGACAGCGGTGGAATAGAGTCAAAGAGTGTGTGTGTGTCTAGATGTGTGAGGTTTCTGCGGGGGTGTGCTAGTTTTTGAACATGTGGGGCAGGTGAGGAGGACAACGATGAGAAAGTGAGTAGATGGTGGTCAGATAGGGGGAGAGGTGAGGTTGTGATGTTAGATAAGGAGGAGTGGCAGGTGAAGATCAGGTATAATGTATGTCTGTCTGTGTGGGTGGGTGCGGAGGACCACTGAGTAAGACCAAAGGATGTACCAAGGGATAGGAGCTTGGAGGCTGCTGACTGGTGGGTGTTAGTGGGGATGTTGAAGTGACCCATGATAATGGTGGAAATGTCAGCAGAGAGAAAGTGTAGAATCCAGGTGGAGAAGTGGTCAAAAAAGGTAGTGGCCATGCCCAAAGGTCGGTATATGACAGTCACTTGGAGGTTGGAGGGAGAGTAGATACCGACAGAGTGCACTTCAAAGGAAGAGAGGATGAGGGAGGATAGAGGTAGGATTGGACTGAAGGTGCAGAGAAAAGAAGACCCACTCCTCCACCATGTCTATTGCTGGCGTGAGGGGTCTGAGTGAAAGGAAGTCCACCATAATACAGTGCAGCGGGTGAGGCTGTGTCAGAGAATGCTAGCCATGTTTCAGTGATTCCCAGGAAGGATTAGTTACGAGAGGTAAACAGGTCATGCATGGCATAGAGTTTATGGAAGATGGTGATTTCTAGTGGGTGGGGAATGATAAGAGGGAGAAATAATGGGAGGGTATCAGCTGTGGGGGTCCAGGATTGGGGGATATATCACCAACAGTGAGGAGAAGTAGAGAGAGAGAGGAGGTGGGAAAAGGAGAGTGGCCGGCTTGTTTTATGTTTTAGTAGGAGAGATCTGAGGTTAAGGAGCAGGTCTGCAGTTGAGGTCAGGTAGGGAGGTAAGAGGGAAGGTGAAATAATTATTTCTTTGAAGAGTGCTGGGGTTTGGTGATAGTGAAGTAGAGTAAGGATTAGTGGAGTAAAAATTGTCAGGGCATAAGTGAGCATGGTGAAAAGTAAGTGTGGGTGATGAAGAGGAAAGCACCTTCTTGTCACTGAACTGGGACATTTCTGATGGGCACTTGAGAAGATGCACTCAGAGACCAGAGGTCAGAGGTCTCTTGGTCTAAATTTATACACTTTTAATTTCACATGAAAGATACTAGGTGTGAACAGGAGGAAGGAGTGACAGGGAGACAGGAGAATTAAAAGAATGGCACAGCTTAACAGACAGAAGTTAATAAGAAAAGTCTGCAGCTAGCACAGCAGGGAAAGGAATAAGAATACCAGCAAAGACAGACGTAGATACACAAGTGTGAATGGAGTTCAGTGAATATGCGGATAATGCAGACAGGAAACATGCCAGCGGATGAAACAGATGGATGGTCAGATCAAAGGTGGTGCTGACATTGAGGAATACATTCCGTAGAATTACATTATCATGTGCACTTAAAAGCTGCACTTGAGAAGATGCACTCAGAAGACACCTCCATCAATGCAGTAGTGTAGTTCCATTAGTTCTGCTGAGTGGATTTTCGAACCCATCCTCCACACACAGTCCCATTATACTCCAGAGCTGTATGCAGAATTCTGTTGCTTTTCCTGGACCCTCCACTAGTTATATATTTATTGCCTATCCAGAAACAGGACAAGTTTTTCTGTGCCCAAAGTAGGGGTTTCAGAATGTACTGATCCCACACATCCAGACAGGAGTCTCAACTCTATCCAGAGCTATACTCAGAATTCTGCTGGATTCCCAGGACCCCTACGAATTATTCATTAACAGGTCAGGTGTTCCTATGCCCGAGGTAGTCATTTCAAAATGCACCCAAGTTGCAGATCCAACCAGGACACTGGGGACACGGCCCCACTATCAGTATTTGTTCAGTATCCGGTCAGTATTTTTTCTCAGGAGTGGGTGATAAATGCAGAATTGTTGACTTGTTTCCATTCTACCTTTTCTCTGATTGTTCCTCACCTGGTTTCGGCTCCCACTACTGAGAAAAAATACTGACCGAATACTGATAGTGGGGCCGTGGCTTTAGGCTCATTATATTCCAGAGCTGTGCTCAGAATTCTGTCAGTTTCCTAGGACCCTTACTAATCATACATTGATGGCCAAATCAGAAACGGGACAAGTTTTCCTGGAACCCAAGGTAACAGTTTTAGCATGCACCCATTCTCCACACGCAGCCAGGAGTCTCAGTTTTACTATACTCTAGAGCTGTACTCAGAATTCTGCTGAAATACAAGTTTTCCTGGTGCCCAAGTCAGTGATTTCAGAATGGGCCCATCTCCCTCATCCAGCCAGGAGTCTCATTCACTAATTTATTGAATGCACCTTTTTTTTATCTTGTGGTATTCACTGACATTTTTTGCACCAAATTCCTCAAAATGATGCCCGCGTTTCATGAATTTGGCACAAATTGAAAATGATAATTTTTTTTGTTCTTAAAAAGTTTTTGCAAATCCCTTAAAAAATGCGCCAAATTGAATGGTGGTAGAAATGTACGAGGAGATGATCGTGTGCAGAGGCTCGCGCAGCCTGATGGAGAGATGCTCTGCAAGACTTAATCATCGCGCCAGTAAAGTTCGTTCTCCCCCCACCACACACATAAGGAATTAATCATTTGGCCTTGATCCCACTTTCTTCCATGAGTTGCTTATCTCTGGTTCTGATAAATATAGACCTCGATACAACGTCTCTGCTCAGACAATGATGAGAATAGACCGGGCTAGAAATATCTGCAGGGACGAGCGCTGAGCCATGTCCAACGCCAGTGTGCACGTCCATTTATAGTCCCAACTATCGTACATATTATTTACTCGCTATCCATACAGCTCTGTCACATCTATTTCTCAATCCTTCCTAATGCTTTACACTGCAGCATTTCTCCATTTAGTACAGTTGATGACTCTGACGCGCCCCCAGGGCCGTGGGGCACTCGGCAGCCGGGCCTATGGATGCCGGTGAGGGATATCACGGTGGCTGGCCCAGTCCGTGGCCCCGGGCGGTCAACAAAAAGAAGGGGGATATTTATAAGGGATTTTAAGTGTTCGTGACACCACCTGTGGAATGCGGCTAAAGGGAGCCGCCGCTGCGGAGCAGTCCTCTGAAGCTGATTTTACAGCAGCAGGGATAGTGTGACTCTCCACAGGAAGAGCTAGCTCCAGGGCAGTATAGGTAATGGTTGCGCTGGGCGTTGTTGTGGCACCCCTGAGGGTTCAGTCGCCACAGGGGTACTGCACCTCAGAACGAGGTGTGGTATCTCCTCTCCCAGGTAAGAATGGAGTACCACTCAGGACCCCAACCACACACTCAACACTACACCACTCCAGTTCTGAAGGGGGCCTATAGCACCATAGTGCTGCCCCGGGCCTGAATGGAGGAGTTGGGGGGAACCAAAGTTAGGGGGAACCATGTAGTGAGTGAGGGTGGAGGAAGCATTTACCTAACCACTTTACTAAAATTCTATAAAAATGGAGGCCATTTTAATAACCGGGTCTTTGGTCATGGGTCCTTGGGACGGCAGGTCAGCACAAGGCTGCAGCCGGCTGAGGGTCCACGGTTCCCGGTCTCAGGCCTCGAGACGGGGGATTGGGGCAGAGTTATAACTGGCTCTGTCCCCGGTCAGAGTCCAAGCAAGAAGGCCCAGGAGGGGAGCAGAGGAGATAGGCTCCACAGGCAAAAGGGTCTCAGGGGGTGCGGACGGAGCGGAGTCGCCACCTGCATACCTTATTCTGGCCCAGCCAGAGAGACCCTGCCGCAAGAGGGGGTACCGGTCCCCGAGTATCTGACTTTGCGCTTCACGTCTCTGTCGGAATAGTCCGGAGGCTTATGTGGATGCCAGGGGGATACGGACGGAGCGGAGTTGCCACCTGTATGCCTTAATCTGAGTTTATCCAGAGGGACACGGCCTTACGCCATGTTCTCACCACAAGTCACCAAAAAGGGCACCCAGTCGGTCCGGGAGCTATACGTTACCCACAAGGGACATTGCAGTACCCGTACGGGACTCAGTGGGGGACACAAGGCGGGAGAAGTTCAACAAGAGAGGAACACACTAGAGCAGGGGGTCCTGGCAGAGAGAAGCTCTGAGCTGAGAAAACACTACTGTGAGTAAAAGACTTGGATGACTTCAACTACTGCCTCTGTCTGTTCTTTCCTCCGCGGCTCTGCACCCACCAGCGCTCTATCCTACACTCTCTCTATGCTGCCCTGAGGCCTGCTCCACCTGTGGGGAGCCGAACCATCCATAGTTGCCCTGACACCTGCCTCGGAGGACTGTTGCAGCGCTGGTGACCTTCACCAGACACCACAGGTGGCGTCACGAACATTCCCCTTTCCCATACACCTTTTCCCCTTTTCCCTTGCTTTTAAGAGTGACCCCAGGGTACGGGCCCGGGAGCCGGCCACCGCGACATCCCCCAAGATCAGGCAACAACAAGGCCCGGGTGCCGAGTCATTCCCCATCCCCTGGGCGCGTCATTGTAGTGCAGGGGGAAAGATGGCGCAGATGAAAGAATGGTCCAGCCCGCGGACGTGCTGTGTTTTACCAGGGGGGAGTGTGGCGCCCCTGAGGGTTCAGTCGCCACAGAGGCACTGCACCTCACCCAGAGGTGTGGTGTCTCCTTCTCTCAGGTAAGGAGGGAGTGCTGCCTGGAACCCCAACACCCACATTCAACACTACACTGCCCCAGGCCTGCTGGAAGGGCAAGATGCAATGTGTTTTTCCTGCTGAGCCCTGTCCCTGGCTGGAGTGGGGGGAACCAAAGGTAGGGGGAACCAGTAGTAGGTGTGGGTGGAGGAAGTAGTTAGGGGGAGCACTTTGGTAGGAGATATAATTAGGGAAGCCATCTTAGGGTGGTGGAGTCAGACAGAGGGGACAGTTCAGAAGAACAGTCTGGGAGCAGAGTCTCAGTAGGAGCTCTGCTCCACAACGCGGGCCTAGTGTCAGAGGCCCAAGAGGGGAGCAGGGAGTAGGCTCCGTTCTGTTGAAGGGATCCTAGGGGGTACGGCGCGTGCAGGACGGCACCTGTACGCCCCGCATCTGTCAGAAGACAGAGGGATCGTAGGCCGCAAGAAGGGGACCGGTCCCTGGCCTAGTCAAGTACTTCAAGTCCCGGCTGGAAAAGCCGGAGGCTTCTGGCTTATATAGTCAGTTGCCGAAGCCGCATTCTAATCCCCGTGAGGGTCAAGCAGGTCTGTGAACTCCGACGGACAGGAGGGACTTCAGAGCACCCGAGCGAGATTGAGAGTGGGCAGCACAGGGCAGGAGGGAGAAAGACCCAGCGTGAAGTCAGTCTAGCTAGGAACATGAGAAAGTGGGGTTCTGTCAGGTACTCCTATTCTACCTGAGGAAGAACTGAACCCCTGCCTGGTGAACGCAGCGCAACGCGGGAGGCAGTAAGCTGACAGTGAACCCTGAGGAACTAAAGAACTGTGAGTAAAGACTCGGGTGACTGCACCGCACTGCCTCGTCCATTCTTTATCTGCGCCATCTCTCCCTCCCTGCATTACAACGCCCAGCGCAACCTTCACCGCCTTACACTGCCCTGGAGCAAGCTCTACCTGTGGAGAGCCACACCATCCCTGCTGCCGTAACACCCGCTCCAGAGGACTGCTCTGCAGCGGCGGCACCCCTTTTGCCGCATTCCACAGGTGGCATCATGAACAATCCCAAATGCCCCATATAAAAATATCCCCCCTTTTGCACTGACTGCCCTGGGTCACGGACCGGGCCAGCTGGGTCACGGACCGGGCCAGCCACCGTGATATTCCCCAGACCGGCATCCATAGGCCCGGCTGCCGAGTACCCCATGGCCCTGGGGGCACGTCAAGTTTTGGTGTCACGAACAGGATACGTGACCAGCCCGTTATCAGCGGGTATTGTGTGCCTAAGGAACTGTGTTATGGTACTGAATGTGGCGCCCGCCCCAAAAGAACGGGCGCCATTATGTGCGTGCTAAAAGACAGCAAAATGGAACCTCCCATCATGGGCCGGGTCCCAGAATGGCACCAAAAGCCAACCCTGCCCCTTGCAACAGTGACTGTCCGCATAGATGTGTCTGTCAAGGCAGGGAGGCCGTCACAGGGAGTGACCGACAGCAGATTGCCATGGGACCGCCCCCGAAAGAGGAGAGGAGGAGGAGAAAAGGAATGGAGACAGGGTGTGGTCTTAACCAGTCTAGACAGACCGCACCCGGCAGCCAAAATGGACGGACGCGAAGACGAAGCCTCCGCCTCTGGCCTGCTGCAGCAAGCGATTCCCCTCACCCTAGAGGGAGAAGCCAAAAAATTTTCCCCGGAAGACGCAGAGTTCCTCCAGAAAGAGGTCCTGGAGCTGAGCCAACGTGTGGAACAGGCCCAGCAAGCAACGGTCACCCAATGGAGGAGCGAGCTGCTATAAAAGTTGGCAGCACGGCGGAAAGCAGCACCGGACGCCAGCAGCGGCACCCCAGCCCCGGCGGAGCCAGCGGAGCACCAGGAGGCTGCATACAGCACAGGAGCAGGTAGGAAGGAATCCCCTGTCCCGGGCGCTGCAAGCACCGACCTGCTCTTGGGCCTCTTTCCCCAGCACTCCCCGTATGCCGCCATGCCCTCTCTGGGGAAGCTGCTCTGCCCGGAACCTCCACTCCCGGGCGCTGAAGCCATGGGCCTGCTACTGGATGCCCTCCCGGCGCCTCCAGTTCCGGCACCCGAGTGGATGTGCGGCGCGCCGGTCTTCGATTGGTCAGCTCCGTTCGAGGACCAGCAGCCGCGCCTGCTACTCCCGACACCAGCACCTCTGGTTGCCTACTCCGCAGGAGAGGAGTTTTGCTGGAACAATCAGGGGGGGGACCTGATGGGGTTCCCGCGGGAGACCCAGGCCGAAGCCCTGCAGAGGAAGGAATTCTGCAGACGGGAGCTCCAGCAGCCGGAGAAGGAGCGGCGCGCTCGGCGGGCGCGGTGTGAACGTCTGGAGGCCCGGAACAAGGCTGAAAAGGCTCAAGCCCGTCAAGTGGAGTCAGCCCACCCAAGCCGCCACGAGGAAGGACTCGTGGTAAAGTTTGACCTGAAGGCTGGGTGGGGCTTTATCAGAGGTCCTAACTTTTCAAGGGACATTTTCGTAAACCGGCGGGATGTGGAGCCCGAGCTGGAAGAGGGCCATCCCGACCGGAATCTATACCCCGGTGACAGGGTCACCTACACACGTCACCACGGGGAACGCGGGTGGTATGCCCTGCAAGTGTACCGCGTAATCGAGGACCCCCCCCCCCGCAGGACATACCGTATGACCCGGCTGGGTCAGGTAAAAATCAGCAGTTCCCCAGGCGGGGACCCCACTATTAGTCCAGCAAGTGGGACTGAACGTAATATATATATATAGTCACCTGTAAGGGTGTAGTGTTGAAAGTTGGAATAATGTTTAATTTGCAGTGTGTGTTCATAAGTACCCGTCAGGGTAAATAGACTCCAGGCTGGGGACTGTGAACAGCCAGAAACTTATAATGTATATAGTTTAGCACCTCTTTAGGTGCACCCTATTGGTTTTATATTAACAACCATGACCTCAGAAGAAAAACCCGTTTGGCGTGGCGGAAGACGTGGTCCACCTCAGGATCGTCTATGCCCTGCAGCCACACCCAGGGTCTACGTTGAGGGTTTGCGGACGGGTCCCTCATGCTGCTACTTGTTGCACCTGTTTAATAGAGAATAAGGACGCCCGGTTTCGGATCGTGCTGTAACCTATTACAAGAACGTTATGAAGAAGTACTCTTAAAATGTTATAATACCCTGTAACGTTTAAGTGAAGTGCCTCCCATAAAGGGAAGAAATGTTGTCTTTTCCAATCTTATATGTAATGCATTCAAAAATTTGTATGTCATATATACCCTGTTTTACTCTGTTCCAGCCCGCGGACGTGCTGTGTTTTACCAGGGGGGAATGTGGCGCCCCTGAGGGTTCAGTCGCCACAGAGGCACTGCATCTCACCCAGAGGTGTGGTGTCTCCTTCTCTCAGGTAAGGAGGGAGTGCTGCCCGGAAACCCAACACCCACATTCAACACTACACTGCTCCAGGCCTGCTGGAAGGGCAAGATGCAATATATTTTTCCTGCTGAGCCCTGTCCCTGGCTGGAGTGGGGGGAACCAAAGGTAGGGGGAACCAGTAGTGGGTGTGGGTGGAGGAAGTAGTTAGGGGCAGCACTTTGGTAGGAGATATAAATAGGGAAGCCATCTTAGGGTGGTGGAGTCAGACAGAGGGGACAGTTCAGAAGAACAGTCTGGGAGCAGAGTCTCAGTAGGAGCTCTGCTCCACAATATGGGCCTAGTGTCAGAGGCCCAGGAGGGGAGCAGGGAGTAGGCTCCGTTCTGTTGAAGGGATCCTAGGGGGTACGGCGCATGCAGGACGGCACCCGTACGCCCTGCATCTGTCAGAAGACAGAGGGATCGTAGGCCGCAAGAAGGGGACCGGTCCCTGGCCCAGTCAAGTACTTCAAGTCCCGGCTGGAAAAACAGGAGGCTTCTGGCTTATATAGTCAGTTGCCGAAGCCGCATTCTAATCCCCGTGAGGGTCAAGCAGGTGTGTGAACTCCGACGGACTGGAGGGACTTCAGAGCACCCGAGCGAGATTGAGAGTGGGCAGCGCAGGGCAGGAGGGAGAAGACCCAGCGTGAAGTCAGTCTAGCTAGGAACATGAGAAAGTGGGGTTCCGTCAGGTGCTCCTAATCTGCCTGAGGAATAACTGAACCCCTGCCTGGTGAACGCAGCGCGACGCGGGAGGCAGTAAGCTGACAGTGAACCCTGAGGAACTAAAGAACTGTGAGTAAAAACTCGGATGACTGCACCGCACTGCCTCCGTCCATTCTTTATCTGCGCCATCTCTCCCTCCCTGCACTACAACGCCCAGCGCAACCTTCACCGCCTTACACTGCCCTGGAGCAAGCTCTTCCTGTGGAGAGCTATACCGTCCCTGCTGCCGTAACACCAGCTCCAGAGGACTGCTCCGCAGCGGCGGCACCCCTTTTGCCGCATTCCACAGGTGGCATCACGAACAATCCCAAATACCCCATATAAAAATATCCCCCCTTTTGCACTGACCGCCCTGGGTCACGGACTGGGCCAGCCACCATGATATTCCCCAGACCGGCATCCATATGCCCGGCTGCCGAGTACCCCACGGCCCTGGGGGCACGTCACGTGCGCTTGACAATGGTCTCCTTCTAGGACCTGACGCTTCCTGGTTCGGCGTCAAGGCGCGAGGCGGGGCGTGGGCTTCGCGTGCTTTCAGCGGTTACGCCTCTCCGATTCCAGCGGTTACGCCCCTCTTCTTCCCGTGCGGCGACAGGATAATGGCGGGAAACCTCGGGAATGGCGGAAAATCTTCACCACGGTATGCGACACAGTTCTTTAAGGCGGACAGTACTTGGTGGCAACGGGCACGCAATCCTGTTCGTTGCAACGGGCACGAAATCCTGTTTGTGACGCCAGAAGTTGACGCGCCCCCAGGGCCGTGGGGTACTCGGCAGCCGGGCCTATGGATGCCGGTGGGGGATATCACGGTGGCTGGCCCGGTCCGTGGCCCAGGGCGGTCAACAAAAAGAAGGGGGATATTTATAGGGGATTTGTAAAGTGTTCGTGACGCCACCTGTGGAATGCGGCTAAAGGGAGCCGCCGCTGCGGAGCAGTCCTCTGTAGCTGATGTTACTGCATCAGGGATGGTGTGGCTCTCCACAGGAAGAGCTAGCTCCAGGGCAGTATAGGTAATGGTTGCGCTGGGCGTTGTAGTGCAGGGGGAAAGATGGTGCAGATGAAAGAATGGACGGAGGCAGTACGGTGCAGTCATCCGAGTCTTTACTCACAGTTCTTATGACAGTTCCACTGGTGCACTGTACGGGTGCCAGCCTCACCACTTCGCGCTGCGTTCACCAGGCAGGGGTTCAGCTCTTCCTCAGGCAAATTAGGAGCACCTGACGGAACCCACCTTTCTCGTGTTCCTCTCTAGTCTCTAGACCGACTTCACCCTGGGTCTTCTCCCTCCTGCCCTGCGCTTCCCCACTCTCAATCCCGCTCGGGTGCTCTGAAGTCCCTCCTGTCTTACTGGAGTTCCCGGACCTGCTTGACCCTCATGGAGATCAGAATGAGGCTTTTGGCAACTGGCTATATAAGCCAGAAGCCTCCGGTTTTTCCAGCCGAGACTTGGAGTTACACGACTGGTCCAGGGGCCGGTCCCCTTCTTGCGGCCTGATCCCTCTGTCTTCTGACAGATTCGGGGTGTACGGGTGCCGTCCCGCACTCGCCGTACCCCCTGGGATCCCTTTACTAGAAAGGAGCCTACTCCTCTGCTCCCCTCCTGGGCCTCTAGCAATAGGCCCCAACTTGTGGAGCAGAGCTCCTAAAGAGACTCTGCTCCCTGACTGTCTTCGCTGTCTCAACTCTCCTTCAGTTCTCTCTCCACCCTAAGATGGCTTCCCTTTATATACCTCCTTCAAGGGTGCTCCCCTAAACTGCTTCCTCCATCCACACCCACTACTGGTTCCTCCTACCTCTGGGTTCCCCCCACTCCAGCCAGGGTCAGGGCTCAGCTCTACGCACGCATGTTGCCCCTCCAGCCGGCCTGGAGCAGTGTAGTTTTGGATGTGGGTGTTGGGGTTCCGGGCAGCACTCCCTCCTTACCTGAGAGAAGGAGACACCACACCCCTGGGTGAGGTGTAGTACCTCTGTGGCGACTGAACCCTCAGGGGCGCCACAACTCCAGTTTAGCTGCATTGCCTGTTGGAGTCTAAGACAGTTCACAATCTCCCTGTTTCATTAGAGGCTCATTCTGAAGCTCTGTCACTCCTCCGTGCTTTATACTTCAGCTCGCTTTGTTCAGCAAACATCAGTAGAGAGTTGATTACCACTAAAATGAGCACAGGATGCAGCAACCTGCAAAGAAACTCATGTAACTGAGAGAAAAGGGCGTCAGTAATGTGCAACACTTAGACTGAGGCGCCTGGCGTACCTAGCACCAAGGTGTAAGTTATCAGTGCTCTTTACCTGGTTCAGCCCTCTGTGCTCCGCTCCTGCAGGTCCAGTGCTCTTTACCTGGTTCACCCCTATGTGCTCCACTCCTGCAGGTCCAGTGCTCTTTACCTGGTTCACTCTTTTGTGCTCCGCTCCTGCAGGTCCAGTACTCTTTACCTGGTTCACCCCCCTGTGCTCCGCTCCTGCAGGTCCAGTGCTCTTTACCTGGTTCACCCCTCTGTGCTCCACTCCTGCAGGTCCAGTGCTCTTTACCTGGTTCACCCCATTGTGCTCTTCTACTGCAGGTCCAGTGCGCTTTACATGGTTCACCCCCCTGTGCTCTGCTTCTGCAAGTCCAGTGCTCTTTACATGGTTCACCCCCCTGTGCTCCGCTCCTGCAGGTCCAGTGCTCTTTACCTGGTTCACCCCCCTGTGCTCGGCTCCTGCAGGTCCAATGCTCTTTACCTGGTTCAGCCCTTTATGCTCTGCTCCTGCAGGTTCAGTGCTCTTTACCTGGTTCATCCCCCTGTGCTCTGCTCCTGCAGGTGCAGTGCTCTTTACCTGGTTCACCCCACTGTGCTCCGCTCCTGCAGGTCCAGTGCTCTTTACCTGGTTCACCCCTCTGTGCTCCGCTCCTGCAGGTCCAATGCTCTTTACCTGGTTCACCCCATTGTGCTCTTCTACTGCAGGTCCAGTGCTCTTTACATGGTTCACCCCCCTGTGCTCTGCTTCTGCAGGTCCAGTGCTCTTTACATGGTTCACCCCCCTGTGCTCCGCTCCTGCAGGTCCAGTGCTCTTTACCTGGTTTACCCCCCTGTGCTCTGCTCCTGCAGGTCCAATGCTCTTTACCTGGTTCAGCCCTCTATGCTCTGCTCCTGCAGGTTCAGTGCTCTTTACCTGGTTCATCCCCCTGTGCTCTGCTCCTGCAGGTGCAGTGCTCTTTACCTGGTTCATCCCCCTGTGCTCCGCTCCTGCAGGTCCAGTGCTCTTTACCTGGTTCACCCCCCTGTGCTACGCTCCTGGGGGTCCAGTGCTCTTTACCTAGTTTATCCTTCTGTGCTCCGCTCCTGCAGATCTAGTGCTCTTTACATGGTTCACTGCTCTGTGCTCTGCTCCTGCAGGTCCAGTGCTCTTTACCTGGTTCACCGCTCTGTGCTCCACTCCTGAAGATCCAGTGCTCTTTACTTGGTTCACCCCCCTGTGCTCGGCTCCTGCAGGTCCAGTACTCTTTACCTGGTTCACCCCTCTGTGCTCCGCTCCTGCAGGTCCAGTGCTCTTTACCTGGTTCACCCCATTGTGCTCTTCTACTGCAGGTCCAGTGCGCTTTACATGGTTCACCTCCCTGTGCTCTGCTTCTGCAGGTCCAATGCTCTTTACCTGGTTCAGCCCTCTATGCTCTGCTCCTGCAGGTTCAGTGCTCTTTACCTGGTTCATCCCCCTGTGCTCTGCTCCTGCAGGTGCAGTGTCTTTACCTGGTTCACCCCCCTGTGCTCCGCTTCTGCAGGTCCAGTGCTCTTTACCTGGTTCACCCCCCTGTGCTCCGCTCCTGCAGGTCCAGTGCTCTTTACCTGGTTCACCCCTCTGTGCTCCGCTCCTGCAGGTCCAGTGCTCTTTACCTGGTTCACCCCATTGTGCTCTTCTACTGCAGGTCCAGTGCTCTTTACATGGTTCACCCCCCTGTGCTCTGCTTCTGCAGGTCCAGTGCTCTTTACATGGTTCACCCCCCTGTGCTCCGCTCCTTCAGGTCCAGTGCTCTTTACCTGGTTCACCCCCCTGTGCTCTGCTCCTGCAGGTCCAATGCTCTTTACCTGGTTCAGCCCTCTATGCTCTGCTCCTGCAGGTTCAGTGCTCTTTACCTGGTTCATCCCCCTGTGCTCTGCTCCTGCAGGTGCAGTGCTCTTTACCTGGTTCACCCCCCTGTGCTCCGCTCCTGCAGGTCCAGTGCTCTTTACCTGGTTCACCCTCCTGTGCTCTGCTCCTGCAGGTCCAGTGCTCTTTACCTGGTTCACCCCCCTGTGCTCTACTCCTGCAGGTCCAGTGCTCTTTACCTGGTTCACCCTCCTGTGCTCTGCTCCTGCAGGTCCAGTGCTCTTTACCTGGTTCACCCCCCTGTGCTACGCTCCTGGGGGTCCAGTGCTCTTTACCTAGTTTATCCTTCTGTGCTCCGCTCCTGCAGATCTAGTGCTTTTTTACATGGTTCACTGCTCTGTGCTCTGCTCCTGCAGGTCCAGTGCTCTTTACCTGGTTCACCGCTCTGTGCTCCGCTCCTGAAGATCCAGTGCTCTTTACTTGGTTCACCCCCCTGTGCTCTGCTCCTGCAGGTGCAGTGCTTTTTACCTTGTTCACTCCCCTGTGCTCCGCTCCTGCAGGTCCAGTGCTCTTTACCTGGTTCACCCCCCTGTGCTCTGATCCTGCTGGTCCAGTGCTCTTTACCTGGTTCACCCCCTTTTTCTCCGCTCCTGCAGGTCCAGTGCTCTTTACCTGGTTCACCCCTCTGTGCTCTACTCCTGCAGGTCCAGTGCCCTTTACCTGGTTCGCCCCCCTGTGCTCCGCTTCTGCGGGTCCAGTGCTTTTTACCTAGTACACCCCTCTGTGCTCCGCTCCAGCTGGTCCAGTGCTTTTTACCTGGTTGACCCCTCTGTGCTCCGCTCCTGCAGATCCAGTGCTTTTTACATGGTTCACCCCACTGTGCTCCTCTCCTGCAGGTCCACTGCTCTTCACCTAGTTCACCCCTCTGTGCTCCACTCCTGCAGATCCAGTACTCTTTACCTGGTTCACCCCCTGTGCTCCGATCCTGCAGGTCCAATGCTCTCTACCTTGTTCACCCTCCCTGTGCCCCGCTCCTGCAGGTCCGGTGCTCTTTACCTGGTTCACCCCCCTGTGCTCCGCTCCTGCAGGTCCAGTGCTCTTTACCTGGTTCACCCCTCTGTGCTCTACTCCTGCAGGTCCAGTGCCCTTTACCTGGTTTGCCCCCCTGTGCTCCGCTTCTGCGGGTCCAGTGCTTTTTACCTAGTTCACCCCTCTGTGCTCCGCTCCTGCTGGTCCAGTGTTTTTTACCTGGTTGACCCCTCTGTGCTCCGCTCATGCAGATCCAGTGCTTTTTACATGGTTCACCCCTCTGTGCTCCGCTCCTGTTGGTCCAGTACTCTTCACCTAGTTCACCCCTCTGTGCTCCACTCCTGCAGATCCAGTACTCTTTACCTGGTTCACCCCCTGTGCTCCGATCCTGCAGGTCCAATGCTCTCTACCTGGTTCACCCTCCCTGTGCTCCGTTCCTGCAGGTCCAGTGCTCTTTACCTGGTTCACCCCCTGTGAAGTCCCAGGGTCCTTCATGGGCGTAATACTACTCAGACAACACAGGGTGAGGGTAAAACAGCGTGGCAATCCTTTATTGAACCACAAAGCGGACAATAAACACATAGAAGAGTCCCAAGATGGTACAACATTACACAGTCTCACACCTTCTGGCGGACCCCCACAGAGAGGAGGTAGCGGCAAGCTTGGGAAGCTAGGAGTCCATCGAGGTGGAAGGCCAGGAGACCTGAGGGTCCCACCCTGGCCTCTCTGAGAGTTTCCATGGGTTCGGGTGACAGGACGGTCCCTCCTGGCAACCTCAAACAACATATCCATGGGTCCAGATGACTTCAACCTGGTCTCCCCAAATGTATCCATGGGCTTTCTGATGGCCAATGGAGCTAATCCGTATCTTTCCAGTCAGGGCTATATTCCCTTAGACTAGAATCATGTAGAATCCAAATCTGTGTCTCTTTGGTTAAATCCATGCTTCCAAGCTGATGGTCTCAGAGAGTCTGTGTGTCCTCTTGCTTCCCCTTGATTCTCTGTTTTATGCCTCTCCTGCTACAGAAGCACATGTCCTTTTCAAGTATACATCCACAGGTCATGAGGAAAGGGCAGCCTCATGTCTCATTGTTTGAGCATTTAATGAATTTGCTTTGTTTGTCCTTCTGTCTTGTGAGTCAATAAGCCACAGGGTCCACAAAGGTTAATTAACATAATTAGCAAACATTCATTGTTCCAGAAGCAAAGAGGAGACAACAATCAGGGTTATACAAATACTGGTCTGTTCTTCTTGACCCGACACATAAATACACATACATTAAGGCTATGTGCCCATGTTGCGGAAATGAAGCAGAAAATTTCTGCTTCATTTCTGCAAGTAAAAACGCATGCGGAATTCCGCACGCGTTTATCGCGCTTTTATCGCGCGATTTCCACATGCGGAATTGCCTTGCATTTTTTAATGCATTGCAAAAGGCAATTCCGCTTGCGGAAACGCAAAATTAATGAACATGCTGCGTATTTTTGAACGCAGCATAAACGCTGCGGAAAAATCCGCAGCGTGGGCATATAACTTGCGGAATCCCCTTGGGGACCATGGGGTGCGGATTACAAAGCGTTTTACAAGCGTTTCCGCTGCGGAAATTCCGCATCAAAAACGCTTGTAATCCGCAACGTGGAAACGCAGCCTTGCAAGTCAACACAAAGATAATAGTGTATTTCTCTTGGATTAACAAATCTAAATGTCTGGCTGATTAAGATTATAGGCTGTATCATCACACCGCCCCTGTGCTCCGCTCCTGCAGGTCCAGTGTTCTTTATCTGCTTCAACCCCCTTTCCTCCGCTCCTGCAGGTCCAGTGGGTATTCTTGCTTTTGACCTCGGCTTGTTTTCTGACTTTTCTACTATTTGACGGTTTTCTGCCCTCCTTGTTCTGACTCGACTACCCGACTTTCCTGCTGATCCACTCCATCTGCAGCAGCTACTCCAAGAACTCAACCCAGGGAGCAGCCACTGTTGTTATACATGGAGGATACAAATAGATACAGCTGTCACTATCACAAGTAATAGAGCTACTAGGCAGGAAGTATGATGGAAGACAGCTTTAAATACAGTCATATGAAAAAGTTTGGGCACCCCTATTAATCTTAAGCTTAATGTTTTATAAAAATTGGTGTTTTTGCAACAGCTATTTCAGTTTGATATATGTAATAACTGTTGGATACAGTAATGTTTCTGCCTTGAAATGAGGTTTATTGTACTAACAGAAAATGTGCAATCTGCATTCAAACAAAATTTGACAGGTGCATAAGTATGGGCACCTCACCAGAAAAGTGACATTAATATTTAGTAGATCCTCCTTTTGCAAAAATAACAGCCTCTAGTCGCTTCCTGTAGCTTTTAATGAGTTCCTGGATCCTGGATGAAGGTATTTTTGACCTTTCCTCTTTACAAAACAATTCCAGTTCAGTTAAGTTTGATGGTCGCCGAGCATGGACAGCCCTCTTCAAATGATCCCACAGATGTTCAATGATATTCAGGTCTGGGGACTGGGATGGCCATTCCAGAACATTGTAGTTGTTCCTCTGCATGAATGCCTGAGTAGATTTGGAGCGGTGTTTTGGATCATTGTCTTGCTGAAAGATCCATCCCCTGCGTAACTTCAACTTTATCACTGATTCTTGAACACTATTGCCAAGAATCTGCTGATACTGAGTGGAATCCATGCATCCCTCAACTTTAACAAGATTCCCAGTGCCGGCATTGACCACACAGCCCCAAAGCATGATGGAACCTCCACCAAATTTTACTGTGGGTAGCAAGTGTTTTTCTTGGAATGCTGTGTTTTTTTGCCGCCATGCATAACGCCTTTTTGTATGACCAAACAACTCAATCTTGGTTTCATCAGTCCACAGGACCTTCTTCCAAAAAGAAATTGGCTTCTCCAAATGTGCTTTTGCATACCTCAGCCGACTCTGTTTGTGGCGTGCTTGCAGAAACGGCTTCTTTCGCATCACTCTCCCATACAGCTTCTCCTTGTGCAAAGTGCGTTGTATAGTTGACCGATGCACAGTGACACCATCTGCAGCAAGTTGATGCTGCAGCTCTCTGGAGGTGGTCTGAGGATTGTCCTTGACTGATCTCACCATTCTTCTTCTCTGCCTTTCTGATGTTTTTCTTGTCCTGACACTTCTGGCCTTAACAAGAACTGTCCCTATGTTCTTCCATTTCCTTACTATGTTCCTCACAGTGGAAACTGACAGGTTAAATCTCTGAGACAGCTTTTTGTATCCTTCCCCTGAACAACTATGTTGAATAATCTTTGTTTTCAGATCATTTGACAGTTGTTTTGAGGAGCCCATGATGCCACTCTTCAGAGGAGATTCAAACAGGAGAACAACTTGCAAGTGGCCACTTTAAGTAGCTTTTCTCATGATTGCATACACCTGGCTATAAAGTTCAAAGCTCAATGAGGTTACAAAACCAAAAAAAGTGCTTTAGTAAGTCAGTAAAAAGTAGGCAGGAGTATTTAAAACAAGAAAATGATAAGGGTGCCCATACTTATGCACAGGTCAAATTTTGTTTGAATGCAGATTGCACATTTTCTGTTAGTACAATAAACCTCATTTCAAGGCAGAAACATTACTGTGTCCAACAGTTATTACATAGATCAAACTGAAATAGCTGCTGCAAAAACACCAATTTATATAAAACATTAAGCTTAAGATTAATAGGGGTGCACAAACTTTTTCATATGACTATGCAGGCTGAGCAGAATGTATCATACATGACAGCAATAGAAGCAGCAGCCCAGCAGACAGTATCCCACAGGAGAGGATTAGATACACGGCTCAGCAGACAGTATCACACAGGATGGGATTAGATACACGGCTCAGCAGACAGTATCCCACAGGATAGGATTAGATACACGGCTCAGCAGACAGTATCACACAGGATAGGATTAGATACACGGCTCAGCAGACAGTATCCCACAGGATAGGATTAGATACATGGCTCAGCAGACAGTATCACACAGCATAGGATTAGATACACAGCTCAGCAGACAGTATCACACAGGATAGGATTAGATACACGGCTCAGCAGACAGTATCCCCCAGGATAGGATTAGATACACGGCTCAGCAGACAGTATCACACAGGATAGGATTAGATACACGGCTCAGCAGACAGTATCCCCCAGGATAGGATTAGATACACGGCTGAGCAGACAGTATCCCTCAGGATAGGCTTAGATACACGGCTCAGCAGACAGTATCACACAGGATAGGATTAGATACACGGCTCAGCAGACAGTATCACACAGGATAGGATTAGATACACAGCTCAGCAGACAGTATCACACAGGATAGGATTAGATACACGGCTCAGCAGTCAGTATCTCCCAGGCTAGGATTAGATACACGGCTCAGCAGACAGTATCACACAGGAGAGGATTAGATACACGGCTCAGCAGACAGTATCACACAGGATAGGATTAGATACACGGCTCAGCAGACAGCATCACACAGGAGAGGATTAGATACACGGCTCAGCAGACAGTATCACACAGGATAGGATTAGATACACGGCTCAGCAGACAGTATCACACAGGATAGGATTAGATACACTGCTCAGCAGACAGTATCACACAGGATAGGATTAGATACACAGCTCAGCAGACAGTATCACACAGGATGGGATTAGATACACGGCTCAGCAGTCATTATCTCCCAGGCTAGGATTAGATACACAGCTCAGCAGACAGCATCACACAGGAGAGGATTAGATACACGGCCCAGCAGACAGTATCACACAGGATAGGATTAGATACACGGCTCAGCAGACAGTATCACACAGGAGAGGATTAGATACACGGCTCAGCAGACAGTATCACACAGGATAGGCTTAGATACAAAACTAAGCAAACTGGAGCCCCCTGTCTGCATATGGACATACTCTATGTGTACTGTACTGTATGTGTTGCCACCCCCATTATGTATGTATGCCCCTCATTCTGGGCCTCTTAGATACACAGCTGAGCAGACAGGATAGGATTAGATACAAGGCTCAGCAGACAGGATAGGATTAGATACATGGTTCAGCAGAGAGTATCACACAGGATAGGATTAGATACATGGCTCAGCAGACAGTATCACACAGGATAGGATTAGATACACGGCTCAGCAGACAGTATCACACAGGATAGGATTAGATACACGGCTCATCAGACAGTATCACACAGGAGAGGATTAGATACACGGCTCAGCAGACAGTATCACACAGGATAGGATTAGATACACGGCTCAGCAGACAGTATCACACAGGAGAGGATTAGATACACGGCTCAGCAGACAGTATCACACAGGATAGGATTAGATACACGGCTCAGCAGACAGTATCACACAGGATAGGATTAGATACACGGCTCATCAGACAGTATCACACAGGAGAGGATTAGATACACGGCTCAGCAGACAGTATCACACAGGATAGGATTAGATACACGGCTCAGCAGACAGTATCACACAGGAGAGGATTAGATACACGGCTCAGCAGACAGTATCACACAGGATAGGATTAGATACACGGCTCAGCAGACAGCATCACACAGGAGAGGATTAGATACACGGCTCAGCAGACAGTATCACACAGGATAGGATTAGATACACGGCTCAGCAGTCAGTATCACACAGGATAGGATTAGATACACGGCTCAGCAGACTGTATCACACAGGAGAGGATTAGATACACGGCTCAGCAGACAGTATCACACAGGATAGGATTAGATACACAGCTCAGCAGACAGTATCACACAGGATAGGATTAGATACACGGCTCAGCAGACTGTATCACACAGGAGAGGATTAGATACACGGCCCAGCAGACAGTATCACACAGGATAGGATTAGATACACGGCTCAGCAGACTGTATCACACAGGAGAGGATTAGATACACGGCTCAGCAGTCAGTATCACACAGGATAGGATTAGATACACGGCTCAGCAGACTGTATCACACAGGAGAGGATTAGATACACGGCTCAGCAGACAGTATCACACAGGATAGGATTAGATACACAGCTCAGCAGACAGTATCACACAGGATAGGATTAGATACACGGCTCAGCAGACTGTATCACACAGGAGAGGATTAGATACACGGCTCATCAGACAGTATCACACAGGATAGGATTAGATACACGGCTCAGGAGACAGTATCACACAGGATAGGATTAGATACACAGCTCAGCGGACAGTATCACACAGGAGAGGATTAGATACACGGCTCAGCAGACAGTATCACACAGGAGAGGATTAGATACACAGCTCAGCAGGCAGTATCACACAGGATAGGATTAGATACACGGCTCAGCAGTCAGTATCACACAGGATAGGATTAGATACACGGCTCAGCAGACAGTATCACACAGGATAGGATTAGATACATGGCTCAGCAGACAGTATCACACAGGATAGGATTAGATACATAGCTCAGCAGACAGTATCACACAGGAGAGGATTAGATACACGGCTCAGCAGACAGTATCACACAGGATTGGATTAGATACACGGCTCAGCAGACAATATCACACAGGATAGGATTAGATACACAGCTCAGCAGACAGTATCACACAGGATGGGATTAGATACACGGCTCAGCAGACAGTATCATACAAGAAAGGATTAGATACACGGCTCAGCAGACAGTATCCCACAGGAGAGGATTAGATACACGGCTCAGCAGACAGTATCACACAGGATTGGATTAGATACACGGCTCAGCAGACAATATCACACAGGATAGGATTAGATACACAGCTCAGCAGACAGTATCACACAGGAGAGGATTAGATACACAGCTCAGCAGACAGTATCACACATGATGGGATTAGATACACGGCTCAGCAGACAGTATCATACAAGAGAGGATTAGATACACGGCTAAGCAGACAGTATCCCACAGGAGAGGATTAGATACACGGCTCAGCAGACAGTATCACACAGGATTGGATTAGATACACGCCTCAGCAGACACTATCCCACAGGAT
This sequence comes from Phyllobates terribilis, assembly GCF_046119375.1. NCBI lineage: Eukaryota > Metazoa > Chordata > Amphibia > Anura > Dendrobatidae > Phyllobates > Phyllobates terribilis. The sequence goes on from NW_027362764.1 coordinate 790,315,110, forward strand.
AGGATTAGATACATGGCTCAGCAGACAGTATCACACAGGATAGGATTAGATACACGGCTCAGCAGACAGTATCCCACAGGATAGGCTTAGATACATGGCTCAGCAGACAGTATCACACAGGATAGGATTAGATACACAGCTCAGCAGACAGTATCACACAGGATAGGATTAGATACACGGCTCAGCAGACAGTATCACACAGGATAGGATTAGATACACAGCTCAGCAGACAGTATCACACAGGATAGGATTAGATACACGGCTCAGCAGACAGTATCACACAGGATAGGATTAGATACACGGCTCAGCAGACAGCATCACACAGGAGAGGATTAGATACACGGCTCAGCAGTCAGTATCTCCCAGGCTAGGATTAGATACACGGCTCAGCAGACAGTATCACACAGGAGAGGATTAGATACACGGCTCAGCAGACAGTATCACACAGGATAGGATTAGATACACGGCTCAGCAGACAGCATCACACAGGAGAGGATTAGATACACGGCTCAGCAGACAGTATCACACAGGATAGGATTAGATACACGGCTCAGCAGACAGTATCACACAGGATAGGATTAGATACACTGCTCAGCAGACAGTATCACACAGGATAGGATTAGATACACAGCTCAGCAGACAGTATCACACAGGATGGGATTAGATACACGGCTCAGCAGTCATTATCTCCCAGGCTAGGATTAGATACACAGCTCAGCAGACAGCATCACACAGGAGAGGATTAGATACACGGCCCAGCAGACAGTATCACACAGGATAGGATTAGATACACGGCTCAGCAGACAGTATCACACAGGAGAGGATTAGATACACGGCTCAGCAGACAGTATCACACAGGATAGGCTTAGATACAAAACTAAGCAAACTGGAGCCCCCTGTCTGCATATGGACATACTCTATGTGTACTGTACTGTATGTGTTGCCACCCCCATTATGTATGTATGCCCCTCATTCTGGGCCTCTTAGATACACAGCTGAGCAGACAGGATAGGATTAGATACAAGGCTCAGCAGACAGGATAGGATTAGATACATGGTTCAGCAGAGAGTATCACACAGGATAGGATTAGATACATGGCTCAGCAGACAGTATCACACAGGATAGGATTAGATACACGGCTCAGCAGACAGTATCACACAGGATAGGATTAGATACACGGCTCATCAGACAGTATCACACAGGAGAGGATTAGATACACGGCTCAGCAGACAGTATCACACAGGATAGGATTAGATACACGGCTCAGCAGACAGTATCACACAGGAGAGGATTAGATACACGGCTCAGCAGACAGTATCACACAGGATAGGATTAGATACACGGCTCAGCAGACAGTATCACACAGGATAGGATTAGATACACGGCTCATCAGACAGTATCACACAGGAGAGGATTAGATACACGGCTCAGCAGACAGTATCACACAGGATAGGATTAGATACACGGCTCAGCAGACAGTATCACACAGGAGAGGATTAGATACACGGCTCAGCAGACAGTATCACACAGGATAGGATTAGATACACGGCTCAGCAGACAGCATCACACAGGAGAGGATTAGATACACGGCTCAGCAGACAGTATCACACAGGATAGGATTAGATACACGGCTCAGCAGTCAGTATCACACAGGATAGGATTAGATACACGGCTCAGCAGACTGTATCACACAGGAGAGGATTAGATACACGGCTCAGCAGACAGTATCACACAGGATAGGATTAGATACACAGCTCAGCAGACAGTATCACACAGGATAGGATTAGATACACGGCTCAGCAGACTGTATCACACAGGAGAGGATTAGATACACGGCCCAGCAGACAGTATCACACAGGATAGGATTAGATACACGGCTCAGCAGACTGTATCACACAGGAGAGGATTAGATACACGGCTCAGCAGTCAGTATCACACAGGATAGGATTAGATACACGGCTCAGCAGACTGTATCACACAGGAGAGGATTAGATACACGGCTCAGCAGACAGTATCACACAGGATAGGATTAGATACACAGCTCAGCAGACAGTATCACACAGGATAGGATTAGATACACGGCTCAGCAGACTGTATCACACAGGAGAGGATTAGATACACGGCTCATCAGACAGTATCACACAGGATAGGATTAGATACACGGCTCAGGAGACAGTATCACACAGGATAGGATTAGATACACAGCTCAGCGGACAGTATCACACAGGAGAGGATTAGATACACGGCTCAGCAGACAGTATCACACAGGAGAGGATTAGATACACAGCTCAGCAGGCAGTATCACACAGGATAGGATTAGATACACGGCTCAGCAGTCAGTATCACACAGGATAGGATTAGATACACGGCTCAGCAGACAGTATCACACAGGATAGGATTAGATACATGGCTCAGCAGACAGTATCACACAGGATAGGATTAGATACATAGCTCAGCAGACAGTATCACACAGGAGAGGATTAGATACACGGCTCAGCAGACAGTATCACACAGGATTGGATTAGATACACGGCTCAGCAGACAATATCACACAGGATAGGATTAGATACACAGCTCAGCAGACAGTATCACACAGGATGGGATTAGATACACGGCTCAGCAGACAGTATCATACAAGAAAGGATTAGATACACGGCTCAGCAGACAGTATCCCACAGGAGAGGATTAGATACACGGCTCAGCAGACAGTATCACACAGGATTGGATTAGATACACGGCTCAGCAGACAATATCACACAGGATAGGATTAGATACACAGCTCAGCAGACAGTATCACACAGGAGAGGATTAGATACACAGCTCAGCAGACAGTATCACACATGATGGGATTAGATACACGGCTCAGCAGACAGTATCATACAAGAGAGGATTAGATACACGGCTAAGCAGACAGTATCCCACAGGAGAGGATTAGATACACGGCTCAGCAGACAGTATCACACAGGATTGGATTAGATACACGCCTCAGCAGACACTATCCCACAGGATAGGATTAGATACATGGCTCAGCAGACAGTATCACACAGGATAGGATTAGATACACGGCTCAGCAGACAGTATCCCACAGGATAGGCTTAGATACATGGCTCAGCAGACAGTATCACACAGGATAGGATTAGATACACAGCTCAGCAGACAGTATCACACAGGATAGGATTAGATACACGGCTCAGCAGACAGTATCACACAGGATAGGATTAGATACACAGCTCAGCAGACAGTATCACACAGGATAGGATTAGATACACGGCTCAGCAGACAGTATCACACAGGATAGGATTAGATACACGGCTCAGCAGACAGTATCGCACAGGATAGGATTAGATACATGGCTCAGCAGACAGTATCACACAAGATAGGATTAGGTACACGGCTCAGCAGACAGTATCACACAGGATGGGATTAGATACACAGCTCAGCAGACAGTATCACACAGGAGAGGATTAGATACATGGCTCAGCAGACAGTATCACACAGGAGAGGATTAGATACACGGCTCAGCAGACAGTATCACACAGGATAGGATTAGATACACGGCTCAGCAGACAGTATCACACAGGATAGGATTAGATACACGGCTCAGCAGACAGTATTACACAGGATAGGATTAGATACACGGCTCAGCAGGCAGTATCACACAGGATAGGATTAGATACACGGCTCAGCAGACAGTATCACACAGGATAGGATTAGATACACGGCTCAGCAGACAGTATCACACAGGAGAGGAATAGATACACAGCTCAGCAGACAGTATCACACAGGATAGGATTAGATACACGGCTCAGCAGACAGTATCACACAGGATAGGATTAGATACACGGCTCAGCAGGCAGTATCACACAGGATGGTATTAGATAAACGGCTCAGCAGACAGTATCACACAGGAGAGGATTAGATACATGGCTCAGCAGACAGTATCACACAGGATAGGATTAGATACACGGCTCAGCAGACAGTATCACACAGGATAGGATTAGATACATGGCTCAGCAGACAGTATCACACAGGATAGGATTAGATACACGGATCAGCAGACAGTATTACACAGGATAGGATTAGATACACAGCTCAGCAGACAGTATCACACATGATGGGATTAGATACACGGCTCAGCAGACAGTATCACATAGGATAGGATTAGATACACAGCTCAGCAGACAGTATCACACAGGAGAGGATTAGATACACGGCTCAGCAGACAGTATCACACAGGAGAGGATTAGATACACGGCTCAGCAGACAGTATCACACAGGATAGGATTAGATACAGAGCTCAGCAGACAGTATCACACATGATGGGATTAGATACACGGCTCAGCAGACAGTATCATACAAGAGAGGATTAGATACACGGCTCAGCAGACAGTATCACACAGGATAGGATTAGATACACGGCTCAGCAGCATCACACATGATAGGATTAGATACATGGGTCATCAGACAGTATCACACAGGATGGTATTAGATACACGGCTCAGCAGACAGTATCACACAGGATAGGATTAGATACACAGCTCAGCAGATGGTATCACACAGGATGGGATTAGATACACGGCTCAGCAGACAGTATCACACAGGAGAGGATTAGATACATGGCTCAGCAGACAGTATCACACAGATTAGGATTAGATACACGGCTCAGCAGACAGGATAGGATTAGATACACTGCTCAGCAGACAGTATCACACAGGATAGGATTAGATACACAGCTCAGCAGACAGTATCACACAGGAGAGGATTAGATACACAGCTCAGCAGACAGTATCACACAGGATAGGATTAGATACACTGCTCAGCAGACAGTATCACACAGGATAGGATTAGATACACAGCTCAGCAGACAGTATCACACAGGAGAGGATTAGATACACAGTTCAGCAGACAGTATCACACAGGATGGTATTAGATACATGGGTCAGCAGGCAGCGTCACACAGGAGAGGATAAGATACACGGCTCAGCAGTCAGTTTCACACAGGATAAGATTAGATACACAGCTCAGCAGATAGTATCACACAGGAGAGGATTAGATACACGGTTCAGCAGACAGTATCACACAGGAGAGGATTAGATACACGGCTCAGCAGACAGTATCACACAGGAGAGGATTAGATACACGGCTCAGCAGTCAGTATCACACAGGATAGGATTAGATACACGGCTCAGCAGTCAGTATCACACAGGATAGGATTAGATACACGGCTCAGTAGGCAGTATCACACAGGATAGGATTAGATACACGGCTCAGCAGTCAGTATCACACAGGATAGGATTAGATACACGGCTCAGCAGACAGTATCACACAGGATGGTATTAGATACATGGGTCAGCAGGCAGCGTCACACATGATAGGATTAGATACATGGCTCAGCAGACAGTATCACACAGGAGAGGATAAGATACACGGCTCAGTAGGCAGTATCACACAGGATAGGATTAGATACACGGCTCAGCAGTCAGTTTCACACAGGATAGGATTAGATACACGGCTCAGCAGACAGTATCACACAGGAGAGGATTAGATACACGGCTCAGCAGACAGTATCACACAGGATAGGCTTAGATACACGGCTCAGCAGACAGTATCACACAGGATAGGATTAGATACACAGCTCAGCAGACAGTATCACACAGGATAGGATTAGATACACGGCTCAGCAGACAGTATCACACAGGATAGGATTAGATACACAGCTCAGCAGACAGTATCACACAGGATAGGATTAGATACACGGCTCAGCAGACAGTATCACACAGGATAGGATTAGATACACGGCTCAGCAGACAGTATCGCACAGGATAGGATTAGATACATGGCTCAGCAGACAGTATCACACAAGATAGGATTAGGTACACGGCTCAGCAGACAGTATCACACAGGATGGGATTAGATACACAGCTCAGCAGACAGTATCACACAGGAGAGGATTAGATACATGGCTCAGCAGACAGTATCACACAGGAGAGGATTAGATACACGGCTCAGCAGACAGTATCACACAGGATAGGATTAGATACACGGCTCAGCAGACAGTATCACACAGGATAGGATTAGATACACGGCTCAGCAGACAGTATTACACAGGATAGGATTAGATACACGGCTCAGCAGGCAGTATCACACAGGATAGGATTAGATACACGGCTCAGCAGACAGTATCACACAGGATAGGATTAGATACACGGCTCAGCAGACAGTATCACACAGGAGAGGAATAGATACACAGCTCAGCAGACAGTATCACACAGGATAGGATTAGATACACGGCTCAGCAGACAGTATCACACAGGATAGGATTAGATACACGGCTCAGCAGGCAGTATCACACAGGATGGTATTAGATAAACGGCTCAGCAGACAGTATCACACAGGAGAGGATTAGATACATGGCTCAGCAGACAGTATCACACAGGATAGGATTAGATACACGGCTCAGCAGACAGTATCACACAGGATAGGATTAGATACATGGCTCAGCAGACAGTATCACACAGGATAGGATTAGATACACGGATCAGCAGACAGTATTACACAGGATAGGATTAGATACACAGCTCAGCAGACAGTATCACACATGATGGGATTAGATACACGGCTCAGCAGACAGTATCACATAGGATAGGATTAGATACACAGCTCAGCAGACAGTATCACACAGGAGAGGATTAGATACACGGCTCAGCAGACAGTATCACACAGGAGAGGATTAGATACACGGCTCAGCAGACAGTATCACACAGGATAGGATTAGATACACAGCTCAGCAGACAGTATCACACATGATGGGATTAGATACACGGCTCAGCAGACAGTATCATACAAGAGAGGATTAGATACACGGCTCAGCAGACAGTATCACACAGGATAGGATTAGATACACGGCTCAGCAGCATCACACATGATAGGATTAGATACATGGGTCATCAGACAGTATCACACAGGATGGTATTAGATACACGGCTCAGCAGACAGTATCACACAGGATAGGATTAGATACACAGCTCAGCAGATGGTATCACACAGGATGGGATTAGATACACGGCTCAGCAGACAGTATCACACAGGAGAGGATTAGATACATGGCTCAGCAGACAGTATCACACAGATTAGGATTAGATACACGGCTCAGCAGACAGGATAGGATTAGATACACTGCTCAGCAGACAGTATCACACAGGATAGGATTAGATACACAGCTCAGCAGACAGTATCACACAGGAGAGGATTAGATACACAGCTCAGCAGACAGTATCACACAGGATAGGATTAGATACACTGCTCAGCAGACAGTATCACACAGGATAGGATTAGATACACAGCTCAGCAGACAGTATCACACAGGAGAGGATTAGATACACAGTTCAGCAGACAGTATCACACAGGATGGTATTAGATACATGGGTCAGCAGGCAGCGTCACACAGGAGAGGATAAGATACACGGCTCAGCAGTCAGTTTCACACAGGATAAGATTAGATACACAGCTCAGCAGATAGTATCACACAGGAGAGGATTAGATACACGGTTCAGCAGACAGTATCACACAGGAGAGGATTAGATACACGGCTCAGCAGACAGTATCACACAGGAGAGGATTAGATACACGGCTCAGCAGTCAGTATCACACAGGATAGGATTAGATACACGGCTCAGCAGTCAGTATCACACAGGATAGGATTAGATACACGGCTCAGCAGACAGTATCACACAGGATGGTATTAGATACATGGGTCAGCAGGCAGCGTCACACATGATAGGATTAGATACATGGCTCAGCAGACAGTATCACACAGGAGAGGATAAGATACACGGCTCAGTAGGCAGTATCACACAGGATAGGATTAGATACACGGCTCAGCAGTCAGTTTCACACAGGATAGGATTAGATACACGGCTCAGCAGACAGTATCACACAGGAGAGGATTAGATACACGGCTCAGCAGACAGTATCACACAGGATAGGATTAGATACACAGCTCAGCAGACAGTATCACACAGGATAGGATTAGATACACAGCTCAGAAGACAGTATCACACAGGATGGTATTAGATACATGGCTCAGCAGACAGTATCACGCAGGATGGTATTAGATACACGGCTCAGCAGACAGTATCACACAGGAGAGGATTAGATACATGGCTCAGCAGACAGTATCACACAGGATAGGATTAGATACAAGGCTCAGCAGACGGTATCACACAGGATAGGATAGGATTAGATACATGGCTCAGCAGACAGTATCACACGGGATAGGATTAGATACATGGCTCAGCAGACAGCATCACACAGGAGAGGATTAGATACACAGCTCAGCAGACAGTATCACACAGGATAGGATTAGATACACAGCTCAGCAGACTGTATCACACAGGAGAGGATTAGATACACGGCTCAGCAGACAGTATCACACAGGATAGGATTAGATACACGGCTCAGCAGACAGTATCACACAGGAGAGGATTAGATACACGGCTCAGCAGACAGTATCACACAGGAGAGGATTAGATACACGGCTCAGCAGACTGTATCACACAGGAGAGGATTAGATACATGGCTCAGCAGACTGTATCACACAGGAGAGGATTAGATACATGGCTCAGCAGACAGCATCACACAGGAGAGGATTAGATACACAGCTCAGCAGACAGTATCACACAGGATAGGATTAGATACACAGCTCAGCAGACTGTATCACACAGGAGAGGATTAGATACACGGCTCAGCAGACAGTATCACACAGGATAGGATTAGATACACAGCTCAGCAGACTGTATCACACAGGAGAGGATTAGATACATGGCTCAGCAGACTGTATCACACAGGAGAGGATTAGATACACAGCTCAGCAGACAGTATCACACAGGAGAGGATTAGATACACAGCTCAGCAGACAGTATCACACAGGAGAGGATTAGATACACAGCTCAGCAGACAGTATCACACAGGATAGGATTAGATACATGGCTCAGCAGACAGTATCACACAGGAGAGGATTAGATACACAGCTCAGCAGACAGTATCACACAGGATAGGATTAGATACATGGCTCAGCAGACAGTATCACACAGGAGAGGATTAGATACACGGCTCAGCAGACAGTATCACACAGGATAGGATTAGATACACAGCTCAGCGGACAGTATCACACATGATGGGATTAGATACACGGCTCGGCAGACAGTATCATACAAGAGAGGATTAGATACACGGCTCAGCAGACAGTATCACACAGGATAGGATTAGATACACAGCTCAGCAGACAGTATCACACATGATGGGATTAGATACACGGCTCAGCAGACAGTATCACACAGGATGGGATTAGATACACGGCTCAGTAGACAGTATCACACAGGAGAGGATTAGATACACAGCTCAGCAGACAGTATCACACAGGATAGGATTAGATACATGACTCAGCAGACAGTATCTCACAGGATGGGATTAGATACACAGCTCAGCAGACAGTATCACACAGGATAGGATTAGATACACAGCTCAGCAGACAGTATCACACAGGATAGGATTAGATACACGGCTCAGCAGACAGTATCACACAGGATAGGATTAGATACATGACTCAGCAGACAGTATCTCACAGGATGGGATTAGATACACGGCTCAGCAGACAGTATCACACAGGAGAGGATCAGATACACAGCTCATCAGACAGTATCACACAGGAGAGGATTAGATACACGGCTCAGCAGACAGTATCACACAGGATAGGATTAGATACACGGTTCAGCAGGCAGTATCACACAGGATAGGATTAGATACACGGCTCCGCAGACAGTATCACACAGGATAGGATTAGATACACGGCTCAGCAGACAGTATCACACAGGATAGGATTAGATACACGTTTCAGCAGGCAGTATCACACAGGATAGGATTAGATACACGGCTCATCAGACAGTATCACACAGGAGAGGATTAGATACACGGCTCAGCAGACAGTATCACACAGGATAGGATTAGATACACGGCTCAGCAGACAGTATCACATAGGATAGGATTAGATACACGGCTCAGCAGACAGTATCACACAGGATAGGATTAGATACACGGCTCAGCAGGCAGTATCACACAGGATAGGATTAGATACACAGCTCAGCAGACAGTATCACACAGGATAGGATTAGATACACGGCTCAGCAGACAGTATCACACAGGATAGGATTAGATACACGGCTCAGCAGACAGTATCACACAGGATAGGATTAGATACACGGTTCAGCAGACAGTATCACACAGGAGAGGATTAGATACACGGCTCAGCAGACAGTATCACACAGGAGAGGATTAGATACACGGCTCAGCAGACAGTATCACACAGGATAGGATTAGATACACGGCTCAGCAGACAGTATCACACAGGATAGGATTAGATACACGGTTCAGCAGGCAGTATCACACAGGATAGGATTAGATACACGGCTCAGCAGACAGTATCACACAGGATAGGATTAGATACACGGCTCAGCAGGCAGTATCACACAGGATAGGATTAGATACACGGCTCAGCAGACAGTATCACATAGGATAGGATTAGATACACGGCTCAGCAGACAGTATCACACAGGATAGGATTAGATACACGGCTCAGCAGGCAGTATCACACAGGATAGGATTAGATACACGGCTCAGCAGACAATATCACACAGGAGAGGATTAGATACACGGCTCAGCAGACAGTATCACACAGGATAGGATTAGATACACAGCTCAGCAGACAGTATCACACATGATGGGATTAGATACACGGCTCAGCAGACAGTATCATACAAGAGAGGATTAGATACACGGCTCAGCAGACAGTATCACACAAGAGAGGATTAGATACATGGCTCAGCAGACAGTATCATACAAGAGAGGATTAGATACACGGCTCAGCAGACAGTATCACACAGGAGAGGATTAGATACATGGCTCAGCGGACAGTATCACACATGATGGGATTAGATACACGGCTCGGCAGACAGTATCATACAAGAGAGGATTAGATACACGGCTCAGCAGACAGTATCACACAGGATAGGATTAGATACACAGCTCAGCAGACAGTATCACACATGATGGGATTAGATACACGGCTCAGCAGACAGTATCACACATGATGGGATTAGATACACGGCTCAGCAGACAGTATCACACAGGAGAGGATTAGATACATGGCTCAGCAGACAGTATCACACAGGATAGGATTAGATACACGGCTCAGCAGACAGGATAGGATTAGATACACTGCTCAGCAGACAGTATCACACAGGATAGGATTAGATACATGGGTCAGCAGACATTATCACACAGGAGAGGATTAGATACACGGCTCAGCAGACAGTATCACACAGGATAGGATTAGATACACGGCTCAGCAGACAGTATCACACAGGAGAGGATTAGATACACGGCTCAGCAGACAGTATCACACAGGAGAGGATTAGATACACGGCTCAGCAGACAGTATCACACAGGAGAGGATTAGATACACGGCTCAGCAGACAGTATCACACAGATTAGGATTAGATACACAGCTCAGCAGACAGTATCACACAGGATAGGATTAGATACACGGCTCAGCAGACAGGATAGGATTAGATACACTGCTCAGCAGACAGTATCACACAGGATGGGATTAGATACATGGCTCAGCAGACAGTGTCACACATGATAGGATTAGATACATGGGTCAGCAGGCAGTATCACACAGGATAGGATTAGATACATGGGTCAGCAGGCAGCATCACACATGATAGGATTAGATACATGGGTCAGCAGACAGTATCACACAGGATAGGATTAGATACACGGCTCAGCAGACAGTATCACACAGGATAGGATTAGATACACAGCTCAGCAGACAGTATCACACAGGATAGGATTAGATACACAGCTCAGCAGACTGTATCACACAGGATGGGATTAGATACATGGCTCAGCAGACAGTGTCACACATGATAGGATTAGATACATGGGTCAGCAGGCAGTATCACACAGGATAGGATTAGATACATGGGTCAGCAGACAGTGTCACACATGATAGGATTAGATACATGGGTCAGCAGGCAGCATCACACATGATAGGATTAGATACATGGGTCAGCAGACAGTATCACACAGGATAGGATTAGATACACGGCTCAGCAGACAGTATCACACAGGATAGGATTAGATACACAGCTCAGCAGACAGTATCACACAGGATAGGATTAGATACACTGCTCAGCAGACAGTATCACACAGGATGGGATTAGATACATGGCTCAGCAGACAGTGTCACACATGATAGGATTAGATACATGGGTCAGCAGGCAGTATCACACAGGATAGGATTAGATACATGGGTCAGCAGGCAGCATCACACATGATAGGATTAGATACATGGGTCAGCAGACAGTATCACACAGGATAGGATTAGATACAGCTCAGCAGACAGTATCACACAGGATAGGATTAGATACACAGCTCAGCAGACAGTATCACACAGGATAGGATTAGATACACGGCTCATCAGACAGTATCACACAGGAGAGGATTAGATACACAGCTCAGCAGACAGTATCACACAGGATAGGATTAGATACACGGCTCAGCAGACAGTATCACACAGGATAGGATTAGATACACGGCTCATCAGACAGTATCACACAGGAGAGGATTAGATACACAGCTCAGCAGACAGTATCACACAGGATAGGATTAGATACACGGCTCAGCAGACAGTATCACACAGGATAGGATTAGATACACGGCTCAGCAGGCAGTATCACACAGGATGGTATTAGATACACGGCTCAGCAGACAGTATCACACAGGATAGGATTAGATACACGGCTCAGCAGGCAGTATCACACAGGATAGGATTAGATACACGGCTCAGCAGACAGTATCACACAGGATAGGATTAGATACACGGCTCATCAGACAGTATCACACAGGAGAGGATTAGATACACAGCTCAGCAGACAGTATCACACAGGATAGGATTAGATACACGGCTCAGCAGACAGTATCACACAGGATAGGATTAGATACACGGCTCAGCAGGCAGTATCACACAGGATGGTATTAGATACACGGCTCAGCAGACAGTATCACACAGGAGAGGATTAGATACATGGCTCAGCAGACAGTATCACACAGGATAGGATTAGATACACGGCTCAGCAGACAGTATCACACAGGATAGGATTAGATACATGGGTCAGCAGACAGTATCACACAGGATAGGATTAGATACATGGGTCAGCAGGCAGCATCACACATGATAGGATTAGATACATGGGTCAGCAGACAGTATCACACAGGATGGTATTAGATACACGGCTCAGCAGACAGTATCACACAGGATAGGATTAGATACACAGCTCAGCAGACGGTATCACACAGGATGGGATTAGATACATGGCTCAGCAGAATGTATCACACAGGAGAGGATTAGATACACGGCTCAGCAGACAGTATCACACAGGATAGGATTAGATACACAGCTGACAGTATCACACAGGATAGGATTAGATACACGGCTCAGCAGACAGTATCACACAGGATAGGATTAGATACACGGCTCAGCAGACAGTATCACACAGGATAGGATTAGATACACGGCTCAGCAGTGTCACACATGATAGGATTAGATACATGGGTCAGCAGACAGTATCACACAGGATAGGATTAGATACATGGGTCAGCAGGCAGCATCACACATGATAGGATTAGATACATGGGTCAGCAGACAGTATCACACAGGATGGTATTAGATACACGGCTCAGCAGACAGTATCACACAGGATAGGATTAGATACATGGCTCAGCAGACAGGATAGGATTAGATACACTGCTCAGCAGACAGTATCACACAGGATAGGATTAGATACACAGCTCAGCAGACAGTATCACACAGGAGAGGATTAGATACACAGCTCAGCAGACAGTATCACACAGGATAGGATTAGATACACAGCTCAGCAGACAGTATCACACAGGATGGTATTAGATACATGGGTCAGCAGGCAGCGTCACACATGATAGGATTAGATACATGGCTCAGCAGACAGTATCACACAGGAGAGGATTAGATACACGGCTCAGCAGTCAGTTTCACACAGGATAAGATTAGATACACGGCTCAGCAGACAGTATCACACAGGAGAGGATTAGATACACGGCTCAGCAGACAGTATCACACAGGATAGGATTAGATACACAGCTCAGCAGACAGTATCACACAGGATAGGATTAGATACACAGCTCAGAAGACAGTATCACACAGGATGGTATTAGATACACGGCTCAGCAGACAGTATCACACAGGAGAGAATTAGATACACAGCTCAGCAGACAGTATCACACAGGATGGGATTAGATACACGGCTCAGCAGGCAGTATCACACAGGATAGCAATAGATACACGGCTCAGCAGACAGTATCACACAGGATAGGATTAGATACACAGCTCAGCAGACAGTATCACACGGGATAGGATTAGATACATGGCTCAGCAGACAGCATCACACAGGAGAGGATTAGATACACGGCTCAGCAGACAGTATCACAGAGGATAGGATTAGAAACACAGCTCAACAGACGGTATCACACAGGAGAGGATTAGATACACGGCTCAGCAGACGGTATCACACAGGAGAGGATTAGATACACGGCTCAGCAGACAGTATCACACAGGAGAGGATTAGATACACGGCTCAGCAGACAGTATCACAGAGGATAGGATTAGAAACACAGCTCAGCAGACGGTATCACACAGGAGAGGATTAGATACACGGCTCAGCAGACGGTATCACACAGGAGAGGATTAGATACACGGCTCATCAGACAGTATCACACAGGAGAGGATTAGATACACAGCTCAGCAGACAGTATCACACAGGATAGCAATAGATACACGGCTCAGCAGACAGTATCACACAGGAGAGGATTAGATACACGGCTCAGCAGACGGTATCACACAGGAGAGGATTAGATACATGGCTCAGCAGACAGTATCACACAGGAGAGGATTAGATACACGGCTCAGCAGACAGTATCACACAGGAGAGGATTAGATACACGGCTCAGCAGACAGTATCACACAGGATAGGATTAGATACGCAGCTCAGCAGACAGTATCACAGAGGAGAGGATTAGATACACGGCTCAGCAGACAGTATCACACAGGAGAGGATTAGATACACGGCTCAGCAGACAGTATCACGCAGGATGGTATTAGATACACGGCTCAGCAGACAGTATCACACAGGAGAGGATTAGATACATGGCTCAGCAGACAGTATCACACAGGATAGGATTAGATACACGGATCAGCAGACAGTATCACACAGGATAGGATTAGATACATGGGTCAGCAGACAGTATCACACAGGATAGGATTAGATACATGGGTCAGCAGGCAGCATCACACATGATAGGATTAGATACATGGGTCAGCAGACAGTATCACACAGGATAGGATTAGATACATGGCTCAGCAGACAGTATCACACAGGATGGTATTAGATACACGGCTCAGCAGACAGTATCACACAGGATAGGATTAGATACACAGCTCAGCAGACGGTATCACACAGGATGGGATTAGATACATGGCTCTGTAGACAGTATCACACAGGAGAGGATTAGATACACGGCTCAGCAGACAGTATCACACAGGATAGGATTAGATACACAGCTGACAGTATCACACAGGATAGGATTAGATACACGGCTCAGCAGACAGTATCACACAGGATAGGATTAGATACACGGCTCAGCAGACAGTATCACACAGGATAGGATTAGATACACGGCTCAGCAGACAGTATCACACAGGATAGGATTAGATACACAGCTCAGCAGACAGTATCACAGGATAGGATTAGATACACAGCTCAGCAGACAGTATCACACAGGATGGGATTAGATACACAGCTCAGCAGACAGTATCACACAGGATAGGATTAGATACACGGCTCAGCAGACAGTATCACACAGGAGAGGATTAGATACACAGCTCAGCAGACAGTATCACACAGGATGGTATTAGATACATGGGTCAGCAGACAGTATCACACAGGATAGGATTAGATACATGGGTCAGCAGGCAGCATCACACATGATAGGATTAGATACATGGGTCAGCAGACAGTATCACACAGGATAGGATTAGATACACAGCTCAGCAGATGGTATCACACAGGAGAGGATTAGATACACGGCTCAGCAGTCAGTATCACACAGGAGAGGATTAGATACACGGCTCAGCAGATAGTATCACACAGGATAGGATTAGATACACGGCTCAGCAGACAGTATCACACAGGATAGGATTAGATACACGGCTCAGCAGACAGGATAGGATTAGATACACTGCTCAGCAGACAGTATCACACAGGATAGGATTAGATACACGGCTCAGCAGACAGTATCACACAGGATAGGATTAGATGCACGGCTCAGCAGACAGTATCACACAGGATAGGATTAGATACACGGCTCAGCAGACAGGATAGGATTAGATACACTGCTCAGCAGACAGTATCACACAGGATAGGATTAGATACACAGCTCAGCAGACAGTATCACACAGGAGAGGATTAGATACACAGCTCAGCAGACAGTATCACACAGGATAGGATCAGATACACAGCTCAGCAGACAGTATCACACAGGAGAGGATTAGAAACACAGCTCAGCAGACAGTATCACACAGGATGGTATTAGATACACGGCTCAGCAGGCAGTTTCACACAGGATAGGATTAGATACACAGCTCAGCAGACAGTATCACACAGGATAGGATTAGATACACGGCTCAGCAGTCACTTTCACACAGGATACGATTAGATACACGGCTCAGCAGACAGTATCACACAGGATGGTATTAGATACACGGCTCAGCAGACAGTATCACACAGGAGAGGATTAGATACATGGCTCAGCAGACAGTATCACACAGGATAGGATTAGATACAAGGCTCAGCAGACGGTATCACACAGGATAGGATTAGATACATGGCTCAGCAGACAGTATCACACGGGATAGGATTAGATACATGGCTCAGCAGACAGTATCACACAGGATAGGATTAGATACACGGCTCAGCAGACAGTATCACACAGGAGAGGATTAGATACACAGCTCAGCAGACAGTATCACACAGGAGAGGATTAGATACACAGCTCAGCAGACTGTATCACACAGGAGAGGATTAGATACACGGCTCAGCAGACAGTATCACACAGGATAGCAATAGATACACGGCTCAGCAGACAGTATCACACAGGATAGGATTAGATACACAGCTCAGCAGACAGTATCACACGGGATAGGATTAGATACATGGCTCAGCAGACAGCATCACACAGGAGAGGATTAGATACACAGCTCAGCAGACAGTATCACACGGGATAGGATTAGATACATGGCTCAGCAGACAGTATCACACAGGATAGGATTAAATACACAGCTCAGCAGACAGTATCACACAGGAGAGGATTAGATACATGGCTCAGCAGACAGCATCACACAGGAGAGGATTAGATACACGGCTCAGCAGACAGTATCACACAGGATGGGATTAGATACACGGCTCAGCAGGCAGTATCACACAGGATAGGATTAGATACACGGCTCAGCAGACAGTATCACACAGGATAGGATTAGATACACGGCTCAGCAGACAGTATCACACAGGATAGGATTAGATACACGGCTCAGCAGACAGTATCACACAGGATAGGATTAGATACACGGCTCAGCAGGCAGTATCACACAGGATAGGATTAGATACACGGCTCAGCAGACAATATCACACAGGAGAGGAATAGATACACGGCTCAGCAGACAGTATCACACAGGAGAGGATTAGATACACAGCTCAGCAGACAGTATCACACAGGAGAGGATTAGATACATGGCTCAGCGGACAGTATCACACATGATGGGATTAGATACACGGCTCAGCAGACAGTATCATACAAGAGAGGATTAGATACACGGCTCAGCAGACAGTATCACACAGGAGAGGATTAGATACATGGCTCAGCGGACAGTATCACACATGATGGGATTAGATACACGGCTCAGCAGACAGTATCACACATGAGAGGATTAGATACACAGCTCAGCAGACAGTATCACACAGGAGAGGATTAGATACATGGCTCAGCGGACAGTATCACACATGATGGGATTAGATACACGGCTCAGCAGACAGTATCATACAAGAGAGGACTAGATACACGGCTCAGCAGACAGTATCACACAGGAGAGGATTAGATACATGGCTCAGCGGACAGTATCACACATGATGGGATTAGATACACGGCTCGGCAGACAGTATCATACAAGAGAGGATTAGATACACGGCTCAGCAGACAGTATCACACAGGATAGGATTAGATACACAGCTCAGCAGACAGTATCACACATGATGGGATTAGATACACGGCTCAGCAGACAGTATCACACAGGATAGGATTAGATACACAGCTCAGCAGACAGTATCACACGGGATAGGATTAGATACATGGCTCAGCAGACAGCATCACACAGGAGAGGATTAGATACACAGCTCAGCAGACAGTATCACACGGGATAGGATTAGATACATGGCTCAGCAGACAGTATCACACAGGATAGGATTAGATACACAGCTCAGCAGACAGTATCACACAGGAGAGGATTAGATACATGGCTCAGCAGACAGCATCACACAGGAGAGGATTAGATACACGGCTCAGCAGACAGTATCACACAGGATGGGATTAGATACATGGCTCAGCAGGCAGTATCACACAGGATAGGATTAGATACACGGCTCAGCAGACAGTATCACACAGGATAGGATTAGATACACGGCTCAGCAGGCAGTATCACACAGGATGGTATTCGATACACGGCTCAGCAGACAGTATCACACAGGAGAGGATTAGATACATGGCTCAGCAGACAGTATCACACAGGATAGGATTAGATACACGGCTCAGCAGACAGTATCACACAGGATAGGATTAGATACATGGGTCAGCAGACAGTATCACACAGGATAGGATTAGATACATGGGTCAGCAGGCAGCATCACACATGATAGGATTAGATACATGGGTCAGCAGACAGTATCACACAGGATGGTATTAGATACACGGCTCAGCAGACAGTATCACACAGGATAGGATTAGATACACAGCTCAGCAGACGGTATCACACAGGATGGTATTAGATACATGGCTCAGCAGACAGTATCACACAGGAGAGGATTAGATACACGGCTCAGCAGACAGTATCACACAGGATAGGATTAGATACACAGCTGACAGTATCACACAGGATAGGATTAGATACACTGCTCAGCAGACAGTATCACACAGGATAGGATTAGATACACGGCTCAGCAGACAGTATCACACAGGATAGGATTAGATACACGGCTCAGCAGTGTCACACATGATAGGATTAGATACATGGGTCAGCAGACAGTATCACACAGGATAGGATTAGATACATGGGTCAGCAGGCAGCATCACACATGATAGGATTAGATACATGGGTCAGCAGACAGTATCACACAGGATGGTATTAGATACACGGCTCAGCAGACAGTATCACACAGGATAGGATTAGATACATGGCTCAGCAGACAGGATAGGATTAGATACACTGCTCAGCAGACAGTATCACACAGGATAGGATTAGATACACAGCTCAGCAGACAGTATCACACAGGAGAGGATTAGATACACAGCTCAGCAGACAGTATCACACAGGATAGGATTAGATACACAGCTCAGCAGACAGTATCACACAGGATGGTATTAGATACATGGGTCAGCAGGCAGCGTCACACATGATAGGATTAGATACATGGCTCAGCAGACAGTATCACACAGGAGAGGATTAGATACACGGCTCAGCAGTCAGTTTCACACAGGATAAGATTAGATACACGGCTCAGCAGACAGTATCACACAGGAGAGGATTAGATACACGGCTCAGCAGACAGTATCACACAGGATAGGATTAGATACACAGCTCAGCAGACAGTATCACACAGGATAGGATTAGATACACAGCTCAGAAGACAGTATCACACAGGATGGTATTAGATACACGGCTCAGCAGACAGTATCACACAGGAGAGAATTAGATACACAGCTCAGCAGACAGTATCACACAGGATAGGATTAGATACACAGCTCAGAAGACAGTATCACACAGGATGGTATTAGATACACGGCTCAGCAGACAGTATCACACAGGAGAGAATTAGATACACAGCTCAGCAGACAGTATCACACAGGATGGGATTAGATACACGGCTCAGCAGGCAGTATCACACAGGATAGCAATAGATACACGGCTCAGCAGACAGTATCACACAGGATAGGATTAGATACACAGCTCAGCAGACAGTATCACACGGGATAGGATTAGATACATGGCTCAGCAGACAGCATCACACAGGAGAGGATTAGATACACGGCTCAGCAGACAGTATCACAGAGGATAGGATTAGAAACACAGCTCAACAGACGGTATCACACAGGAGAGGATTAGATACACGGCTCAGCAGACGGTATCACACAGGAGAGGATTAGATACACGGCTCAGCAGACAGTATCACACAGGAGAGGATTAGATACACGGCTCAGCAGACAGTATGACAGAGGATAGGATTAGAAACACAGCTCAGCAGACGGTATCACACAGGAGAGGATTAGATACACGGCTCAGCAGACGGTATCACACAGGAGAGGATTAGATACACGGCTCAGCAGACAGTATCACACAGGAGAGGATTAGATACACAGCTCAGCAGACAGTATCACACAGGATAGCAATAGATACACGGCTCAGCAGACAGTATCACACAGGAGAGGATTAGATACACGGCTCAGCAGACGGTATCACACAGGAGAGGATTAGATACACGGCTCAGCAGACAGTATCACACAGGATAGGATTAGATACACGGCTCAGCAGACAGTATCACACAGGATAGGATTAGATACACAGCTCAGCAGACAGTATCACACAGGAGAGGATTAGATACACGGCTCAGCAGACAGTATCACACAGGAGAGGATTAGATACACGGCTCAGCAGACAGTATCACACAGGATAGGATTAGATACGCAGCTCAGCAGACAGTATCACACAGGAGAGGATTAGATACACGGCTCAGCAGACAGTATCACACAGGAGAGGATTAGATACACGGCTCAGCAGACAGTATCACACAGGATGGTATTAGATACACGGCTCAGCAGACAGTATCACACAGGAGAGGATTAGATACATGGCTCAGCAGACAGTATCACACAGGATAGGATTAGATACACGGATCAGCAGACAGTATCACACAGGATAGGATTAGATACATGGGTCAGCAGACAGTATCACACAGGATAGGATTAGATACATGGGTCAGCAGGCAGCATCACACATGATAGGATTAGATACATGGGTCAGCAGACAGTATCACACAGGATAGGATTAGATACATGGCTCAGCAGACAGTATCACACAGGATGGTATTAGATACACGGCTCAGCAGACAGTATCACACAGGATAGGATTAGATACACAGCTCAGCAGACGGTATCACACAGGATGGGATTAGATACATGGCTCTGTAGACAGTATCACACAGGAGAGGATTAGATACACGGCTCAGCAGACAGTATCACACAGGATAGGATTAGATACACAGCTGACAGTATCACACAGGATAGGATTAGATACACGGCTCAGCAGACAGTATCACACAGGATAGGATTAGATACACGGCTCAGCAGACAGTATCACACAGGATAGGATTAGATACACGGCTCAGCAGACAGTATCACACAGGATAGGATTAGATACACAGCTCAGCAGACAGTATCACAGGATAGGATTAGATACACAGCTCAGCAGACAGTATCACACAGGATGGGATTAGATACACAGCTCAGCAGACAGTATCACACAGGATAGGATTAGATACACGGCTCAGCAGACAGTATCACACAGGAGAGGATTAGATACACAGCTCAGCAGACAGTATCACACAGGATGGTATTAGATACATGGGTCAGCAGACAGTATCACACAGGATAGGATTAGATACATGGGTCAGCAGGCAGCATCACACATGATAGGATTAGATACATGGGTCAGCAGACAGTATCACACAGGATAGGATTAGATACACAGCTCAGCAGATGGTATCACACAGGAGAGGATTAGATACACGGCTCAGCAGTCAGTATCACACAGGAGAGGATTAGATACACGGCTCAGCAGATAGTATCACACAGGATAGGATTAGATACACGGCTCAGCAGACAGTATCACACAGGATAGGATTAGATACACGGCTCAGCAGACAGTATCACACAGGATAGGATTAGATACATGGCTCAGCAGACAGGATAGGATTAGATACACTGCTCAGCAGACAGTATCACACAGGATAGGATTAGATACATGGCTCAGCAGACAGGATAGGATTAGATACACAGCTCAGCAGACAGTATCACGCAGGAGAGGATTAGATACACAGCTCAGCAGACAGTATCACACAGGATAGGATCAGATACACAGCTCAGCAGACAGTATCACACAGGAGAGGATTAGAAACACAGCTCAGCAGACAGTATCACACAGGATAGGATTAGATACACGGCTCAGCAGACAGTATCACACAGGATAGGATTAGATACACGGCTCAGCAGACAGTATCACACAGGATGGTATTAGATACACGGCTCAGCAGGCAGTTTCACACAGGATAGGATTAGATACACAGCTCAGCAGACAGTATCACACAGGATAGGATTAGATACACGGCTCAGCAGTCAGTTTCACACAGGATACGATTAGATACACGGCTCAGCAGACAGTATCACACAGGATGGTATTAGATACACGGCTCAGCAGACAGTATCACACAGGAGAGGATTAGATACATGGCTCAGCAGACAGTATCACACAGGATAGGATTAGATACAAGGCTCAGCAGACGGTATCACACAGGATAGGATTAGATACATGGCTCAGCAGACAGTATCACACGGGATAGGATTAGATACATGGCTCAGCAGACAGTATCACACAGGATAGGATTAGATACACGGCTCAGCAGACAGTATCACACAGGAGAGGATTAGATACACAGCTCAGCAGACAGTATCACACAGGAGAGGATTAGATACACAGCTCAGCAGACAGTATCACACAGGATAGCAATAGATACACGGCTCAGCAGACAGTATCACACAGGATAGGATTAGATACACAGCTCAGCAGACAGTATCACACGGGATAGGATTAGATACATGGCTCAGCAGACAGCATCACACAGGAGAGGATTAGATACACAGCTCAGCAGACAGTATCACACGGGATAGGATTAGATACATGGCTCAGCAGACAGTATCACACAGGATAGGATTAAATACACAGCTCAGCAGACAGTATCACACAGGAGAGGATTAGATACATGGCTCAGCAGACAGCATCACACAGGAGAGGATTAGATACACGGCTCAGCAGACAGTATCACACAGGATGGGATTAGATACACGGCTCAGCAGGCAGTATCACACAGGATAGGATTAGATACACGGCTCAGCAGACAGTATCACACAGGATAGGATTAGATACACGGCTCAGCAGACAGTATCACACAGGATAGGATTAGATACACGGCTCAGCAGACAGTATCACACAGGATAAGATTAGATACACGGCTCAGCAGGCAGTATCACACAGGATAGGATTAGATACACGGCTCAGCAGACAATATCACACAGGAGATGAATAGATACACGGCTCAGCAGACAGTATCACACAGGAGAGGATTAGATACACAGCTCAGCAGACAGTATCACACAGGAGAGGATTAGATACATGGCTCAGCGGACAGTATCACACATGATGGGATTAGATACACGGCTCAGCAGACAGTATCATACAAGAGAGGATTAGATACACGGCTCAGCAGACAGTATCACACAGGAGAGGATTAGATACATGGCTCAGCGGACAGTATCACACATGATGGGATTAGATACACGGCTCAGCAGACAGTATCACACATGAGAGGATTAGATACACAGCTCAGCAGACAGTATCACACAGGAGAGGATTAGATACATGGCTCAGCGGACAGTATCACACATGATGGGATTAGATACACGGCTCAGCAGACAGTATCATACAAGAGAGGATTAGATACACGGCTCAGCAGACAGTATCACACAGGAGAGGATTAGATACATGGCTCAGCGGACAGTATCACACATGATGGGATTAGATACACGGCTCGGCAGACAGTATCATACAAGAGAGGATTAGATACACGGCTCAGCAGACAGTATCACACAGGATAGGATTAGATACACAGCTCAGCAGACAGTATCACACATGATGGGATTAGATACACGGCTCAGCAGACAGTATCACACAGGATAGGATTAGATACACAGCTCAGCAGACAGTATCACACGGGATAGGATTAGATACATGGCTCAGCAGACAGCATCACACAGGAGAGGATTAGATACACAGCTCAGCAGACAGTATCACACGGGATAGGATTAGATACATGGCTCAGCAGACAGTATCACACAGGATAGGATTAGATACACAGCTCAGCAGACAGTATCACACAGGAGAGGATTAGATACATGGCTCAGCAGACAGCATCACACAGGAGAGGATTAGATACACGGCTCAGCAGACAGTATCACACAGGATGGGATTAGATACACGGCTCAGCAGGCAGTATCACACAGGATAGGATTAGATACACGGCTCAGCAGACAGTATCACACAGGATAGGATTAGATACACGGCTCAGCAGACAGTATCACACAGGATAGGATTAGATACACGGCTCAGCAGACAGTATCACACAGGATAGGATTAGATACACGGCTCAGCAGACAATATCACACAGGAGAGGAATAGATACACGGCTCAGCAGACAGTATCACACAGGAGAGGATTAGATACACAGCTCAGCAGACAGTATCACACAGGAGAGGATTAGATACATGGCTCAGCGGACAGTATCACACATGATGGGATTAGATACACGGCTCAGCAGACAGTATCATACAAGAGAGGATTAGATACACGGCTCAGCAGACAGTATCACACAGGAGAGGATTAGATACATGGCTCAGCGGACAGTATCACACATGATGGGATTAGATACACGGCTCAGCAGACAGTATCACACATGAGAGGATTAGATACACAGCTCAGCAGACAGTATCACACAGGAGAGGATTAGATACATGGCTCAGCGGACAGTATCACACATGATGGGATTAGATACACGGCTCAGCAGACAGTATCATACAAGAGAGGATTAGATACACGGCTCAGCAGACAGTATCACACAGGAGAGGATTAGATACATGGCTCAGCGGACAGTATCACACATGATGGGATTAGATACACGGCTCGGCAGACAGTATCATACAAGAGAGGATTAGATACACGGCTCAGCAGACAGTATCACACAGGATAGGATTAGATACACAGCTCAGCAGACAGTATCACACATGATGGGATTAGATACACGGCTCAGCAGACAGTATCACACAGGATGGGATTAGATACACGGCTCAGCAGACAGTATCACACAGGATGGGATTAGATACACGGCTCAGCAGACAGTATCACGCAGGAGAGGATTAGATACATGGCTCAGCAGACAGTATCACACAGGATAGGATTAGATACACGGCTCAGCAGACAGGATAGGATTAGATACACTGCTCAGCAGACAGTATCACACAGGAGAGGATTAGATACACGGCTCAGCAGACAGTATCACACAGGATGGGATTAGATACACGGCTCAGCAGACAGTATCACGCAGGAGAGGATTAGATACATGGGTCAGCAGACAGTATCACACAGGAGAGGATTAGATACACGGCTCAGCAGACAGTATCACACAGGAGAGGATTAGATACACGGCTCAGCAGACAGTATCACACAGGAGAGGATTAGATACACGGCTCAGCAGACAGTATCACACAGATTAGGATTAGATACACGGCTCAGCAGACAGTATCACACAGGATAGGATTAGATACACGGCTCAGCAGACAGGATAGGATTAGATACACTGCTCAGCAGACAGTATCACACAGGATAGGATTAGATACAAGGGTCAGCAGACAGTATCACACAGGATGAGATTAGATACACGGCTCAGCAGACAGTATCACACAGGATAGGATTAGATACACGGCTCAGCAGACAGTGTCACACATGATAGGATTAGATACATGGGTCAGCAGACAGTATCACACAGGATAGGATTAGATACATGGGTCAGCAGGCAGCATCACACATGATAGGATTAGATACATGGGTCAGCAGACAGTATCACACAGGATAGGATTAGATACATGGGTCAGCAGGCAGCATCACACAGGATAGGATTAGATACATGGGTCAGCAGGCAGCATCACACAGGATAGGATTAGATACATGGCTCAGCAGACAGTATCACACAGGAGAGGATTAGATACACGGCTCAGCAGACTGTATCACACAGGATAGGATTAGATACACGGCTCAGCAGACAGTATCACACAGGAGAGGATTAGATACACGGCTCAGCAGACAGTATCACACAGGAGAGGATTAGATACACTGCTCAGCAGACAGTATCACACAGGATGGTATTAGATACACGGCTCAGCAGACAGTATCACACAGGAGAGGATTAGATACACGGCTCAGCAGACAGTATCACACAGGAGAGGATTAGATACATGGCTCAGCGGACAGTATCACACATGATGGGATTAGATACACGGCTCGGCAGACAGTATCATACAAGAGAGGATTAGATACACGGCTCAGCAGACAGTATCACACAGGATAGGATTAGATACACAGCTCAGCAGACAGTATCACACATGATGGGATTAGATACACGGCTCAGCAGACAGTATCACACAGGATAGGATTAGATACACAGCTCAGCAGACAGTATCACACGGGATAGGATTAGATACATGGCTCAGCAGACAGCATCACACAGGAGAGGATTAGATACACAGCTCAGCAGACAGTATCACACGGGATAGGATTAGATACATGGCTCAGCAGACAGTATCACACAGGATAGGATTAGATACACAGCTCAGCAGACAGTATCACACAGGAGAGGATTAGATACATGGCTCAGCAGACAGCATCACACAGGAGAGGATTAGATACACGGCTCAGCAGACAGTATCACACAGGATGGGATTAGATACACGGCTCAGCAGGCAGTATCACACAGGATAGGATTAGATACACGGCTCAGCAGACAGTATCACACAGGATAGGATTAGATACACGGCTCAGCAGGCAGTATCACACAGGATGGTATTAGATACACGGCTCAGCAGACAGTATCACACAGGAGAGGATTAGATACATGGCTCAGCAGACAGTATCACACAGGATAGGATTAGATACACGGCTCAGCAGACAGTATCACACAGGATAGGATTAGATACATGGGTCAGCAGACAGTATCACACAGGATAGGATTAGATACATGGGTCAGCAGGCAGCATCACACATGATAGGATTAGATACATGGGTCAGCAGACAGTATCACACAGGATGGTATTAGATACACGGCTCAGCAGACAGTATCACACAGGATAGGATTAGATACACAGCTCAGCAGACGGTATCACACAGGATGGGATTGGATACATGGCTCAGCAGACAGTATCACACAGGAGAGGATTAGATACACGGCTCAGCAGACAGTATCACACAGGATAGGATTAGATACACAGCTGACAGTATCACACAGGATAGGATTAGATACACGGCTCAGCAGACAGTATCACACAGGATAGGATTAGATACACGGCTCAGCAGACAGTATCACACAGGATAGGATTAGATACACGGCTCAGCAGTGTCACACATGATAGGATTAGATACATGGGTCAGCAGACAGTATCACACAGGATAGGATTAGATACATGGGTCAGCAGGCAGCATCACACATGATAGGATTAGATACATGGGTCAGCAGACAGTATCACACAGGATGGTATTAGATACACGGCTCAGCAGACAGTATCACACAGGATAGGATTAGATACATGGCTCAGCAGACAGGATAGGATTAGATACACTGCTCAGCAGACAGTATCACACAGGATAGGATTAGATACACAGCTCAGCAGACAGTATCACACAGGAGAGGATTAGATACACAGCTCAGCAGACAGTATCACACAGGATAGGATTAGATACACAGCTCAGCAGACAGTATCACACAGGATGGTATTAGATACATGGGTCAGCAGGCAGCGTCACACATGATAGGATTAGATACATGGCTCAGCAGACAGTATCACACAGGAGAGGATTAGATACACGGCTCAGCAGTCAGTTTCACACAGGATAAGATTAGATACACGGCTCAGCAGACAGTATCACACAGGAGAGGATTAGATACACGGCTCAGCAGACAGTATCACACAGGATAGGATTAGATACACAGCTCAGCAGACAGTATCACACAGGATAGGATTAGATACACAGCTCAGAAGACAGTATCACACAGGATGGTATTAGATACACGGCTCAGCAGACAGTATCACACAGGAGAGAATTAGATACACAGCTCAGCAGACAGTATCACACAGGATGGGATTAGATACACGGCTCAGCAGGCAGTATCACACAGGATAGCAATAGATACACGGCTCAGCAGACAGTATCACACAGGATAGGATTAGATACACAGCTCAGCAGACAGTATCACACGGGATAGGATTAGATACATGGCTCAGCAGACAGCATCACACAGGAGAGGATTAGATACACGGCTCAGCAGACAGTATCACAGAGGATAGGATTAGAAACACAGCTCAACAGACGGTATCACACAGGAGAGGATTAGATACACGGCTCAGCAGACGGTATCACACAGGAGAGGATTAGATACACGGCTCAGCAGACAGTATCACACAGGAGAGGATTAGATACACGGCTCAGCAGACAGTATCACAGAGGATAGGATTAGAAACACAGCTCAGCAGACGGTATCACACAGGAGAGGATTAGATACACGGCTCAGCAGACGGTATCACACAGGAGAGGATTAGATACACGGCTCAGCAGACAGTATCACACAGGAGAGGATTAGATACACAGCTCAGCAGACAGTATCACACAGGATAGCAATAGATACACGGCTCAGCAGACAGTATCACACAGGAGAGGATTAGATACACGGCTCAGCAGACGGTATCACACAGGAGAGGATTAGATACATGGCTCAGCAGACAGTATCACACAGGAGAGGATTAGATACACGGCTCAGCAGACAGTATCACACAGGAGAGGATTAGATACACGGCTCAGCAGACAGTATCACACAGGATAGGATTAGATACGCAGCTCAGCAGACAGTATCACACAGGAGAGGATTAGATACACGGCTCAGCAGACAGTATCACATAGGAGAGGATTAGATACACGGCTCAGCAGACAGTATCACACAGGATGGTATTAGATACACGGCTCAGCAGACAGTATCACACAGGAGAGGATTAGATACATGGCTCAGCAGACAGTATCACACAGGATAGGATTAGATACACGGATCAGCAGACAGTATCCCACAGGATAGGATTAGATACATGGGTCAGCAGACAGTATCACACAGGATAGGATTAGATACATGGGTCAGCAGGCAGCATCACACATGATAGGATTAGATACATGGGTCAGCAGACAGTATCACACAGGATAGGATTAGATACATGGCTCAGCAGACAGTATCACACAGGATGGTATTAGATACACGGCTCAGCAGACAGTATCACACAGGATAGGATTAGATACACAGCTCAGCAGACGGTATCACACAGGATGGGATTAGATACATGGCTCTGTAGACAGTATCACACAGGAGAGGATTAGATACACGGCTCAGCAGACAGTATCACACAGGATAGGATTAGATACACAGCTGACAGTATCACACAGGATAGGATTAGATACACGGCTCAGCAGACAGTATCACACAGGATAGGATTAGATACACGGCTCAGCAGACAGTATCACACAGGATAGGATTAGATACACGGCTCAGCAGACAGTATCACAAAGGATAGGATTAGATACACAGCTCAGCAGACAGTATCACAGGATAGGATTAGATACACAGCTCAGCAGACAGTATCACACAGGATGGGATTAGATACACAGCTCAGCAGACAGTATCACACAGGATAGGATTAGATACACGGCTCAGCAGACAGTATCACACAGGAGAGGATTAGATACACAGCTCAGCAGACAGTATCACACAGGATGGTATTAGATACATGGGTCAGCAGACAGTATCACACAGGATAGGATTAGATACATGGGTCAGCAGGCAGTATCACACAGGATAGGATTAGATACACAGCTCAGCAGATGGTATCACACAGGAGAGGATTAGATACACGGCTCAGCAGTCAGTATCACACAGGAGAGGATTAGATACACGGCTCAGCAGATAGTATCACACAGGATAGGATTAGATACACGGCTCAGCAGACAGTATCACACAGGATAGGATTAGATACACGGCTCAGCAGACAGTATCACACAGGATAGGATTAGATACACGGCTCAGCAGACAGGATAGGATTAGATACACTGCTCAGCAGACAGTATCACACAGGATAGGATTAGATACACAGCTCAGCAGACAGTATCACGCAGGAGAGGATTAGATACACAGCTCAGCAGACAGTATCACACAGGATAGGATCAGATACACAGCTCAGCAGACAGTATCACACAGGAGAGGATTAGAAACACAGCTCAGCAGACAGTATCACACAGGATGGTATTAGATACACGGCTCAGCAGACAGTATCACACAGGATAGGATTAGATACACGGCTCAGCAGTCAGTTTCACACAGGATACGATTAGATACACGGCTCAGCAGACAGTATCACACAGGATGGTATTAGATACACGGCTCAGCAGACAGTATCACACAGGAGAGGATTAGATACATGGCTCAGCAGACAGTATCACACAGGATAGGATTAGATACAAGGCTCAGCAGACGGTATCACACAGGATAGGATTAGATACATGGCTCAGCAGACAGTATCACACGGGATAGGATTAGATACATGGCTCAGCAGACAGTATCACACAGGATAGGATTAGATACACGGCTCAGCAGACAGTATCACACAGGAGAGGATTAGATACACAGCTCAGCAGACAGTATCACACAGGAGAGGATTAGATACACAGCTCAGCAGACTGTATCACACAGGAGAGGATTAGATACACGGCTCAGCAGACAGTATCACACAGGATAGCAATAGATACACGGCTCAGCAGACAGTATCACACAGGATAGGATTAGATACACAGCTCAGCAGACAGTATCACACGGGATAGGATTAGATACACAGCTCAGCAGACAGCATCACACAGGAGAGGATTAGATACACAGCTCAGCAGACAGTATCACACGGGATAGGATTAGATACATGGCTCAGCAGACAGTATCACACAGGATAGGATTAAATACACAGCTCAGCAGACAGTATCACACAGGAGAGGATTAGATACATGGCTCAGCAGACAGCATCACACAGGAGAGGATTAGATACACGGCTCAGCAGACAGTATCACACAGGATGGGATTAGATACACGGCTCAGCAGGCAGTATCACACAGGATAGGATTAGATACACGGCTCAGCAGACAGTATCACACAGGATAGGATTAGATACACGGCTCAGCAGACAGTATCACACAGGATAGGATTAGATACACGGCTCAGCAGACAGTATCACACAGGATAGGATTAGATACACGGCTCAGCAGGCAGTATCACACAGGATAGGATTAGATACACGGCTCAGCAGACAATATCACACAGGAGAGGATTAGATACACGGCTCAGCAGACAGTATCACACAGGAGAGGATTAGATACACAGCTCAGCAGACAGTATCACACAGGAGAGGATTAGATACATGGCTCAGCGGACAGTATCACACATGATGGGATTAGATACACGGCTCAGCAGACAGTATCATACAAGAGAGGATTAGATACACGGCTCAGCAGACAGTATCACACAGGAGAGGATTAGATACATGGCTCAGCGGACAGTATCACACATGATGGGATTAGATACACGGCTCAGCAGACAGTATCACACATGAGAGGATTAGATACACAGCTCAGCAGACAGTATCACACAGGAGAGGATTAGATACATGGCTCAGCGGACAGTATCACACATGATGGGATTAGATACACGGCTCAGCAGACAGTATCATACAAGAGAGGATTAGATACACGGCTCAGCAGACAGTATCACACAGGAGAGGATTAGATACATGGCTCAGCGGACAGTATCACACATGATGGGATTAGATACACGGCTCGGCAGACAGTATCATACAAGAGAGGATTAGATACACGGCTCAGCAGACAGTATCACACAGGATAGGATTAGATACACAGCTCAGCAGACAGTATCACACATGATGGGATTAGATACACGGCTCAGCAGACAGTATCACACAGGATAGGATTAGATACACAGCTCAGCAGACAGTATCACACGGGATAGGATTAGATACATGGCTCAGCAGACAGCATCACACAGGAGAGGATTAGATACACAGCTCAGCAGACAGTATCACACGGGATAGGATTAGATACATGGCTCAGCAGACAGTATCACACAGGATAGGATTAGATACACAGCTCAGCAGACAGTATCACACAGGAGAGGATTAGATACATGGCTCAGCAGACAGTATCACACAGGAGAGGATTAGATACACGGCTCAGCAGACAGTATCACACAGGATGGGATTAGATACACGGCTCAGCAGGCAGTATCACACAGGATAGGATTAGATACACGGCTCAGCAGACAGTATCACACAGGATAGGATTAGATACACGGCTCAGCAGACAGTATCACACAGGATAGGATTAGATACACGGCTCAGCAGACAGTATCACACAGGATAGGATTAGATACACGGCTCAGCAGGCAGTATCACACAGGATAGGATTAGATACACGGCTCAGCAGACAATATCACACAGGAGAGGAATAGATACACGGCTCAGCAGACAGTATCACACAGGAGAGGATTAGATACACAGCTCAGCAGACAGTATCACACAGGAGAGGATTAGATACATGGCTCAGCGGACAGTATCACACATGATGGGATTAGATACACGGCTCAGCAGACAGTATCATACAAGAGAGGATTAGATACACGGCTCAGCAGACAGTATCACACAGGAGAGGATTAGATACATGGCTCAGCGGACAGTATCACACATGATGGGATTAGATACACGGCTCAGCAGACAGTATCACACATGAGAGGATTAGATACACAGCTCAGCAGACAGTATCACACAGGAGAGGATTAGATACATGGCTCAGCGGACAGTATCACACATGATGGGATTAGATACACGGCTCAGCAGACAGTATCATACAAGAGAGGATTAGATACACGGCTCAGCAGACAGTATCACACAGGAGAGGATTAGATACATGGCTCAGCGGACAGTATCACACATGATGGGATTAGATACACGGCTCGGCAGACAGTATCATACAAGAGAGGATTAGATACACGGCTCAGCAGACAGTATCACACAGGATAGGATTAGATACACAGCTCAGCAGACAGTATCACACATGATGGGATTAGATACACGGCTCAGCAGACAGTATCACACAGGATGGGATTAGATACACGGCTCAGCAGACAGTATCACACAGGATGGGATTAGATACACGGCTCAGCAGACAGTATCACGCAGGAGAGGATTAGATACATGGCTCAGCAGACAGTATCACACAGGATAGGATTAGATACACGGCTCAGCAGACAGGATAGGATTAGATACACTGCTCAGCAGACAGTATCACACAGGAGAGGATTAGATACACGGCTCAGCAGACAGTATCACACAGGATGGGATTAGATACACGGCTCAGCAGACAGTATCACGCAGGAGAGGATTAGATACATGGGTCAGCAGACAGTATCACACAGGAGAGGATTAGATACACGGCTCAGCAGACAGTATCACACAGGAGAGGATTAGATACACGGCTCAGCAGACAGTATCACACAGGAGAGGATTAGATACACGGCTCAGCAGACAGTATCACACAGATTAGGATTAGATACACGGCTCAGCAGACAGTATCACACAGGATAGGATTAGATACACGGCTCAGCAGACAGGATAGGATTAGATACACTGCTCAGCAGACAGTATCACACAGGATAGGATTAGATACAAGGGTCAGCAGACAGTATCACACAGGATGAGATTAGATACACGGCTCAGCAGACAGTATCACACAGGATAGGATTAGATACACGGCTCAGCAGACAGTGTCACACATGATAGGATTAGATACATGGGTCAGCAGACAGTATCACACAGGATAGGATTAGATACATGGGTCAGCAGGCAGCATCACACATGATAGGATTAGATACATGGGTCAGCAGACAGTATCACACAGGATAGGATTAGATACATGGGTCAGCAGGCAGCATCACACAGGATAGGATTAGATACATGGGTCAGCAGGCAGCATCACACAGGATAGGATTAGATACATGGCTCAGCAGACAGTATCACACAGGAGAGGATTAGATACACGGCTCAGCAGACTGTATCACACAGGATAGGATTAGATACACGGCTCAGCAGACAGTATCACACAGGAGAGGATTAGATACACGGCTCAGCAGACAGTATCACACAGGATAGGATTAGATACACAGCTCAGCAGACAGTATCACACAGGATAGGATTAGATACACGGCTCAGCAGACAGTATCACACAGGATAGGATTAGATACACGGCTCAGCAGACAGTATCACATAGGATAGGATTAGATACAAGGCTCAGCAGACAGTATCACACAGGAGAGGATTAGATACACGGCTCAGCAGTCAGTATCACACAGGAGAGGATTAGATACACAGCTCAGCAGACAGTATCACACAGGAGAGGATTAGATACACGGCTCAGCAGACAGTATCACACAGGATGGTATTAGATACACAGCTCAGCAGACAGTATCACACAGGATAGGATTAGATACACGGCTCAGCAGACAGTATCACATAGGATAGGATTAGATACACGGCTCAGCAGATAGTATCACACAGGAGAGGATTAGATACACAGCTCAGAAGACAGTATCACACAGGAGATGATTAGATACACGGCTCAGCAGACAGTATCACACAGGAGAGGATTAGATACACGGCTCAGCAGACAGTATCACACAGGAGATGATTAGATACACGGCTCAGCAGACAGTATCACACAGGAGAGGATTAGATACACAGCTCAGAAGACAGTGTCACACAGGATAGGATTAGATACACGGCTCAGCAGATAGTATCACACAGGATGGGATTAGATACACGGCTCATCAGACAGTATCACACAGGAGAGGATTAGATACACAGCTCAGCAGACAGTATCACACAGGATAGGATTAGATACACGGCTCAGCAGGCAGTATCACACAGGAGAGGATTAGATACACGGCTCAGCAGACAGTATCACACAGGAGAGGATTAGATACACAGCTCAGCAGTCAGTATCACACAGGATGGGATTAGATACACGGCTCATCAGACAGTATCACACAGGAGAGGATTAGATACATGGCTCAGAAGACAGTGTCACACAGGAGAGGATTAGATACATGGCTCAGCAGACAGTATCACACAGGATAGGATTAGATACACGGCTCAGCAGATAGTATCACACAGGATGGGATTAGATACACGGCTCATCAGACAGTATCACACAGGAGAGGATTAGATACACGGCTCAACAGACAGTATTATACAAGAGAGGATTAGATACACGGCTCAGCAGACAGTATCACACAGGATAGGATTAGATACACAGCTCAGCAGACAGTATCACACATGATGGGATTAGATACACGGCTCAGCAGACAGTATCACACATGATGGGATTAGATACACGGCTCAGCAGACAGTATCACACAGGATAGGATTAGATACACGGCTCAGCAGACAGTATCACACAGGATAGGATTAGATACATGGCTCAGCAGACAGTATCACACAGGAGAGGATTAGATACACGGCTCAGCAGACAGTATCACACAGGATAGGATTAGATACACGGCTCATCAGACAGTATCACACAGGAGAGGATTAGATACAAGTCTCAGCAGACAGTATTATACAAGAGAGGATTAGATACACAGCTGAGCATATTGGAGTAGCTTAGATACATATTGGCTCAGCATTGGTATCTGAGATTCTTCTTTATTGAGAGTCAGTGACATGCTGGGTGCTGTAGTTCTTCCTTGTTATTGTTGTCTCTCATCTGGAGGAATCTCCGGGAATCAGCGTCGGATACATAACATAATCAGTGAGGGAAGCCGCCGCCGCCACCGAGGAAATCGCCTCCTTATAAGGTTTATTTCCGAGCCTGCTCGTCATCCACGTCTGTATCACAGCTCTGCTCCGTCAGGACAGCACCGCCCCGCACCGGAGCCTCATCATCCTCATCCTCATCATCCTCATCATCATCATCATCATCCTCCTCCTCCTCATCATCATCATCATCCTCATCATCAGCTCCAGCCGGGGATCACTCATCCTCCGTCATATCTGTGTAATCAGTGACTCCGGCAGCTCCACAATATCTCACCTGTGAAGGCCGAGGAAACATGTTCTGCAACCACAAGAAACGCTGAGCTTCCCGTCAGTGAGCGCGGAAATCCTGGACAACCCTCAGAGGGTGTGCTCTGTACTCAGAGAGTGATCACTGTGTTATCTGTGGTGTTACATAGGACTGCAGGTGACATCTACTACATTATCTGTACTCAGAGAGTTATCACTGTGTTATCTGTGGTGTTACATAGGACTGCAGGTGACATCTACTACATTATCTGTACTCAGAGAGTTATCACTGTGTTATCTGTGGTCTTACATAGGACTGCAGGTGACATCTACTACATTATCTGTACTCAGAGAGTTATCACTGTGTTATCTGTGGTGTTACATAGGACTGCAGGTGACATCTACTACATTATCTGTACTCAGAGAGTTATCACTGTGTTATCTGTGGTGTTACATAGGACTGCAGGTGACATCTACTACATTATCTGTACTCAGAGAGTGATCACTGTGTTATCTGTGGTGTTACATAGGACTGCAGGTGACACCTACTACATTATCTGTACTCAGAGAGTGATCACTGTGTTATCTGTAGTGTTACATAGGACTGCAGGTGACACCTACTACATTATCTGTACTCAGAGAGTGATCACTGTGTTATCTGTGGTGTTACATAGGACTGCAGGTGACACCTACTACATTATCTGTACTCAGAGAGTGATCACTGTGTTATCTGTGGTGTTACATAGGACTGCAGGTGACATCTACTACATTATCTGTACTCAGAGAGTTATCACTGTGTTATCTGTGGTGTTACATAGGACTGCAGGTGACATCTACTACATTATCTGTACTCAGAGAGTTATCACTGTGTTATCTGTGGTCTTACATAGGACTGCAGGTGACATCTACTACATTATCTGTACTCAGAGAGTTATCACTGTGTTATCTGTGGTGTTACATAGGACTGCAGGTGACATCTACTACATTATCTGTACTCAGAGAGTGATCACTGTGTTATCTGTGGTGTTAAATAGGACTGCAGGTGACACCTACTACATTATCTGTACTCAGAGAGTGATCACTGTGTTATCTGTAGTGTTACATAGGACTGCAGGTGACACCTACTACATTATCTGTACTCAGAGAGTGATCACTGTGTTATCTGTGGTGTTACATAGGACTGCAGGTGACACCTACTACATTATCTGTACTCAGAGAGTGATCACTGTGTTATCTGTGGTGTTACATAGGACTGCAGGTGACATCTACTACATTATCTGTACTCAGAGAGTTATCACTGTGTTATCTGTGGTGTTACATAGGACTGCAGGTGACATCTACTACATTATCTGTACTCAGAGAGTTATCACTGTGTTATCTGTGGTCTTACATAGGACTGCAGGTGACATCTACTACATTATCTGTACTCAGAGAGTTATCACTGTGTTATCTGTGGTGTTACATAGGACTGCAGGTGACATCTACTACATTATCTGTACTCAGAGAGTTATCACTGTGTTATCTGTGGTGTTACATAGGACTGCAGGTGACATCTACTACATTATCTGTACTCAGAGAGTGATCACTGTGTTATCTGTGGTGTTACATAGGACTGCAGGTGACACCTACTACATTATCTGTACTCAGAGAGTGATCACTGTGTTATCTGTAGTGTTACATAGGACTGCAGGTGACACCTACTACATTATCTGTACTCAGAGAGTGATCACTGTGTTATCTGTGGTGTTACATAGGACTGCAGCTGACACCTACTACATTATCTGTACTCAGAGAGTGATCACTGTGTTATCTGTGGTGTTACATAGGACTGCAGGTGACATCTACTACATTATCTGTACTCAGAGAGTTATCACTGTGTTATCTGTGGTGTTACATAGGACTGCAGGTGACATCTACTACATTATCTGTACTCAGAGAGTTATCACTGTGTTATCTGTGGTCTTACATAGGACTGCAGGTGACATCTACTACATTATCTGTACTCAGAGAGTTATCACTGTGTTATCTGTGGTGTTACATAGGACTGCAGGTGACATCTACTACATTATCTGTACTCAGAGAGTGATCACTGTGTTATCTGTGGTGTTAAATAGGACTGCAGGTGACACCTACTACATTATCTGTACTCAGAGAGTGATCACTGTGTTATCTGTAGTGTTACATAGGACTGCAGGTGACACCTACTACATTATCTGTACTCAGAGAGTGATCACTGTGTTATCTGTGGTGTTACATAGGACTGCAGGTGACACCTACTACATTATCTGTACTCAGAGAGTGATCACTGTGTTATCTGTGGTGTTACATAGGACTGCAGGTGACATCTACTACATTATCTGTACTCAGAGAGTTATCACTGTGTTATCTGTGGTGTTACATAGGACTGCAGGTGACATCTACTACATTATCTGTACTCAGAGAGTTATCACTGTGTTATCTGTGGTCTTACATAGGACTGCAGGTGACATCTACTACATTATCTGTACTCAGAGAGTTATCACTGTGTTATCTGTGGTGTTACATAGGACTGCAGGTGACATCTACTACATTATCTGTACTCAGAGAGTTATCACTGTGTTATCTGTGGTGTTACATAGGACTGCAGGTGACACCTACTACATTATCTGTACTCAGAGAGTGATCACTGTGTTATCTGTGGTGTTACATAGGACTGCAGGTGACACCTACTACATTATCTGTACTCAGAGAGTTATCACTGTGTTATCTGTGGTGTTACATAAGACTGCAGGTGACATCTACTACATTATCTGTACTCAGAGAGTTATCACTGTGTTATCTGTGGTGTTACATAGGACTGCAGGTGACACCTACTACATTATCTGTACTCAGAGAGTGATCACTGTGTTATCTGTGGTGTTACATAGGACTGCAGGTGACACCTACTACATTATCTGTACTCAGAGAGTTATCACTGTGTTATCTGTGGTGTTACATAGGACTGCAGGTGACATCTACATTATCTGTACTCAGAGTTATCACTGTGTTATCTGTGGTGTTACATAGGACTGCAGGTGACATCTACTACATTATCTGTACTCAGAGAGTTATCACTGTGTTATCTGTGGTGTTACATAAGACTGCAGGTGACATCTACTACATTATCTGTACTCAGAGAGTTATCACTGTGTTATCTGTGGTGTTACATAGGACTGCAGGTGACACCTACTACATTATCTGTACTCAGAGAGTGATCACTGTGTTATCTGTGGTGTTACATAGGACTGCAGGTGACACCTACTACATTATCTGTACTCAGAGAGTTATCACTGTGTTATCTGTGGTGTTACATAGGAC
Source organism: Phyllobates terribilis (assembly GCF_046119375.1). Classification (NCBI taxonomy): domain Eukaryota; kingdom Metazoa; phylum Chordata; class Amphibia; order Anura; family Dendrobatidae; genus Phyllobates; species Phyllobates terribilis. The sequence goes on from NW_027362764.1 coordinate 790,355,217, forward strand.
TGCAGGTGACATCTACATTATCTGTACTCAGAGTTATCACTGTGTTATCTGTGGTGTTACATAGGACTGCAGGTGACATCTACTACATTATCTGTACTCAGAGAGTTATCACTGTGTTATCTGTGGTGTTACATAGGACTGCAGGTGACATCTACTACATTATCTGTACTCAGAGAGTTATCACTGTGTTATCTGTGGTCTTACATAGGACTGCAGGTGACATCTACTACTTTATCTGTACTCAGAGAGTTATCACTGTGTTATCTGTGGTGTTACATAGGACTGCAGGTGACATCTACTACATTATCTGTACTCAGAGAGTTATCACTGTGTTATCTGTGGTGTTACATAGGACTGCAGGTGACATCTACTACATTATCTGTACTCAGAGAGTTATCACTGTGTTATCTGTGGTGTTACATAGGACTGCAGGTGACATCTACTACATTATCTGTACTCAGAGAGTGATCACTGTGTTATCTGTGGTGTTACATAGGACTGCAGGTGACATCTACTACATTATCTGTACTCAGAGAGTTATCACTGTGTTATCTGTGGTGTTACATAGGACTGCAGGTGACATCTACTACATTATCTGTACTCAGAGAGTGATCACTGTGTTATCTGTGGTGTTACATAGGACTGCAGGTGACATCTACTACATTATCTGTACTCAGAGATATCACTGTGTTATCTGTAGTGTTACATAGGACTGCAGGTGACACCTACTACATTATCTGTACTCAGAGAGTGATCACTGTGTTATCTGTGGTGTTACATAGGACTGCAGGTGACACCTACTACATTATCTGTACTCAGAGAGTGATCACTGTGTTATCTGTGGTGTTACATAGGACTGCAGGTGACATCTACTACATTATCTGTACTCAGAGAGTTATCACTGTGTTATCTGTGGTGTTACATAGGACTGCAGGTGACATCTACTACATTATCTGTACTCAGAGAGTTATCACTGTGTTATCTGTGGTCTTACATAGGACTGCAGGTGACATCTACTACATTATCTGTACTCAGAGAGTTATCACTGTGTTATCTGTGGTGTTACATAGGACTGCAGGTGACATCTACTACATTATCTGTACTCAGAGAGTTATCACTGTGTTATCTGTGGTGTTACATAGGACTGCAGGTGACACCTACTACATTATCTGTACTCAGAGAGTGATCACTGTGTTATCTGTGGTGTTACATAGGACTGCAGGTGACACCTACTACATTATCTGTACTCAGAGAGTTATCACTGTGTTATCTGTGGTGTTACATAGGACTGCAGGTGACACCTACTACATTATCTGTACTCAGAGAGTGATCACTGTGTTATCTGTGGTGTTACATAGGACTGCAGGTGACACCTACTACATTATCTGTACTCAGAGAGTTATCACTGTGTTATCTGTGGTGTTACATAGGACTGCAGGTGACATCTACATTATCTGTACTCAGAGTTATCACTGTGTTATCTGTGGTGTTACATAGGACTGCAGGTGACATCTACTACATTATCTGTACTCGGAGAGTTATCACTGTGTTATCTGTGGTGTTACATAGGACTGCAGGTGACATCTACTACATTATCTGTACTCAGAGAGTTATCACTGTGTTATCTGTGGTGTTACATAGGACTGCAGGTGACATCTACTACATTATCTGTACTCAGAGAGTTATCACTGTGTTATCTGTGGTGTTACATAGGACTGCAGGTGACATCTACTACTTTATCTGTACTCAGAGAGTTATCACTGTGTTATCTGTGGTGTTACATAGGACTGCAGGTGACATCTACTACATTATCTGTACTCAGAGAGTTATCACTGTGTTATCTGTGGTGTTACATAGGACTGCAGCTGACATCTACTACATTATCTGTACTCAGAGAGTTATCACTGTGTTATCTGTGGTGTCACATAGGACTGCAGGTGACATCTACTACATTATCTGTACTCAGAGAGTTATCACTGTGTTATCTGTGGTGTTACATAGGACTGCAGGTGACATCTACTACATTATCTGTACTCAGAGAGTGATCACTGTGTTATCTGTGGTGTTACATAGGACTGCAGGTGACATCTACTACATTATCTGTACTCAGAGAGTTATCACTGTGTTATCTGTGGTGTTACATAGGACTGCAGGTGACATCTACTACATTATCTGTACTCAGAGAGTCATCACTGTGTTATCTGTGGTGTTACACAGGACTGCAGGTGACATCTACTACATTATCTGTACTCAGAGAGTTATCACTGTGTTATCTGTGGTGTTACATAGGACTGCAGGTGACATATACTACATTATCTGTACTCAGAGAGTCATCACTGTGTTATCTGTGGTGTTACACAGGACTGCAGGTGACATCTACTACATTATCTGTACTCAGAGAGTTATCACTGTGTTATCTGTGATGTTACATAGGACTGCAGGTGACATCTACTACATTATCTGTACTCAGAGAGTTATCACTGTGTTATCTGTGGTGTTACATAGGACTGCAGGTGACATCTACATTATCTGTACTCAGAGAGTGATCACTGTTATCTGTGGTGTTACATAGGACTGCAGGTGACATCTACTACATTATCTGTACTCAGAGAGATATCACTGTGTTATCTGTGGTGTTACATAGGACTGCAGGTGACATCTACTACATTATCTGTACTCAGAGAGTTATCACTGTGTTATCTGTGGTGTTACATAGGACTGCAGGTGACATCTACTACATTATCTGTACTCAGAGAGATATCACTGTGTTATCTGTGGTGTTACATAGGACTGCAGGTGACATCTACTACATTATCTGTACTCAGAGAGTCATCACTGTGTTATCTGTGGTGTTACATAGGACTGCAGGTGACATCTACTACTTTATCTGTACTCAGAGAGATATCACTGTGTTATCTGTGGTGTTACATAGGACTGCAGGTGACATCTACTACATTATCTGTACTCAGAGAGATATCACTGTGTTATCTGTGGTGTTACATAGGACTGCAGGTGACATCTACTACATTATCTGTACTCAGAGAGTCATCACTGTGTTATCTGTGGTGTTACATAGGACTGCAGGTGACATCTACTACTTTATCTGTACTCAGAGAGTTATCACTGTGTTATCTGTGGTGTTACATAGGACTGCAGGTGACATCTACATTATCTGTACTCAGAGAGTCATCACTGTGTTATCTGTGGTGTTACATAGGACTGCAGGTGATATCTACTACATTATCTGTACTCAGAGAGTGATCACTGTGTTATCTGTGGTGTTACATAGGACTGCAGGTGACATCTACTACATTATCTGTACTCAGAGAGTTATCACTGTGTTATCTGTGGTGTTACATAGGACTGCAGGTGACATCTACTACTTTATCTGTACTCAGAGAGTTATCACTGTGTTATCTGTGGTGTTACATAGGACTGCAGGTGACATCTACTACATTATCTGTACTCAGAGAGTTATCACTGTGTTATCTGTGGTGTTACATAGGACTGCAGGTGACATCTACTACATTATCTGTACTCAGAGAGTTATCACTGTGTTACCTGTGGTGTTACATAGGACTGCAGGTGACATCTACTACATTATCTGTACTCAGAGAGTTATCACTGTGTTATCTGTGGTGTTACATAGGACTGCAGGTGACATCTACTACATTATCTATACTCAGAGAGTTATCACTGTGTTATCTGTGGTGTTACATAGGACTGCAGGTGACATCTACTACATTATCTATACTCAGGGAGTTATCACTGTGTTATCTGTGGTGTTACATAGGACTGCAGGTGACATCTACTACATTATCTGTACTCAGAGAGTTATCACTGTGTTATCTGTGGTGTTGCATAGGACTGCTAGTAGACAGTAGCCTAAATGATATTAACATTAAACTGACAAATCCACCTCTGCCCCCTCTTCCCGGCACATAACCGGACCTGTGTCTCCTCTGCCAGTACTGGGGCAGAGATGAATCTTGAGCAGCAGAGTCTCTAGCGGAGCCGTCCGTGGTGCTGAACCGTCTGACGCTGAGCGCTGGGCTTCGGCTGCTCCCACCTGGGACATTTATGGTGAATCTACAGGATTCTTGATATGTTGTATCCACAACAATCGCTCAGCCAACGGCGGAGCGTGAGCAGAGCACTGGCACAGCAGACCGTCTGTAGGTGCACGCAGGCTCTGCACCAGGATAATGCGGTGTAACTGACGCGCCCCCTGAGCCGTGGGGATACCCGGAGCTGGGCCTTGTAGATGCTGGAGGCTGTAGTCACTGTGGCGGCGACCCGATCCGTGACCCAGGGCGGTCAAACCAGGGTAGTCTATGTGCACTAATATTAATGTCCGACTACGCCACCTGTGGATTGCGGTTATTGGGAACCGCCGCTGCGGGACAGTCCGCTGAAGCTGGTGGTATGTGCAGCAAGGTGATGTGACTCCCCACAGGAGGAGTGTAGCTTCAGGGCAGCGTGACTGGATGATGGTGGTGATGGTGCAGGGTGTCGCGGTGCAGGAATAATCAGAGAGCCCAAACGGTGCAGTCCCAGATCCTTTACTCACAGTTCAAGCAGTTCCAGTTACAGGGCCAATGTAAGAGCCCACGGTGTCCTGTGCTCACGCAGTAAGGGGCTCGGTCGACCCTCAGGTATCTCTGGAGTATTTAGCAGGACCCCCTTCTGTGTGTCTTCTCTGGCCTCTCTCCTTGTACCTCACACCTAGCAGCACCTCTGTCCAGTGTCCTCGGGCCTTGGCGGGCGACGTGTCTTCGGTCCCCTGGCCCTAAGTGGCTACTTTCCTAGTGGCTGGTGTGGACGGCCTGCTGTACTTGAAGTGCTGCAGCCTCCGGTACCCAGTTGAGCCCTGTAGTCTTTGCTGGTTGGGGAACCCGGTTCCCCTTCTTTGGCCTGACCCCCCTACCTCCTGGCAGCGGCCGGCATACGGGTGGCTTGCTGCATGGCCCGTACCCCTAGGGTCCCTTCGGTTCTCGTCCTGGAGCCTTCCTGCTCCCCTTTCCTCTCAGGCTCAGGCCTCCTGGCTAGGCCCGCCTCTGGAGCAGAGCTCATGCAGAGCCTCTGCTCCCTGTCACTTCTCCTCAGACTCCACTCTGATCTAAGATGGTGCCTCCCTCTTACACTTCCTACTACCAGTGCTCCCAGGATCTACGTCCTCCACCCATCCACTACCCGGTTCCCCCTATCTAAGTGGTTCCTCCCCACTCCAGCCAGGGATCACGGACACTTGTGCTCTCCCTTGGGAGCATTATCGCCCTGTTCCCCGGAAATGTGGTGAAGTGGATGTAGTGTTAGGGTCCTGAGTCATACTCCTTCCTTACCTGAGAGTGAGATACCACACCTCTGGGTGAGATGCAGTACCTCTGTGGCAACCGAACCCTCAGGGGCGCCACACACCCTCCTGGTAAAACACAGCACGTCCGCGGGCTGGAACAAAGTAAAAGACAGGGTAAATTAGGACATGCAAAATTTTAGGACATGCCCGCATACAAGATCATAAACAATTTTTTTTCCCTTTATGGGAGGCATACCTCTTTTAAACGTTGCTGCAAAACATTATCAGTGCACTTTTAATAACACTTCCCTTCACATATAAAACATCATAAAACTTTTCTCTAGTATAAGCACATTGGAGTATATAAAACATTCTCCTTCATAAACACTTTTTAAACAGGTTACAGTATTATTTGCAACCAGGTGTCCATTTTTCCTGTAAAGTGCAAACTTGTAAACACGAACATGAGGGACCAGTCCCAAACCCTCAACGGAGGCCCTGGGGTGGCTGCAGGGCTTGGACGATCCAGATGCTGGACCTCGTCTTCGGCCACCTCCAACAGGTTTTTGTTCTGAGGTCACTCGTTGTAGTTCTTATAAAACCAATAAGGGGCACCTGAAGAGGTGCAACTATTTACAAGGAGTGGCTGTTCCCAGTCCTCAGATGGTCAGTTTTTGGACCCGTTACGGGTAACTAAGTAAACGGGTAACGACACACAAACTTTGAACTTGCAGTGTCCATTCTGCTGCACCCTGACGGGTAACTTATTTACATTTCAAGTTCAGTTCCTCTTACCGTGCTTCAGTAAGGGTGCTCCCTCCGGGGAGACTCTGGTCCACCGCAGGCTAACCCAGCCAGGTCTTCAGCACCGTAGGATAGAGAGTAGCTCGTTGTCTCCACCCGGTGGACATGTAGGGCATACCAGCCCCTCTGACCTCGGTGCCTGGTGTAGATGACGTGATCACCAGGGTACAGGTCTGGGGTGTGAGCGCCCGGGATAAGTGGTTCCGGTTGGGGGACCAGGGACGGTGCAGCGCCAGCTGCGTCCAGGACAAGGACATCACTCCTACCTGCTCCCGCGACCGCTTCAGCTCGGCCTATCACCTCCCGATCCATGAGCAGCTCCGCCGGGGCTTGGGCGCCGCCGATCACTTGCAGCGCCGCCCCCGGTATGTATGGCATGGAGAATGGCATTACCGTGGCAACGGTCGCACTTGCGGCTGACGTTCCCTCCATATCGGGCAGCTTCCTCCCCCCTAGTGAACCGTGGCCTACATTCTTTCACTTTCCTTCCGTAGGCCGCAGTTCCGCAGGTGATTATCTCCTTTCAGGACCTGGCGTCGCACGTGTCTGACGTCAGTGTTCGCTGGGGCTCCTTCCAGGACCTGGCGCTGCGTCAGTGCGTGAGGCGGGGCTTGGGCTTCGCGCTCTTCCAGCGATCACGCCCCTCTTCTTCCCGCGCGGCGACCCGAAAATGGCTGACAATGGCGGGAAACCAGCAGCAATGGCGGGAAAACTTCACCACTGTATGCGACACAGTTCTTAAAGGCGCGCAGTACCCGGTGGTCGCGGGCACGAAATCCTGCCGACTACGCCAAAGTTGACGCGCCCCCTGGGCCGTGGGGATACCTGGAGCCGGGCCTTGTAGATGCTGGGGGTTGTAGTCACCGTGGCGGCGACCCGGTCCGTGACCCAGGGCGGTCAAACCAGGGAAGTCTATGTGCACTAATATCAATGTCCGACTACGCCACCTGTGGATTGCGGTTATTGGGAACCGCCGCTGCGGGGCAGTCCGCTGAAGCTGGTGGTATGTACAGCAAGGTGATGTGACTCCCCACAGGAGGAGTGTAGCTTCAGGGCAGCGTGACTGGATGATGGTGGTGATGGTGCAGGGTGTCGCGGTGCAGGAATAATCAGAGAGCCCAAACGGTGCAGTCCCAGATCCTTTACTCACAGTTCAAGCAGTTCCAGTTACAGGGCCAGTGTAAGAGCCACCGGTGTCCTGTGCTCATGCAGTGAGGGGCTCGGTCGACCCTCAGGTATCTCTGGAGTATTTAGCAGGACCCCCTTCTGTGTGTCTTCTCTGGCCTCTCTCCTTGTACCTCACACCTAGCGGCACCTCTGTCCAGTGTCCTCGGGCCTTGACAGGCGACGTGTCTTCGGTCCCCTGGCCCTATGTGGCTACTTTCCTTGTGGCTGGTGTGGACGGCCTGCTGTACTTGAAGTGCTGCAGCCTCCGGTTCCCAGTTGAGTCCTGTAGTCTCTGCTGCACGGCCCGTACCCCTAGGGTCCCTTCGGTTCTCGTCCTGGAGCCTTCCTGCTCCTCTTTCCTCTCAGGCTCAGGCCTCCTGGCTAGGCCCGCCTCTGGAGCAGAGCTCATGCAGAGCCTCTGCTCCCTGTCACTTCTCCTCAGACTCCACTCTGATCTAAGATGGTGCCTCCCTCTTATACTTCTTACTACCAGTGCTCCCAGGATCTACGTCCTCCACTCATCCACTACCCGGTTCCCCCTATCTAAGTGGTTCCTTCCCACTCCAGCCAGGGATCAGGGACACTTGTGCTCTCCCTTGGGAGCATTATCGCCCTGTCCCCCGGAAATGTGGTGAAGTGGATGTAGTGTTAGGGTCCTGAGCCATACTCCTTCCTTACCTGAGAGTGAGATATCACACCTCTGGTTGAGATGCAGTACCTCTGTGGCGACCGAACCTTCAGGGACGCCACATAACCTTGTACCATTCAATTGAAAATCCAGCAGCCGTAACCGAGTCTTTTATTCATCATTTATTTGCTTTTTTTAGTAGTTTTTTTCTTTTTCTTTTTTTTTTATATTTTCTGACATTTCTTTGCGCCAAAACAGGACATGTGGATCATGGATTTTGTGTAACTTTACAAAAAAAAATGTTTTCTCTCTTCAATTGTTTTTTACTACTGTACTCGGCCCCACAATCTGGTGACTAATTGCCGGAATAAGAACTCGATTTCTTGTGCAAGGATCGCACCGCACTGCACGGACTGACCATCGGCTCTCCTGACCTGAGCCTGACAGTGTGATGTGTTACTATGCAGTTAACAGGCTCAGGTCAGGAGAGGAGCCGGCCAGTCCATGCACTGCGGTGCGATCCTCGTACAAGTTCCTCGCATACTGCCGTCTGTCTGCCCCTTAGACACAGATTGGACAGCTCCTCAGAAATAAAGCCTCAATTTTCATGATGGACACTGAGGCTTTTACCATCTCATATTTCCTGTATTTGTAGGAAAAGTTTTCAACAGACTCATTATCATCAGAGGCAGGATTACACTGACTGATAACAACTCTATATACAGTAGATAACACAGGATCCACCATTCACAATAGGTGATGTCACAGCTCACCTCCTCCTCCTGTACAATGACAGATAACACCTCTATATACAGTAGATAACACAGGATCCACCATTCACAATAGGTGATGTCACAGATCACCTCCTCCACTCCTGTATAATGACTGATAACATTTCTATATACAGTAGATAACACAGGATCCATCATTCACAATAGGTGATGTCACAGCTCACCTCCTCCTCCTCCTCCTGTATAATAACTGATAACACCTCTATATACAGTAGATAACACAGGATCCACCATTCACAATAGGTGATGTCACAGCTCACCTCCTCCTCCTCCTGTATAATGACTGATAACACCTCTATATACAGTAGATAACACAGGATCCACCATTCACAATAGGTGATAACACAGCTCACCTCCTCCTCCTCTTGTACAATGACTGATAACATCTCTATATACAGTAGATAACACAGGAATGATCCATCATTCACAATAGGTGATATCATAACTCACTTCCTCCTCCTGTACAATGACTGATAACACCTCTATATACAGTAGATAACACAGGATCCATCATTCACAATAGGTGATATCACAGCTCACCTCCTTCTCCTGTACAATGACTGATAACACCTCTATATACAGTAGATAACACAGGATCCACCATTCACAATAGGTGATGTCACAGCTCACCTTCTCCTCCTCCTGTACAATGACTGATAACACCTCTATATACGGTAGATAACACAGGATCCACCATTCACAATAGGTGATATCATAGCTCACCTCCTCCTCATCCTGTACAATGAGTGATAACACCTCAATATACAGTAGATAACACAGGATCCACCATTCACAATAGGTGATGTCACAGCTCACCTCCTCCTCCTGTACAATGACTGATAACACCTCTATATACAGTAGATAACACAGGATCCACCATTCACAATAAGTGATGTCACAGCTCACCTCCTCCTCATCCTGTACAATGAGTGATAACACCTCTATATACAGTAGATAACACAGGATCCACCATTCACAATAGGTGATATTGCAGCTCACCTCCTCCTCCTCTTGTACAATGACTGATAACATCTCTATATACAGTAGATAACACAGGATCCATCATTCACAATAGGTGATATCACAGCTCACTTCCTCCTCCTGTACAATAACTGATAACACCTCTATATACAGTAGATAACACATGATCCATCATTCACAATAGGTGATATCACAGCTCACCTCCTTCTCCTGTACAATGACTGATAACACCTCTATATACAGTAGATAACACAGGATCCACCATTCACAATAGGTGATGTCACAGCTCACCTTCTCCTCCTCCTGTACAATGACTGATAACACCTCTATATACGGTAGATAACACAGGATCCACCATTCACAATAGGTGATATCACAGCTCACCTCCTCCTCCTCCTGTACAATGACTGATAACACCTCTATATACAGTAGATAACACAGGATCCACCATTCACAATAAGTGATGTCACAGCTCACCTCCTCCTCATCCTGTACAATGAGTGATAACACCTCTATATACAGTAGATAACACAGGATCCACCATTCACAATAGGTGAAATCACAACTCAACTCCTCCTCCTCCTGTACAATGACTGATAACACCTCTATATACAGTAGATAACATAGGATCCACCATTCACTATAGGTGATGTCACAGCTTACCTCCTCCTCCTGTACAATGACTGATACACCTCTATATACAGTAGATAACACAGGATCCACCATTCACAATAGGTGATGTCACAGCTCACCTCCTCATCCTCTTGTACAATGACTGATAACACCTCTATACACAGTAGATCACACAGGATCCACCATTCACAATAGGTGACATCACAGCTCACCTCCTCCTGTATAATGTCTGATAACACCTCTATATACAGTAGATAACACAGGATCCAACAATCACAATAGGTGATATCACAGCTCACCTCCTCCTCCTGTACAATGACTGATAACACCTCTATATACAGTAGATAATACAGGATCCACCATTCACAATAGGTGATGTCACAGCTCACCTTCTCCTCCTCCTGTATAATGACAGATAACACCTCTATATACGGTAGATAACACAGGATGCACCATTCACAATAGGTGATATCACAGCTCACCTCCTCCTCATCCTGTACAATGAGTGATAACACCTCTATATACAGTAGATAACACAGGATCCACCATTCACAATAGGTGATATCACAGCTCACCTCCTCCTCCTCCTGTACAATGACTGATAGCACCTCTATATACAGTTGATAACACAGGATCCACCATTCACAATAGGTGATGTCACAGCTTACCTCCTCCTCCTGCACAATGACTGATAACACCTCTATATACAGTAGATAGCACAGGATCCTCCATTCACAATAGGTGATGTCACAGCTCACCTCCTCCTCCTGTACAATGACTGATAACACCTCTATATACAGTAGATAATACAGGATCCACCATTCACAATAGGTGATGTCACAGCTCACCTTCTCCTCCTGTATAATGACTGATAACACCTCTATATACGGTAGATAACACAGGATGCACCTTTCACAATAGGTGATATCACAGCTCACCTCCTCCTCATCCTGTACAATGAGTGATAACACCTCTATATACAGTAGATAACACAGGATCCACCATTCACAATAGGTGATATCACAGCTCACCTCCTCCTCCTCCTGTACAATGACTGATAGCACCTCTATATACAGTTGATAACACAGGATCCACCATTCACAATAGGTGATGTCACAGCTTACCTCCTCCTCCTGCACAATGACTGATAACACCTCTATATACAGTAGATAACACAGGATCCTCCATTCACAATAGGTGATGTCACAGCTCACCTCCTCCTCCTGTACAATGACTGATAACACCTCTATATACAGTAGATAACACAGGATCCACCATTCACAATAGGTGATATCACAGCTCACCTCCTCCTCCTGTACCATGACTGATAACACCTATATATACAGTAGATGATACAGGATCCTCCATTCACAATAGGTGATGTCATAGCTCACCTCCTCCTCCTCCTGTTCAATGACTGTTAACACCTCTATATACAGTAGATAACACAGGATCCACCATTCACAATAGGTGATATCACAGCTCACCTCCTCCCAACTCTCTGCAAATGTAATGTCCCTCATTATACTTATAATCTCTACAGACCCCAGAGCATAATAACATGACATGTAAGAAATAAAAAAGTATCCTCACCAGCCCCTCTGTTCCTCACCAGCCCCTCTGTTCCTCACCAGCCCCTCTGCTCCTCACCAGCCCCTCTGTTCCTCACCAGCCCCTCTGCTCCTCACCAGCCCCTCTGTTCCTCACCAGCCCCTCTGCTCCTCACCAGCCCCTCTGCTCCTCACCAGCCCCTCTGCTCCTCACCAACCCCTCTGTTCCTCACCAGCCCCTCTGCTCCTCACCAGCCCCTCTGCTCCTCACCAGCCCCTCTGCTCCTCACCAGCCCCTCTTTTCCTCACCAGCCCCTCTGTTCCTCACTAGCCCCTCTGTTCCTCACCAGCCCCTCTGTTCCTCACCAGCCCCTCTTCTCCTCACCAGCCCCTCTGTTCCTCACCAGCCCCTCTGTTCCTCACCAGCCCCTCTGCTCCTCACCAGCCCCTCTGCTCCTCACCAGCCCCTCTTTTCCTCACCAGCCCCTCTGTTCCTCACTAGCCCCTCTGTTCCTCACCAGCCCCTCTGTTCCTCACCAGCCCCTCTTCTCCTCACCAGCCCCTCTGTTCCTCACCAGCCCCTCTGTTCCTCACCAGCCCCTCTGTTCCTCACTGCCACCTGTCCGGTCGTTGCTGCATCTTCAGATTGCCGCCGCTCACATTGAAATCCCTGGGACTCTCACACTGATCCGGGGTTTCCGTCCTTGGAGCTTGAGACGATTCTATGCAGACGCTGGAAAGATCATGACATCAGCGTGTGCGCCAAAACCTTGTGTGTGCATGCGCAGAACTGTCACACTGGGGATATCAGCATGCGCGGCAGGGATCAGAAAGTGTGGCGACGACCGGACGGCTGATAGTGAGAAGCAGAGAGACCAGAGAGGTGAACAGTGAGGATGTCTTCAATAGTTTTTAGCCTTTTGATGGCCCATTTGGTAAATCTGCTCAGGACAACAAACTATGCTGGAAGGTAGGTAAGTGGAGCAGAACACAGAGGAAGACAGTAAGCTGAGAGAGTAGGTGCAGGTAGTACAATCCCCAGGAATTTGTAAAGATGATTGCTACCTAATGTGAATGGTCTCTAAGAAGCAGTTCGTAATGCTTACAGCAAACGATAGGTTAATCAGCAATTTGGTTATTTAGCTGGTCAGCTTTCGAAGCAGAGTGTGGAAACCCCAGAATGCGTCTGCTGACACACAGTGTGGTGAACTGCAAGAGTTAGGTACCGACCCAATTGGGGTACACCTTGTCACGGTGGGATGATTTTTATGTTTTTTAAACAATCTTAAGTAAGGCTCCTGTTATCTACATGTACATTAATATTTATTTACTTACTACAAGGTATTTGCTCATTTTGTTTTTTTCTTAGGTTCTGCTTGTTAACAGTGTGAATGCGCACCTATGCATTGCACCTATGCCAACATTTGCCGTGGCTCAAATTTTTTTGGTTCTGATCTTATGACTAGAGATGAGCGTTGTTCTACTCGAACTGTTCGCCAATCTCAAATTCGAGCTGTTTTGGGCGGTGTTCGAGCCGTTCGGCGAACACGAACGATTTGAGAAAAATTCGGCTGTTCGAGGTTATGTTCGATAACTGTTCGTGCACCAAAATCATAACTGGATTTTTTCTCAGTAATGATGAAAATTAATGTTAATACGCAGTTTGAGTGTACAGCGGGGCGGGGGGAGGGGCAGGGGATGGATCTCTGCAGGAACAATGAAGATCTCCATTTTTTTTTCTCTTTCCCGCTTTTACAGTGGGGAGGTGCAATCTGTCAGCCTATCAGCAGCGCACACACGGAGCGAAGTGCTTTTTTTCACACAAGCAAGGGCATGTGTGATTGGCAGTGTATGTCACATGTCCTTGCCCTATAAGACCCAGCCATTTTCCCCGTCGCCACCATTTTCTCACTGCTGCAGCTGCGTGTTAGACGGCACCGCTGTTGCTGTGTGCGCTATACCTTGTTAATTTCAAGCCAATTTTCGCACAAATCTACAGATAGCTTGGGAGTAGGGAATAGTTGTGATTGCAGTCCTTTTAAGGACTAGGTTACAGCATTTCCTACGACTTTTATCAGGCAGGTCTGTGCTCTTAAATAGATAGATTGTGGGAGTAAAGACTAATTGTAATTGGAGTCCTTTTCAGGACTAGGTTACATCAGTTCCTATCAGTTTTTGCCAGGCAGGTCTGTGCCAGTGCTGTGCAAGTTTTTTTAACAGCATTTGGCTGAATCTAGCAAAGCTAATCCTTTTTGGCCTATTGCAGAGTGTGTTAGTCAGTGGAGTAGCCTATCTGTATTGCAAGATATACCACCTGTGTATAGAATACCAATTTTTTTACTGCACCTAGTGAAGTAAAATCTTTTGGGCATAGCATCATTCTATTAGTCCATCTATACTGACCTCCATCAGGTTGCAAATTAAAACTAATTTTTATCTGCATCTACAGTACCTCTGAAAAAATATTTGGGCTTCTAGCTGTGTGTGGGACTATTTGTGTTAGTCCATCTATACTGACCTCCATCAGGTTGCAAATTCAAAATATTTTTTTTCTGCATCTAACCCAGCCAATAGTTTTGGCCTAATACCACAGTTTGGCCACTCAGCTCTGCTCGGTTCCCATCCATTGTTTTTTTGTGCAAACAACTCCAGAGTTGTGAATTAGTTAACCACCAAAATGAGTGGAAAAAGGCCTGCTGCTGGTGGAAAGGGGAATAGGCGTGTTGGGAAGGGGAAAAAAGGTTGTGTCCGTGGGGTAGGTGTTAAAGCAACAGTAACATCTGCAGAAGAAAGACCATCTTCCAGCCAAACTAAAATGTCTACTTCTTTTAGCGGACAATGTGATAAGATCCCTTTCTTACGGCCACGCCAATCGCTACAAATTCCAGATGAGGCACAAAAACAGCAGGTGCTTCAACGGATATCAAGTGCTCCTTTAAGTGGGCTCTCCTCCACATCAACTTCAACATCACAAATACTCCAGTCCTCAAAGGTGTCACCCCAATCGCACTTGCTTCCTCACAGCTCCCAAATCTCCAGCTGCCCGTCTGAGTATGAGGTAGAACAGATGGTTGAGTCTGCAGAGCTGTTTACTCATACTATAGCCTGGGAATCAGAGGTCGACTCCAGCGCTTCTGTGAATCCAGACGAGGAAATGATCTGCACTGATGCCCAGAATCTTTATGAGTCGGATCCAGGACCAGACGCAGAAGGTTCTGACCATAATGTAGACCCTCATTCCCAAACTGTAACTCCTGTTGGTGGAGATAATGAGGAAGACGATGATGAGACTCAAATACCTGATTGGAGCGACAACTTTAGTTTTTTGTCAGGGCAGGAACAGGTTGGCTCTGAGGACGACGGGTGTGATAACGCACAGGGTGATGATGATGAGGTTGGAGATCCCACTTACTGTCAACCCACAGTCAGCCAAGAGATGAGGTCAGCAGAGGAGGTGGAGGAAGATGCTAGTGACGACGAGGTCAGGTTGCGCCTTCCTGGACAGAGACGTAGTACTGGAAGCACGTCAACAACTGCATCCTCAAACACAACTCTGCCTCTCACCACAAGTCGTGGTGGCTCTTCAGGTCGCATGGGTGCTAAGCCTTGCATAGCCTGGGCATTTTTTCAGATCGATAAAGATGACCCAACTCGTGTTATCTGTAACATTTGTCAGCAAAAGCTAAGTAGAGGCTAAAAAATACATAGTTTGAGTACTTCATGCATGAACCGGCACATGGACATGAAGCATAAGTTGCAGTGGGAAGCTCAGTGTGCTACAATGCGGCCTAGCCGGCCGGGCCAACCACCGTCTGCCATATCTTGTGCATCCGCGGCCTCTTCATCCTCTGTGACTGGGGGGACAGCAGTCACACCTGTTTTGGGGCGCAGACCTGCCACCTCTTTACCCGCAACAGCCAGCGTGATTGGCAGGTCATCATTTTCTTTGGAGGTGGTAACACCAGCTGGTGTTGAGCGCTGTCCGACATCGATAGCACCACCTTTGGATCAAGGCAACCTAACATGTCCGCCTGCATCTTCCTCACAGACCGGCAGTTTGCCGGGGACACCCTTATCAACCCCGTCTAAGCACAATAGCCAGCCCTCGGTCCCTCAGATGTGGACAAGTAAAAGACCATTTCCTCCTAGCCATGAGAAAGCTAAGAGGTTGAATTTCACCATCTGCAAGTTCTTGGCTACAGAAATGCTGCCTTTCCGCCTGGTGGACACAGAGGATTTTCGAGACCTTATGTCCGTCGCAATGCCCCAGTACCAGATGCCCAGTCGGCACTACTTCTCAAAGAAAGGTGTGCCTGCGCTCCACCAGCATGTCGCACACAACATCACCGCTTCTTTGAGAAACTCTGTGTGTGACAGGGTGCATTTCACCACAGACACTTGGACGAGTAGGCATGGACAGGGGCGTTACATGTCGCTGACTGGGCACTGGGTAACTATGGTGACAGTGACGCGCCCCTGGGCCTGTGCTGAGTAGCGTTGCGCACGCGGGGGCCTACCCGGAGCCGGATCTGAGAGGGGTAGTAGTTTCGTGGCGGTGACCCAGTCCGTGCCCAGGGAGTCAAACTGAGCGGCAGTATTTAGCAGTAGAGGTTAGAATGTTCGACTATGCCACCCGTTGAATGCGGTCATGAGACCGCCGCTGCAGGGCAGACCACTGAGGCCGGTGATACGGTTGTGCAGCGGGGATGGTATAACCCCCAACGGGAGGGGTATGGCCTCAGGGCAGCGGACGTGGATGATGAAACACTCAGAGACGGTGCGGTGTAGTTCAGGGTCTTTACTGGTGGCAAAGGTAGACCCTCCCGGAGTACTGGCTAGCGATCGGGCCTGGTCAGTCCGTGAGCAGATGGAATCTCCCCTGGCCAGGTGGAGTTGTAGGCCTCCCCAACTAATCGTACTCTTCTGGCTACCTTGCTAGAGGCTGATAAAAGTAGCCCACGTCCCTGAGTGTACCGTGTGGTGCTCACCCGTATGGCCGGTGACTCGGGGCCTTCTGGTAGCTTCCGCTCCACGACGGCGGTGCTGTTCCCTTGCGTGTGACCGTGCCTTCGGGTTTCTTGGCCAGAGGACCTGAAATCCCCTGCCGGGCGGTTTCTGCTGCTGGGTAAGGATTAGTCCCCACAGCCTCGGACTCCGGGTCCGGTAAGAACTCTTCAATCAGGGCGAGCTCTACAGCTTCCAGCCCCTGATTCCTTTTAGCACTGCTCCCACTGAGCTCCTGATCTTTCTTTCCTATAGCCGTTCCTCTCCAGACTGGACTATGTCTACATCTGGGACTCCTCTTCTTCTCCTTCTAACCCTGCCTCAGCCCTAGTTTTATATAGGGGAAGTTCTTCCCCTCCCAGGACTGGGCAGGAGGTGTGGCATGCATAGGATTCCTGACCAGGAGACCTCCCACCTGCTCTCAGACGTAATATTGCTATTACTGTGGAAACCAGACCCCTGGGGTGCCACATTCCCCCCTAGTAAAATTTAGTACTCTGGGACTAAACATATTTTTGTTAACATAACAAGTATAAACAGAAACAGCATAATAAAGAAAAACACATTAGGATGGTCACGGCGTGTCCGCAACCGGGTGCAATTTTTGAAGCAAACAAGGGTGTCCATTTCACCAAGGAACAGGGAGCCGTAACCAGGTACGGGTCTGTCCTGCCCCGAGTCCTTAACAGTCTTTAGTCCATTCCTGGGTTACGCTCCAACATATGTACAAAGGATTCCGGATAATCCATAAACGACACCTATAAAATAACTAAAAATACACAATTATTTACAGGCAACAATAAACAGGTAAATACAAATAAAACAGTTTGAGCACTTTAAATCCTCCAACGTACGGGCAACTGGCCTCTAGTGGCTCTAGTGGACCTACGGAGCTGACTGACTGGTCCTGAGCTACCAGGTGTAGGAGCTGTCAAAGATAAACTGGGCAGCTGTCTACGGGCTCTTTGGCTCACTAGGGGTACGGCAGGCTCACTATAAGCAGAGGGTTGATCCTCCTGGTCTGCTTGTGTGGGGTCTTCTGCCTCCTGGACCGGCTGCTCTTCCAGCTCTACCTGTTTCTCCATAGGTACTTGAGATGCTGGTTGGAGGAAGGTGAGGACGGGTACCACAACAGCGCCATTGACTTGAGTCCAAGACCGAGGGAAGTCTCCGAGCACAGTACTGACCATATCTTCCCTTTCCTCTGCGGGTCAAGGGTCTTCTTGTTCTTCTTCAGGGCTTCGTAGCTGTTCGGGACACTTCTTCAGGTGATCTCGGGATACAATGGCTGTGGTTTCTCCTCCGTCCTTACTGATTGTGCAGACTTTCGGGTTCTCATGGCTTGAGGGTAGTACGGTGTACGGGTCCTTCTCCCACTGGTCGTCCAACTTGTGGAGCCGTCTCTTCCTCTTCAAGACCTGCTCTCCAGGTACCAGGGGAACAGCGGGAGCATATTGGTTGTAAGTCTTCTCCTGTCTCTCTCTAGCTTGACAGAGACTTCGCTCCACGCTCTCCTGTACTTTCCGGTACTGCTGCTGCCTTTCTGTGTCCCAGTCTGCTTCTGGTGAAGTGTCCTCGGGTGTCAGGACTCCCATCTCCAGATCAACAGGGAGCTTACCAGGTCTTGCTCTCATTAGGTAAGCCGGGGTACAGTTGGTAGAACCTACCGGGATGTGGTTGTATAGGTCCACCAGATCAGGCAGTTTCTCAGGCCACAGATTGCGTTCTTCCAGGGGCAATGTTTTCAGAAGGTCTATCACCACCTGGTTCATTTTCTCACAGAGTCCATTGGTTTGCGGATGATAGGGTGTTGTTCTTATCTTCCGGCAGCCATACAGAGTGCAGAACTCCTGGAAGACTTCCGCTTCAAAGGCAGGTCCTTGGTCCGTCAGCACCTGCTCTGGGTATCCGTGTGGATGGCAGAAGTGCTGCTGGAAGGCTCTAGCTGCTGTTTGAGCCATTAAATCCTTGACCGGGACCACCACCAGGAACCGGGAGTAATGATCTACGATTGTGAGGGCGTAGACATACCCAGATCTGCTTGGAGCCAGTTTCACATGGTCCAGGGCTACCAGTTCCAGTGGCTGTCGGGTGATGATGGGCTGCAAGGGAGTCTTCTGGCTGGCACGGTCCTTCCTTCTTAGGTGGCACGGTCCACAGTCTCTGCACCACCTCTCGATGGTTCCCCTCATGCCTACCCAGTGGAACCGCCCGCGCAGCAGGAACTCCAGCTTCTTCCACCCGAAGTGCCCAGCTCCGTCGTGGTATGCCTCCAGTACCATAGCCGCGTCTCTTCTTGGCACCACTACTTGCCAGATCAGTTCATGCGTCCGGGAGTTAACCATTCTGCGGCACAACTTCCCCTTGTAAAGGAACAGTCGACTCTTCTCAATCCACAGTTGCTTGGCCTCCTCCGGAGCGTCTGGGTCAAGGCGGGCATCTGGCTGAGTCAGCATCTCCTTCACCAGTCGGACGGCGGGGTCACTGTCTTGCGTTTCCGCCCAGTTGTAATGAGGTAAGGGATTGAACGTAGCGGATTGCTTACTCCTTACACGGTGGGAATACTGGATAGTCCCATGACGGTGGAACGCGGGGAGTTCAACTTCTTCCAATTCCTCTGGATCTTCCCCTACGTCCGGTAGGTTTGGCATTCTGGACAGGGCATCCGCGTTGGTATTGGAGCGTCCTGCCCGGTATTTGATCGTGAACTCATAGTTGGACAGGCGGGCCATCCATCTCTGCTCCAGGGCACCGAGTCTTGCCGTATCCAGGTGTGTCAACGGGTTGTTATCCGTGTACACGGTGAACCGGGAAGAGGCGAGGTAGTGCTTAAAGCGTTCGGTGACTGCCCACACCACTGCCAGGAATTCTAACTTGAATGAGCTGTAATTCTCAGGGTTTCTTTCGGTGGGTCGCAGTTTTCGGCTGGCGTAAGCAATTACCCGTTCCTTCCCCTGCTGGATCTGGGACAGTACGGCTCCTAGCCCGATGTTACTTGCGTCGGTGTAGAGCAGGGGTCTCAAACTCGGCTGGGTATATGGGCCGCACATGGAAAAAATTTGAATTTGGGGGGCCGCATTCTTTGTTCAATGTGACACCATTTTTTTTTGTATACACCTTTTGAACATTTTTTCCGTGTTTATTTTTTTTATAGCTTGGGTCGTTATGGATGTGGTGATAATAAACGTGCACTTTTTTGTGTTTACTTTAGTTTACATATAAAACAGCATTTTTAGTGCCCAATATTTTTTCATGCTTTATTTTTATTTTTTTGATTTTTACAATTTTGTTTCCCCCAATTGGCCACATTCAGTAATATTGTCTTACAATTAGCATCATATAGTAATAATGGCAAACATCCTGTGGCTATGTGCCCCATCCAGGTCCCCATCCTGTGGCTATGTGCCCCATCCAGGTCCCCATCCTGTGGCTATGTGCCCCATCCAGGTCCCCATCCTGTGGCTATGTGCCCCATCCAGGTCCCCATCCTGTGGCTATGTGCCCCATCCAGGTCCCCATCCTGTGGCTATGTGCCCCATCCAGGTCCCCATCCTGTGGCTATGTGCCCCATCCAGGTCCCCATCCTGTGGCTATGTGCCCCATCCAGGTCCCCATCCTGTGGCTATGTGCCCCATCCAGGTCCCCATCCTGTGGCTATGTGCCCCATCCAGGTCCACATCTTGTGGCTATGTGCCCCATCCAGGTCCCGATCCTGTGGCTATGTGCCCCATCCAGGTCCCCATCCTGTGGCTATGTGCCCCATCCAGGTCCCCATCTTGTGGCTATGTGCCCCATTCAGGTCCCCTCTTGTGGCTATGTGCCCCATCCAGGTCCCCATCTTGTGGCTATGTGCCCCATCCAGGTCCCCATCTTGTGGCTATGTGCCCCATTCAAGTCCCCTCTTGTGGCTATGTGCCCCATCCAGGTCCCCTCTTGTGGCTATGTGCCCCATCCAGGTCCCCATCTTGTGGCTATGTGGCCCATTCAGGTCCCCTCTTGTGGCTATGTGCCCCCTGTTCTTCACACACATAAAATAGAAAAAAAAAAAAAAGATGGATTCTCACCTGTCCTCCGTTCCCTCGGCGGCCTTCCTGCAGATGTGGCCCGCAGGCACCACAGAGTCCGACCCCTTGACGATCCCGACCTGGTCCAGGAGGAGCCGCCGACAGCAGCGCTGCATTGCCGCACAGAGACTGTTTCCCAGCACTGCATTTCCAATGCCAGCCGCCGGCCAATCAGAGGCCAGCAGCTGATAGCTGCGTATGGCAATGACGTCATACTCGCTGCGCCGACACGCAGATATCAGCTGCTGGCCTCTGATTGGCCAGCGGCTGGCATTGGAAATGCAGTGCTGGGAAACAGTCTCTGTGCGGCAATGCAGCGCTGCTGTCGGCGGCTCCTCCTGGACCTGGTCGGGATCGTCAAGGGGTCTGTGCCTGCGGGCCGCATAAAGCAGCCTCAGGGGCCGCATGCGGCCCGCGGGCCGCGTGTTTGAGACCCCTGGTGTAGAGGATAAAGGGCTGGCTGTAATCCGGGTACGCCAGGATTTCATCCCCCGTGAGGGCCATCTTCAGCTGGCGGAAGGACTCTTCTTCCAGCTTCTCCCATCTGAAGGGCGGCTTCTGGTTCTTGGCCTTCCTGGACTGGCCTATCAGGAGGTCCTGCATAGGAGCTGCCTTTTTGGTGAAATCGGGAATGAATCTTCGGTAGTAGCCTACCAACCCGAGGAACTGCCGCACTTCCTTTACGCTGGAGGGGCTTGGCCATTCCTTAATTGCGGTGATCTTATCAGGGTCGGGAGCCACTCCGTCAGCACTCACCACGTGTCCCAGGTACTGCACCCTTGGTTTCAGGAGGTGACACTTGGAGGGTTTCACCTTTAGGCCGTAGTTTGCCAGGGCTTCAAACACTTCTGCCAGGTGTTTCAGGTGGTCCTCGTAGGTCTTGGAGTAGACGATGACATCGTCCAGGTATAATAGGACCGTCTCGAAGTTTCGGTGTCCCAGACAGCATTCCATCAACCGTTGGAAGGTTCCTGGTGCGTTGCAGAGTCCGAACGGCATGCAGGTAAACTCGCTAAGTCCCATCGGGGTGGTGAATGCGGTCTTCTCCCGGTCCGCCTCTGCTACAGGAACCTGCCAGTACCCGCTAGTGAGATCCAAAGTAGAGAAGAAGTTAGCAGATTTTAAAGCAGCCAAAGACTCCTCTATCCTTGGTAAGGGGTACGCATCTTTGTGTGTGATACAGTTGATTTTCCGGTAATCTACACACATTCTCATGGTGTTGTCTTTCTTTTTAACCAAGACTAGTGGAGCTGCCCAGGGGCTACAGCTATCCCTGATTACCCCAGCCTCCTTCATGTCTCTAAGCATCCCCTTGGCGTGTTGGTAGTGTGCAGGGGGTACGGGTCGGTATCTCTCCTTTATGGGAGGATGGTCTCCCGTGGGGATGTGGTGTTCTACCCCCTTTACTCGCCCGAAGTCTAACGGGTGTTTACTAAACACTCTCTCGTACTCTTGAACCACCCGATAGACTCCCTGTTTCTGGTGTGAGGGAGTGGAGTCAGTACCCAAATGTAGTTGCTGACACCAGTCCTCTATTGTTTTCTTAGAGCCGTTACCTTCCTCTGGATGAGATGGAGGCAAGGGTTCCACGGACTGTACAGAATTTTGATTGATGGTATACAATTTGGCTAGCGTAGCATACCGGGGCAGGTACACTTCCCTTTTCCCGATGTTTATTATGCGAACGGGCACCCTCCCATGGCGTACATCAACCACCCCCCGTGCTGTCAAAATGGTGGGCCTACTGTCTGAGTAGACGGGTTCTACCATTGCTTGGTAGTCTCTACCTCTTAGACCAATAGCTGCCCGGCACCAAATCATCATTTCACTTTTTGGGGGCATGGCAATAGGGAAAGGGTCACACATTCTCACGCTTCCAATCTCACCACCGGAGAGTTCCACCTGTTGCCGCCGCATCAGTGCCCGGATCTCTTTTTGGAGCACTCGCTGTTGGCCGGAGCTGGCGTTCTTGGCAACCTGCTGTAAAATGAAAATCACCTCTGCAAGACAATTTTCAATCACATTAGTTCCTAGCGTTATCTTTGGGTGACTCTCGCGCTTGTCAATGTCTACAATGATCAGTCCCTGTGCTGCCAGTTCGACTCTACCGATTTTAATGGTCATCTCTTTGAATCCGATCTGTGGCACGGGTTGACCATTGCTGGCGATGATACTCAAGTCGTCGTCAGGGTAGCGGGTTATATCCGAGTCATTCCAGTACTGCTTAAAGAGCACGTACGGGATGGTGGTGACCTGCGACCCGGTGTCAAGTAGGGCACTCATAGGAATGCCATCCAGTACTACAGGCAAGACTGGACGTCCTCCCACGTATTTGTCACGCCAGTTCGATGGGCCTGGTGATCTTATTCCTGGGGGTTGGCCCTCTACCCCAGGTTGTGCCAGTTTAAAGGACAGTACCTTGCCATATGTCCGGGTTGATTGCAGCGGCGGCAGATGGGTTGTCCGTCCTCGTTGTATCGGTCGCTGGGTCTTCCTCTGGCCGGTGGGGTCCTCCTTGGTCGACGCCATGGGATGTCCTCCGGTCCGGATGCCAGCTGGATCTTCCCTGGAGCAGCAACCTGTAAAGACTGCACAGTTCGGGTTAGCGCAGCTACGCTTTTAGCTAGCTCTTGGACCTGATGGTGCAGGTCTGGAGCCGGGTCATTGTTCAAAGCCTGCGCATCAGCTCCCACAGGCCCTGCCGACAAGGGCGCCGCCTCCTGGTGGTAAGCGGTAGTAGGGCGCCTGTGGGTCACAACGCCACCCGGTGCCGGTTCTCGGAGCACCCGGATGGCTCTGTCCTTGAACTGTGCAAAGTCCAGATGAGGATCCTGTAAGGCCATTGCCCGCAACTGGGTTCGGTGGGCATTGCAATATAGTCCCTCTATAAATTGCTCGGTCAACAGCCTGTCCTCGTTTCCCACGCCGTCAGGGTCGGTCTGCTTAATGGCTCTCGGGGCCTCTTGCAGGTTTAAAGCATAGTCTCTTATACTCTCATGTGCTCGCTGTTTGCACCCGTAGAATCTAAGCTTAATCTCAGCTGAGGTGCGGGTATCAAAGGTGTCCTTCAGCCGGGTTAATATCCCTGCTACAGTCCTCCTCCCAGGTGGCCAGGACTTTACCTCCCTTTGGGCTGCCCCGGTTAGTTGGGCCACCAGGATGCTCACTTTTTGCTCTTCTGTGAGGGGGTACACCTGGAAGAGGCTATCCAGCTTTTCTCTAAAGTCATTCAGGGTATGTGACTCCCCTGAGTACTGGGGTAGCCAGGCTGCCCCCGGGATACAGGGCATCGTGAAAGGCATGACCGCAGCAGCGGTGGCGCTGGCGGTGGCTGCGGCAGTGAAGCTCTCCTCCGTATCCGACATCTTCCTCCCCCCTAGTGGACCGTGGCCTACCTTGCGATGATCCTCTTCCGTAGGCTCCGCAGTGGATCGTCAGGGTCGAGGACCTTCCGTCGCGCTCCTATAACGTCGGCGTCTGCTGGGCTCCTTCCAGGACCTTACGCAACGTCCGGACGTGAGGCGGGGCTTCAGTTCTCGCGGGCTTTTCGGAGTCCACGCCCCTCTTCTTCCCGCGCGGCGTCTTCAAGATGGCATCCAACGGCGGGAGAACTCCACGGATGGCGGGAAGAAGGCAGAAGATGGCGTCCAATGGCGGGAAAACTCCACGGATGGCGGGAAGAAGGTAGAAGATGGCGTCGGATGGCGGGAATCTTCACCACAGGTAAGTTGAAAAGTCTCTTTTTCAGGCACGCAGTGGTTGCGGACACGAAATCCTGCCGACTACGCCAAAAGTTGACGCGCCCCTGGGCCTGTGCTGAGTAGCGTTGCGCACGCGGGGGCCTACCCGGAGCCGGATCTGAGAGGGGTAGTAGTTTCGTGGCGGTGACCCGGTCCGTGCCCAGGGAGTCAAACTGAGCGGCAGTATTTAGCAGTAGAGGTTAGAATGTTCGACTACGCCACCCGTTGAATGCGGTCATGAGACCGCCGCTGCAGGGCAGACCACTGAGGCCGGTGATACGGTTGTGCAGCGGGGATGGTATAACCCCCAACGGGAGGGGTATGGCCTCAGGGCAGCGGACGTGGATGATGAAACACTCAGAGACGGTGCGGTGTAGTTCAGGGTCTTTACTGGTGGCAAAGGTAGACCCTCCCGGAGTACTGGCTAGCGATCGGGGCCTGGTCAGTCCGTGAGCAGATGGAATCTCCCCTGGCCAGGTGGAGTTGTAGGCCTCCCCAACTAATCGTACTCTTCTGGCTACCTTGCTAGAGGCTGATAAAAGTAGCCCACGTCCCTGAGTGTACTGTGTGGTGCTCACCCGTATGGCCGGTGACTCGGGACCTTCTGGTAGCTTCCGCTCCTGGTCCCTTGCGTGTGACCGTGCCTTCGGGTTTCTTGGCCAGAGGACCTGAAATCCCCTGCCGGGCGGTTTCTGCTGCTGGGTAAGGATTAGTCCCCACAGCCTCGGACTCCGGGTCCGGTAAGAACTCTTCAATCAGGGCGAGCTCTACAGCTTCCAGCCCCTGATTCTTTTTAGCACTGCTCCCACTGAGCTCCTGATCTTTCTTTCCTATAGCCGCTCCTCTCCAGACTAGACTATGTCTACATCTGGGACTCCTCTTCTTCTCCTTCTAACCCTGCCTCAGCCCTAGTTTTATATAGGGGAAGTTCTTCCCCTCCCAGGACTGGGCAGGAGGTGTGGCATGCATAGGATTCCTGACCAGGAGACCTCCCACCTGCTCTCAGACGTAATATTGCTATTACTGTGGAAACCAGACCCCTGGGGTGCCACAACAGCAGGACAAGGGGCTGCTGTCCAAGTCTTGCCGTCCCCACGAGTTGTGCGTCAATCCTCTTTATGTCAAAGTTCCTCCACTGCTTCTGCCTCCTCAACCTCCTCTCGGTCTTCCACCTGCACCCAAAGCCTGTCTGGTCATGCCACAAGCTTTCTAACTGCGCAGAAGGGATCCTGCACACCTCCTTACTATGCAGGCAGTAGGGCTCAACGTCATCAGGCGGTTTTTACTTTGAAATGTCTGGGAAATGTGAGTCACACAGCTGAGGAGTTGTGGTCAGCTCTGGAGAAC
This sequence comes from Phyllobates terribilis, assembly GCF_046119375.1. Lineage (NCBI taxonomy): Eukaryota > Metazoa > Chordata > Amphibia > Anura > Dendrobatidae > Phyllobates > Phyllobates terribilis. Next base: position 790,381,222 of record NW_027362764.1, read on the forward strand.
CAATTTCATGAATGGTTGTCTCCACTGGACCTGAAACCAGGGAAGGCCGTGTGCGACAATGCTGCAAACCTGGGTGCGGCCCTTCGCCGGGGCAATGTCACACACGTGCCTTGTATGGCTCACGTGTTGAACCTGGTTGTCCAGCAATTTTTAGCCCACTATCCCAGACTAGATGGCCTTCTGCAGAGGGCACGGTCGCTGTGTGCTCACTTCCGCCGTTTGCATCCCGCAGCTCAGCGACTTACATCTCTACAGAAGTCGTTGGGCCTGCCACTTCACCGGCTAAAATGCGATGTGCCTACCCGGTGGAATTCAACTCTGCACATGTTGCAGCGACTGTGGCAGCACCGACAAGCCCTGGTGCAATATGTTCTGACGTATAGCCTGGGCCAACGAGATCCAGAGGTGGGGCAAATCACGCTGGAGGAGTGGTCTCAGATCAGGGACCTATGCACCCTTCTGCACAGTTTTGAAATGACGACGAAGATGTTTAGTGCTGACGATGCCATTATCAGCATGACTATTCCGGTGATTTACATGCTGGAGCACATGTTAAACAGAATTCAGAGTCAGGTGGTGGCACACGAGGAGGTGGAGAAAGTAGAGGAGGAGGAGTTGTATGCGGAAGGGCTAACATCTGCAAGGTCCAGACGGTCGGCAGCACCAAGGCGGCAGGCATGTGAGGGTGGGGGAGATGGTTTTACCAGGGCGCATGGTAGCAGCCAAACTAGTGAGGAAGGTGCAGGAGCCCAGGAAGAAGTGGAGGACGAACTGATGGAAGACTCATCAGATGAGGGAGACCTTGATCACATTTCTGTTGTGCGAGGTTGGGGGGAGAGGACAGAGGAAGGAAGCATGATTGTTACCTCGCCACCAACACAACAGGGACTTGGTGCTCCTGGATGCGCAACACACATGAGTGCCTTCTTGCTGCACTACCTGCAACATGACCCTCGAATTGGGAGAATTAGAAATAATCCTGACTACTGGGTTGCCACACTGTTAGATCCCCGGTACAAAAGTAAATTTGCAGAAATTATTCCTGCCATAGAAAGGGATGCACGCATGCAGGAGTATCAGCAGAGACTGTTGCAGAATCTTGTAGGCCTCCCCACTAACTGTACTCTTCCTGGCTACCTTGCTAGAAGCGGGTAAAAGTAGCCCACGTCCCTGAGTGTACCGTGTGGTGCTCACCCGTATGGCCGGTGACTCGGGGCCTTCTGGTAGCCTCCGCTCCACGACAGTGTAGCACCCCGAGGGCTCGACTGCTACAGGGGTATTGCACCTCGAACCAGAGGTGTGGTATTCCACTCCCGGGTAAGGATGGAGTGTGGACTAGAACTCAGTTAGCTGCATGCACCACATACATCCCATTTCCGGGGGACAGATCAACGGTACTCCCACCAGATAGATGTGCAGGTACGACAGCGTCTGTCCCTGGCTGGAGTGGGAGGGGCGGGAGAAATATCCCAGTGGTGCAGGAGCAGAGAGGGGAGGGACTCTGGGCATAGGAAGGAGCCCATTGGTGGCTAGTCACCTGGGCTCGGGTGTCAGAGGGAGTATAAAAGGTGGGCACCATCTTAGGAGTTGAGTTCAGTCAGACAGAAGAAGAGGAGAAGAGTAGTGACAGGGAGCAGCAGCCCTGTCCGGGTGCTGCTCCTGAAGGGAGCAAGAGAGAGAAAGACAAGAGGAAAGGAACAAGGAACAAGGAAGGAATGGAACCTGGAGAAAGGCCCAGAGACATGAAGGAAGAGGGAACCCGAACACGCTAGGAGTCAGCGGGTGAAGGGTTGGCAGATCAGGGTACCGGATCCCGAACTGGTGGAGGCCACTTATCCTCAGCCAGGAACCGGAGGTCGTGGCCACGTCTTGGCGCGACCACTCACTACACTCACCACGAAGGCACGCCACATAGGGTCAGGGAAACCGGAGATAGGTTTCGCCACCAGAAGGCCCGAGGAAGCTGGACATGGGTGGGTCCCTAGTGGGGACGGCCAGAGAAAGGAACGGAGAAAGGAGTTCAAGGTCACACTCTGGAACTGCCTGGGGGTTGGTCGAGTCCCGTACCTGGTGGACGCAGCACGGCTCGGGTCGTCATCACCTGCAGGACTGACACTGATAACATCTGTGAGTAAAGCATTGAAAACTGCAATCAGTCTCTGTGTTCCATCGCACTACCAGCACTAAAGGTACCGGGACGCCCTTTCTATCACTCCCTTCACCCGCACCAGCTGCCCTGAGGCCATACCTCTCCCGTTGGGGGTTATACCACCATTGCTGCACACATACCACCGGCCTCAGCGGACTGTTCTGCAGCGGCGGCCTTGCGACCGCAAATCAACGGGTGGCGTAGTCGACACTTAAACAACATCTACAAAGACTGCCACACACTTAGTTTGACCACCCTGGGCACGGACCGGGTCCCCGCCACTCGGAGACTACTACCCCCATCGGATCCGGCTCCGGGTATTCCCCCCCCGCGCACACGTGCGCCGCACTACAGCACTGGCCCAGGGGGCGCGTCAACTTTGGCGTAGTCGGCAGGATCTCGTGCCCGTAACCACCAGGTACTGCGTGCCTGAAAAAGAGACTTTTTACTTACCTGTGGTGAAGTTTCCCGCCGTCCGGAGTCGTTTCCCGCCATCCGGAGCCGATTCCCGCCATCCGACGCCATCTTCTGCCTTCTTCCCGCCATCCGTGGAGTTTTCCCGCCATTGGGCGCCATCTTGAGGACGCCGCACGGGAAGAAGAGGGATGTAGACTCCGAAAGCCCGCGACAACTGAAGCCCCGCCTCACGTCCGGACGTTGCGTAAGGTCCTGGAAGGAGCCCAGTGACGCCGACGTCACAGGAGCGCAACGGAAGGTCCTCAACCCTGACGATCCACTGCGGAGCCGCGGCCTACGGAAGAGGATCATCGCAAGGTAGGCCACGGTCCACTAGGGGGGAGGAGGATGTCGGATACGGAGGAGAGCTTCACCGCCACAGCCGCCATACCAGATTGCAGAGCTGCTAGCGGTGCTCCAGAAGGAAGAACCGGAGTACGCGCAGGCCGCGCTGGAAGAGCTGAACAGGAGGATGATCTGGGCGCAACGAGACGTGCTCGCCGGGTGGAAGGAGGAGTTGACCCGGCGCACGATGACCTGCCAACCGGAGGTGCAGCCACCATCCAGCACCGCGTCGATCCCGAGAGGCAGCAGAAGCAGACCGGAGGCCGGGGACGACGCCGCGGGGGAGGCCGCAACGACAAGTAAGGGGAACGCCGTTACTCCGGGCCCTGAGGCCGCGGACCTGCCCCTACCTCCCGCCGTGGGACCCGAAGCTCTGGGTGCCGCACCGCCCACCGTACCTCCACCACCAGTAGTCAGCCCTCCAGCAGCAAGCTCTGCAGCGGAGCCTCGCCCTGAACCGTGCTCCCCAACACCGGGCACGATCAGAAAGTCACTGGCCTGGTTAAAAGGCCGAGTGCCCGCGGGCGCTGCACCCCAGCCGGGGCCCCCAGTCGTGCCATCATTGGGGAAAGACCTGTATGAGCAGCACACCTGCCCGGATGGGACACCATTCGTCTGGCCGCCTGAGTACACCAACCCCCGCTCCAGGAAGAGTCATCCCGTAGGAGCAAGGGCCCCAGATGAACCGCTAATCCCAGCTCCGGAGCCCGTGGACCTCTCTTCACCCCGCTGGAGGACGCCCAATTCGAGGGGGACCCCACTGGAGAAGACCTGATGGGGTTCACTCAGGAGACCCGGGCGGGCGCCGCCCGGCGCTATGAGACCTGCCGCCAACAACTGGCAACGTTTGAGCGGGAGCGGAGAGAGAGGAAAGTGAAGGAGGAGTGGCTCCACATTAAAAACGTGGAGCAGAAGACAAGGACCCGCCAGGACCCCCCCGTACAGCTCACGGTCCCCGAGTCACCGGGACTGTTGTTAAGTTTCACATGGCATGTGGCTGGGGCATCATCCAAGACCCGAAGACCATAAGCCAGGTGTTTGTAAACAGGAGCGACGTAGAGTCCCACCTACCGGAGGGGCACAGTGGACGGGACCTGGTGCCTGGAGATACCGTCACCTATACCAGGCATAAGGGAGTGAAGGGGTGGTACGCCCTTCATGTCCACCGGGTCAAGGAAGAAGAGGAGCAATCGTACCAGGAGGAGGAGGAGAAGGAGGGCCCGGACGGGTCTGAACCTGAGGAAGAGAAAGGAGCGTGTGGAGCACACCGTTAATCGTAAACGGTAAAAGAGGAGATGTAAATAGTTACCCGACCGGGTATAAGGACTGTTGTGGGACTGTTTCCACTAAGAGTGTGGTCCCCGTTGGGACAGAAAGAGAACTGTTGCCCATTTTTGCCCTAATCCCTAACCTGACCGAGGACTGAGAGCGGTCATCCCTTCCCTCTACCTGGCCGAAGACTGAGAGCGGCCAGATCCCAAGATCCCAAGAACCCGAGAATTCAAGAATGTTTTATTTGAGAATGCCTTAATGTGAAATTTGATATGATGCCAAAGTTTTACATAGTGTTTTTGTAAAAGAGTTCCGGTGGCATTAGCCAGCTGTTGAGAAAACCTCCCATAAAGGGATGGATGAAAGTTGATGTGTTTTATGTGTACGTACACTTTAAAAATTGTTTTTACTCTATTTCAGCCCGAGGACGTGCTGTGGTTTACCAGGGGGGAATGTAGCACCCCGAGGGCTCGGCTGCTACAGGGGTATTGCACCTCGAACCAGAGGTGTGGTATTCCACTCCCGGGTAAGGATGGAGTGTGGACTAGAACTCAGTTAGCTGCATGCACCACATACATCCCATTTCCGGGGGACAGATCAACGGTACTCCCACCAGATAGATGTGCAGGTACGACAGCGTCTGTCCCTGGCTGGAGTGGGAGGGGGGGAGGAATATCCCAGTGGTGCAGGAGCAGAGAGGGGAGGGACTCTGGGCATAGGAAGGAGCCCATTGGTGGCTAGTCACCTGGGCTCGGGTGTCAGAGGGAGTATAAAAGGTGGGCACCATCTTAGGAGTTGAGTTCAGTCAGACAGAAGAAGAGGAGAAGAGTAGTGATAGGGAGCAGCAGCCCTGTCCGGGTGCTGCTCCTGAAGGGAGCAAGAGAGAGAAAGACAAGAGGAAAGGAACAAGGAACAAGGAAGGAATGGAACCTGGAGAAAGGCCCAGAGACATGAAGGAAGAGGGAACCCGAACACGCTAGGAGTCAGCGGGTGAAGGGTTGGCAGATCAGGGTACCGGATCCCGAACTGGTGGAGGCCACTTATCCTCAGCCAGGAACCGGAGGTCGTGGCCACGTCTTGGCGCGACCACTCACTACACTCACCACGAAGGCACGCCACATAGGGTCAGGGAAACCGGAGATAGGTTTCGCCACCAGAAGGCCCGAGGAAGCTGGACATGGGTGGGTCCCTAGTGGGGACGGCCAGAGAAAGGAACGGAGAAAGGAGTTCAAGGTCACACTCTGGAACTGCCTGGGGGTTGGTCGAGCCCCTTACCTGGTGGACGCAGCACGGCTCGGGTCGTCATCACCTGCAGGACTGACACTGATAACATCAGTGAGTAAAGCATTGAAAACTGCAATCAGTCTCTGTGTTCCATCGCACTACCAGCACTAAAGGTACCGGGACGCCCTTTCTATCACTTCCTTCACCCGCACCAGCTGCCCTGAGGCCATACCTCTCCCGTTGGGGGTTATACCACCATTGCTGCACACATACCACCGGCCTCAGCGGACTGTTCTGCAGCGGCGGCCTTGCGAACGCAAATCAATGGGTGGCGTAGTCGACACTTAAACAACATCTACAAAGACTGCCACACACTTAGTTTGACCACCCTGGGCACGGACCGGGTCCCCGCCACTCGGAGACTACTACCCCCATCGGATCCGGCTCCGGGTATTCCCCCCCGCGCACACGTGCGCCGCACTACAGCACTGGCCCAGGGGGCGCGTCAACAGCGGTGCTGGTCCCTTGCGTGTGACCGTGCCTTCGGGTTTCTTGGCCAGAGGACCTGAAATCCCCTGCCGGTCGGTTTCTGCTGCTGGGTATGGCTCAGTCCCCACAGCCTCGGACTCCGTGTCCGGTGAGATCTCTTCAGTCAGGACGAGCTCTACAGCTTCCAGTCTCTGACCCCTTTTATCACTGCTCCCACAGAGCTCCTGATCTTGCTCTCCCTGTATCAGCTCCACTCCAGACCAGACTGTGTCTCTGTCTGGGACTCCTCTTCTTCTTCCTAACCCCGCCTCAGCCCCAGTTTATATAGGGGAAGTTCTTCCCCTCCCAGGACTGGGCAGGAGATGTTGCATGCTTAGGATTCCTGACCAGGAGACCTCCCACCTGCTCACAGACGTAATATTGCTATTACTGTGGTAACCAGACCCCTGGGGTTCCACATAAGTCGCTGAGCTGCGGGATGCGAACGGCGAAAGTGAGCACACAGCGACCGTGCCCTCTGAAGAAGGCCATCTAGTCTGGGATAGTGGGCTAAAAATTGCTGGACAACCAGGTTCAACACGTGAGCCATACAAGGCACGTGTGTGACATTGCCCCGGCGAAGGGCCGCACCCAGGTTTGCAGCATTGTCGCACACGGCCTTCCCTGGTTTCAGGTCCAGTGGAGACAACCATTCATGAAATTGGTTCTCCAGAGCTGACCACAACTCCTCAGCTGTGTGACTCACATTTCCCTGACATTTCAATGTAAAAACCGCCTGATGACGTTGAGCCCTACTGCCAGCATAGTAAGGAGGTGTGCAGGATCCCTTCTGCGCAGTTAGAAAGCTTGTGGCATGACCAGACAGGCTTTGGGTGCAGGTGGAAGACCGAGAGGAGGTTGAGGAGGCAGAAGCAGTGGAGGAACTTTGACATAAAGAGGATTGACGCACAACTCGTGGGGACGGCAAGACTTGGACAGCAGCCCCTTGTCCTGCTGTCACCATAGTTACCCAGTGCCCAGTCAGCGACATGTAACGCCCCTGTCCATGCTGCAGTTAGAAAGCTTGTGGCATGACCAGACAGGCTTTGGGTGCAGGTGGAAGACCGAGAGGAGGTTGAGGAGGCAGAAGCAGTGGAGGAACTTTGACATAAAGAGGATTGACGCACAACTCGTGGGGACGGCAAGACTTGGACAGCAGCCCCTTGTCCTGCTGTCACCATAGTTACCCAGTGCCCAGTCAGCGACATGTAACGCCCCTGTCCATGCCTACTCGTCCAAGTGTCTGTGGTGAAATGCACCCTGTCACACACAGAGTTTCTCAAAGAAGCGGTGATGTTGTGTGCGACATGCTGGTGGAGCGCAGGCACACCTTTCTTTGAGAAGTAGGGCCGACTGGGCATCTGGTACTGGGGCACTGCGACGGACATAAGGTCTCGAAAATCCTCTGTGTCCACCAGGCGGAAAGGCAGCATTTCTGTAGCCAAGAACTTGCAGATGGTGAAATTCAACCTCTTAGCTTTCTCATGGCTAGGAGGAAATGGTCTTTTACTTGTCCACATCTGAGGGACCGAGGGCTGGCTATTGTGCTTAGACGGGGTTGATAAGGGTGTCCCCGGCAAACTGCCGGTCTGTGAGGAAGATGCAGGCGGACATGTTAGGTTGCCTTGATCCAAAGGTGGTGCTATCGATGTCGGACAGCGCTCAACACCAGCTGGTGTTACCACCTCCAAAGAAAATGATGACCTGCCAATCACGCTGGCTGTTGCGGGTAAAGAGGTGGCAGGTCTGCGCCCCAAAACAGGTGTGACTGCTGTCCCCCCAGTCACAGAGGATGAAGAGGCCGCGGATGCACAAGATATGGCAGACGGTGGTTGGCCCGGCCGGCTAGGCCGCATTGTAGCACACTGAGCTTCCCACTGCAACTTATGCTTCATGTCCATGTGCCGGTTCATGCATGAAGTACTCAAACTATGTATTTTTTGGCCTCTACTTAGCTTTTGCTGACAAATGTTACAGATAACACGAGTTGGGTCATCTTTATCGATCTGAAAAAATGCCCAGGCTATGCAAGGCTTAGCACCCATGCGACCTGAAGAGCCACCACGACTTGTGGTGAGAGGCAGAGTTGTGTTTGAGGATGCAGTTGTTGACGTGCTTCCAGTACTACGTCTCTGTCCAGGAAGGCGCTGTTAGAACCTTGCTGTTAGGTTTTTTTTCCTTTGCTGGTCACGTGACTTTGTTGGCCTATTTAATCCTGCTCCGCCCTTCTGGCTTTGCTGGACTTCATTGTATATCTACTTTCTAGCTAGCCTGTGCTCTGTATCTACTCTGTTAGTTTGCTTGGTCTACGGACCTCTATGTTCTATCTATTTTGTTTGTTCGTCTGTCTGCTACTATTTCTGTTAGGAGGTGTCCCATATTCCTCCCAGTCCTTAGTACTTGTAGGGATTCCCTCCCCACATCTATAGGTCTTCGTACAGACTAGATTAGGACTTTAGCAGGTCTGATCGCAGGATCAGGTTCCCTGTTACATCGTAGGGATTCAGCTGAGTCTTATAGTAGGGACAGATCTCCTCTCTTTCCTTAGCTTTGGTAGCAGAACATAACAGTAAGTCCAGCCTGCAAATTCTCTAAGGAAAGATTTTTCTGTTCCATCATGGTGTCGGTTCAGGATTTGGCTCATCGCCTGCAGGGACTCTCTCTGGAAGTGGCCGAGCTCCGTCAGCACGTGAGTAACTGTCCTGGAGCACATTTCTTGGAGCCTAAGGTATGTTTGCCGGATTTATTTTTTGGTGAACACCGAGAATTTTTTTCATTTAAAAATGCTTGCTTATTGTATTTTCGTTTGAGACCTAAGTCCTCTGGGGATGAATCCCAGCGCGTAGGGTTCATAATGTCACTTTTGCGCAAAGAGCCTCAGGAGTGGGCCTTTTCTTTGCAACCTAGTGATTCATGCTTCAGATCAGTGGATAGTTTTTTTTCTGCTTTGGGACTATTATATGATGATCCTGACCGTGTCGCATCAGCTGAGACTGAGTTGAGACGTCTAAAACAAGGATCGGGTAATGTGGAAAAATATTGTACACATTTTCGTCGTTGGTCCACTCAAACAGGGTGGAACGATTCTGCTCTGAAAAGTCTATTTCTTGCTGGGCTCAGTGAAAGGGTTAAAGACCTGCTAATTGCTTATCCTACACCTGAGGATTTGCAACAGGCTATGCAATTAGCTATACGGGTGGATAGAAGACTGCGTGCTAGGGTTAATGAGAGCAAATCCTCTGCTATGTCAGTTTCTGGTTATGATAATGTGTGTACTAACAGTGGTGAACCGATGGAGATTGGATCGGTGGCACCTCGCTCTCAAGAAAAAGACCGTCGTTTTTCGGAAGGCTTGTGCTTCTATTGTGGAAAATCTGGTCATTTGATTAAAGGCTGTGAGCTTCGGATGAAGAAAGAAAAAAAAATGGTCAGTCATGCCCGTATTGCCTGTTTAAATTCCAAGGGTATATTTTTAGCTGCTTCCACGATTGCTCAGGAAAAATTAATGGAATTTCGGGTGTTTGTTGATTGCGGGTCTACACTGAATGTAATTGATGGGGGATTCGTGGAAAAACTCAATTTAAAACCTGAACCTTTGTCATCCCCCATTGCTGTGGTTTCTGTGGATGGCTCCCCTTTGAAGAATATTACTCTCAAGGTCAGTGAATTTCCTCTCACTATTAATGGTGTTCACCATGAGAAATTGGATTTGGTAGTGTTGAATAACTTGCCTTCTCCAGTAATATTGGGTTTGCCCTGGTTAAAATTTCACAATCCTGTACTGGATTGGTCTACCAGTGAAATTAAATCCTGGAGCCATAAATGTTATGACAAGTGTTGTAATGGGCGTATTGCAGCTTTGGATAGGGGAGAATTGCCTGTTCCTATTCAGGATTTTTGGAGAGTTTTTTCTGAGAAGGAATCGCAGGTTTTGCCTCCCCATAGAGACTATGATTGTTCTATTGAATTTGTCCCTGGAGCGACTCTTCCTAAAAGTCGTTTATTTAACCTTACTATTCCTGAGAGGAAGGCTTTGGAGGAATACATACAGACAAGTTTGGCCGCCGGTCACATTAGGCCCTCTAAGTCTCCTGTGGCGGTTGGATTTTTTTTTGTAAAAAAAAAGGACGGCGGTTTACGTCCTTGTCTGGATTTTCGTGAGATTAACAAAATTACGGTACGCAATCCTTACCCACTGCCATTGATTCCTGATCTGTTTAACCAGTTATTGGGGGCCAAGTGGTTCTCTAAAATTGACCTTAAGGGGGCATACAATCTGTTGCGCATGAAGGAGGGTGATGAATGGAAGACTGCTTTTAACACTCCTGTGGGTCATTTTGAGAATCTGGTTATGCCTTTTGGTCTTACTAATGCTCCTGCATTTTTTCAGAATCTGATTAATGACATCCTTAGACCTTTGATCGGTAAAAATGTGGTTGTGTATTTGGATGACATTTTGATTTATTCGCCAGATCTGGAGTCTCATTGGCGGAGCGTGCGTGAGGTATTACAGTTATTAATGGACAATTCGCTTTTTGCTAAGCTGGAGAAATGTGAGTTCGCTGTACAGAGAATTAGTTTTTTGGGCTACATTATCTCCAGCAAAGGTTTTGAGATGGATCCGGTTAAGGTTCAGGCTGTGCAGGAATGGCCTAGGCCTATTGGTTTGAAATCGATACAGAGGTTTTTGGGTTTCGCCAATTACTACAGAAAATTCATAAAAAATTTTTCTAGTATTGTCAAACCTCTGACTGATCTCACCAGGAAAGGTGCTGATGCGGTTCAGTGGTCTTCTGAGGCCATTGAAGCTTTTGTGTATCTCAAGGAGAGGTTCACCTCTGCTCCCATCCTTATGCAGCCTGATGTTACTAGGCCGTTTTTGGTTGAGGTTGATGCTTCCTCTGTGGGGGTTGGCGCAGTATTGTCTCAGGATAACGGGGATGGATTACATCCCTGTGCCTTTTTTTCAAAAAAATTTTCGGAGACTGAACTGAATTACGATATTGGTAATCGGGAATTATTGGCTATTAAACTCGCATTTGAACACTGGCGCCACTTCTTGGAAGGTGCGGAATTTCCCGTTCAGGTTCTTACGGATCATAAAAATCTGATATATCTTGATGCTGCCAAGCGCCTGAATGCCCGTCAGGCTAGGTGGGCACTGTTTTTCTCGCGGTTTAATTTCTCCGTTACTTACATCCCTGGTACTAAGAATGTTAAGGCGGATGCCTTATCTCGCAGTTTTTCTCCCATAGTCGGTGCTGAGAAAGAGGAAAACATTTTACAAGAAGGTGTTGTGATAGCTGCTTTAGACTCCGTTTTGGAAGATGAGATTCTTAAAGCTCAGGAGAATGCCCCATCTAACACTCCTCATGGGAGGTTGTTTGTGCCTGGGACCTTTAGGAGAGATTTGTTTGTTGAGTGTCACGAATCTCGGTTGGCAGGTCATCCCGGAATCTCTGAGACCAAGAGACTGGTGGGTCGCAGTTTTTGGTGGCCTGGATGGCAGAAGGAAGTCATTAAGTGGGTGCGCCAATGTACTATATGTGCTAGATCTAAGTCCTCACATACTCCTGCTGCGGGGTTGCTTTGTCCTTTGGAGGTCCCCAGTGCTCCTTGGACACATTTGGCTATGGACTTTATAACTGACCTTCCCCCCTCTGAGGGTTTTACTGTCATCTGGGTGGTCGTGGACCGTTTTAGCAAGATGTGTCACTTGGTTCCCTTCGTCAAACTGCCCTGCGCTAAAACTCTCGCTAAGGCCTTTGTCAAGGAAATTGTCAGACTTCATGGCGTTCCTACTGACATTGTTTCTGATAGGGGTCCTCAGTTCGTGGCTCGTTTTTGGCGTGCCTTTTGTGACAGGTTGGGAATTCATTTGTCGTTTTCGTCCGGATATCATCCTGAATCTAATGGCCAGACAGAAAGGAAAAACCAGGATGTTGAGCAGTTCTTGCGTTGTTTTGTGGCAGACAATCAAGAGGGGTGGTCTGAGTTTCTGCCACTTGCCGAATTTGCTCTGAACAATCATACATCTTCTTCTGCTGGTTATTCGCCTTTTTTTTGTTGTTCTGGGAGACATCCGTCGTTTGGGTCGTTCTCCAAGTTGGGATCTGCCGTGCCTGAGGAGGAGAATTTTTCCGGTGATTTGGAAAGAGTTTGGACGGATGTGCGTGGTAATCTTCAGGAGGCCAACAGAAAATCTAAAGACTACTTTGATAGGAAGCGACAGGAGATTTTGTTCGCTGTTGGTGACATGGTTTGGTTGTCCTCTAGGAATCTGCGGTTGAGGATTCCTTCTAAGAAATTGGGTCCCAAGTTTGTAGGGCCCTTTAAGGTGCTTCAGGTTGTCAACCAATCTGCTGTTAGGTTGGAGGTTCCTACCTCCTGGAGAATTAATCCGGTCTTTCATGTCTCTCTGTTAAAAAAAGCTGTTGTGTCGGATGGTGACGCCTCTGCCTCTGTTCCTCCGGTGGTGGAGGACGGGGAATATGAAATTTCTCGCATCCTTGACTCTAGACGGTATAGAGGTAGTTTGCAGTATCTTGTGGCCTGGAAAGGTTTCGGACCCGAGGATAACTCTTGGGTGAGGTCAGATGATGTTTCCGCGTCCAGACTTATCAGAGCGTTTCACAGGAGATTTCCTGATAAGCCTGGTCCTAGGGGATCCGGAGGATCCTCTTAGAAGGGGGGGTACTGTTAGAACCTTGCTGTTAGGTTTTTTTTCCTTTGCTGGTCACGTGACTTTGTTGGCCTATTTAATCCTGCTCCGCCCTTCTGGCTTTGCTGGACTTCATTGTATATCTACTTTCTAGCTAGCCTGTGCTCTGTATCTACTCTGTTAGTTTGCTTGGTCTACGGACCTCTATGTTCTATCTATTTTGTTTGTTCGTCTGTCTGCTACTATTTCTGTTAGGAGGTGTCCCATATTCCTCCCAGTCCTTAGTACTTGTAGGGATTCCCTCCCCACATCTATAGGTCTTCGTACAGACTAGATTAGGACTTTAGCAGGTCTGATCGCAGGATCAGGTTCCCTGTTACATCGTAGGGATTCAGCTGAGTCTTATAGTAGGGACAGATCTCCTCTCTTTCCTTAGCTTTGGTAGCAGAACATAACAGGCGCAACCTGACCTCGTCGTCACTAGCATCTTCCTCCACCTCCTCTGCTGACCTCATCTCTTGGCTGACTGTGGGTTGACAGTAAGTGGGATCTCCAACCTCATCATCATCACCCTGTGCGTTATCACACCCGTCGTCCTCAGAGCCAACCTGTTCCTGCCCTGACAAAAAACTAAAGTTGTCGCTCCAATCAGGTATTTGAGTCTCATCATCGTCTTCCTCATTGTCTCCACCAACAGGAGTTACAGTTTGGGAATGAGGGTCTACATTATGGTCAGAACCTTCTGCGTCTGGTCCTGGATCCGACTCATAAAGATTCTGGGCATCAGTGCAGATCATTTCCTCGTCTGGATTCACAGAAGCGCTGGAGTCGACCTCTGATTCCCAGGCTATAGTATGAGTAAACAGCTCTGCAGACTCAACCATCTGTTCTACCTCATACTTAGATGGGCAGCTGGAGATTTGGGAGCTGTGAGGAAGCAAGTGCGATTGGGGTGACACCTTTGAGGACTGGAGTACTTGTGATGTTGAAGTTGATGTGGAGGAGAGCCCACTTAAAGGAGCACTTGATATCCGTTGAAGCACCTGCTGTTTTTGTGCCTCATCTGGAATTTGTAGCGATTGGCGTGGCCGTAAGAAAGGGATCTTATCACATTGTCCGCTAAAAGAAGTAGACATTTTAGTTTGGCTGGAAGATGGTCTTTCTTCTGCAGATGTTACTGTTGCTTTAACACCTACCCCACGGACACAACCTTTTTTCCCCTTCCCAACACGCCTATTCCCCTTTCCACCAGCAGCAGGCCTTTTTCCACTCATTTTGGTGGTTAACTAATTCACAACTCTGGAGTTGTTTGCACAAAAAAACAATGGATGGGAACCGAGCAGAGCTGAGTGGCTAAACTGTGGTATTAGGCCAAAACTATTGGCTGGGTTAGATGCAGAAAAAAATTATATTCAATTTGCAACCTGATGGAGGTCAGTATAGATGGATTAATAGAACAAGTCCCACACACTGCTAGAAGCCCAAATATTTTTTCAGAGCTAGATGCAGAAAAAAATTTATTCAGTTTGCAACCTGATGGAGGTCAGTATAGATGGACTAATAGAGAAAGTCCCACACACTGCTAGAAGGCCAAATATTTTTTCAGAGCTAGATGCAGAAAAAAATATATTCAGTTTGCAACCTGATGGAGGTATGTATAGATGGATTAATAGAACAAGTCCCACACACAGCTAGAAGCCCAATATTTTTTCAGAGGTAGATGCAGAAAAAAATATATTCAGTTTGCAACCTGATGGAGGTCAGTATAGATGGACTAATACAACAAGTCCCACACACAGCTAGAAGCCCAATATTTTTTCAGAGGTAGATGCAGAAAAAAATATATTCAGTTTGCAACCTGATGGAGGTCTGTATAGATGGATTAATAGAACAAGTCCCACACACAGCTAGAAGCCCAATATTTTTTCAGAGGTAGATGCAGAAAAAAATATATTCAGTTTGCAACCTGATGGAGGTCAGTATAGATGGACTAATACAACAAGTCCCACACACAGCTAGAAGCCCAATATTTTTTCAGAGGTAGATGCAGAAAAAAATATATTCAGTTTGCAACCTGATGGAGGCCTGTATAGATGGATTAATAGAACAAGTCCCACACACAGCTAGAAGCCCAATATTTTTTCAGAGGTAGATGCAGAAAAAAATATATTCAGTTTGCAACCTGATGGAGGTCTGTATAGATGGATTAATAGAACAAGTCCCACACACAGCTAGAAGCCCAATATTTTTTCAGAGGTAGATGCAGAAAAAAATATATTCAGTTTGCAACCTGATGGAGGTCTGTATAGATGGATTAATAGAACAAGTCCCACACACAGCTAGAAGCCCAATATTTTTTCAGAGGTAGATGCAGAAAAAAATATATTCAGTTTGCAACCTGATGGAGGTCAGTATAGATGGACTAATACAACAAGTCCCACACACAGCTAGAAGCCCAATATTTTTTCAGAGGTAGATGCAGAAAAAAATATATTCAGTTTGCAACCTGATGGAGGTCTGTATAGATGGACTAATACAACAAGTCCCACACACAGCTAGAAGCCCAATATTTTTTCAGAGGTAGATGCAGAAAAAAATATATTCAGTTTGCAACCTGATGGAGGTCAGTATAGATGGATTAATAGAACAAGACCCACAAACAGCTAGAAGCCCAATATTTTTTCAGAAGTAGATGCAGAAAAAAATATATTCAGTTTGCAACCTGATGGAGGTCTGTATAGATGGATTAATAGAACAAGACCCACACACAGCTAGAAGCCCAATATTTTTTCAGAGGTAGATGAAGAAAAAAATATATGCAGTTTGCAACCTGATGGAGGTCAGTATAGATGGACTAATACAACAAGTCCCACACACAGCTAGAAGCCCAATATTTTTTCAGAGCTAGATGCAGAAAAAAATTAGATTCAGTTTGCAACCTGATGGAGGTCAGTATAGATGGACTAATAGAATGATGCTATGCCCAAAAGATTTTACTTCACTAGGTGCAGTAAAAAAATTGGTATTCTATACACAGGTGGTATATCTTGCAACACAGATAGGCTACTCCACTGACTAACACACTCTGCAATAGGCCAAAAAGGATTAGCTTTGCTAGATTCAGCCAAATGCTGTGAAAAAAACTTGCACAGCACTGGCACAGACCTGCCTGGCAAAAACTGATAGGAACTGATGTAACCTAGTCCTGAAAAGGACTGCAATTACAATTAGTCTTTACTCCCACAATCTATCTATTTAAGAGCACAGACCTGCCTGATAAAAGTCGTAGGAAATGCTGTAACCTAGTCCTTAAAAGGACTGCAATCACAACTATTCCCTACTCCCAAGCTATCTGTAGATTTGTGCGAAAATTGGCTTGAAATTAACAAGGTATAGCGCACACAGCAACAGCGGTGCCGTCTAACACGCAGCTGCAGCAGTGAGAAAATGGTGGCGACGGGGAAAATGGCTTGGTCTTATAGGGCAAGGACATGTGACATACACAGCCAATGACACATGCCCTTGCTTGTGTGAAAAAAAGCACTTCGCTCCGTGTGTGCGCTGCTGATAGGCTGACAGATTGCACCTCCCCACTGTAAATGCGGGAAAGAGAAAAAAAAAATGGAGATCTTCATTGTTCCTGCAGAGATCCATCCCCTGCCCCTCCCCCCACCCCGCTGTACACTCAAACTGCGTATTAACATTAATTTTCATCATTACTGAGAAAAATCCAGTTATGATTTTGGTGCACGAACAGTTATCAAACATAACCTCGAACAGCCGAATTTTTCCCAAATTGTTCGTGTTCGCCGAACGGCTCGAACACCGCCCAAAACAGCTCGAATTTGAGATTGGCGAACAGTTCGAGTAGAACAACGCTCATCTCTACTGATAATGTAGACAGACTCACGTTCATAAAGATGAACAAATCATGGATCCGAAACGACTTTTCTACCTCTGTGTCATCCTGGGGAGAGTAAAAGATGGATAATTGGTTAAAATCACCCTACCAACCGTTTTAAGCTTTCAAATTACTAATCATGTTTATCTGTATCTTGGCTGGAAAATAATTTGGGCTTTGTAGCAGTGTGCAGCACTGATTCTATTAGGCCATCTATAATAAGCTCCACCAGATTTAAAATTACTAATCATGTTTATCTGTATCTTGGCTGGAAAATAATTTGGGCTTTGTAGCAGTGTGCAGCACTGATCCTATTAGGCCATCTATACTAAGCTCCACCAGATTTAAAATTAATAATAATTTTTAGCTGCATCTAGCCCGGAAAATAATTTTGGGGCTCCGAGATGCGCAAGACACATAAGTGCCTTCTTGCTGCACTACCTGCAACATGACCCTCATATTGTCAGAATTCGAAGTAATCATGACTACTGGGTTGCCACACTCTTAGATCCGCCAAACTTTTCGATCAACCTTTTCATTTTAATAAAGACCAAAAAAATGGTCATTTTTGAAATTATAAGCATTAGCAGGTTATTAGAAACTGAAATCAAACAGTTTTCAACTCAAAACTTTATTCAAAACTTTATTCTAGGTGATGTTACATTTTCACATAGGACCCCTTGTTCGAAAGGAGCTTCTGAACGCTCTCGTCCATTGAATTTGTCAGGTTTTGGATGGTTTCTGCTTCAATTGTTTTGCATGAGGACAGAATACCCTCCCAGAGCTGTTGCTTAGATGTGAACTGCCTCCCGCCATCATAGACACTCCTTTTGATGATGCTCCAGAGGTTCTGAATGGGGTAGAGGTCAGGGGAGCATCGGGGTCACACCATAAGTTTGTCCCCTTTTATGCCCATATCAGCCAGAGATGCAGATGTTTTATGTGCAGCATGAGATGGTGCATTATCACGCAAAAAAATGATCTTGCTGTGAAATACACGGTTCTTCTTCTTGAACCATGGCAGGAAGTGCTGTTTGAGAAAATCCACATACATTATGGAGTTCATCTTTAGCGCCTTCAGGGATCCTAAAGGGGCCGACAATCTCTCTCCCCATGATTCCAGCCCAAAACATTACTCCACCTCCTCCTGTTGGCGCTGTATCCATGTTTGCGTGGGATGTCCATCAACCAGCACGGCACTCATCCGTGAACAAAACAGTTTTGAAATCAGTCTTCATGTAATGTTTGGCCCACTGGAGCCGTTTCTGCTTGTGTGAAGTGGATAGAGGAGGTCGACAGGATGGCGTATGCACAGCTGCAAACCTCTGAAGGACCCTGCATCTTGTTGTTCGGGGGACGTTGGAGGCACCAGCAGCTTCAAAAACTTGTCTGCTGCTATGACAAGGCTTTTTTGCCGCTGCTCTTTTAACCTGACGTAATTGCTTGTAGGAAAGAGTCCTCAATTTGCCCTTATCAGCACGCACACGTGTGTACTGTGAATCAGCTACATACTTCTTGATTGCCAAGACACTTCATCCTGATCATCGCACAATGTTGATTGTAGTCATGCCTTGACCTAAACACTCCACAATTTGTTGCTTCTCAGCAGCCGACACATCCTTTTTCTTTCCCATTTTGGCAGAAAATGTAGGCTGCTTAATAATGTGAGACAGCCTTCTTAAGTAGTCTTGCCTTTCATTGGACACACCTGCCAAACTAATTAGCACAGGTGTCTGCAATTGCTTACAGTGATATAAAGAGCCCTGACACACATCACCATCAATGAGTTTAACTGACAAACAAACAAATTCTTCCCTTATCACTCCTAAACACTTTTTGCATAATAATTTGGAACGCAGTGTACATGTGCTTTTCCACGAAACACCAGTGGTTCACGTAGTGAATCTTACAGTTCTAACTTGCCAACCGTGGTCTGTATGGAGTTGTTCAATAAAGGGCCCAAAATTAAGATAACATAGATGGGAGAGGTCTCTATGAATAGGAATTCCTAAGTATTTGATACCCTGTGAGGGCCAGGCAAAGGGAAAGTTGGACTGGATGGAATCCTATATGGATTTGGGGAGGGAGACATCGAGGGCCTCAGACTTCGCTGCATTGATTTTAAAATTTGACCATGTAACAAAGTGATCTATTTCAGCCATAACAGCATGGATGGATATATGTGATTGAGTGATATATACTAGTACATCATCAGCAAATAGAGAGCACTTGTACTCGGTGCCTCCCACCTCAATCCACCTAATATTGGGGTTATGGCGAATTGATGAGAGCAGGTGCTCCGTCACTAGGATGTATAAGAGAGGGGACAGAGGACATCCCTGCCTTGTCCCATTGGTGATTGTGAAAGGTGATGAAAATGTTCTGATGCACCCCCTGGGCCTTGGGACACCCGGAGCCGGACCCTTTTTGGTGGATGCTGGTGGTTGTAGTCTCCGTGGCGGCGACCCGGTTCCGTGGCTCAGGGTGGTCAAACCAGTGGCGGAACTATTTATGTGGTTTTGATGTTTAAATGTCCGACTACGCCACCCGTGGATTGCGGTCAGAGTGAACCGCCGCTACAGGGCAGACCGCTAAGGCTGGTGTTGTGGGTGCAGCAGAGCGTAGCATAACTCCCCACAGGAGGAGTATAGCCTCAGGGCAGTGTATGCGGAGGATGGGGGTGATGGTGCAGGGCAGCAGCAGTAACGACACGGAGTCAGTGATGCAGTCCAGGGCCTTTACTCACAGTTCTTATTATCCAGACCACGTCTGCAGGTAACGGCTGCCCACGTCGTACTGTGCTCACCAGGTGAGGGGCTCAGACAACTCCCAGATAACTTTGGAGCACTTCACAGGACCCCCTTTGTGTGTCCTTTGTATGGCCTTTCTTACCAACCCTTCTGTCCGGCTGCTTCGGGCCTCCTCTTGGTAAACTTGGCGCCAGTTTACCTGACCCTATGTGGTGCCTTCCTAGCGGGTGTAGCGAGGGGCTGCGCCACATAAAATGTCACAGCCTCCGGTTTCTAGCTGAGGGTCGTTTCCTGCCTCCACTAGTTTCGGGGACCGGTCTCCCCCTTTGGCCTGACCCCTCCACGCAGGTGGATTCGGGCGTGCGGTGGCGACTCGCCCGTCCGCACCCCTGGGATCCCTTCATTCCTCGTTCCTTGAGCCTTCTCCGCTCCTCTTCCTTCCTTCTCCCTCTTCCAGGCCTGGGCCTCTGTTACTAGGCCCGCCTCCGGAGCAGAGCTCATGCAGAGCGCCTGCTCCCTGCCACTTCTGCTCAGACTTCTCTGCACTGAACTAAGATGGTGCCCACCTTTTATACTCCCTTCTCAATGCACCCAGAAACTGCTTCCTCCCTGCTCCTGCACTACAGGGTTCCCCTTCCTCAGTGTTCCCTCCCCCCACTCCAGACAGGGACTGTCGTGCCCATCTCAGGGGCATATTGGTCGCCCTGCCCCACGGCAATGTGGTGTAATGCATGCAGGTGTCGGGTCCTGATCCACACTCCATCCTTACCTGAGAGTGAGATATCACACCTCTGGGTGAGGTGCAATACCTCTGTAGCAACCGAGCCCTCAGGGTAATACAGTTCCATTTATCTTCAGCCTAGGTGACGTATTGCGATACAGGGCCGTGATTTTGGCTATAAAAGGGTCCCCTAGACCCCTACCCCAAGCTTTTTAAGAGAATCATATATGGCGTGCCAGGAGACTCTATGGAATGCTTTCTCAGCATCCAACGAGAGTATCTAATTACAAATTTTTAACTGCATCTAGCCCAGGAAATACTTTGTGCCTAGTAGCAGTGTCTGCTAGTCAGCGGATTATCCCGGCTGTTAAGCAAGCTACACCACCTGTAGTTTGGACACTTAATTTTTTCAAAGGAAATGCTTCGGGACCACGGGATACTCAGTGAAGAGCATCAGGAGGCACCCCAAGGCATAGGGGCTGGGACTGGCAGTAGGATGCCTTGCGGTGGACAGCCGAGCTCGATCCTTATAAAAGCTTTTTAACTGCAGCAGCTTTAGTGGACGCTACTGGAGCTGGAATTACGCGGCTGCTGGCATGAGACTTGCCCTCCAATAGATCCTTGTAAATGGATTTAAAGTGTATTCATTCAAATTAGAGAGACAATTTAAATTAAAAAGCTTAGAGCTGCCTCCACCACAGGGGGGCTCGCTCGACCCACCAGCGGACAGGCACCAGTATTGGGAGAGGGGGGCTGGCCGTCAGGGTTCACCGCGGCTCTGGCACAAACCCGGCGACACGGAGGTGACACGGGCAGGAGCGGACTGAACGTGTCGGCTTCTCACTTTTTGAATTTTAGAAGGGCATGACATGCCTATATCTGTGTCTCCCCCTCCTTTTACTCCTCCACCTCTTTTCTTTTCGCATGACTATATGTACTTGTCACTTTTCCATGTGTTAGTTGTGTCTTCTGAGCAGTTTGTCAGCTTTTGGACACCTTTGAAGGTGTTTTCTATGTGTTTCTATGTGTTTTTGTTTGCCTGCCATTGGTTTTAACGGTGTTCGAAGGTGTTCGACGAACAGTTCGACGAACAGTTCGGCGAACACACGGGTGTTCGACGAACCGAACCGAACTCGAACACTACGGGGGTGGCTCAACACTACTTATGACTATGGTAACCTAGAGTGCACCTCTGATGTCACTCCCCTAGGCCTTTTTTGTAGGCTCGCTCTGGTGGCATTATCCCGCCTGAATATTCACCATGTTGTTATCTCCTTTTCTGAGATCCAGTCTTACTCAGCTCAGATACGTTGCCAGAGCAAGTCGCCAGACAAACCCAATTCTGTTGAGTCACTGGAATCTACTGTCAATTCTCCAAAGAGTGTCTCCTGACTAACTCATACCTACTTCACTGCACACTTGGCTCTGTTGTTCCAAGGTACGTATCTGCATATCCATGCTGTTCCACGTGTCATCAAGAATATCCAACTCCTCTGTTCCATGTGCGGTGTAGCATATTCAGCTTATCTGTGTCATGCTATTCTATGTGCTATCTAACATATCCAGCTTTTCTCTTCCATGTGCCTTCCAGGATATCCAGCTCTTCTGTTCCATGGGAATTCCAACATATTCAGTTCTACTGTTCCATATGCTGTCCGGCATATCCAGCTCTACTATTTAATGTGCCTTCCAGAATATCCATCTCTTCTGTTCCATGTGCTTTACAGCATATCTAACTCTTCTATTCAATATGAATTCCAGCATATTCAGCTCTACTGTTCCATGTGCCTTCTAGGACATTCAGCTATTCTGTTCCATGTGCCTTCCAGCATATCCAGCTCTACTGTTCCATGTTCCATCCAACATATCCAGCTCTTCTGTTCCATATGCTGTCCAGCAAATCCAGCTCTACTTTTCCATATGCTGTCCAGCATATACAGCTATACTATTCCATGTGCCTTCCAGGATATCCAACTCTTATGTTCCATGTGAATTCCAGCATATCCAGCTCTTCTGTTCCATATGCTGCCCAGCATATCCAGCTCTACTATTTCATATACTGCCCAGCATATCCAGCTCTTCTGTTCCATATGCTTCCCAGCATATCCAGCTCTACTGTTCCATATACTGCCTAGCATATCCAGCTCTTCTATTCCATATGCGGCCCAGCATATCCAGCTCTACTGTTCTATATACTGCCCAGCATATCCAGCTCTACTGTTCCATATACTGTCCAGCATATCCAGCTCTATTGTTCCATGTGCCTTCCAGGATATCCAGCTCTACTGTTCCATATACTGTCCAGCATATCCAGCTCTATTGTTCAATGTGCCTTCCAGGATATCCAGCATATCCAGCTCTACTGTTCCATATGCTGTCCAGCACATCTAGCTAAACTATTAAATGTGTGTACATCCAGCTTTGCTGGTCCATGCAGGTACATGCATCACCCAGCATAACCAGCTCTGCTTTTCCTTTTGCCTTCCAGCATCTCCAGCTTTGATATTCTATGTGCTTTCCTGGATATCCAATTCTGCTGTTACTTGTGCTGTCCCGCATATCCAGCTCGGCTATAATGTGTGCCATCCAGTATATCCAGCTTTGCTGTTCCAATCAGTTACATGCGCCGTCCAGCATATCCAATTCTGCTGTTACTTGTGCTGTCCCTCATATCCAGCTCTGCTGTAATGTATGCTGTCCAGCATATCCAGCTTTGCTTTTCCTTTTGCCTTCCAGCATATCCAGCTTTGATATTCCATGTGCCTTCCTGCATATCCAATTCTGCTGTTACTTGTGCTGTCCCCCATATCCAGCTCTGCTGTAATGTGTGCCGTCCAGCATATCCAGCTCTACTGTTACTTGTGCTGTCCCGCATATCCAGCTTTGCTGTTCCAATCAGTTACATGCGCCGTCCAGCATATCCAATTCTGCTGTTACTTGTGCTGTCCCGCATATCCAGCTCTGCTGTAATCTGTGCCGTCCAGCATATCCAGCTCTGCTGTAATGTGTGCTGTCCAGCATATTCAGCTTTGCTGTTCCAATCAGTTACATGCGCTGTCCAGCATATCCAATTCTGCTGTTACTTGTGCTGTCCCGCATATCCAGCTCTGCTGTAATCTGTGCCGTCCAGCATATCCAGCTCTGCTGTAATGTGTGCTGTCCAGCATATCCAGCTTTGCTGTTCCAATCAGTTACATGCGCTGTCCAGCATATTCAATTCTGCTGTTACTTGTGGTGTCCCGCATATCCAGCTCTGCTGTAATCTGTGCCGTCCAGCATATCCAGCTCTGCTGTAATGTGTGCTGTCCAGCATATCCAGCTTTGCTGTTCCAATCAGTTACATGTGCCGTCCAGCATATCCAATTCTGCTGTTACTTGTGCTGTCCCGCATATCCAGCTCTGCTGTAATCTGTGCCGTCCAGCATATCCAATTCTGCTGTTACTTGTGCTGTCCCTCATATCCAGCTCTGCTATAATGTGTGCTGTCCAGCATATCCAGTTTTGCTGTTCCAATCAGTTACATGTGCCGTCCAGCATATCCAATTCTGCTGTTACTTGTGCTGTCCCGCATATCCAGCTCTGCTGTAATCTGTGCCGTCCAGCATATCCAATTCTGCTGTTACTTGTGCTGTCCCTCATATCCAGCTCTGCTATAATGTGTGCCGTCCAGCATATCCAATTCTGCTGTTACATGTGTCATCCAGCATATCCAGTTGAACAGTTCCTTTAGCTGTCCAGCTCATCTAACTCTGCTGTATCTCCCCTTAGTGAATCCACCTCACTAGGAGAGCAATAAGATCCCGTCCCATACCCGTTGCACCTGCAAGTGTAAGAGATGGAGTATTAGGATCTCCACCAAGTATTACCTATCCCGGTTATTTTCTCCATAATAGGCAAATCCTATGACCCAGACGAGAAGTCATCAGCTCCGCTCACTTTTCGATGTGAAAATAAATGGCAGCGGAAAAAAGCATTTCATGTGAAAAGTGTGCAGCTGCAATACCACAGGAATCCTGTGCACAGCTGTGGCGCTATTGTTAGAAGATAGCGTCCGTGTTTTCTAACCTCACCCCTGTTTATCCGACTATTATTAGCCAGATCAGAGAGAAGAGAACTCAGCTCATCCGGCCCATGGCAAAGAGTGGCATGTACCGCAGACTCCCCTGTGCCCCCATTCATATTCCTTTAGCCCCTTTAAGTGATACATCTAAAACCCATAGAGTAAACGTCGCGGACTCTGCGCTCAGCGTTCCCTATTCTATAGATAGGAGCTGACGCCGCAGCCTACGAGACGCCCTGGATATATTTGGCTGCTCCAAAGTGCAGCTGCACACAGGACAATACCAGCCCCATGGAGGGGAAAGTGGGCGAGATACAATGTCCCCGATGCCAGTTATAGATTATATAAAGAGATCGTAATAACAGCATAAATGAGCCTCTGCCATGGTGAGGACTTACCCCCGGGACGGTAATCTCCGTATAATTATCCGCTATAACCAGCCGCTCCCATTGTTCCCTAGTTTGACAACTTAAAAATGAGTTAAAAAAAAATTGAGAAGCTGAACTTTTAATGAAAGATGGAAATTAATCTGTGGCTTAATGTGGAAACATCAGATTTCCGCTGCTATGAATTAACATACAGGACAGATTCCCACGTTGTTTTTGAGATAGCAGCAGAATTGTGAGCGCAGCTGTGGATGTGATTGCAGTACAGGTAAGATGGTGACCTGGTCCAGTCTTTTTTGATTGCAAATAACTAATTAGAAGCATTATACAGTACGGTGTCCAAATAATAATACCAAGTATTGTCCATATAGCACTTCCATAAAGCCATCTACATAGTAATGCTATTAAGTGCCACCACCACCGCCATACTGTGCATAAATGATACCGTTATAGTGACCACATAATAGCCTTCTACAAAAAACTATGTAGTCTTAGAGCTCCTAGGCTGCAATATGAACAGTGCCCCCAACTTACCAAGTGACGTTTGGATCCGATCATGCATCAGGACCAAGAGTGCACCCCATATAACTACACCCCTGATATTGTAGGGTTTCCATGCATTGTTTATTCTTTCTACGTTATATCATAAGTACATTGGCTTACAAAATTATTCACCCCCCCTTTGGCTTTTTACCTATTTTGTTACATTACAACAACCTTTTGTTTTAAATATTTCTGTAATCCAATTTGTGTTTGATGAATCAGCACTATATAGCACTAATTAAATTTATGGGATCAAATAACTAAAAATTGGCAAATTTTTGGTGCAAGCAATTCCTTCATAAGGCCACGGCCCCACTATCAGTATTCGGTCAGTATTTTTTCTCAGGAGTGGGAGCCAAAACCAGGTGAGGAACAATCAGAGAAAAGGTATAATAGAAACAAGTCACCAATTCTGCATTTATCACCCACTCCTGGTTTTACCTCCCACTTCTGAGAAAAAATACTGACCGAATACTGACCAAATACTGATAATGGGGCGGTGGCCTGAGAAACATGTTTAGTGACAGGATGCCGACCCGTGTGCAATCTAAGTGTCACATCTCTGTCAGTATATACACTTTACCTGAGTAAAGGTAAAGTGTTGTTTGGAGACCAAGGAGATCTCCAAACAACACTATGAAGACCAAGGAGATCTCCAAACAACACCATGAAGACCAAGGAGATCTCCAAACAACACCATGAAGACCAAGGAGATCTCCAAACAACACCATGAAGACCAAGGAGATCTCTAAACAACACCATGAAGAGCAAGGAGATCTCCAAACAACACCATGAAGACCAAGGAGATCTCCAAACAACACCATGAAGACCAAGGAGATCTCAAAACAACACCATGAAGACCAAGGAGATCTCCAAACAACACCATGAAGACCAAGGAGGTCTCCAAACAAGTCAGGGACAAAGTTGGTGAGAAGTACAAATCAGGGTTGGGTTATAAAAAATATCCCAATCTCTGATGATCCCTCGGAGCACCATCAAATCCATTGTCATCAAATATCCCCCACTTCTCCATACTGTGCCCTCACTTCTCCATATTGTCCCCCACGCTCTTACCTCTCCATACTGTCCCCCCATGCTCCCATTACTACACACTGTTTCACTTTTCTCAATACGATCCCCTCACACTCCCACTTCTCCATATGGCCCCCAATCACTCCAAATTCTCTATCCTGTTCCCTCATTTCTTAATATTGTCCCCTATGCTCCCACCTCTCCATACTGTCCCCCCACTTCTTCATATTGTACACCCACTTCCCCATACCGTCAACTCATGCTCCCATTTCGCAATACGGTCCCCCCACCTTCCCATAATATCCCCCACTTCTCTATATGGTCCTCCCACTCCTCTATATTGCCCCCCACTTGTCCATACTGTGCCCCACTTCTCCAAAAAATTCCTCCGCAGTCCCACTTCTCCATATGGTCCTTAGACACTCCCAATTCTCCATGCTGTTCCCCCATATTGTCCTCTATGCTCCCACCTCTCCATTCTTTCCCCCCATTTCTTCATATTGAACACCCATTTCTCCATAATGTCTCCCACTTCTCCAAACGGTCCCCCCACTCCCACATATTGCCCCCATGCACCCTCCTCTCCATAATGTCATCCACATCTTCAAATGGTCCCCCTACTCCTCCATATTGCCCCCATGCTACCTCCTCTCCATAATGTCATCCACTTCTTCAAATGGTCCCTCCACTCCTCCATATTGTCTCCCATGCTCCCTCCTCTCCAGACTGTCCCAACACTTCTCCATGTGGTCCTCCCACCCCCACGCTGCTCCCTCTCACAATTTTCCACACTGCCCCATATGCAGGCAAGACGCATCCTTTGCCGCTCTGTGGCTCAGTGATCTGACAGCAGTGTGCGACCTCATCACTCCACTGCACTGCACATTGGGCCGGGGAGATGACGAGAGCTCCCCTCCTCCCAGCGCTGCACTGTTGCTCAGATGTATTCACGTCTAAAAGATGTGAATACATTTGAGCAGTGAGCACAGGGAAGCCGTGCAGCCGTGGCTTTGTTTCAGTATATCGGCGTAGCTTAGCTCCAGGTGGGCGCCCCATGGTGGGCTTCCCCCTGAGCACGGGGCCCTGGACGACCGCACCCTCTGCCCCCCCAGTAGCTACTCTACTGGGTCATGGTGTCCAGTCTGCTCTCCTCCAGAGCTCTTATATGTAAGAGGGTGGAAAACAACTTGTTACCCCCTTACTGAACTTGTTTCCATACTGTTTGGCCGGGCAGCCTCCCTTCCCTTGGTAAATTATGCTTTTACTTTATTCCTCTACTGTATATTGGCGCTTATCTACATTGGATGTGTCATCACCCACACTGCACAGAAATATTCGTAGCTGCAGTACATTTTATTGTTATTTTGTTGAGCAGAACATGCTCAATCTTTTTGGGATTCTGAAGGAGATGAATGGGCTCTTGGGTGAGTGTGCCAGTCGAGCAGAGATTATGTTTTGGACCTTCATGTGTTCTGGGTAACATAGGAATGATTTGGGACCTTCGCTGTTTTTATGGTGCTTGTTGGCACAATAGTGATGTGATTGCATGTGAGATAGTGGGGTATTTAGTCTGGGTTTTCCCTCCATTCGTGGTCAGTTGCAGAAAGCATGTAGAGGGAACAACTGGAGTCATTACTATTAAATAAGTGGTGGACACTTCTGGAATATTGCATTGACCCTAGTCACAGAGGCGAGATTGCCTTGGTGGAAGACACTGTGCCCACGCGTATACAGAGCCTCACTGTCAGCAGAGAGCTGGAGTGAGAGGTCCGGAAGATTGGACAGTCGCCATTATTTTGATGAAGTGACTGAAAGAGGCATATGGGTGAAGGTGTCCTGAGCTCAGGTGTGCTGTTGAACATTTAGCCTATGGGACAGGGTGTCCTGAACTCAGGCGTGCTGTTGAGCATTCAGCCGATGGGACAAGGTGTCCTGAGCTCAGGTGTGCTGTTGAGCATTCAGCCTATGTGAGAGAGTATCCTGTGCTCAAGTGTGCAGTCAAGCATTCAGCCTATATAAAAAGGTATCTTGAGTTCAGGAGTGCTGTTGAGCATTCAGCCTATGTGACAGGATGTCCTGAGCTCAAGCATGCTGTCGAGCATGCAGCCTATGTGACAGGATGCCCTGAGCTCAGGTGTGCTCTCAAGCATTCAGCCTATGTGACAGGATGTCCTGGGATCAAGCGTGCTGTCGAGCATTCACAGCCTATGTGACAGGATGTCCTGGGATCAAGCGTGCTGTCGAGCATTCACAGCCTATGTGACAGGATGTCATGGGATCAGACGTGCTGTCGAGCATTCAGCCTATGTGACAGGATGTCCTGGGATCAGGCATGCTGTTCAGCATTCAGCCTCTGTGACAGTGTGTCCTGAGCTCAGGCTTGCTGTTGAGCATGCAGTCTATGTGGCAGGATGTCCTGAGCTCAGGCGTGCTGTCGAGCATGCAGCCTATGGACAGGATGTCCTGAGCTCAGGTGTGTTGTCGAACATTCAGCCTATGTGACAGGGGGTCCTGTGCTCAGGTGTGCTGTGGAGCATTCAGCCTATGTGACTGGGTGTCCTGTGCTCAGGTGTGCTATCGAGCATTCAGCCTATGTAACAGGATGTCCTGAGCTCAGGTGTGCTCTCGAGCATTCAGCCTATGTGACAGGATGTCCTGAGCTCAGGCGTGCTGTCGAGCATGCAGCCTATGTGACAGGATGTCCTGAGTTCAGGTGTGCTCTTGAGCATTCAGCCTATGTGACAGGATGTCCTGGGATCAGGCGTGCTGTCGAGCATGCAGCCTATGTGACAGGATGTCCTGAGCTCAGGTGTGCTGTCGAGCATGCAGCCTATGTGACAGGATGTCCTGAGCTCAGGTGTGCTGTCAAGCATTCAGCCTATGTGACAGGATGTCCTGAGCTCAGGCGTGCTCCCAAGCATTCAGCCTATGTGACAGGATGTCCTGGGCTCAGGTGTGCTGTTGAGCATTCAGCCTATGTGACAGGATGTCCTGGGCTCAGGTGTGCTGTTTAACAATTGAGAATCAACCAATTTCAAAAGCAGAGATTGGAAATAGTTAAAGGGGTATTCTCAAGTTTGGAAGTTATCTCCTATCTATAGGATAAGGGAAAACCTGCAGATCGCTGAGGGTCTGACAACTGGGAACCCCTCCGATCCCAAAAACTGTGGCTCTGCAAATATTCAGAACTCAACAAAGAATGAATGAAGTGGCAGCGTGCATGATCGACTTCCACTCCACACTTTCACAACCACAGTTCTTGGGATCAGTGGAGGCCTCAGCGGTTGGACTCCTAGCGATCGGTAAGTTATCTCCTAACTAATGCATAGGGAATAACTTCCAAACTTGAAAATACACAAGTAGACTTGCTGTTAGTACAGTTGAAACCAGAAGTTTCCATCCACTATATAAAAAGACACATCTGCATGTTTTCTCAATATCTGACATGAAATCAGAATAAACCTTTCCCGTTTTAGGTCAATTAGAATTACCATAATTTTTAATATTTGCCAAATGCCAGAATAATGAGAGAGAGAGAATGTTTTAAGGCATTTTTATTACTTGCTGCAAAGTCAAAAGTTTCCATACATTTCATTAGTATTTGGTACCATCGCCCTTAAACTGAATGACTTGGGTGAAATGTTTGGGATTTCCTTCCACAAGCTTCTCACAATAGTTGGTGAGAATTTGGGCCGATTCCTCCTGACAAAACTGGTGTAACTGATCCAGGTTTGTAGGTCGTCTTGCTCGCAGCCTTTTCAGCTTTTCCCATACATTTTCAATAGGATTGAGATCAGGGCTTTGTGATGGCCACTCCAAAACATTGACTATGTTATCCTTAAGCCGCTTTGTTACCATTTTGGCAGTATGCTTCGGGTCATTGTCCATTTGGAAGACCCATTTCCGCCCAAGCTTTAACTTCCTGGCTGATGTCTCGAAATGTTGCTTCAGTATTGTGTTAGAACCCTCCTGTTAGTTTTTTCTATTTTGTTGGTCACATGACTTTTTGCCTATATAATCCAGCTCCGCCCTCCTGGCCTTGCTGGACTTCAGTGTTACATTTACTCTTAAGCTAGCCAGGTGCCTTGTACCTTACTCAGTAGTTTGTTTGGTCCTTGGACCACTTTGTACTTTTTGTTTGTTTGTCTTTTTCCTGCTACAATTTCTGCTAGGAGGTGTCCAACTATATCCCATTCCTTAGTTCTTGTAGGGATCCCTCCCTTATATCTATAGGTCTGCGTTCAGACAAGCCGAGGACTTAGGCGGGTCTGTTCGCAAGGAACAGGTCCCCCACTGCATCGTAGGGAATCAGCTTAGTCCTATTGTAGGGACAGTTTTCCTATCTTTCCTTAGTGTTTGTAGCAGTTCATAACAGTAAGTCCAGCCCAAAATTAAAACACTCTAAGGAAAGAAATCCTGTTTTCAGCATGGTGTCGGTTCAGGAGTTGGCTCAACGCCTGCAGGGACTGTCTTTGGAGGTGGCCGAGCTCCAGCAACACGTGAGTAGCTGTCCTGGAGCGCATTTTGTCGAACCGAAGGTAGGACTGCCTGATTTTTTTTTATGGTAAACAGCAAGATTTTTAAAAAAATGCTTGTTTATTACATTTTCGTTTAAGACCCAGGTCCTCTGGGAATGAATCACAGCGCATTGGGTTTATAATGTCACTTTTGCGCAAAGAACCACAGGGATGGGCCTTTTCTCTACAACCTAATGATCCGTGTTTTAGATCTGTGGAAGATTTTTTTTCTGCTATGGGGTTGTTGTATGATGATCCTGATCGAGTATCATCTGCTGAAACTGAATTAAGACGTTTGAAGCAGGGATCAGGTGATGTGGAAAATTATTGTACATACTTCAGAAGATGGTCGGCTGAAGTGGAATGGAATGACTCAGCATTAAAATCTCTGTTTCTTGCTGGTCTAGGTGAAAGGGTTAAGGATCTGCTGATTGCCTTCCCAAAACCTGGAACTTTGCAGGAGGCAATGCAATTAGCTATACGTGTGGACTGGAGACTGCGTGCTAGGATTAATGAAGAGAAATCTACTGCTATGGCAGCTCCTAGTTTTCAGAGGTTCCGCTCGGAAGATGGAGAACCGATGGAGATTGGGGCGATGTCACCCCACTCTCAGGAAAAAGACCGCAGGTTTGCTAAGGGATTATGTTTTTATTGCGGTAAATCTGACCACTTTATTAAGGACTGTGTGCTTTGTTTGAACATAGAAAAAAAAGGGTCAGTTACGCCCGTATAGCTTGTTTAAACTCAAAAGGAGTATTTCTTTCTGGAAGCACCTCATTCCAGGAGGAATTGATTGAATTTCGGGTATTTGTGGATTGTGGTTCTACACTCAATGTGATTGATAAGGGATTTTTGGAAAAATGTAAATTAGAATCCAAACCTTTGTCATCTCCTATTTCTGTGGTTGCTGTTGATGGCTCTCCCTTGAAATGTATTACTCACAAGGTTTTTGAATTTCCCCTCACCATTAATGGTATCCACCAAGAGAATTTGGATTTGGGGGTATTAAATAATTTGCCTTTTCCAGTAATTTTGGGGTTACCTTGGTTGAAATTGCACAATCCTGTACTGGACTGGTCTACCAATGAAATTAAGCCTTGGAGCCCTAAGTGCTATGATAAATGTTGTAACGGTCGCATTGCTGCTGTGGAAAGAGGGGAATTCCCTGTACCTATTCAGGATTTTTGGAAGGTTTTTTCTGAGGAGGAGTCGCAAGTTTTACCTCCTCATAGGGACTATGATTGCACTATTGAGTTTGTCCCTGGAGCAACTCTTCCCAAGAGTCGCTCGTTTAATCTTAGAGAGAAAGGCCTTGGAGGAATACATACAGACGAGCTTGGCTGCTGGTCACATTAGACCTTCTAAGTCGCCCGTGGCAGTTGGATTTTTTTTTGTAAAAAAAAAAGAACGGCGGTTTACATCCTTGTCTGGACTTTCGTGAAATTAATAAAGTTACTGTACGCAATTCCTACCCACTGCCATTAATTCCTGACTTGTTCAACCAGTTAGTGGGGGCCAAGTGGTTCTCTAAAATTGATCTCCGGGGGGCATACAATTTGTTACGAATGAAGGAGGGTGATGAGTGGAAAACTGCTTTTAACACTCCGGTAGGTCATTTTGAGAATCTGGTGATGCCTTTTGGTCTTACCAATGCACCAGCGTTTTTTCAGAACCTTATTAATGACATCCTGAGACCTTTGATCGGTAAGAATGTGGTTGTGTATTTGGATGACATTTTGATTTATTCACCAGATCTGGAGTCCCATTGGCAGAGCGTACGTGAGGTATTGCAGTTGTTAAGTGACAATTCACTTTTTGCTAAGCTGGAGAAATGTGAGTTCGCTGTGCAGAGAATTAGTTTTTTGGGCTACATTGTCTCCAGCGAGGGCTTTGAGATGGACCCTGTGAAGGTTCTGGCTGTGCAGGAATGGCCTAGGCCTATTGGTTTGAAATCGATACAGAAATTTTTGGGTTTCGCCAATTATTACAGAAAATTCATTAAGAATTTTTCTATATTTGTTAAGCCGCTGACCGATCTCACCAGGAAAGGTGCGAATAGGGTCCAGTGGACTACTGAGGCCATTGAAGCTTTTGTGTATCTCAAGGAGAGGTTCAGTTCTGCCCCCATCCTTATGCAGCCTGATGAGACCAAGCCTTTTTTGGTCGAGGTTGATGCTTCTTCGGTGGGGGTCGGTGCTGTTTTGTCTCAGGAAAACAAGGATGGAGTACATCCCTGTGCTTTTTTTTTTAAAAAAAAAATTCTGAGACCGAACTTAATTACGATATTGGTAATCGGGAGTTGCTGGCGATTAAACTCGCATTTGAACATTGGCGTCATTTCTTGGAAGGTGCTAAATTTCCCATTCAGGTTTTCACTGATCATAAGAATCTGATCTATCTTGATGCCGCCAAGCGCTTGAATGCCCGTCAGGCTAGGTGGGCACTGTTTTTTTCGCGGTTTAATTTTTCTGTTACTTACATCCCGGGTACTAAGACTGTTAAAGCTGATGCTTTATCTCGCAGCTTTTCTCCCATGGTTGGTACCAAAGAGGAGGAGAGCATTTTACAGGAAGGAGTTGTGATAGCAGCATTGGACTCTGTTTTGGAAGATGGGATTCTGAAAGCCCAGGAGGATGCCCCATCTAACACTCCCCATGGGAGGTTGTTTGTACCTAGAAACTTTAGGAGAGATTTGTTTGTGGAGTATCATGAGTCTCGGTTGGCAGGTCATCCAGGAATTTCGGAGACTAATGTAACACCTGCACATGGAACTGTCAGAGCAGCTACTGGTATACTGGGACTTACAGACACTAATCGTTTTTCCCCTGAGCTGCAGTGGACTACAACTCCCATGGACCCTTGTTTCAGTCAGATGACACAGCCTGGAAGGATAGGAGGGAGGAGGGACTTGGGGGAGGGAGCTGGAGAGAAAGTGAAAGTAAAACTAGAGAGGAAAGGGAGTGTGGCAGCTTGTTGTTGTGAAAGACGGAGCGCTGTGGACTTGTATCCCTCTGCGCTGCGGAGCGTTGCCGTCCCCTCCAATATACCCGCGCTGCTGGAGAGAGCGCGGCCCTGTCACCCGATGAAGCAAGTGACATCAAGGACTCGGAGGGTTCTGCCGGCACTCCCACCGTATAAAGGCCTGAATCCTGCCGCCCCCAGCTGGTGTCCAGGGAAACATACGACCGGTTGAGACGCACCGTGAGTGCCCCTTTTGAGACTTGTGGTTCTACCAGCGCCAGTTACAGTGAATACACTACGCCCCAGACTTTTTACGTTAATGTTCATCTAAGTGCACCAACGGTTATAAATTTGCGCGCCAACATCCGCGGCAACTGGGCCCCAACGTTTGGACTGAGTTAAAACAAGAAAAGGGAAACCCTTCTACGTTATATTTGCAGGGTTGGGGAAGAATTAGATTGTGATGTGTATATGACTTTTATAGAGCACTGTTACTTGTATTGTATGTTATTTCTTTAAATCCACCTCATTTCTGCTGCATAGCAATAAACCTGTTAAACCGTTTTACTCCTGTCCCGGATGAGTGTGTACTGAGCTGTGGCTGGGGCTTCCTGAATCAGCCCCTGGCAGAAGATACCAGTCCTTCTGCAGTCCCAGTGAGAGCTCCAATCAAGATTCGGGTGGAGGCACTGCGCCCTAGAGAGGTGAGACCCCCCATAACACCCAGCGTACCGTGGTAGCCCAAAAGGGGTGTTACACTAAGAGACTGGTAGGTCGCAGTTTTTGGTGGCCTGGGTGGCAGAAGGAAATCATTAAATGGGTGCGTCAATGTACTGTGTGTGCTAGATCTAAGTCTTCACATGCTCCTGCGGCGGGGTTGCTTTGCCCTCTGGAGGTTCCTAGTGCACTTGGACGCATCTTTCTATGGATTTTATTACTGACCTTCCTGCCTCTGAG
The DNA here is from genome assembly GCF_046119375.1 of Phyllobates terribilis. Taxonomy (NCBI): domain Eukaryota; kingdom Metazoa; phylum Chordata; class Amphibia; order Anura; family Dendrobatidae; genus Phyllobates; species Phyllobates terribilis. The sequence goes on from NW_027362764.1 coordinate 790,415,685, forward strand.
GGTTTCACTGTTATCTGGGTGGTCATGGACCGTTTTAGCAAGATGTGTCACTTGGTTCCTTTCATTAAGCTACCCTGCGCTAAGACACTCGCTAAGGCTTTTGTTAAGTAAATTGTCAGACTCCATGGCGTTCCTACCGACATTGTTTCCGATAGGGGACCTCAGTTCGTGGCTCGCTTTTGGCGTGCTTTTTGTGACAGGTTGGGAGTCCATTTGTCATTTTCGTCTGGTTATCACCCTGAGTCTAATGGACAGACGGAAAGAAAGAACCAGGATGTTGAACAGTTTTTGAGTTGTTTTGTGGCAGACAATCAAGAGGGGTGGTCTGAGTTTCTGCCACTGACTGAATTTGCTCTTAACAACCATACATCCTCCTCTGCTGGGTGTTCTCCTTTTTTTGTTGTACTGGGAGACATCCGTCGTTTGGGTCATTCTCCAAATTGGTATCGGCTGTGCCGGAGGAGGAGAGTTTTTCCGGTGATTTGGAGAGAGTTTGGACTGATGTACGTTGTAACCTTCAAGAGGCTAACAAAAAATCCAAGAGGTACTTTGACAGGAAATGTCAAGAGGTTTTGTTTACGGTTGGTGACATGGTTTGGTTGTCCTCTAGGAATCTGCGGTTGAGGATTCCTTCTAAGAAATTGGGCCCGAAGTTTGTAGGGCCGTTTAAGGTACTTCAGGTAGTTAACCAGTCTGCGGTTAGGTTGGAGGTTCCCTCCTCCTGGAAGATTAATCCTGTGTTTCATGTTTCCTTATTGAAAAAAGCTGATGTATCGGATAGGGATGCCACTGTCACAGTTCCTCCGGTGGTGGAAGACGGTGAATATGAAATTTCTCGTATCTTGAATTCCAGAAGGCATAGAGGGAGATTGCAGTATCTCGTCACTTGGAAAGGTTTCGGTCCCGAGGATAACTCCTGGGTGGGGGCGGATGATGTCTCTGCTCCTAGACTTATCAGAGCGTTTCACAGGAGGATCCTGGGCCTGGAGGATCCGGAGGATCCTCATAGAAGAGTGGGTACTGTTAGAACCCTCCTGTTAGTTTTTTTCTATTTTGTTGGTCACATGACTTTCTGCCTTTATAATCCAGCTCCGCCCTTCTGGCCTTGCTGGACTTCAGTGTTACATTTACTCTTAAGCTAGCCAGGTGCCTTGTACCTAACTCAGTAGTTTGCTTGGTCCTTGGACCACTAGTACTTTTTGTTTGTTTGTCTTTGCTCTGCTACAATTTCTGCTAGGAGGTGTCCAACTAAATCCCAGTCCTTAGTTCTTGTAGGGATCCCTCCCTTATATCTATAGGTCTGCGTTCAGACTAGCCGAGGACTTAGGCGGGTCTATTCGCAAGGAACAGGTCCCCCACTGCATCGTAGGGAATCAGCTTAGTCCTATTGTAGGGTCAGTTTTCCTATCTTTCCTTAGTGCTTGTAGCAGTTCATAACAATTTCCACATAATCTTCTTTTCTCATGATGCCATCTATTTTGTGAAGTGCACCAGTCCCTCCTGCTGCAAAACAACCCCACAACATGATGCTGCCACCCCCGTGTTTCACAGTTGGGATGGTGTTCTTAGGCTTCCAAACTTCTCCCTTTTTCCTCCAAACGTAATGATGGTCATTATACCCAAAAACTTCAATTTTAGTTTTATCAGACCACAGGACATGTCTCTAAAAATTAAGGTCTTTGTTCCTGTGTGCATTTGCAAACATTAATCTGGCATTTTTATGTTTCTTTTGGAGTAATGGCTTCTTCCTGGCAGAGTGGCCTCTCAGCCCATGTTGATACAGTACTCGTTTCACTGTGAATATTGACACAATCTTACCAGCTTCCGCCATCATCTTTGGAAGGTCTTTTGCTTTTGTCCTTGGGTTGATGAGCACATGTCGGACCAAAGCATGTTCATCTCTGGGACACAGAACCCGTGTCCTTCCTGAGCGGTATGATGGCTGGACATTCCCATCTTGTTTGTGCTTGTCTATAATTGTTTGTACAGATGAACAAGGCGCCTTCAGGTATCTTGAAATTGTACGCAAGGATGAGCCCAACTTGTACAAGTCCACAATTCTCTTCCTGATATCTTGGCTGATTTCTTTAGACTTTCCCATGATGCTACACAAAGAAGCAGTGTGTTTCAGGTGTGCATTACCATACATCCACAGGTGTATTTCTAATTAACACAGATGTTGCCAAAAAATCCGAAGCTTCAAAACACATGACATCATCATATGGGTAGTCCAGAATTGTTTAAAGGCATAGTAATCTTAGTCTATGTAAACTTTTGACTTTGCAGTAAGTAATAAAAATGCCTTAAACATTCCCTCTCTCTCATTATTCTGCATTTGGCAAATATTAAACATTATGGTATAATCCTAATTGTCCTAAAACGGGAAAGGTTTATTCTGATTTCATGTTAGATATTGAGAAAAACATGTATATGTGTCTTTTTATACAGTGCATGGAAACTTCTGGTTTCAACTGTAACTATGAAACCTCAGTTATAGTATGTGGACTCTTGAAACCTAAAGGGAGTAGGGAACACCACAATAATCATGTTGGGCGCTCTGCTGGGTTTGACAGACAGATGTCCAGTTTAGACGTTTGTGAAAAAAGGAGGATGGAACATTATTTTACTCCAGTTTTAATATCCAGAGATGTGTTAGCTGACTGTGTGCTATGACTTGTACAGTGTGGGAGGAGATGATTAGCCCCAGGGATATGGCATCCGCCTAAGAGAAATATGAAGCTGATTGGCTTTATGTAATCCAGCTGGTAATTGGTGCTTGAGATTGTGCTGAGACTTCCTGCTGTGAGAGGGGGAGAAGCTGCTTAAGAAAGAGATTAAGCATTGAGACATACAGAACTAAGGGAAAGATGTCACAGTGTGAAATACCGGCAGTTTAGAGGAAAAGCAGATCACCTTGTGTGTGAGAATGATAGTCATTTCCATACGCATTATATAAAAGGGATTTTTTCTTCTTTTGGGTTGGACAATGAGGCATTTTCTACATCTTCAGCCCTCTTAAATGGCCATGAATAAGATGCAAGGGGATTTTCTCTTTGCTGTATTCGGAATCCCTGTGTTGTGCACCTGTGTTGGCACCCTTGAAATTGTTCGAGAAAATGAAGTATTTCCCCTAGAAAATTACTGCAGCTACACGTTTTGTTATACACATGTACAGTATATTTAATATGTGTGTATTGGAACAACATTAAAAAAAGGCAAATCGGACATAATTTCACACAAGACCCCAAAAATGGGCAAAATTGTTCACACCCTCAACTTAATATTTGGCTGCACTTGCACCCTTTGGAATAAATAACTGCAATCGATCGCTTCCTATAACCATCAGCTTCTTACACCTCTCAGCTGGAATCTTGGACTTTTCTTTTGCAAACTGCTCCAGGTCTCTCATATAACCCCTGGCAAAAAATTATGGAATCACCAGGCTCGGAGGATGTCCATTCAGTTGTTTAATGTTGTTGAAAAAAAGCAGATCACAGACATGGCACAAAACTAACGTCATTTCAAATGGCAACTTTATGGCTTTAAGAAACACTAAAATAAATCAAGATAAAAAATGTGGTACTCAGTAAGGGTAATTTTTTTCAGACCAAGCAGAGGGAAAAAATTATGGAATCACTCAATTCTGAGGAAAAAAATATGGAATCACCCTTTAAATTTTCATTTCCAAAACTAACACCTGCATCAAATTAGATGTGCTCGTTAGTTTGCATCTAAAAAGGAGTGATCACACCTTGGAGAGCTGTTGCACCAAGTGGACTGACATGAATCATGGCTCCAACAGGAGAGATGTCAATTGAAACAAAGGAGAGGAATATCAAACTCTTAAAAGAAGGTAAATCATCACGCAATGTTGCAAAAGATGTTGGTTGCTCACAGTCAGCTGTGTCTAAAATCTGGACCAAATACAAACAACATGGGAAAGTTGTTAAAGGCAAACATACTGGTAGACCAAGGAAGACATCAAAGCATCAAGACTGGAAACTTAAAGCAATATGTCTCCAAAACAGGAAATGCACAACAAAACAAATGAGAAACGAATGGGAGGAAACTGGAGTCAATGTCTGTGACCGAACTGTAAGAAACCGCCTAAAGGAAATGGGATTTACATACAGAAAAGCCATCATAAGCAAACATAAGCCATCATTAACACCTAAACGGAAAAAAACAAGGTTACAATGGGCTAAGGAAAAGCAATCATGGACTGTGGATGACTGGATGAAAGTCATATTCAGTGATGAATCGTGAATCTGCATTGGGTAAGGTGATGATGCTGGAACTTTTGTTTGGTGCCGTTCCAATGATATTTATAAAGATGACTGCATGAAGAGAACATGCAAATTTCCACAGTCATTGATAATATGGGGCTGCATGTCAGGTAAAGGCACTGGGGAGATGGCTGTCAATACATCTTCAATAAATGCCCAAGTTTACATTGATATTTTGGACAGTTTTCTTATCCCATCAATTGAAAGGATGTTTGGGGATGATTACATCATTTTTCAAGATAATAATGCATCCTGCCATAGAGCAAAAACTGTGAAAACATTCCTTGAAAGAAGACACATAAGGTCAATGTCATGGCCTGCAAATAGTCCGGATCTCAATCCAATTGATAATCTTTGGTGAAAGTTGAAGAAAATGGTCCATGACAAGGCTCCAACCTGCAAAGCTGATCTGGCAACAGCAATCAGAGAAAGTTGGAACCAGATTGATGAAGAGTACTGTTTGTCACTCATTAAGTCCATGCCTCAGAGACTGCAAGCTGTTATTAAAGCCAGAGGTGGTGCAACAAAATACTAGTGATGTATTGGAGTGTTCTTTTGTGTGTTTGTTTTTCATGATTCCATATTTTTTTCCTCAGAATTGAGTGATTCCATCATTTTTTCCCTCTGCTTGGTCTGAAAAAAATTACCCTTACTGAGTACCACATTTTTTATCATGATTTCTTTTAGTGTTTCTTAAAGCCCTAAAGTTGCCATTTGAAATGACTTTAGTTTTGTGCCATGTCTGTGATCTGTTTTTTCTCAACAACATTAAACAACTGAATGAACATCCTCCGAGCTCGGTGATTCCATAATTTTTGCCAGGGGTTGTATTCTGAGGCATCTTCTCCCATCAGCAATTTTAAGATCTCTCCACAGGTGATCAATGGGATTTAGATCCAGACTCATTGCTGCCACCTCAGACCTCTCCAGCGCTTTGTTTCCATCCATTTCTGAAGGCTTCTTGAAGTAAGTTTAGGGTCATTATCCTGCTAGAAGACCCAGACCTAGGACACAATCCCAGCTTTCTGACACTGCGCACTACATTGCAACCAAATATCCTTTGGTAATCTTCATATTTCATGATGCCTTGCACACAGTCAAGGCACCCAGTTCCAGAGGCAGCAAAGCAGCCCCAAAACATCATTGAACCTCCACCATCATACCATCATATTTGACTGTAGGTACTGTGCTCTCTTCTTTGTAAGCCTCATTCCGCTTTCGGCAAACAGTAGAATGATGTGCTTTACCAAAAAGCTCAATCTTGGTCTCATTTGTCCACAAGATACTTTCCCAGAAGGATTTTGGCTTACTCACGTAAATTTTGACAAACTGCAGTCTAGCTTTTATATGTCTCTGTGTCAGCAGTGGGGTCGTCCGGGGTCTCCTGCCATAGCGTTTCATTTCATTCATATGTCGATGGATAGCTCGGGCTAACACTGATGCACCCTGAGCCTGCAGGACAGCTTGAATTTCTGTGGAACTTGATTGGGGCTGCTCATCCATCATCCGGACTATCCTGCGTTGCAACCTTTTATTAATTTTTCTCTGCTGTCAACATCCAGGGAGATTAACTACAGTGCCATGGGTTGTAAACTTTTTAGTTATGTTGCGCACCGTGAACAAAGAAACACCAAGATCTCTGGAGATGAGATTGTAACCTAGAGATTGTTGATATTTTTCAATAACTTTTGGTTCTCAAGTCCTCAGACAGTTCTCTTCTCCTCTTTTTGTTCTCCATGCTTAGTGTGGCACACACAGATATACAATGCAAAGATTGAGTCAACTTCTCCCCTTTTCATCTGGTTTCCGGTGTGATTTTCATATTGCCCACACCTGTTACTTGCCACAGGAGAATTTTAATGAGCATCACATACTTGAAACAGAAGTTGTTTACCCACAATTTTGGAAAGGTGGCAACAATTTTGTCCGGCCCATTTTGGGGGATTTTTGTGTGAAATTATCTACAATTTGCCTTTTTTTCTCTGTTTTTTTTTTGCGTTCCAATACACACAAAGGAAATAAACATGCGTATAACAAAACATGTGCAACTGCAATAATGATCTGGGATAAATACTTAATTTTCTGGAACAATTTCAAGGGTCCCAACTTTTCTCTCTTATATCCAAAGCGTAGAGATCAGCAAATTTTCCAAAATTCGATTCACCAGATTCACTTGAATTTGACTGGGAAATTCAATTTCCGTCAAATTTATTGGAGTAAAAAAAAATTGGCTTTATTATGCTCTGAGGTCTCTCCAGACCCCAGAACAGAATAATCAATGTGGTTAAAAATAAAAAATTACGCTCACCTCAACTCTCAACTGTCCTGACACCGCAACTCCCAGTCGGCTCTACCTCTGGTTCGTTTCATCCTTCCCATTCTTCCACCAAATCAGTTTTCTTAAATCTCTTTGGTGCCTTCAGAGTTTTCGAGGCCTCACGCAATGTCATAACATCACTTGAGACTTTATCAGCACCGTAAGCACCAACGAATGAATGCGGAAGAGAAAACTGTAGTCAGAGAGAGGAAGCGATCCAGTGGAGGACTAGGTAGGTATCTGCTGTGCCAGGACAGGTTCCTCAATACTCAAAACTTCAACCTTAAAATCTATGAAGCTATATCGAAATGGCATCCGCCGAATCGAAGAACGAATTGAACAGCAAAAATATCTGGGTTCTGGTAACACCCAATTTATTGTGAAATTTGAAGAAAATTTGATTCACATTGTATCAGTTTGATCAAGTCTAATGATAACCTGGTGATCGTGGGGAGTTCCCATTATTGGGACCCGGCACTGAACCTGAGATCGGAGCTCTGAAGTCCCCTGTTTGAGTGGTGGCCACCGCTCTATGAATTCACTATGTGACGAGCACTGTGCTCATCTACCAGTTGAATGGAGCGATGGTTGCGCATGCGCACCAACAACCCGGTTGTTGTCTATGGAACTGCCGGATATCGCTGAGCTGAGCGCTGTCTTTGTCAATTCTATAGACAATAAATCGACTGGTGCACAACTATCGCTCCTTTCAGTTAGTTGCCTGCAGCGCTTGTCTCATAGCAAATGAATGGAGCGATGGTTGTGCATTCGCACCACTGCTCCGTTTGGAATATGTTGGACTGCCGGAGATAGCTCATGGCTTTATTTGCCAGTCCTGTAGACAATAAATCAAGTTGTGCGCATGTGCAAACATGGCTCCTTTTAAACAGATAGTCGAGTACAGTGATCATCCCATAGAGAATGACCGGAGCGGTGGTGTGCATGCGCAGAGGTGGGACCACCGGCAGCTTGCAAGTTAATATCTATCAAGTGGATAGGTGATAACTTGTTACATTGTAACAACCCCTTTAAACCAATTCATTATAACTCTAACATTATCTCTGGAGCATATTTTGTTCTAGTCTAATCCTAAATACTATGTATCCTAAGTACTAATCTACTCTCAAGCTTTTCAATCATCCTCAGTCTTGTTATACCTTTTTATATACCTTTTAGACCCAGTTAGAGACTTGAAGAAGAGGAACAATTAATATATTCAAGTTTTTCAACTCATTTTATAAATTCTAAAAAACCTAAAAATTGCAGCTGCTTTTGCAGAAGCTGCCTGACATTGAGCTGTAAGTAAAGGGTTATTCTCATCCTATGGTGACGCAACTAATATCAGAGATGTAAATGGCCCTTCGAGCTCAGAAGGACAGAAGAACTGAAACGAGCAAATCCGAGACTTTCCATCGAATGAGTCGCACTTCCGTTTTTAAAACCGCCGACGACATATTGACGAAATATCAAGGGCCAAATCCGAGCCGATAATTCCGGGACGATTACAATAAACATTTCATTAAATTTAATATGACCTGAAAGCGTCTCAGGATATTCATTCACTGAAAGTACAAATCATTCTGAATGAAGCCGGAGATAGAGGGGGCAGGACAGATGGGAGCTACTTCCACGGACAAGATTAAATCCGAGGAACGGCCAGAAATGAATACTTAATTTCTCCAATTAATTTGTGTCTGGCATTTAGAAGCTTCTCTGGGATATTTTATTTTGTTTCGCTCATTACAGGGCAGTAAACACATCAATGCAGGTATATAAAGAAGGTCACCGCATCCCATATTACCGAGGCGAAGAAGGTTCAACTTCGGGGACATATTTTGATGTTAATGTATGTATTTTAGACCAAAAATTATTTTTGCCTGTTTGTTTGATTAAAAATTGTGTACCATTCGGCTTTTACCTGGCTCTTTGTTTCCCTGCTTATTGCTGTCAGCAAAATGAGTTAACTGAGAATCTGCCAGTGAGATAGTTTGGAGCTCACTGACAGATCCTCAGTTAACTCATTCTGCAGCTAGCAATGTGCAAGGAAACAAAGTAACAGTCAAATGGAGCAAAATGCTTAATGAGCAGCAGTCGCACATGCTCAGCTGATTCTTATACCGCTATAATAAGGTGTGTGATGGAAAATGCCACAGTTTTTTGAACCCATGAGAAAGACGTCTCCTTATACTCCAGTGTAAATTTGAGAGCTCAGTATGGATCCATGGAAGTCTATGGTTGCAGGATACAGTCAGGCCTGAACAAGACCATTAAATATTACAATAGGAATTCGCTACTTTCTTGTTCAGGATTAGAATAACATTGCTGCTTTATTTCAGAAACAGCGCCAAATCTGTCCACAGGTTGTGTGCAGTATTACAGCTCAGCTCCATCCTTTTCCTCAGCTGTGCTGCTCCCTTGGACAGGTGTTCAGATGTTTCTCATACAAAACAGCCATGTTTTCCTCCTGGTCCATCCAGACAAGACTCAATGGTAGAGAGGCCGCACAGAGTCGGGTGGTGGCGGTCGCTGTCCGGTTCTTCTCAGTGAGTTCTTCTCAGTGGACTGGACTGCGGGAAGGTCGATCACTCCATCTAAACCTTGATAATGCTCCTCTGTGGTGTAGAAACAAGTCTCCGTCCAACTCTTAGGAGCATTCCCCGCTGGTCTCACTTATGTAAGGCAGCTCCTCTCCTTGGCTCCCTAACAATACACCGTCAGATCTGGTGGCTCCTCTCCTTGGCTACCTAATGATACACCGTCACAGCTGTCAGATCTGGTGGCTCCTCTCCTTGGCTACCTAATGATACACCGTCACAGCTGTCAGATCTGGTGGCTCCTGTCCTTGGTTCCTTAACGATACACCATCACAGCTGTCAGATCTGGCGGCTCCTCTCCTTGTCTCCTTAACAATACACCATCACAACTGTCAGATCGGGAGGCTCCTCTCCTTGTCTCCCTAACGATACACCATCACAGCTGTCAGATCTGGCGGCTCCTCTCCTTGTCTCCCTAACGATACACCATCACAACTGTCAGATCTGGAGGCTCCTCTCCTTGTGTCCCTAATGATACACCATCACAGCTGTCAGATCTGGCGGCTCCTCTCCTTGTTTCCCTAACGATACACCATTACAGCTGTCAGATCTGGCGGCTCCTCTCCTTGTCTCCCTAACGATACACCATCACAGCTGTCAGATCTGGCGGCTCCTCTCCTTGTCTCCCTAACGATACGCCATCACAGCTGTCAGATCTGGTGGCTCCTCTCCTTGGGTCCCTAACAAGACACTGGCACAGCTGTCAGATCTGGTGGCTCCTCTCCTTGGCTCCCTAACGATACACCATCAGAGCTGTCAGATCTGGAGGCTCCTCTCCTTGGGTCCCTAACAAGACACTGGCACTGCAGTCAGATCTGGCGGCTCCTCTCCTTGTCTCCCTAACGATACAACATTACAGCTGTCAGATCTGGAGGCTCCTCTCCTTGGGTCCCTAACAAGACACTGGCACTGCAGTCAGATCTGGCGGCTCCTCTCCTTGGTTCCCTAACGATACACCATCACAGCTGTCAGAACTGGAGGCTCCTCTCCTTAGCTCCATAACGATACACAATCACAGCTGTCAGATTTGGAGGCTCCTCTCCTTGGCTCCCTTAAGATACACCATCACAGCTGTCAGATTTGGCGGCTCCTCTCATTGGCTCCCTAATAATACACCCGCACATCTGTCAGATCTGGAGGCTCCTCTCCTTGGCTCCATAACGATACACAATCACAGCTGTCAGATCTGGAGGCTCCTCTCCTTGGCTCCCTTAAGATACACCATCACAGCGGTCAGATCTGGTGGCTCCTCTCCTTCGCTCCCTAACGATACACCATCACAGCGGTCAGATCTGGTGGCTCCTCTCCTTCGCTCCCTAACGATACACCATCACAGCTGTCAGATCTGGAGGCTCCTCTCCTTCGCTCCCTAACGATACACCATCACAGCTGTCAGATCTGACGGTTCCTCTCCTTGGCTCCCTAACGATACTCCATCACAGCTGTCAGATCTGGGGGCTCCTCTCCTTGGCTCCCTAACGATACACCATCACAGCTGTCAGATCTGGCGGTTCCTCTCCTTGGCTCCCTAACAATACACCATCACAGCTGTCAGATCTGGAGGCTCCTCTCCTTGGCTCCCTTACGAGACACCATCACAGCTGTCAGATCTGGTGGCTCCTCTCCTTGGCTCACTAATGATACACCATTTGGTAGCTCCTCTCCTTGGCTCCCTAACAAGACACCGGCACAGCTGTCAGATCTGGCGGCTCCTCTCCTTGGCTCCTTAACGATACACCGGCACAGCTGTCAGATCTGGTGGCTCCTCTCCTTGGCTCCTTAACGATACACCAGCACAGCTGTCAGATCTGGTGGCTCCTCTCCTTCGCTCCCTAACGATACACCATCACAGCTGTCAGATCTGGTGGCTCTTCTCCTTGGCTCCCTAACGATATACCATCACAACTGTCAGATCTGGTGGCTCTTCTCCTTGGCTCCTTAACAATACACCATCACAGCTGTCAGATCTGGCGGTTCCTCTCCTTGGCTCCCTAATGATACACCAGCACAGCTGTCAGATCTGGTGGCTCTTCTCCTTGGCTCCTTAACGATACACCGGCACAGCTGTCAGATCTGGTGGCTCCTCTCCTTGGCTCCTTAACGATACACCAGCACAGCTGTCAGATCTGGCGGCTCCTCTCCTTCGCTCCCTAACGATACACCAGCACAGCTGTCAGATCTGGTGGCTCTTCTCCTTGGCTCCCTAATGATATACCATCACAGCTGTCAGATCTGGTGGCTCTTCTCCTTGGCTCCTTAACAATACACCATCACAGCTGTCAGATCTGGCGGTTCCTCTCCTTGGCTCCCTAATGATACACCAGCACAGCTGTCAGATCTGGTGGCTCTTCTCCTTGGCTCCTTAACAATACACCATCACAGCTGTCAGATCTGGCGGTTCCTCTCCTTGGCTCCCTAATGATACACCAGCACAGCTGTCAGATCTGGTGGCTCCTCTCCTTGGCTCCCTAGCAATACACCATCACAGCTGTCAGATCTGGTGGCTCCTCTCCTTGGCTCCCTAACAATACACCATCACAGCTGTCAGATCTCGCGGCTCCTCTCCTTGGCTCCTTAACGATACACCATCACAGTTGTCAGATCTGGCGGCTCCTCTCCTTGGCTCCCTAACGATACACCATCACAGCTGTCATATCTGGCGGCTCCTCTCCTTGGCTCCCTAACGATACACCATCACAGCTGTCAGATCTGGCGGCTCCTCTCCTTGGCTCCCTAACAAGACACCAGCACAGTTGTCAGATCTGGCGGCTCCTCTCCTTGGCTCCTTGACGATACACCATCACAGCTGTCATATCTGGCGGCTCCTCTCCTTGGCTCCTTGACGATACACCATCACAGCTGTCAGATCTGGCGGCTCCTCTCCTTGGTCCCCTAACAATACACTGGCACAGCTGTCAGATCTGGCGGCTCCTCTCCTTTGCTCCCTAATAATACACCATCACAGCTGTCAGATCTGGCGGCTCCTCTCCCTGACTGTTTTTTTTTCTGCTTTGGCTAACAGAGAAAATCAAAAAGGGGTAAGTAACCATAGTAGGCAATAGCCTTGACCCACCCAAATAACAGCAGAGCAAAAATAAGTAAGAATAAACCAGACCTTTATTAGGATTAGGGTAAGTAGTACAGAGTTTAAAATAGGTCTCACACTGTAAGGAGCGACGGCAGGAGGTCACACAATATTCACTGAATCATGTACACTGTGTTCCAAATTATTATGCAAATAATATTTTCTCAGATTTTCCCAAATTACCTATATGAATTGCAGTCATTGTAATTTTCCAGTCAAATAACTATTAGAGTACAATTGAAAGGTTTTTGTACAAACTGCCTATGATAACAGGAGATTTTTTTAAAAATAAAAAACTCAAACTGCACTCAAAATGCATTTTCCAAATTATTATGCACAGCAGAGTTTTCAACCTTTTCATTTTAATAAATAACAAAAAAATGGTCATTTTTGAAATTATAAGCATTAGCCGGTTATTACACACTGAAATCAAACAGTTTTCAACTCAAAACTTTATTCTAGGTGATGTTACATTTTCACATAGGACCCCTTGTTCGAAAGGAGCTTCTGAACTCTCTCGTCCATTGAATTTGTCAGGTTTTGGATGGTTTCTGCTTCAATTATTTTGCATGAGGACAGAATACCCTCCCAGAGCTGTTGCTTAGATGTGAACTGCCTCCCGCCATCATAGACACTCCAGAGGTTCTCAATGGGGTTGAGGTCAGGGGAGCATGGGGGCTACACCATAAGTTTGTCCCCTTTTATGCCCATAGCAGCCAGAGATGCAGATGTGTTATGTGCAGCATGAGACGGGGCATTATCATGCATGAAAATGATCTTGCTGCGGAATACACGGTTCTTCTTCTTGAACCATGGAAGGAAGTGCTGTTTGAGAAACTCAACATACATTATGGGGTTCATCTTTACCCCTTCAGGGATCCTAAAAGGGCCGACAATCTCTCTCCCCATGATTCCAGCCCAAAACATTACTCTACCTCCTCCTTGTTAGCGCTATAGCCGTGTTTGCATGGGGTGTCCATCAACCAGCCATCCTCCACTCCATCCATCTGGACCATCGAGATCATTTCATGCATGATAATGCCCCGTCTCATGCTGCACATAACACATCTGCATCTCTGGCTGCTATGGGCATAAAAGGGGACAAACTTATGGTGTAGCCCCCATGCTCCCCTGACCTCAACCCCATTGAGAACCTCTGGAGCATCATCAAAAGGAGTGTCTATGATGGCGGGAGGCAGTTCACATCTAAGCAACAGCTCTGGGAGGGTATTCTGTCCTCATGCAAAACAACTGAAGCAGAAACCATCCAAAACCTGACAAATTCAATGGACGAGAGAGTTCAGAAGCTCCTTTCGAACAAGCGGTCCTATGTGCAAATGTAACATCACCTAGAATAAAGTTTTGAGTTGAAAACTGTTTGATTTCAGTGTGTAATAACCTGCTAATGCTTATAATTTCAAAAATGACCATTTTTTTGTTCTTTATTAAAATGAAAAGGTTGAAAACTCTGCTGGGCATAATAATTTGGAACACAGTGTATAATCTTTCCTTTCCAGAAATGTCGTTTATTCCCAATTAAAACAGTCACGACACATAAAAATAACAGAACGTGTTCTACCCTCTCATCACCGCCTTGTAAATAATCTCGTCTTTGGCGCCGTCCCACCCTTCTCGCTGCCAGTAAATTCAATCCACTCTTATTTCTTCATGGCTAATAATAAACATAAAAGACTACATGTAATTACCCCCCTTACCCACCCCCGGGGTCCGCACTGAGGGGTGCAAGCCTGGAGACTCCTAGAAATAAGCGCTTTTGTGTAATATGCTAATTATTTGCTATTTTTTGCTGTAATTACATTGTTTCTGAGCTGGAATCTGTCCTCGATGTCGCGCTGTAAATAGTCAGAACGGACAAAGTGACTAACGGGCAACGATAATTAATAGGTTCTAGTGTTCAGCTTTGTTCCAGGGTCTGAGAGTCATCAGTATCTATAGAACGTGGGGGATGCGAGTGGGATGCACTGTGGTTTATGTGGAGTACTCACTATTGTGATCGGATCAATGACTGCAGCGGAGCAACCGGTACCGTCAGCACGGGAGCAAGCGGTGATGGTAAAAAGGTTTCCAGTTTTATGTTAATGAAACGTATAAGTTTATAATCTGCCATTTCAATAAACTTTGCATAAATCAAATGTAAAAGTGAATATAAGAAACTTTGTAACTTATCAGAAATACAGTATATACCTTTCTCCACTTGTGAGACACTTCTACTTCTCTGCTGCCTCCTGAACTCATCAGTCACATCATTGTAATCATATAAAAAACTGCAAGAATCCATCCGGCTCAATACAAGATGGACTAAGGGATGTGATTGAAATTGAAAAGAGGGAAGATTCTCATCCCAGAAATGGAATCACAGATACACTGCACAGTACTGCTGTATAAAGTCTGCCATGCTGCAACAGCATTCTAGTAAGTGTTGTATCTTGTTAAAGAGATGGATTTACATCCACACTGCTCAGCACTGCTGTATAAAGTCCTTCATGTTGCAGCAGCTTTCTAGTAAGTGTTCTATCTTGTTAAAGAGATGGATTTACATCCACACTGCTCAGTACTGCTGTATAAAGTCCTTCATGTTGCAGCAGCTTTCTAATAAGCGTTCTATCTTGTTAAAGAGATGGATTTACATCCACACTGCTCAGTACTGCTGTATAAAGTCCTTCATGTTGCAGCAGCTTTCTAGTAAGTGTTCTATCTTGTTAAAGAGATGGATTTACATCCACACTGCTCAGTACTGCTGTGTAAAGTCCTCCATGCTGTAACAGCTTTCTAGTAGGTGTTTTATCTCATTAAAGAGATGGATTTACATCCACACTGCTCAGTACTGCTGTATAAAGTCCTCCATGCTGTAACAGCTTTCTAGTAAGTGTTTTATCTCATTAAAGAGATGGATTCACAGATACATTGCTCTGTATTGCTGCACAATGTCCTCCAATCAACTGCTGTTGCATAGAGTCAGGAGAGCAGGAATCCCTCATGTCTGTGTGTGTATTATGTATGGGACACATCATAGCAGTTAGTCTCCAACTACTAGCTCAGAGGCAACAGAAAAGGAAAAAACTTGTGAAAAATGCAAAATACAGTTCATGTAATGGCCATAAATAATGTTATTCCTCATGTACACATTAAAAAGAATATTCTGAACAGTATCCTAAAATGACAACCATCATGTTTGACCGGTAAAACAGACTTCAAAGGATGTGAGAAAATGACCCAGAATAGGATTAGAGGCGAGGCGTACAAGGATTTCATGCTCAGCTGGAAATGGACGATGTTAGATCACCCATTAATGTATTGTCATACAATAGTCCTGTGCTGTATAGGTATGCATGGGACATATACTGAAGAAGATTTCACTGCTAGCATTGGTTATGTGATGAATGCACAGCTACACAGCTCAATACTGATTTGATAAGTATCAAAGCAGTGTTGAGCTGTGTAGCTGTGCATCCATCACATAACCATTTAACTTGCAGAGCACCTGTGTGTCCATCACATGACCAGGTCTACACAACATCACGTCAAACCTCAATTTATGAAAGAAGAGGTTATGAGCATAGACGTAACAAACGAATGCAGCACCACAAACATTTGTTTGGTTCACCGGTCATGCATCTGTCAAATACATAGCATGGTGGCTCCAATCCAAAGTAAATGGGCCCCAAAGTTACACAATTTGCATAAGTGCATGAAAGCACCGATATTGGGGTCACATTTGCCAATATAACGATTGCTACTTCTGTATAAGTGAATTGGGGTGAATGTTGGGTTCAACAAAGGGGAAACAAAATTTTGAAGAAGTTGGGAGAAGAGTTCACGATGCGCTCCTTCTAGCTAACGATAAACAAGTCAATGCTGACCCCATATGACACAAGTCCGGGGATGTGATACATGTTTACTTCTCGGATTTAACACCGATCCTGAGTTTTTTGCTATGGTAACCAATTCTTAGAACTTGTCAACCCCAGACTGTGCTTGAACTTGCAGATTATAAGAGTAAATGACTATTGTTAAACTTTCAGAAAAACATATTTTTGTCTGTCATGAAATATTATTATCTTTACTGTCGCATTCCCACTATTTTCTATAGTGGTAGACTGTTGGCTGCTTCAGTAGGGCACAGCTGTTATCACTGACTTCTACTCAGATACTATTGATAGTCTGATCAGGAGCAAATGTTTTACTGCAGCTCTGTATGTCCAGATTGGCTTCTGTGTAGGAGCACAAGCCCACCACAAAGGTCTGCAGAAAGTCATTGCACAGAGAGCAGATTTTATTGACAGTACAACAGGGACAGAATAATTTAAACTAGAAGACACTAAACCACCAGAGAGAAAATGATGATTAGGAAACTTATACATCAGACTAAGAAGAGCAGTCTTAATGAGATCTGTCTCATGCTGAAGAAAGAGTGTCACGTGTGAGACAGAGAGTGCACTACACTGCCTGCAGTATCAGGGATATGTGGAGAGTGCTTGATTCGTTGCTGAAAAGCTAGAGTACCTGTGTATATTTACTGTGCAGCTGAAGACCACTTGTAGTACCTTCCTGAGTATCAGGATCGAGTGATTGACAGACAATTTCACCATATCACAGACAAAATCTCACAACCTGCAAACAGAACTGAGCCAGCAAGTTCGGTTGGCAAGATGAGTCAAGCAGTGTTCCAGACTGTAACTTCAAGCGGTGTACCAATGACTGAAACCTCCAAGCAGTGTGCCAATGACTGTAACCTCCAAGCGGTGTGCCAATGACTGTAACCTCCAAGCAGTGTGCCAATGACTGTAACCTCCAAGCGGTGTGCCAATGACTGTAACCTCCAAGCAGTGTGCCAATGACTGTAACCTCCAAGCGGTGTACCAATGACTGAAACCTCCAAGCAGTGTGCCAATGACTGTAACCTCCAAGCGGTGTGCCAATGACTGTAACCTCCAAGCTGTTTGCCAAAGACTGTAACGTCAAAGCTGTTTGCCAAAGACTGTAATGTCCAAGATGTGTGACAATGTAACCACCAAGCTGCCTGCCAATGGTTGTAGCCACCAAGCTGTGCCCGACTGAAACTGCCAAGCTGTGTGCCAATGACTATAACCACCAAGCTGTGCCAGACTGAAACTGCCAAGCTGTGTGCCAATGACTATAACCACCAAGCTGTGCCAGACTGTAACTTCCAAGTTGTGTGCCAATGACTGTAACCACCAAGCTGTGTGCTAATAACTGTAACCACTAAGCTGTGCCAGACTGAAACTGTCAAGCTGTGTGCCAATGACTGTAGCCACCAAGCTGTACCAGCCTGTAACTGACAAGCTATGTGCCAATGACTGTAACCACCAAGTTGTGCCAAACTGAAACTGCCAAGCTGTGTGCCAATGACTATAACCACCAAGCTGTGCCAGACTGTAACTGCCTAGCTGTGTGCCAATAATTGTAACCACTAAGCTGTGCCAGACTGAAACTGCCAAGCTGTGTGCTAATAACTAACCACTAAGCTGTGTCAGACTGAAACTGCCAAGCTGTGTGCTAATAACTGTAACCACTAAGATGTGCCAGACTGAAACTGCCAAGCTGTGTGCCAATGACTGTAACCAACAAGCTGTTTGACAATGATTGCAACCACTAAGCTGTTCCAGACTTTAATTTCCAAGCTGAGTGCCAATGACTGTAGCCACAACGCTGTGTGCCAAAAACTGTAACCTCCAAGCTGTCTGCCAATGATTGTGACTCGCTCCCAGGGCCGTGGGGCACTCTTTTGGGAGGAATCACGGTGGCTGGCCCAGGGCGGTCAGTGCACAAAGGGGTATCACTTATTAGTCAAAAAGTTCAGAGAGTTCGTGACGCCACCTGTGGTGTCTGGTGAGGATCACCAGCGCTGCAACAGTCCTCTGAGGCAGATGTCAGGGCAGCTAAAGATGGTACGGCTCCCCACAGGTGGAGCGGGCCTCAGGGCAGTGTAAAAACAGATGAATGGTGCGCTGGGCGTTGTAGTGCGGGGGAGGAGGAATAGCGCCGGTGAGGAAACAGTCAGAGGCAGTTCGATGCAATCGTCCAAGATTTTACTTACAGTTCTTAGGCAAATCACAAGTGCACTTTACAGGTGAAGGCCTCCCTCGTCGCACTGTGCTCACCGGACTGGGGTTCAATCCCTCTTCAGGCAGCTTAGGAATGCCCGGTGGAACCCCACTTTCTCGTGTTCCTACTTTGACCGTCTTTTCACTTGGTCCTTCTCTCCGCTGCCCTACGCTGCCCACTCTCAATCCCGCTCGGGTATGCTGAAATCCTTCCTGTACGTCGGATCCGGGACCAACCTGACCCCCTGGAGATTAGAATGAAGCAACCGATCCCTCCTGACACCTGGCAGGAGTGGGCGTACGGGTGCCGTCCAGCACGTGCCGTACCCCCTGGGATCCTCTTGTAGAACGGCGCCTACTCCCTGCTCCCCTCCGGGGCCTCTATCCTGGGCCCTAACTTGTGGAGCATAGCTCTGACTGAGCCTCTGCTCCCGGACTGTTCCTCTGAACAGCCCTTGCTAAAACGACCACTCCACTACTAATGGCTTCTCTTTTTATATCTACTGTATAAGTGCTTACTGTATCTACTTCCTCCACCCACACCCACTATTGTTTCCCCCTACCTTTTGGGTTTTACCCCCACTCCAGCCAGGGACAGGGCTCAGCAGGAACATACATTGCGTCTTGCCCCTCCTGCTGGCCTGGAGCAGTGTGATGATGGATGTAGGTGTTGGGGTTCCGTGCAGCACTCCCATCTTACCTGAGAGAAGGGAGACACCACACCTCGGGGTGAGGTGCAGTATCTCTGTGGCGACTGAACCCTCAGGGGCGCCACAATTGTAACCACCAAGCTATGTCAGACTTTAACCTTCAAGCTGTGTGCCAATGACTGTAACATCCAAGCTGTGTGATAATGACTTCAATGGTCAAGCTGTGTGACAATTCCAGCAACCATCAAAATGTGGGCAAAGGACTGTAAAGGCCAATCTGAATGCCAGTTACTCTAACCACCAAGCACAGTGCCAGAGACTATAACCACAAAGCAAAATGCAATTGTCTGTAATTATTTCCTGAGGCCTCTGTGGTCTTAGATCTGTTATATTGGTCATGGTAAATCAGTGAACTGTTCAGGTTTAGAGGGAAAGTGCTGAAAGCCCAACGTGCTCCTGGAAATATAGCCGAGTGTTTAGAGAATGCTCCTCAACGTCCTAAGTGACTGTTGAGAAAAATGGTGCCAAATTGCTGTGATCTGTGTGAAAATAACAATGACCTGGGTTCTTTGTGAAGGTAACAGTCACCTGGGGAATATGAGAAGGAACAATGGCTAACAAATGTATTTGCTTCTTCTAGAGTAATATACAACCATGAAGCTTACTGTGCCTCTATTGTGAACTGTAACCACCAAGTCTACTCTGCCTCTGTGGTATGAAAGACAAGAGTCTTATACCTTACCAACACGATCTACGACTGTCAATGGCCCATCAACCAATAAAACACAGAGCATTGTGCACTACAGAAGCTTTCC